>NC_141691.1:99850789-100450789 GCF_964263255.1 Lissotriton vulgaris
TATAATACTGTACATGCTGGTTCTGAAATCATTGCGATCAAATTTCATGGCATTACGGAGGTAAAAGCCAATCCTAGAGGAGGGGATAGAACAAGTACCTTGAGGAAATGTGAATCCCAATGGCTAATCAAACTACGAGCGGTTGACATGGGACTTAACATTGACCGTGAGCTTCATGTTTTCCTCAAAGAATAGATTGAACATACTCATCCTTCTGTATAATTATGTATTCACATTTATCCTGCTGTATTACATTTGATGCTAAACTTCTAGATTTAAACAACTTAATGTTTCCTTTACCTGGCGATGTGTATTACTACTCTAAGAGCCCCACCCATTCTTTCTCTCACTGAATATCATGATGTGACTCTAGTATACATCACACAGTCGTCTTTTTTTTTTTACATCTTTATAGACATTCTGGGAGCTTATTATGGCTGATGCTGGTGTCCAAGTTATTGATTGATTACTGAATCCTATACTCTTTGGTTAGTACTTTGTTTATGTTCCTCCCCGGGCGGACATTTCAATATGGACGCCACCTTTACTCAGCCAGTTGGCTCCGGTACGTAGTAGTCCTTCTTTTATTCCTTTGACTCGCTGGTCCACGTGTGCGGCGGCGGTTTCACTTTAGCGGCGACTGCATATAATGCCGCTTGCAGAACTTTGGCGTTTCGCGCTGCAGAGACCGTTCGGTTGAAGATATGTGATAGCCCAACTTAGGGTAAGTGTACACGAGTGGTTAGTTAACGCAATACCGGTTGGTGAATACTGGATAGTCTGGTTACCTAATTATATTTTTTGTTATTTATTTTTTGTAGCGTATCAACTTATCATGGTTGTTAATTTCACTTCTGCTACAATTCCGGTCTGCCCTCGAGTGTTCGTTTACTAGAACCTGACATTTACATAACATGCTGCCAATGATGACTTAATTGTGTAGCTAGGTGAGTTTCGCTTACATTAAGACGATGGTTCTTTCCCCCTATAAGGTTGTGACACCATTATATTCGTGTGCCGTTTACAATTAGATTATATATGTCTCTATTGACCTTTATCCACCGAGGCTGTTATTAATCTGATGCTGTATGTCATATTCGAAATTTCGTATTCCCTGCTTGTCTCGGAGTGGTATTGACTATTGTGTCCTTAAGGAATACCTGTGCTTGTCACTATTTATTGTTAAGTTCCATCAACAGCTGGGGACTCCACCCACACAGTTCGTGTACTAGCACTTAGTGGCCCTTAATGATTGCGGGACAATGTGTGATATATTCGTCCTTCTTTTTCCCTTGTCAACAGCGTACGAGCTGGGTCATATTTGACCATTGTGATTGATACTTTGGACCGGAAGATTCGCACATGTTACATTAGTACCTTTACTTCTCACCGTGTTATCCACAAATCGGGTGAGTTAACTGATAGTGCTACCTTTTGATATACGGGTGCTCCATATTTCTATAACAGGTTTCTTTGATATTAGTTTATGTTTTGGTGCTATTGCACACCCCCCATCACGGTATTTGCGTTAGCCTTGTACAATCCAGCTACTCTTTTTCAGACTTGATAAGGTTGCGTTTTTTCAGAAACCTATCCCACATGTGTATTTCCAAACTAGTTATCATGCTACTCCTAACGTTTACCCTTTGGTGACTGCCCTATTGTGGGATATATTATACAGGATATGTGTTTTGGACACATGCATCAGTCATTTGAGTTCCCTAACTTAGATTTTCTATTGTGCTTTATCTCCTCAGACAAATTAGTCCTTTCCACAATATCGGTCTATTTTGCCTACATTTGATGCCCATCTTACATTCCAGTTCGCCTTCTTTATGGTGGGTGCATCTATATATATTTTAAAGTTTAAAGAATGGATCATATGTGTTATTTGCTCAGCCCCATAGGGATTCCTTTCATCATAAAAGATATCCCGTGTTTGGTACTGGGAATGTTTTTTGTCATTTTGTAATTGTTGTTGACACTTTGTGACCTGCCATCATCTGAGATTATGTTTTATCAGACTTAGGTTTACATGTCATGCTATATTAAGTCGTTTATAGCTGAGGCAAGGTCAGTTTGTACATAACACCAATATATACATGTCTTTTTTAACCTGTCGTTATATTGTATATATATGTATTTTAAATGTGTTATTATATTGTACATTGTTTGTAATTTTTTCCAGCCTTGAAAAAGTCCTTGTGCAGGACGAAACACGTGTTGGTGATGTCTAATTTTGCTGGGAATACCTGTGTTTTGGAATTATAGGAATAAAGATTGAAGAAAACAAATAACAAGTGGACTATATCTTGGAACTCTATATCTGAATAATTGCCATTGAATGTCACCTTATCAAGTGTTTTTGTGCTTACTCTACAACTATTAGAGTCTAATTTATTAGGGGCCTTTCACTTTTGCCCTAATTGTTATAATTACTGGCCCACAGGAGTGCTGCCAAAAGTTTCTCAATTTTGTTAAGTCTCCGCCTTATATGCTTCCAATCAGGCCCATGCCGAATCCAGATCTTCGCAGAAGTGAGTGGTTCCCTCAAAGATAGTTTGGAGGGAAACATCAGAGGGTATTATATTCTGTTGTTACATAGCGTCTTCTTAACTTCCAGAAAAGAGGTCTTTCTGGTATGCACCGCTGCAGTGAAGTCTGAAAAGATCGAGACCATGCTATTATTCACCATGAGGAGGCCTCTGGATCGTGCTTCTGCAGTATTATGTCTTTATCCGGTAGTTTCGCAACCGTTGCCGCAACCGGCCTGGGAGGCGTATCCGGGGCCAGCAGGCATGCAGGAACCCAATGAGCTTGTACCAAAGCACAGAAGGGAGTAAGCGAGCACTGAGCTACCTTTGTTTTCAGCCAGCCCTCCAGGTAGGCTACTATAACCCTGAGTGGCACTCCTTCTGGAAGACCGACCACTTGGATGTTGTTGCACCGGTTGTGTCCTTCTGCATCTTCTTCATGGCTTTCAAGTATCTGTACCCTACCTCGTAAGTCAGCTACCTAGCTCGTTAGTGACGTACATTCCGGACGGAGTTTCTGCACTGAAGTATCCGCATCCTTGACTCTGTCCTTCAGCTTGTGGTGCTCTGCCTGCAACAGCCCAAGGACCACTGATACAATGCTAATGTCCTGCTGAAGGTTGGCCTGCGTATTAGCTATGGTCGCTAGTATCATGTCCAGTTGGAGTTTTATGGGATCAATGGCTTAGGTGGCTTCGTTATCCTCCACCGAGAGATCCCACTGAGAGATCACGGGAGTGGTCAGTAGGTTCAGATGGGGCCCCCGCCAGCCTGGGTTTCCCCATCTGTGAAGGTGAAGGTGAGGAATAATCGGGTCCAAGCCACAAGGAGGTCCAGAGCATCACAAAACAATCTGTCCAGAGTGCTGCAGGCAGCTTTATATCCTGGGGATGGGGTGGGCTGTGCGCTCTCGGGCAAAGCCAAACTGCTCAGAGGTCCCTAGCCATGGGGGAGTATCTGAGGGCTTAGTTACTGCAGCGTTTTCCAGTCCCTAGTGTTGCACAGCGTATGGGCGTCCAACTGGCAAGGCCTGTGGCCAGGGTTTGGGTCCTTTCAAAACCACAACACAGGGGGAGCCCTTGTTTTGCGGAGCATGTGGGGTGTTCCAGGGGGCGGAGATGGAAGCAGGAGGATCACCGATTACCTCACCACTCACCGCAGCTTCTCAGAAGTTCATTCTGTCCTCCGGGGGCCCTTTGTGCTCACAGGGTTGCAACAGGATGGGTTGGGGTGGGTCAGTGCCTAGGCATTAATTGGTTGCATCCAATGCCCTTGAGGCAACAGCAGTGCCCTTGCAACCCATGACATTCACCACTTCTCTGTGACACCTTACAGTAGCTCTTGGCGCCTATGTAGTCAGTTCCAGCCACTTCTCTATATGTGGGGAGTCAGGCCTTTTTCCGGTCTCTGGCTGCTGCTTAACACATGAGCTATGAGGTCTGGTTCCTCCTGCATTGTTCTTTCAGGGCTTCTAGTGCTGCCGGGATCTGCCTGGGGTCTCACAGCAGTCCTTGGGGGGGGGGGGGGTGCCAGGGGCTTAATCAGCCATGCCCACGTGGTGCATCTTGGTGGCATCAGGGTTCACCCCTGTATTGGCCGCAACTCCCAAGGATATCCCAGGCCGCTGCCTGTGAGGGAGACAGGAGTGGGCCTCAGTTTCCGTACGGCACTCGAGACCTCTTTGGCAAGCTCAGGGACACCCCAAAGCCCCTGGTGTGGCGCCTCTCCCAGCCCTCCGCTCGGGGCCATAGTCAGTTCGGGCCAAGTATTTTTGAAAACAAATCTTTTTATTAACAGTCACCGACTTACAATTTGCAATAATACTTCAAAACAATTTCAACTCAGGCACAGCAAAGTATGACAACAATTACATGCCAATACACAGTAGGACAAATCAAGAGAGAGCTGTTCGTCTGAAGCGAGCGGGTGCGGCAGAGTACAAATGTCCCCTCTATATAAATTCCATGGCCCCCAGATCCTGGACCACTTTTTTGGACAATCCCGTTCAACAAACACTGTCTTTTCACGGAACATGCACCAGTCCATGTCTAACTTCCATTTCTCCAGAGTAGGTGGGACTGGGGCTCCCCAAGACTGGGCGATATTCCGTTTTGCCTCCATAATCCCTGGTGTGACCCATTGTGTCTGGTGTGTATTCAGATCGGTCGGTTCCCATATATTTAATAAACACCTATGTGCCTCCGGGAGAAGGAACCCTCCCATCACTGTCGCAACTACTTTGTGTATCTCCCTCCAATAGAACTGCATGTGTGTATATTCCCAGATAATATGTAGGAAGGTTCCTATATGTCCACAGTGTCTACGGTAGCAGCCATCCCCATCTGCACCAATTTAGGCACGGTCATATATATCCTATGCAGGATTTTGAGTTGTACTAGACGCAGCCTAGCAGGTATAGCCACCACCCTGGGAGACAATATAGCCACTTCCCAGTCCTTGTCATCCATCTCGATTCCATCTGCTACCCACTTTTGCCGTAATGATGTAAGAGGGTCATCCATATTGTGAATTCATTTGTTATAGATCAATGAGATTGTCTTCTCCGGGAGGTGCCCGTTCAGTATCCTACTTTCTGGCGGGGAAGACTCAGGAGGGGAATATCCCCGGGGTAAGACTGAGTGTATAGCGCGATGCACCTGTAGATAGCAAAAATGCTCAGAGTCGGCCAGCTCATGTTGAGCCTGGAGGGTAGCAAATGTTTTGATGTCGCCCTTTTCCCACATATCCTGAATATTAGAAATGCCGATCATGTCCCACTCATTAAATCCCTTTGTCGTCCATAAGTTACCCAACCATGCTGTGTCCCGCAGGGGGGTGGCCAATGATAGTTTACCCTCCCATCCCATAGACCTGTTGGCGACATGCCAGATCGCCACTAGTTGAGTTAGGGCCAAGTATTGCACTGCTGAGGAGCAAGGCAGCCCCCCAACATCACCAACACCGTTCAGTTCTCACGCAGGGCCTCCAAGCCGTAACAAAGTCACAGTTTAGGTCTGCTACAGCCTCACACCGGCTGAACCTATATTTCCTCACGGGATGCTTCTGTTCATCCCAGGCCTTTGCAGCAAGTGCGTGCACCTCAGACCAGTTACACCCACACTTCCAGTCCCTCTTCTCCTCAGTGCTCTCCGGTGCTTGTCAGCAGATTTACCCTGCAGGGGCACACACTGGTTCATAAGTGGCAGTTATCGCTGTGGTGCAGGATTAAATCTGGACCCAGCATGGAGCTCGTTTAGTTGGCATCTGATGCTGCCGCCATCTTGGCCACCCCCCACATAGGTGCAGGAGAGCTAGCGCAAACTTCCCCAAACCTCCGGTGCCGGACTGTCAATGCATTCTTTTCTAAACAGAGGTACAGGACAAGCAGAACAATCATCCCAGAGATTCGGGGTATGAGGAGGAAGATTCCCTAAACTAGCCATAGGTACATGAATGGTATAGCAAGCTTCCTTAAATCATAGCTGCTGGACACGTAAAGCATGCTTCCTTATTATAGCATCTTAAAGCCGGGGCACACCCAAATTACCACACCACACGCAGAGCTTATTATTTCAAGTTTTTTTTATGCGGCCTGTAACTGCGAACTCAACATTCTAAAACAAGCTTTCATGGCATTGCGCTCTAACACCATTGTCATAGCTCTACGGAGTCTGTTACCAGTTAAAAGGGTTCCGTCATAAAATATTGCAAGACAATATACACCTATACTACAGGTTTAGGATGAAGAGAGAGAAATCTTTCCTAAGCCACAGGCCCAGACAGGTAGAAGAAGCTTTCCTAAACTTCAGATTCTCCTTGAAGAGCATAAGTTAGACAGGACAGCAGAACAAGCTTTGTTAAATCACAGGTACAAGGCAGACAGCCAGAGCAACTCTATGTGTAGCCTGCTAAATCACGCCTGCAGGACAGACAGAAGATCAGCTGCTTGTGGGATGCACCTAGCGGTGCCAAAGGTAAGGATGCATGTCATCCTTAGTGATGTAAGTTCTAGGCACTAGCCACGACTTAAGCTTAATTGAATATCTAGAGGTAGAACAGGGCAAGCTGACAAGGCCACATGCAAAAGAGGTGCTGTGAAGGTTAGAAACAACTACACTATAACACACATTATCACTTACAATAAAAAGTCAAAGTTCGACCCAGAGTTTTACTTTTAAAAATATGAATGGCCTGATTTGTCTTTTGGCGGACCAGTTACTCCGTCACAATGGTGATGGATATCCCACCCGCAGAAAAAGAAAATTCCATTATATCCTATGCGATTTATATTTTGGCAGATGGAACATCCGTCACCATTGTGACGGGGTAACTTGTCCGCTAACATATAAATCAGGCACTTGGGGGCAGATTTACGATAACTGGCGCATCCCCAGGAATGCGCCAGTTATTTTGCGCCGCTGCTCCGCCACCCATGGTGCACCGCATTTACAAAGTGGAGCACCATGGGGCAAAAACGGCACAGATGTGTGACGCATCTGTGCCGTAAAGGTGGGCATTGCTGGAGTTGCGTCGCAAGCGCGACGCAGCTCCAGCAAGGCTCGTGGTGCTCCATCTTTTTCAGTCTCAATCCCATATTATTCACATTGGGCCCGAATTCACAAAGATACTTACGTTTAGTAAAGTTACGAGTGCAGAGTCCTTGCATTCGTGGAGGAATCGTTGCCCTTCGGGAGAAATCTCCACACAGCACACTCTCTGCAGTACATGGTGCTGTGATTCTGACACCCGAGTGTGGTGATTCCCTCACGGTTGCGGAGACTATGCACTCTTAACTTTACAACGCACAAGTGCCTTGGTGAATCGGATCCACACTGTGGCCTCACTTTTCCCATTACACAGAGTTGGCTAGCAAAGGTAGCATCTGCTATCTATGGAATAGATAAGGCCTATTTTCAGCTTTGCACAAGCTTTGCAAAGCCTCACAAACACTCTGATCTACAATCTCTTTGTGGCATCCAGGTTCCCGTGTTCATAGGGCGCGATTGAGCCAGTGTTGTGATTAAGGCTTCCGGTTTCCCATTTTTACAGATAAATACAGACAGAAAACAATATATTTCCTGCTAATTTTCAAAAGCAGCAAAAGACAGAAAATTGTGCTTTTTGTGAGTGAATTTTCCTGTTGTCCTTCATGAATTCCAGACCAACTGCTAAGCAAATAGATATTATATGGCTTTAAAAACAGATGAGATTCCCTACAGGCATATGTTAACATGCATTTCTATATAATGCTAATATTTACCTGGGGGAGTTTTTTTTGTTACATGTGGCAGCTGAATTTGCTAAAACGTTACAGGCATCAAAGTATGAGTGCATGTTGATCAGTTAAGTAAATGTGAAAAAATACCATTTTACGTCTCAGTTTATTCTAAAAAAAATAAAATAAATATGGATAAGTTCCTATACAATACAATATTGCCCCAAAAAATATAGATACATACAAATGGAAATGTTAATTTTTTTAATTATAAACCGGGAGCCATAGTTATGATGCAGTATCGTAGATCCTTGGTGGAAGACGGTGTATGTGAACAGACAACTGTCTAAACTAGTTTTCTAGGGTTGCAGCGAGATGCTAGAGCCTCTGAACTACATACACTCCAGGAAATGTGTTCATCATCATGACTTTATTAACTACCTTCAGCAATCGGAGACTTGCACCTGAATCCCTCCATCCACATTTCAATAAATGATGTGAACCTGAGTAAATTGCTGTGTCTCCCTTATCAGGACTGCCTACATTTAATCAATTTTGTGCAGGGCATGTTGTATTAAAAAATGTACATAAACCTAACAGTTCATCAGTGAAGAGTTACTGTAAATGTGTCTGCTATCAGAAAAATAGAAAGGTTATTCAAAACAGGTTTCTGGAGGCATTTGTTTTTAACATCAATAGTACAATTTTTCACATAAAAAACAATCAAGGTCGTCGTGTAATACAAAGAATCTAAAAAAAATACACAACTGGGGATATGCCGCTTTCCTCAGCACGACACTCTTACAAGAAGTAGACTACAAGGAAAGGATAGCACCCCGACATCATTCGATGAGGCTTCACGGAGGCAATAGTTGCTCACAGGTTTAATGTGCACTTGTGACCTTTCACTGTTCTGCTGTCATTATTTCAGAATTGTTGAGGTCTGGCCTCAATAAGAGCAAGGCTGCAGAGGAAAAGACCTCATTGGGTTAAAAATGTCAGCTGGAGAGATGCTTCGGAGAAGTTTCCTATTGTCAACGGCCACTAGGGGGAGCCCACACCATAAATTAATTATTCACTACAGCCGGCCGCTTATCCTCTCATTCAGTCGCAGGGCTCGGGCACATAGGTAGTCCTGACAAAAAAGGATACACTGTTCCCCCTAGGTAGGAGATGCAGAGAACCAAGGACAGTAGAGTGGGGGGAAGGTCCCCTTTCGGAACTAAAACCCTCACACACCCAGCAAGCTAGGTGCCATGCTTCATCATCTGGGTTCTGCTCCTCGTCAGACTGGCGCTGCAATGTCTGAGGGGCACCCGCGAAGGGGCTCTTTATCGAAGATCTTTTGTTCCTGCCAGTTGGGGCATGTGGGTATGAGGGTTTCAGGTGAAGTGTAGGCATGAGCAAGGAATGAAATAGTGCATGTTAAAAAAGGTTAGGAAGTCCACGGGGATTTTTATTCGTGTGGCTTAACTACCTTGTTAAAAACGGTGTAGGGAGGTACACTCACGGGTACTAGGATCCAGTGAAGTGTGCTCTACCTAGTGATCGGTCAACATGTTTCATGCTAAAACTAGCAATTCATCAGGACCTATATGGGAATTGTCCTACACGTATCAGGGAAGGACAGATATTGCCTTCCACAGGTAATTTGTAGCAGGCCAATTGGTCCTACCACAATTAGTGGAACATCATATGAGCCTGTTTCATCAGCCCGTACCCTATGTTAAAGAACTGTCTAATCACTAGTCTAATAAAAATAAAGAGCCCCTTCACGGGTGCCCGTCAGACATTGCAGCGCCAGTCTGACGAGGAGCAGAACCCAGATGATGAAGTATGACACCTAGCTTGCTGGGTGTGTGAGGGTTTTAGTTCCTAAAGGGGGCCTTCCCCCTACTCTACTGTCCTTGGTTCTCTGCATCTCCTACCTAGGGGGAACAGTGTATCGTTTTTTGTCTTGACTACATCAGGGGCTTATACACTGGACCCCATTAAATATCAGCCCCTTGAGTTCCTCTATTTGTTGTTTACATAGGTAGTCCTCCCATACTGGCCTGGTGACTTGAGCATAGATAAACCATGACAGAGCCAGTTTCAGGTCTGGAGCTGTTTAATGGTACTTGTTTTTAGCAGGCTTTAAGTGGGGCAGGTCCCTCTTTTTCTCAGACCCGGCGGTAGTTAAATCCTGACCTTAAACGGGTTCCTCTGGGATCCTATATTCATGTCCCCAGCTTTACAGAAAAAACACTGGTCTGTTTCCAAACAATGACTGTAAATGCCAGTAAGGTAATCAATGTCAGCGGTGTAGTTCCTGGTATGTCATGTTAAATGTATTTGTAGGCCACTTATATCACCCCGGAGGGTATCCTGGTGCCAGTACAGGGCGTAACCGCCGCGTAACAAACACCCCTGCAGCCCCCGCAGTGCGGGGGGCCCCCCAGGCTTCAGTAAATGAAGCTCTTCTGTGAGAGCTGTGAGAGAGGCTTGCGCTGAAGCAGGGGCTGCCTTAGGCATGTGCAAGCTGTGCACCTGCACAGGGCCACCAAACCCCAGGGGCCACCACGCCAATATATATCCTTAATATAATAATCTTCTGAGGATGGATACATATTTGCGTGGCCGCCACTGGCAAGGATTTGGCGGCCTCCAGCTCTGTTCCACTTCCAAACATCCTGACCCCCCCATCTTCACTGGCCTCCGCGCTCCGCCCCGCCCAGACCCCCTCTTCCGGGCCCCCTACCTACGCTCCCTGCCCAGGGCCGCCATGAGCCTAGAGCCGCCCCTGGAGGAAGCAAGCCTCTCTCCCTCTAAAGCAGGTGCAGGCTGCCTGCAGCCTGCTCTGAGCCCCTCACACTGACTGAAGAGAAACAAAGTATCAGATTACTTTGTTTCTATTCAGTCAGAGCCACAAGCCAGGCCCGGAACAAGGATGGGGGTGGGGCCCTCTGAGTTACAGGCCTGGGATGTGCATTTAGAGGGCTCTGTCAGTAGGAGTGTTTGTTAGTGATCAGGGACATCTTAAGGAATTTGGGGGCCCCTGTTCAGAATTGGAGAAGGACTTAATCAACACCCTTAAAACAAACGAACACACCCTTTTACAAAAAGATATCCTCCTTGTTAGACGGTTGGTCTCCAAAATTCCTGTCATGGTGGGGTAGAGCAGAAACGCTGAAAATGATGATAACCCCTCTTGTTAATTATCTTATCTGCATGCTGCCTATGCTGTTATCAAACAAATTCTTGAAAAAGGTTTATAAACTTTTTAATACATTTTTATGGCAGGGTAAGAACCCTAGGATCTCTTTATGCAAGCTTCAATTACCTAAAGATAAGGGAGGTGTAGGGCTGCCGAACTTCAGGAACTACTAGACTGCATACTTATGTAAACAAGGATCTAATTGGCTTCTCTCTCATTCGGACTATATTCCGGTTTGGGTGGACATAGAAA
Source organism: Lissotriton vulgaris (assembly GCF_964263255.1). Taxonomy (NCBI): domain Eukaryota; kingdom Metazoa; phylum Chordata; class Amphibia; order Caudata; family Salamandridae; genus Lissotriton; species Lissotriton vulgaris. The sequence goes on from NC_141691.1 coordinate 99,861,987, forward strand.
GAGCGTTCATTAACAATATGCCTCTCTATGCACTACTGACAACTGATATTTCTGCCTTTCCGTACTCTAGATACATCTTGCTCAATACTAAGAGGGCCCTGCTAAGCCTAGAGAGGAACTCCAAAGTCAAGGTCAAAATACACATGTCCAATCTGGCCTCTTTATGGTATAACCCGAGCTTAAAAATAGGTGGTAGGTTCCTATACTGGGAACACTGGTAAAAAAACAGGGTGAATCTAGTCAAAGATCTATTTATGGGCTCATCGCCTTTGCCTTTCTCCAATTTACAGTCCCAGTTCGGATTTAAACCTATGGACTTTTATAGATTCCTACAGCTCAAATCACTAATCTCAGCCCGTGCCATCTCACCATCCGACCCCACAATAATCGGTAAGCTGTCTCAACTCATAAAAACAGGACACACTGGAGTTCTGGACTTTATTAAGGTCCAGAGGTGTCAGGGACAACACCCGAAGACCCCTGAGTTCTACCTGTCTCGGTGCACAAATAAACAGAAACACGGGCTTCTCGATGGTGGCGTCAGAGACCAAAGGTTTATTACTGCAGGGACACAGAAGTCACAGAAACTACACACGGGCAGATTCTAGGAGCCTGTTCCATTTGCACTAAGTTGGTTGCTCCTTAAATACAAGTTTTTTAGCTGTGGTCAACATTCTTCACATACTAATACGTTTCTTAAACTTTGTATCCTAAACAATAAATATTTGGCGTAAAACAGGAATCGTCAACAAATTTCTGATGGCAAACATTACGAATGAGGGGTTCCCACTGTTCCATCATAATCCCATGTCATCTTCTCATTCAAGAGCCGGACCGCCTCATCGTAAATTTCGTTACCTCCCCCTAATAAAGGCCCAGAAGGAAAGGAGCAGAGCCAGGTGTAGAAGATAGAAAAACAGGATAAGAGATGTTTGTGGGTTGTAAATGGGCAAGGCTACCGACTTCGGCCACCTAATCATGATCAGGCCAACGAGCACGAGAACCAGTATAGCAGGACTGGCCTCAGGCAGAGGAGGCAGCTTTTGCCGAGTCATGCAGCCACAGCGTTTCTGACTTAAGGTGCACGTGTCATTAACAGGGTGAATCGTCGGCTAAAGCCTACGTGTCCTTTAAGCGAAATGATTTGGTCAGAGGTCACTGTGTGTTCATTGACTATGTGAGGGCAAGAATACAAGATGGATGCCATGATCTAAAATGGATGCCATCGGTGTACTGGAAATGTGCTCATAACAAGAGTGCTCTTGCTCGTAGCATAGCGAAAACACCAGGATATACTATATGGATCATTTACGGTTCATTGGTACCGAAATTATGGGTTTACGACGATGTCGAAAACACGGGTTCGAATCGTCACGGAACCTCAGACCCTCCTTTTGCCCTAACATAGGCAATTACTCACTCTATGTCAGAGTCTGTCTCGATGTTCATTAGGTCAGTGATATGTTGTTGCAGCATTATCCTTTCTCGCACCTTGTCTCCAAACACAGGCGGTTTTCTTAAACAGGTTGCAGCACAGAGGCCACACAAGGCAGGACCACATTGGATAATAAGGCAGCACGAGAATAGGAATACTAAGACAATACCAACGACCATCAGAACCTTCCATCCCCACGCTGATAGTAGAGTCCCAAGCCATTCCATTAATGACCAATTTCCCTTGTCTACATGGATAGAGTCGGAAATCTTGTGTAGGTTAGAGATCGCTTCATACACTGTCGGAGCATTATTGGGGATAAAAACACAGCAGCTCGATTGGATCATTTTGCATACCCCACCTCGATCTGCAAGTATTACATCAAGAACCATACGGTTCTGTAATGTCATGAGACGATCCGCCTGGAGCTCAGCTGTTAAATTACTAAGGGCACCAGCAGTTTCTGTAATAGTAGACTCAACTACCCGTGTTAGCTGACGTAGATTTCTACTATTGGCCATAGGCCCCCAGAACGGAAGGAAACCTTTGAAGAAGTCTCCGTCTTCCTGACCAGCGGTGTCTTCTTTGCTGAAAACAACACTTACTACTCTGGTCTTGTGATAATTTGGGGCAGCTGTGTATGTCGGAGGCAACCGTCGAGCAATATAGCATGAACCTGAAAAGTCAGCAGGCAACCATGTATATGCCCTATCTCGACAGATGAAGTAGGTACCCTTAGCAGTTAGGAAGGCAGGGGAAGAGTTTGACGGATACACGTAAGTTTCAACACAGTCACTCTTCCCTAGCCGAGCTCTTGGATTTCTCCCATTACCTTGCAAGCAGAATTGACCTCGGTGAGGTACGACCCAAACTGGAGTGGAGCTCTTACGCTTGTTTTCACCCATACTAATGCTATACTCCGTAGAATTCCAACTCAGATAAACTCGTAGCTCATCTCTAGGGATAATTGGGGAGTTATCGACGTCTTTAATCATGTCAGTTATTCCCTTTATCAAGGCTTTATTAGCGGAGTTATACTTGGTGGAACGTGGAGGACGCGGGGGATAGGTCTCGAGAGCATAGACAAATACAGTCTGGAAGGCCCGACATGATCCATTATAGCTAAAAGGCAAGACCAGATAGGGAATGCCTTTATCCATAGTGTGTGGTATCAAACCACATACTCAGCAGTCCGTTGTGTTAACTACCAGTTGGTGTTGGTGCAAGAGCTGTACAAAAGTGTTATTTATGAATTCTGAGCGTCGAGCTTGCTCATGTTCAGGGAACGGATGAAAGGAATGAAAAGAGGCAACAGTAGGAGAAACAAGAACATGGGGAGGTACTGTAGTCGTGATCGGTGCAAAGATTAAATGGATACCAAAGGCAATTCCACCCACCAACGTTATTAAAATAATCAAAAACGTAATTGCACACTGCATCAGAAAACATTTGTTATGTAACATTTTGTATAATCTATTTCTGCGAACATAAATTACATTCTCTCGGTGCAGCCCAGGAAGCTCCATCTTCTACAACCGCTCGCGACCACTGATGATATGTACGTAGTTGAAAATGCCTCTATCAGCCCTGGGAGTTCCCAGAACTAACAGAAAGACCGACCTTGTGTCTGGCCCCCGCAGATTCAACTAGGCACAAAGCCACGACCCTACGGCGACCCAGATGTCAAGGTAATAGGAAAAACAGAAATACACAGGGAAACACAAAATATTCAGCAAGCTTCCTGGCTGGAGGCAATGTATCAGATCAAATAAAAAAAATAGGCAGTTTCCTGCTTTATTTGTCCTTAGAATGAGAACGGAGGTTGTATCTCAGTTTTCCTGGCGTTGTTTGATCCGGGAATAGTTTGTTTCCAGCAGGGGTAACAATGTTCGAGTTCGCAGAGGACAAATGTTCGTTTGATGCAGTGTTCTGGTCAGTGATCAAAGAAGCAGCTTCAGGGGGGAGTCAGAGTTCGGTGAATCAGTTGTCAGTTCTGCATCACTGAAAGGAACATATCTAGGAACAGGTTCTGTATCGGAAGCACCAATTCCTTGTCTAACCCAATTGTCATAAGGGAGTGGAAGGGGTACACGCTTAGTGTGGGTAGCGTGAACCCAGTTTTTCCGTCCAGCCACACGTACAGCAGTCCTTGTCGCCAAGAGCACTTGGAAAGGGCCCACAAACTTAGGTTGGAGGTTCCTGGTCCGTCCAAAATTTCTGATAACGATGAAATCACCGGGTTTCAGTTGATGACCTGGACTTTCCGGAGGCTTTGGCAATGCATCAAAAACCTGTTGGTGAATGAGACTCAATTTAGCAGTCAAGTCAAAAAGGTAATCAATTAACATTGGGTATTCTAGTTGTTTAAACTCCCTAGGTCTTGGTACACCCCAAACATTAGCAGGGCGACCGAATACAATCTCGTAGGGGCTAAGCCCTACTCGAGAATGCACAATCGCTTTTGTGGATAACAGGGCCAGAGGTAGTGCGTCTGGCCAGGACAAGCCCGTGGAGGCTTGTATCTTGGCTAGTTTCAGTTTAAGGGCACCATTGTACCCTTCAACTAAACCTGCTGACTGGGGGTGGTTCGCACTGTGAAATTTTTGCTTGATCCCTAAACTTGCACACACACTCTGCATAACTTTCCCTACGAATTCACTCCCATTGTCTGACCATACAATCCGTGGCATGCCGTATCTGGGGAAGTATTCCTTGAGGAGGATTTTAGCAGTGGACAAGGCAGTGTTATCTTTTAGTGGGTATGCTTCAATCCATCTTGAAAAAGCACAGACTACCACTAGGACATATTTAAGGTTGTTACATCGGTCCATGTGGATGAAATCCAACTGAATCACTTCGAAGGGGCAAGAAGGAGGAGCGAAATGTCCAGTGGGTGTGGGGGTTCCCTTGCCAGGATTATGCATCAGGCATATCATGCAGTTTCTCACCACTCTTTCTGCACACTTACTGATTCCATCATTCTTCCAGACTGGGGCCAACATCTTACAAATCCCTTTAGAACTGATGTGCGCTGCCCCGTGCGCCATCGTTACCACTGCAAGCACATACGCATCAGGCAACATCCAACGCTGATGCTCCGACAAATCAATCCAACATCCACTCGAGTCCAATTTACCCGTTTTCTCTTTCCATGCAATCTTTTCCTCTTCAGTCGCTTCTTCCTGAATTGCTTTCACACTTTCCACTGTGTCCTCACACATTCCCGATTCAGCAACCCATCTTGCAGACGTTGCAACATACATCCCACTCATCGTATTCCTAGCTGTCTGCTTAGCTATCTCATCAGCAAAAGCATTCCCACGACCAACATCATCCGTAATCGCTCGATGAGCACTGCACTTCACAATCGCAACTTCCGTTGGTAAGGTTAGAGATTCCAACAAGTCATTGACTAGCTGACCATGCTGGATCTTAGTCCCATGGGACGTAATAAAACCTCTTTCCTTCCACAATCGACCAAAACTATGCGCTACGCCGAACGCATACTGACTATCTGTGAACACATTCACTCTCTTTCCCTTTGCTAAGACACACGCTCTAGTCAATGCAATTAATTCTGCAGCTTGGGCAGAATTCTGACTCACTCTTGCAGTCTCCACAATCGTAATCAAAGTCGTTACTGCTTAGGCAGCTGTTACATCACTATTCTCCAATTTAAAACAAGACCCGTCGACATATAACGTGCCATCTGGATCTGGTAACGGAGTGTCTTTAAGATCAATCCGTCCTTTTGTTTCTTCCTCGGTTCTAAAACAACAGTCATGTGGTTCAGAATCACTCGACTCCTGGCTAGTCGGCAACAGTGTTGCTGGATTCAGTACATTGCATCTTTTAATCTGAATATGACTTGCTAGCAGTGTCAGCTCATAGCCTGATAATCTAGCACTGGTGAGGTGCTGAGTCTTCGTTCGGTTCATGAGTGTATCCACGGCATGTGGAACCATGACCACCAACATACTGTTCATGACCAAACCAGCAGATTGTCGAATGGACACTGCAGCTGCTGCTGTAGCTCTCAAGCAACTAGGCAACGCTCTGGCTACCGGGTCTAATGTTGATGAAAAATACGCACAAGGACGTTGTTTATCACCAAATCGTTGCGTCAGAACACTCAATGCACAACCTTCTCTCTCGTGAACATAGAGTGTAAATGGCTTACTGTAGTCAGGTGTTCCCAACACAGGAGCTGAACACAGTGCATTTCGTAACTCAGAAAAGCCCTGCTGACATTCGGCAGACCATGGCACCGGACTCGGAACACCTTTTCCAGTCAGAGCCACCAATGGTTTTGCCAAGAGAGAAAAATTTGGGATCCATTGCCTGCAGTATGAAGTAATACCTAAAAACGCACGTACTTCCCTCTGTGTGCTAGGAAAATTCATCTGCGTAATTGCTTTTATTCTCTCTGGGGTCAACCTTCTTCCCTCCTTTGACAAGAGATGACCTAAGTAGGTCACTTCTTGGCAACAATATTGCATTTTGGAAGGTGACACCTTGTGATTTAAATCAGACAAGTGATGCAGTAGGGAAATTGTAGCTGTTTTGCAAGTTTCCTTGTCATCAGCAGCCACTAGAAGATCGTCAACATATTGCACCAAAGCAGAACCAGGAGGAAGTACAAAAGAATCTAACTGACTTTTTAATGCCTGACTGTAAATGGATGGGCTTTCACAATAGCCTTGTGGAGCACGTTTAAACCTGAAGCTTCGACCTCCTAGAGAGAAGCCGAAAATATCTCTGCTTTCCTCGGCTATTGGAATGCTGAAAAAGGCATTTTTCAAGTCAATCACTGAAAACCATGTGGCTGTAGCAGGAATCAACGTCAACAATGCAGTAATGTCTGGAACCACAGGGAACTGTGGAATCACAATTTTGTTAACCTCTCTAAGGTCAATTACAAATCTATAGACTGGAGGTTTTGAAGGATCAGTGCGTTTTAGAATTGGCAGGACAGGACTGTTACAGACATTTCCTCTAGTTTCTTCTATTACGTCTTTTTGAATCAAATCTTGCACTATCAATAAAAGCGCACGTTCGCCTTCGCTAGAGATCTTATATTGTGGGATTCGTGGGAATTTGACATTTGCTTTCAAAGTTACTACATAAGGAGGAATTTCCAAAAGGCCTACATCGTTAGGACCAGTCGCCCAAAGAGTATCAGGGAGAGAACGCAGCTCCAGTGGGAGCGCATCCATTGATAAGTACATCGAGGAGATGATTTTCTTACCCAACGTAAGCTGAACTCCTGAAGGAGAACAGTACAGAGTCGCATATAGGCGTTTTAACAAGTCTAAAACAAGCAGATTTTCATTGCAACCGGTTGTCAAAATCAGGGGTGCTTTTAGTTGACGAGGCCCAACAGAAATAGACAAAGGACCAGAAACAGGGTTGTGAACAGGGGCGCCTGAAAAACCTACTGAAACATTTGTTAAGCCGGACAAAGGTGCGCCAGGGAGTTTCGCATGAATGATAGAACTTTTTGCTGCACCAGTATCCAACAGAAACGGTTCGACTACACCTGATGTAGCTACTGCGACATAAGGCCCACTCTGATCTACTGGAACTGATACTACTCCCTCTCTTTGTCCATGGCTGTCCTAGTATTCATTTTGTTGAAATTCCTCACTAACTTCACAGTAGTCCTCAACGTGATACTGTTGAGATCTAGTTGGTTGTACAGATTGCCCGTTTCGCTGATCAAAATACTTAGAGGGACGATCATTAGTCTGTGGAGGCATAGCACCTCGTCCTCGACCTCTAGAAGTTTGCGTAGAATCACCACGACCTCTCTGAGCTGCAGCATTATTATTTTGTGCTAGTACTGGACACTCATTCTTATAATGACCTTCCTTTTTGCAGTAAGCACACTGATTCCATTGGTATTGCGGTCTCTGAGAACCGTAATCGGTCCTCTGGTATGGCCCTTGTTGTGGATTTGTCTGATTCGTGCGGGGCGGATATGCCTGCTGCAAAAGGACTTTAGTTTTTAAATCTTTTGTTTTCTTTTCTGATTTTTCTTTCTCTTCTTTGTCCCTATTTTCATAGTACTGGGCAGTTGCAAGTATTTGCGCAGTCGTAGAGACAGCCCACGCACTTTCAGAATCTTTTAATTTATTACTAAGCTCTGGTAACAAATTGTGCACAAATGTATCAACAAATAATCTTTGGCCTCCCTCCGTGCTCATATCCTGACCACTGTGATCTACAAAAGTTTCTTCAAATCTAGTGAAGAAGTCGGAGACGCTTTCGTCTTTCTTCTGCTTGCATGCGGACAATTTGTCCCAGTTAACGCGCAATGCTGGCATCAGGGTTTTCATTAAATGAATTATCCTACCAGGCAAATTAGTAATTAGAGGTTCGGGTTTAGAACCACCAATTTGTTGACCATCTGCCGCTATTATAGCTGGCCAATCACCACCAAGAGCAACTGGATGATTTTCGTTACGAATTTTAGCCCAAATTGGTTGCGGCACTACATTGCCAAATAGCATGTCAATGTCTGCTAAATTCATTACGCAAGCTTGAACCGTCTGGGTAAGCTCTTTGTAATATCCAGCGGGATTTTTACGCGGATCTGGCAAGGCCTGTTTTACTGCTAACACTTCAACTCGTTTCCACGGAATGTGTATCCACACTCTCTGGAACTGTGCTGGAGCGACCACAATACCATGGGCCGCATCAGCTTGAATGGCTTCGCGCCAAATTGGCGGAACTTCTCTCATAGGATATTGACGACCTTGTTTTGTGCTACGTTTCTCGAATTCCCTTGGTGAACGGAGGGAAGGATCAAATCTAAAACCTAAAATCAGTTCCATTGCTTCTTTTACATCCTGACCAACTATCATACCTGCAGCAAATTTTTGTTGAACATGAAGTAATTCATCCGGAATTGGTTCAGAATCGTTCTCCTCCCACTCCTCACGCAAAAGGGAACACATAACATCGAACGCATAGCGTTGTGTCGGTTCATTCCATTGCATAAATGTATCTAATACATCTCGTACATCATACCTTCCAACTTTCGAAATCCACCTAAGGGCTGTAGAATCTAATATTCCTCGTTCTTTAACACTAGGAAAATGACTACGTCTCTGAACAGATTCAGAGGCAGGACTCCTAATTAGAGTTTTGTAAAAGGGAGATAGAATATTAGAGACAGATTCAGTGATTCTCCGACGAACAGAAAGCGGAGTCATATAGCTTGAAGAAGTTTGAAGTAGAGTAGTAGTTGGGACAGAAGAAACAGCAAGAGTAGGGGTAGCAGGCAAAGTAACTTGCGAAACAACAGGTATAAGCGGAGCAGGCATAGGCAGAGGAGCTGGCAAGCCTGGAAGAGGGGGTGCCGGAGGAATATTGTTAACCACAGGGAGTGCAGGAGCTTGATTCAGGGGAGCAGGAGCAGGCATACCAGGCTGTCCAGCAGCCGGTAACAAAACATTTGGCAGAGGTGGAGCTGTAGCACCCTGTGCATACGGTGGAGGTGACCTCAGCAAGTAAGACAACAGGGGATCTTTTTCAGGGTCCTCTACTGGCTTAGTAGTACTCGATGGCAAGGCAGGGTAGCACTTGTCTATCGCTAAATTACGCTCTCTATCGGCTACCTCTATCGCTTTCTCAGATTCATTGAGTTGCAGCTGCTTGGCAGACTGTTCTAAGGTCAACTCTTGCTCTTTTTGCTCTTTCTTTAACTTTTTAGTCTCTCTCTGTTTGGATTCTTTTCGCCAACAACGGAAAGAATCAAACATTGCCGGCCGGGCTTTCTTCTTAAACAGTTTTATTTCTAAATTATCGAGAATTTCAGGTTCAAAACTACCATGTAGTGGCCAACTAAGGACACCATCTTTTTCCGTGTAACGGCTCCACACCTCGTTATAAGATATAGGACCCACACCGTGCTTGCAGTAAAGTTCATAAAGAGGAGTTCCAATCGGAGGAACCGGACATGAATCCTCCAATCGGGAATCCCTGTTGCAACCAAAACATGAAAACATACAGTTTTTCCGACTTACCATTTTATAAACCGGAACACAGAACAAACACAAACAAAGGTGCGCACTCGAACTTAGAACTTAGGCCTACCAAAATGAACAAATGTATCAATACCCAAACCAAACCAAAAGATTATCGTAACGAGAACAACCAGTGATAATCTTACGAAACCAAACCAAACCAAAGAACTAAAAGGACCATCCAAATAGGAGTAAACCAATTGATTAATCCTTACGAAGTAACCAAACAACTAGCAACCACTTAATACTTAACTGAGGCACTGAAGATGTCACCAAGGAGAAACCCGTCACGTCTCGCCGTACTAAGGTCTGCACCTCGGGTCCAAGACAGGGCGACAGTCAAGGCAGCGGACCACTGCAGCCGTCTGAACGGGAACCCTCGTGGAAGAGAACGTCGGGCCACTTTTGCGATATGCCGGGATCGATGAAGTGGGGCGCCTCCCTCTGGAATCTTCACACGAAGCTTCTCGAACTCTTCAGGCTTTTGGACCGGTTCCGAATGACGTCGCCCCATGTTGGGCGCCAATTGGAGTTCTGGACTTTATTAAGGTCCAGAGGTGTCAGGGACAACACCCGAAGACCCCTGAGTTCTACTTGTCTCGGTGCACAAATAAACAGAAACACAGGCTTCTCGATGGTGGCGTCAGAGACCAAAGGTTTATTACTGCAGGGACACAGAAGTCACAGAAACTACACACAGGCAGATTCTAGGAGCCTGTTCCATTTGCACTAAGTTGGTTGCTCCTTAAATACAAGTTTTTTAGCTGTGGGCAACATTCTTCACATACTAATACGTTTCTTAAACTTTGTATCCTAAACAATAAATATTTGGCGTAAAACAGGAATCGTCAACAAATTTCTGATGGCAAACATTACGAATGAGGGGTTCCCACTGTTCCATCATAATCCCATGTCATCTTCTCATTCAAGAGCCGGACCGCCTCATCGTAAATTTTGTTACCTCCCCCTAATAAAGGCCCAGAAGGAAAGGAGCAGAGCCAGGTGTAGAAGATAGAAAAACAGGATAAGAGATGTTTGTGGGTTGTAAATGGGCAAGGGTACCGACTTCGGCCACCTAATCATGATCAGGCCAACGAGCACGAGAACCAGTATAGCAGGACTGGCCTCAGGCAGAGGAGGCAGCTTTTGCCGAGTCATGCAGCCACAGCGTTTCTGACTTAAGGTGCACGTGTCAATAACAGGGTGAATCGTCGGCTAAAGCCTACGTGTCCTTTAAGCGAAATGATTTGGTCAGAGGTCACTGTGTGTTCATTGACTATGTGAGGGCAAGAATACAAGATGGATGCCATGATCTAAAATGGATGCCATCGGTGTACCGGAAATGTGCTCATAACAAGAGTGCTCTTGCTCGTAGCATAGCGAAAACACCAGGATATACTATATGGATCATTTACGGTTCATTGGTACCGAAATTATGGGTTTACGACGATGTCGAAAACACGGGTTCGAATCGTCACGGAACCTCAACACAGTTTGCAAGATATATAAACTCCTCTCTCCAAACCCACAAAAAGCGCACAGAAAGTGCGAAACATCTTGGGAAAAGGAAAAAAACTCTACCAATATACCATTTGACTGGGTGAAGATATACCTGACCCCTTTCTCTAACAAAATTTTGCCCATACTTAAGCAAACCAAAATAATGTTAATAAACAGAACGTATTGGACCCCGGAGAAAATCTTTAAACTCAAACTCAACGATAGCCCCACTTGCTGGAACTGTAAGTCTCAAGTAGGTGACTTGGCTCACATGCTTTTTTTTACTGCCCGTTGTTACGATCCTATTGGGATAAGATTTATAATTACATACAAAGAACCTTTCATTACCGCTCACCTAGAGAATTTGCCTATGTTTTATTGGGGGGCTATAGATCCTCATCTTGGGAATGTCCAAGATCGGCATTTAATGGATCTCATGCTCACACTAGCATGCAAAGTTATCCTAAGTAAATGGAAAAGTGCCAATGAAGTCTCCTTTAAAATGTGGGAGGAGTGGCTGTTCTCGCTAAGAGGTGCGGACAATGAGGTACTCCATACTTCACCGTGGCGTAAATCGCACAAGAAATTATGGGGCTCCCTCGACTCCTTAGAACTATGCTACAACCCCCCATGAGCTATCACTTAATATTATGCATAATATGTTTCAGACTCCTCATAACCGTGATCTACCTTGCTTCTGCTAAACTTGCGTGTCAGCTGTTTCTGACCAATTGACATTATTAAACTCACATTTGATGTTTTCTGACACTAGTGCAATATTTTTCATAAGGCTATAATAATTATTGTCATCATTTGTTTATTGTTTTCTTATTCTTCCTTTCTTTAATTTGTTACTGTCGCTGTTGTTATCATTGTCACAGTGCTACCTTGGTTTAACCTCAACTCGCATCAATCCTGAATTGTATTATTACTATTATGTACTGTTAGTTCAGGATATAACTGTGTCTATGATTGTCATCACTTTGTATTCTTTTGGTTTTGTATTGTCTGCCCTTGCTTGTTCTCAATAAAAACGATTTGAACACAAAAAAAAAAAAATTAAAGGTAAACTGTATTTAAAAGAATTTGTTTAAACATTAGTCAGTCATCAGGGCAAGACTCTGCAGAACAGAACTGTCTCTGTAAGGGGGCCACTTGAAAGGCTGGGGCCCTGGGCAAGAGCCCACTTTGCACATGCGTTAAAACGCCTCTGCATCCGTGCACCTACCTGCATGTGCCCACGTGTCTCACCCATGAACCCCTACCTGTGACTGTACCACCTGTCCACCACCTGTGGTTCAAATTTATGGCGTGTCCCCTGCCTACAGGGAGCAGGAGACACACTGTATGCCCCAGGCATAGCTCCACCCTTACTCCCAGGCGAGCGAGGTGCTACCCACGCCTTATCAGTAACTAGGAACTGCCTTTAAGGAAAAACGGAAGAAGGACAATCAACAAAAGTCGCCCATGCACCAGCTGCAGGAGCACCCAGCCGCTCACCTCACGCCTCCTCAACATCCACGGTTTAATAATCCTTTGACCTTCCTGGGTCAAAAAAGTTGTTCAGAAGACAGCCATCCAATCGTTGGCCTCTCTGTAGAGCGCACAGAGCAAATGGTTACTATTCCAGTTGCCATTTTGTGTAATGTTTGCACTAGAGATACACAGCTGTCTAAAGGCTGATAAGGCAAAATAAAATACAGTGTTTATAGGCGAGTGGGTGCGTTGTGTGTTTGAGCGATTAAAATACTCTGAAGATCACTACAGCTTCCACAGGTCCCATAATTAAAAAAAAATCAATAGTAATTATTTATAGCAAAATAATTGTTGTTACTTATTTATCTTGAAGAGCTAACGATCATTGATAAAGCCAATAGTCCTGGCTGATTTTAGGTTGTCAGTTGTGTTATATTTCTGGATACAAGTACAGAATGCTCATAGAGGAACCAAAATACCAATTGGTTGGCACACTATCAGAATCACCGAAATTTAGTATACTTCTTTAAGTCACACCCTTAATTAAACAGACCACCCCCCTTTCAGAGACCCCCGCTTTTTGCATCCCACGTAAAGCCCTTATCAGTGGCGTCAAGAAGGCTCTGTATGGGACTGGCTACATCATTCTGTATTAGGCGGGTCCCTACACATTCTTCAGCTGTATCTCGATTCTTGAACGTGAAGTCTTTTATGGCACTTCGCAACCCACTTAATCAGCTCTAGTTAGGGTGACCAACTGGCACGGGTGCAAATTCAGGACAGTGAGTGTAAAAATTCAGGACAAAAATTAAGGACAGGAAGTTGGAATTCAGGACAAAAGGTACGTTTTACAGACACATCAGAGGTGGTTGCACAAAAGTATATCAGTAAGTACATAGACAACCACTTAATTACAAGTGAAAATACGTTTATATTACGCTGAGCCAATTGAGCACTTCATGGTTTTTCAGTATGCGCAGCTTTGAGCAAATGTGCAGGTCTTTTTGGGGTAACAAAACCTGCCCCCCCCCACCTTTCCAGTCACCCAGGGAAACGCATGATGCCCGGTCCAGCCAGTCCAGCATTGCAACCACCCTTCAATGGTGCCCCTAATCTCCACAAAGACCCTCTCTCATGTGTATTTTATTTCTTTCATAGTGCTACTCATCCCAAGTAAGTAGGACAGGGTGTTGGAGTGCGTTACCTCACACACATCAGACAGAGACAATGACTCATATAAACGTGAACGTCAATGTAAAGGAAATGTTACTAAGATAATGGAGGTTACAAGGTGTAATTATTCTTTCATCCATCATTCAATCCTTCACCGTTTATTCTGTCCTTCCATCTGTGTGCCCATCCATATCAATATTCAACCATTTGCAAGCCTATACATCATCTACCCTTCCATCCATCCATTATTCCACTCATCTATCCCTCCACCCACCCTTTCACTCATTCATACCTCCATTCATGCTTTCAACCTATCCATTCGTACACTCATCCATCCACTCTTCCACTCATCCATCTAGCAATTTCACCTTTCACCCTTCCATCCATACTTTCCCTTACTCATTCATCCACCCATTCACCCTTTCACTTAGTCATCCATCCTTCCATCCATAAATCCATCTACACATCCACTCATGAATCCATCCATTGACCCTTTCATTCATTCATCCTTTCACTCATTCATTCATCTTTTCTCTCATCCATCCACCCTTTTACTATGTCACTCATCCATCCATCCTTTCCCTCATCCATCCACCCTTTAACTCCTTCACTCATCTATCCACTCTTTTGTCCATTTACCCTCCCTCACACTCACTCATCCAGCCTTACATCCACCCTTTCACTCATCCATCCATTGTTTGATCCTTTCACTTATCAATTCACAAATCCTCCCATAAGTTCACTCATCCATCCACCCATTCACTCACCTATCATCAACCCTTTCACTCATCCATTCACTCATCCATTTACCCGTCCATCTATCCTTCCACCCACACATCCATGTATTTATCATCCATCCATCCACTCACTTATCCGTCCACCCTTTCTCTTATTATCCATCCATTCACCCTTTCATTCATCCATTCACCCTTTCACTAATCCATCTAGCCAGCTAACCATCCCTTCACTTATTCACTTTTTTACATTAATTATGAGCTGAGCCTTTGTCTTCAGAGTTGCAGACAGAAGGGGCCCATCAAGTGCTTCACCCCTGCTGTAGTTCCTAAAGCAAGGGGTGGGACAGGGGAGGGCTCACTATACCCCTGTGCGTAGGCAATTCAAAAAAGGTGGAAGTCATGAGTCATAAATGAAGCACAATGGTGTTGTTTTCTGGGCTTTAAGTAGGATGAAAAAACTGGGGGGTCTCTCCAAAGGGGGTGTTCGATGTAACTAAGGGCATGGCTTAAAACAACTAAGCTACAAATCTGTGCTTAGCATAGTCTGCCGCCCGACTGGTAATTTGCTGCTTCTTTCATTGCATCCAGATATATAACACAACAAGTAGAGTTACACCTGCAAGCCAGAACAATTGGCTTCGTCAATGGTGGTCAGTTGCATAAAATAAAAAAGCGGCAAGCATGGCTTTGTTGAATATAACACTGAAAATGATTCTCGTGTAGCAGCATTGGCGTTTTTGTGCATTTCTTCAACCTGACTGAATGCCCTGCCTTAGACCGAGGCCAACACATGTATTAAGAGCCCAGACTATCCCATTGTCATTCTGTATGTGGCAATCAGCCCCATAAAGAATGACAATGGATGGATGGGGCTTGCCTTGCGCTCAGTGCGCTCAGAGGATGAGTGCGTGGCAGCCCCATCAGGGAGGTTAGGCTTCTGGCAGGGGAACAGTGATGTTACCCAATGCCCAAAACTACAGACAAAAGGTGTCCATAAAAGGGATCGTAATGGACAACAGACGTGAGATCTAAATTACGGACGGTCTGTGAAATTTACGGACGGTTAGTCACCCTAGCTCTAGTTGATTCAAGCGGATCACGTTTTTCTGAAAGAAGTATATGCATTCTCTTTTTTTACAGAGCACAAAGCGCAAAGCCAACCTGTTAAATGTATATCGATTTAGTCATTTTTTTGTAAAACGCAAGCACCCAACCGGTCTGCTTTTAGTTATTTAGGCTCCGGTCTGCTTTTAGTTATTTAGGCTCTCTCAATACATAGAAAGGTGGTTGATGTATTTCTTCACTAGCTCTGATGTATTGTGCCATTTTGATAGTATTCCTAATTAATTTTGTAACTGCACTAGATTGTACCGACTCTGTTTAGGGAATTGAATAACATCTCCAAAAATGCAACATGCTATTGGCTCGAAGGTCAGGACTGTCTGGAGTTTGTCAAACCTGGTATAGCTGACTTGGTGGGGTGTCACATAATTTATTTTTAAATGTTTTTATAAATGTAAAGATTGGCTCTGTTCTCAAAGCTATCAGATAGATATACAATCTCCTCTTCATCAGGCCCTTAGGCTGGTAATAATGTATAGTACGTTTACCAGATAGGCCATGTCACCAGGGGCACCCTATTCAGGGCCATCTATTCCTTTTACAAAGCCTTGTAATTTGGAATCTATCTATCAGACCAGAATAGAAAAATAAGGCTTTACATTTTAAGGATCGTATATTGTATTAATCTTTGCAATCAAGACAACCAAGGAAAGTACAGTGCCAGGATGGATATATTTATTTCACAAAACAGAAGGCGGCTGACACAAGAACGAGAAATTTCTGAAAGTAAACAGTTCTAATCTGCATCCTGTTTTCAAAAAAGGGCCAAGTCCAACACTGCCCCTGTGCCAGACATGGGCCTTGGTCTAGGTTGGGGTGGGGCCGTTGATGCAAGAGACCTGTTCCCTGCTTGCTCCAGAAGCCAGTGCAGCAGGCACACACCATTGCCTGAAAAATGCCTGGGGCAACATAACAGTGGTGGTAAGCACCTTCTTATCACTGCCCACTTTCTTTGGTGCCATCTTGAAGCTGTCAGTTGGCATTGGCACTTAGGTTCACAAGCTGAAGAGATGTGAGTAGTGACATCACGTGTTGAGTGGTCACCCGTCACTTGCGCAGCTCTCCTGTCTGACAGTACTGTGGTTAATTTCTCCTCTCTTGAGCACCGAAAAGCAAACAAGCAAGAAAAACATTAGTGAAACATGGCATTGTTGCAGTTTGAATTAGTAGTTCAAACGATATAATTTGTATGGTTACTTAAGTTAAAAATAATTGACAACAATACAGTGTATCCATTCAAAAGTGAAACCAGTCTAACATAAAGTTTTATTTACAATTAGGAAGGGTAAGAACATAACATGCATATTTGTAAAGCGCATGCTCACTCAGAAGGGTATCTTGGCGCTGAATGACAGATGTTTAGTATTACCAAACTCAATGGTATTCCTTTTATTGACCTCAGAAGGATGAAAGGCTGAGTGGCTCCGCCGGGATTTCAACCTCTGACCATGGGATCGAACACAGCCCCTATAGTGAACTCATTAGTCCACTGAGCCAGCAAACACAGTTAGGAAGAGCAATACCATACAGTTGTAACCGTTTGTTTATGTGCATCGAATGCTGTTGTGTAGCTGTGTGTCTATGGCAGGTAAGGGGTTAATGGATGTTGGGAAAAAGTTCAATGTTAAAAAAATGGTAATTAAAACAAATATTTTAAAAAATGTATGTAGAAAATTATCAAAAAAACAAAAAAGTATAACAGCTGATATACTAGGGGACTACTATGAGAAACCCATTGGGATTTGGGACACGAGGAGTCGTGCCGATGAAAAATGCAAAAAAGTATATAACAATATAAATCACTGTTCGTACAGTACATTTACTATGAGCAATGAGCGGCAAATAGGCCTCAAGAATATTATTAAACTGTTCCTATTCAGACAGAATTCAAAATGCCAAATGTGCAAATTAAGTATTTGATAAAATTCTCAATGAATTTCGTAAACCAAATTGCCTAGAAGGAGCTCATCCATTTATTCAAGATTAAATAGGCAAACTTAAAAATCATTAAACAGCCAAAGCAGACATGTTGGACTCATACTTTAAACAAAAATAAAGCACCTGCACTGACCCTTTTACAAAATAACAATCCAAGAATACTCTAACACACCCTCTACGTTCCTTCCAACATATTTCAAACAATGAATTTATGGACCTGGTCAAAGCAAGTAGGCCTGCAGGCAGCCCTTCTGACCCGTGTCCACTGCAAACTGTCAAGCCAATTTTTCTAACAACCTCTGTTGCCAATCCAGTAAGAAGAATCATCAACAACTCCTTAAATAACGGTATATTTCCAGAAGAACTCAGATAGTCATACATACACCCATTACTGGCTTGGCAGTTCTGGCCGGACTGTTCCCATGCGGCACAGGGTCAGACTGATTTGCATATGGCCATGTCTGAACTGGGGTGGCAGAGTGGGCTAAAGAACGGTGATGGATTAAACCCAGATCTGTTGACTGGGTGTGAGTGTTTGATTGGTTCAGATGCTCCGTCCATCACCACCCTCTTTTGTACCGCTTTGTTCGCCTTAAGTTGGCAGGGGATGCTCAGACGTGAGTCCCTTGCTCCCTTTGCCACTGGATTCAAGCAAGCCTGGCTGAAGATGGCTGTAATGCCAGAAACCGGTCCTAGGAAGCTTGTTTCCGGTCCAGGGAAGGCATGGCTTGGCAGTTCGGGCTGGACTGTTCCCATGAGGGACAGGGTCAGACTGATTTGCATATGGCCATGTCTGAACTGGGGTGGCAGAGTGGTCTAAAGAACGGAGATGGATTAAACCCAGATCTGTTGACAGGGTGTGAGTGTTTGATTGGTTCAGATGCTCCGTCCATCACCACTCCCCCCCCCTTTGTACCACTTTTCCTACCTCAGCGCAACAGGGATGCGCAAGTAGGGAAAGGGTTTCCAGGATTCCAGAGGCGGTTTGCCTCTGATTTTGTAGTTCCCAGTGGGGACAGACTCAAAGCAGTTGCCACCAGTATTAAGTCCGGCTCACCCAGAGATCCGCCCTCCCCAAAGATTTGAGTATTAGAACCTTATATTAGACATCTTCTGGAGCTCTCCTTCTCATCAGGAGTTGTCCCGAAAAATGGAAAGAGGTCATTGTCATTCCCCTAAAAAAGAAATCTAACATTAACATAAGTCAGATGGATAATCTTCGCCCTATTTCTCTCCTGCCTTATTTTGCGAAGGTAGCAGAGAAGGTTGTAAACATTCAACTGAGTGCGCATATTAATAACCACAACCTCCTCCATCCTATCCAATCTGGCTTCCGTGCCATTTATTCTACGGAATCAGCTCTGTTTTATCCTCCGAGCTTATCCGTAGACAAGTAGATGCAGGACAGATGGGGGCTCTAGTCCTCCTAGAACTCTGTGCAGCTTTTGACACTATTGCCCATCACACGCTACTACTGCGCCTCCGGGAAGGCGGTGTAGATGGGAAGGCGATGGAATGGTTACGCTCCTTTTTACGTGACCTCTGCTTTCAGGTGTCACAAAAACCTTTCCTCTCGAAAAGTGTCAAGCTGAATCAGGGGTTCCCACAATGCTCCATACTTAGCCCCACTCTCTTTATTTGTATATCACCCCTTTGGCAGATATTGTACAGAGGTTTGGAGTTAGTGTGGTGTCATATGCAGACGACACACAACTTGTGGTGACCCTGACCCATGATTCTGAGGAACCTGCACAGACTTTTTCACTGTGTCTCCAAGAGTTGACGTCTTGGATGGCCTCAAACTGCTTCAAACTAAATGGTAATAAACCTGAGGTTTTAGTCATAGGCAAAGTCCCCTCGATCTGGTCCTCTGCTTGGTGGCCCCATACGTTGGGCCAGACCCCATCCCCCAAGGATCAGGTGAAGAACTTGGGGATATGGCTGGACCCCAAACTGTCCTTTGAGACTCACACCAGGCGAGTGATGGGAAACTGTGTGGGGGTCCTATGCACTGTCCAGAAGACCCTAGATGTACTCCCAGTGTCAGCAAGAAAGTCGATGGTCCACGCCCTTGTGACATCGCGTTTGGGATATGGGAATGTTCTGTATCTGGGAGCCAACATCAAGTGTGTTCAGAAACTCCAGCACATTCAGAATGCGGCTGCACGTCTCGTCTTATTGCTCCAGAAGAGAGCCTCATCCAGTAAGCCTCTTGCTTCTCTGCACTGGCTTCCGATGAAAAAACGTGTTCTGTTCAAAGATATGTGTATCAGTCACCATATTCTGCTAAAGAAGGGCCCCTCATATCTACATGATCTCCTCACCCTGCATGCTCCCACGCAAGGTTTAAGATCTAGCGGAACGGGTCAGCTACGCATACCTATCATCAGAAGACCCAGGATCGGTGGACGCTCTTTTAGTTTCCTAGCGGCCTCCTAATGGAACACGCTCCCAATAGGGCTTCGGCTGGAATCATCCGAGACGATCTTCCGGAAAAAGCTTAAGATGTGGCTTTTTCCTTCTGATAATTCCATTGTCTGATTTTTTACTGTTATGTTCTGCCTGGCACGGGATCTTGTCGCAGCGTGGGGACGCACTAGCTAGTGCAACCAGGCGCTCTATAAACTTAATATTATTGATTGATTGATAATCATTCAACTTGAATGCCCCAAAAACTTTAGAAACTCGCCAATTGTCAGTTTTCTCAGGGCGGTGGATCAATGGATGACGTGGAGCCCTCTCAAATTGAATACTTTCAAAACGTAAATACTCACGAGTGGTGATTTAAAACATTGTGGCCCTCTCCCTGAGAGGCCTGTTGATCTGAGAACACCGCCTAAAGTATTGACAGACGTAAGAAACCTCGGAATGACCATGGACTCCAAGCTATCAATGAATGCCCAAGTGGACAAACTAGCAAGATCAAGTTTTGTTACTATAAAAAATCTGCAATGAATCTTCCCCCATTTGCGATTTCCACACAGGGCCCAGGCTACCATCTCCCTTGTACTGTCCAAACTCGATTACACCAATAGCCTCTACCACGTATCACCTATAACGATCATAAAAAGACTACAACAGATTCGGAACTTGGCTGCCAGAATACTCTACATATAAAACCGCAAGACCACTTCTCCCCTGCCATTAAAGCCCTCCATTGGTTACCGGTGGCCAGAAGATCCATGTTCAAGCTGGTTTGTATCACCCACAAAGCGATACGTGGAATGGGACCACTGTTTATCTATACTACTATTATAAAGAGAGAACTGTGACCTTTGAGCCAGGTAAACTCGAAAACTACACCACCAATCCAAACACCCAATACATGTTTGAAAACGTCAGGACAAGCAGAAGGACATAGGCTATATAAAAAAAATATATATACCTTATTTAAAAAATGTACGATTAAAAAAAAAGTAGTCCCTTGGAAGTAGCGCCAGCCGGCCGAAGGTGCCTTCCTCGGTTTGTTAATACGTCGTAAGTTCACCCAAGCACACCTTGATCCAGCACTGACCAATCAGACGCTTTATTTACTTTTAGACTTTTGGTGCCTTTGTCCAATAGCAGCAAGGTTGGGATAGGGTTAACGAACCAATGAGTGGACTGCAGTCATCCTGGAAGCAAACGCTAAAACATTCGAACGGGTGGCGGCAGTTGTTTGCTTATTTCCGAGCTGGGTTTGGTAAAACTGATGGACTCGGTTGTCCCGTAGAGCATAAGATGAAGACAACTGGAGCTTGGCAGAGTGTGGTGGGTGAGTGAATACGATGGGGAGATCGAGGGTGAGGGGCAGAGGGGGGATAGTTGATGGAACGTGGTGAAGAGCATGCCATAGAGCGGGTATACAAGCAAACACAGCCGAAGGGTGGATTGGGAGGGGTTAAAATAAAGCCCATTCTTACAGTACTTGATTTTGCAGTGATATCTACACTGAGCATCTACAGCCCCCACCAGGTCCGAGCCGCAGCCCCCGGGCCCTCCGTTACTGCCCTTTCTGCACCACTCGTAATGCTTTTCCCCACCCGCTGTCCGTGCTCTCTCGCCCCTATCTACCCTGCACTCCTGCTGTTGGTCCCTTCTCAATGCGCAGGTACTGCCGTAGGCAGGCCAGACACGAGCGCTGCTTGAGCCGCGTTCACCCCCACCCTCATCTCTACCCATTTCCACTCCTCAAGCATGAAAATGCAGGCAGACTTTGAAGCCTGGAATCCCGGAAGACTCCGTACGGCTTTTGTAATCATTTCATGCCATGCACCTAATTTCTCCCTGCGCCGTCGCTATCCACATAGCTGCAGCTGCGTGTACTTGTAAAGCCCATAGTGCTATAAGTGAACGAAGCAGAGCACGGTTCAGGCTGCTGTCACAGACTCTGCCTGCTGCCGGCTTCATTCAGTATTCATGTGACATGGAGTCCGGGAAACTTACTGCAACAATGTTTCATTTGCCTAATGCCGGTCGAGATGCCAAGCGCCCTAATTAAGGCGGGCCGCCTGCTTCACGGGCGTCAGGTATCACGATTTCCTACAGTTTCTGGCTGGAGTCAACTCGCGCCTACTCTCACTGCAGGTAGTATTTGGTGCGTGCCTGCAACCTTTCACAAGATGCCTCTCGAGTGAGTACCATCGCAGAGCCTGCCAGACAGACTGAGTTTGGTGCTTGCAGCCTGTAATTATCATGCTGTGTAAGTCCGGACCGGACTCGGCTGCCAGAGAGAATTTGGTGCCTTCAGCTTCTCATAACGCTGGCCCCGCCGGTACCCCGCTCTGCCAGAGCCAGACATTCGCAAGTCTCAACTTGGTAATTTAAATGCTATTATATTCATTTTTAAGTGTCAGTCCTCACTGTGCTAAGACAGTAAGTGCTTACTGCCTGGCTTTCTATTCTCTGTGATTCGATACAATACACCTGACTAGGCCCTGCTTCGGTGCACGATGCCCCACCAGAACAGTCCAGGCCAAGACTCTCAGGGAGAAAGGGAATCGTCAGCCCTTCACCAGGCCTCGTCAGGATCAGAGCAAGGAGCTGTGGTGGTTGGGGAGGAATCTGACAGCCAGATCCCGCCCACCAAAAGCAAATCTGTTTAAAACATGATCTCTCATTAGAAGCTCCTGCACCAAAGTAACAAACTGATTAAACTGACTGCTAAGGCTGCCGGGCTGGGCAGTGCTCTGCGAGTCAGCTGACAATGAGTGACATGTGATGATTTTCCGCAAACCAACATCCCGCATACCATCACTCCGCAATTTTTATAACGCAGGACTATTACTTCACAAAGACATAATTTCTAAAACTTTTACAACGCATATGACTTTATCACGCATGCCATTATAACGCAAATGCATGTGTGGTAAAGTCATATACATTGTAAAAGTATATTAAAACATCAAATATATGTTTGTATATATGTGTAGTAGTATCTATACTACTATTATCTATACTACTATTATAAAGAGAGAACAGAAACCTTTTGGCAAGGTAAACTCTGGAACCACAGCGCCAATCCACACACCCAATACATTGTTGGAATTCTCAGGGTGTGTAGATGGACATAGGCGACATTAAATAAAAAAAAAAGAAACGTAAATTAAAAAATTAAAATTTGTAAACAAAGTAGTCCCCTAAAACAAGCGCCGGCCGCGACGTAGCGCTGACCGCGACCTACACGTAATGACGATATGCGGGGAGGAGCGGTGATGTGCGGCGAGGAGTGGCGGTGGAGTCCGGAGTGGGCGGCGGCTCAGGTAAGGCAAAGAGCGGCGAGGAGTGGCAGTGAAGTCAGTTGCGGGCGGCTCAGGTAAGGCAAAGGCAGGCGGGAGGATCGAGGCGGGAGGCGGGCTGGGCAATGTCGGGGCGGGGGGCGGCCTGGGCAATGTCGGGGCGGGGGGCAGGCTGGGCAATGTCGGGGAGGGCGGCGGCGAGGCGGGAGGGATGCGGTCTGGGCAATTGATTTTGATGTACTCTAGCCATCCCTCGCAGCTCGGGAAACACCAGCAACAGACCAACAAATGGCCAAAAAGCAATACTATTCATGTGATATTAATAAAAAACCACACATCGCTCCGAACTGCAAAGACTGTCCCTATAATATTCCCCAGAGTCACCGCTGCTGCCCTCTTCCTTTGAAAAGAACCGCTTTAATGACTCAGAAGATGGTGAGGCGGCAATGCCTCCAACAGCGGGAAGGAACCATCTCATGCTCAACCATTAACTTGCACAGAACAAACAACGAGGCTCACTGGTGGCGGAAGGATACACAAAATAAACTATCCCTAACATAATAAAAGGATTGAATTTACACTCGGATGTGGTCTGGGCAATGCCGGTGCGGGCGGGAGTACACATAGCCTTAAAATGCTACCCCCAGGCCCCTTCAGCCCGGGCAACGCCGGGGCGGGCTGCTAGTCAGGGATAAAATCCCCAAACACATTCAACAAAGGAACCTCTGCTCTCGAGTGGCACCTCGCCTCAAAATCCCAAGATACAAGAAAACAATCATGGGTGGCACATCCTTCTCTGTTCAAGCAGCCAAGCTATGGAACTCTTTACCCCACCCAACATAATATCCACAGATAACCACTTTATCTTTAGAAAACGACTCAAGAATTGGCTTTTCCCCACATAACCACCATACACAAACAGAAATATACATCATATCCCTCGGTTAATAAGCATTTCATTTGTACTATAGATATGTACTTATATGTGTATTGCTTTGTATAACGTGTAGAATAATTATGCTTAAAAAATATATTTATTACGTCTGCTTCACAAATGTACATATTACTGATAGTTACATTATTCTATGTTTTTAACCTGTATATAAGTGACTGAATAAATAAGTAAATCTTTTACCATACCTGTTTATCTACAATTGCTGCACTATTGAATTACAATATATATGTATATATATATCTATGTGACCAAGAGCCCGTGAGCTCGAAACGCGTCGTTTGTTTATGCCCAAATAAACAACTTTCTAAAAGTACCTGATGGTGTGGCTTGTCATCCTTGTCTGGATCGAGAGGATTCTGTGGACATATATATATATATATATATATATATATATATATATATATATATATAAATAAATAAATAAATAAATAAATAATATCAATTTTAAGTACAACAACACTTGAAAGCCGGAGTTTATTTAATGCATCCTTAATCTACATAAACTACCTTCCTTTATGCATCTATATACCCTCCATATATTCATTGTGTGGCATGGGGCAGTGAATACGGCCGAAAAGTATATTGAGGTACTGAACAACAACGAGTATAATCTGCACTTCTGAGGTTCAGTTAGTCCGGTGGCAGCGGAGTATTTGGATCTGAAGGTGTTTATAAATGAGGGCCATATACACACTGCTTTATATAGGAAAGAGACTGCTGGCAATTCAACGCTCTTTGCCAGCAGCAGTCACCCACCCCAGTTAGTAAAGAGCATTCCTTACGGGAAGACTCCGGAGGAACAGCTCGAGGGACCAGGATTTTGAGGCGGCTGCCACGGAATGCCTGGCGCGCTTCACACTGAGAGGGTATGGTGAGAGGCTATTGCAAGACGCTTTGAAAAAGGTGAGAAGAATCCCTAGGAAGGAACTTTTGTGCAAAAAACCTTCTAAAGAATCCTGTGAAAGTAATGATGGAAATAACGTAGGCAAATTTAGAATGATAACTCCATTTTCTTCGGGGGCTAACGACCTAAGAGCCATGTTGAGAAAAAATAGTGTGCTTAAGTATGATTTACCAGCGTACCCTTTGGTGACCTTTAGCAGAGCTAGGTCGCCAAGGGATATGATTGTAACAAGCCATTTGGAGAGACTGATCCCGAGAACTAATACCTTACGGGAAATGAAGGGCTTTTATCCCTGCGGCCGCTGAAAGGTCGTGCAGGTAGCAAGAGAGTCCTTACATATGATGTACCTGACACAGGGAGAACAATGCAGATAAAGAAATATATCACCTGCAGTACCCTGTATGCAGTCTATTGTTTGATCCGTCCGTGACAACAAGAAGCAAGGAGGCACAGAAAACAAAGAACAAATGGAGGCCTGTGTCAAAAGCACACTGGCTGGCTACACAAAATAGCCACCAGAAGCATGGCCAAATACAACAACAAGCAAGGAGGCATGGCCACAACAAATAACACACGCAGGCCAATGGCAAAAGCACATTGGCTGGCTACACAAAATGTCAACCAGCCACATGGTCAAACAACATCAACAAGTAAAGATGCATGGAAAACAAAGAACACATGCAGGCCTATAGCAAAAAAACACTGGCTGGCGGCACAATGGCTGTCAGCCACATAGTCAAACAACAACAACCAGCAAGGAGGCATGGCCACAACAAAGAACACATGCAGGCCTATGGCAAAAGCACACTGGCTGGTAGTGGCTACACAAAGTGGCTGCCGACCACCTGGCCAAACACAACAAGCAAGGAGGCATGAAAAACAAAGAACACATGCAGGCCTATGGGCGCTTACTATGCAAAATGTCCCCTGGCAAAATGGCATGGGGAGCAAAGGAAAATGGTGGCCTATGGCAAATACACTCACACACTGGCCAGACAAA
Organism: Lissotriton vulgaris; assembly: GCF_964263255.1. Classification (NCBI taxonomy): domain Eukaryota; kingdom Metazoa; phylum Chordata; class Amphibia; order Caudata; family Salamandridae; genus Lissotriton; species Lissotriton vulgaris. The sequence continues at coordinate 99,887,974 of NC_141691.1, forward strand.
GGAGGCATGGTAACACTGGAGAAACCAGTATAATTCAGCAATGCCAAAAACTGAATTTAACTGGGCTATAACATTTTACAGCAATACACATCCTCGAAAGGCATCAATTATATTACCCCACCTATACACTGTTTGATTTTTTAAAAAAAAGAAACACCTTGAAAAAAAACATTTTGAAATGTAATTCAATACAATCCATGGCCTAAATGATGTTTCAATTTAACAGACACCACAGGAACAGCTGTTTCATGCTCCCATGACTTGTACTGGGCATACTGGCTGGAAGTCCCATTGGCAGATTAGGCCACATATTAAATTAAATAACACAGCAGGATATCCACCACAATAAATTTAGAAAATCGAAAAAAAATATAAATATATCCTGGTGCATGCCCTATATCAAACAAACAACACCCTTACTACAACAGTCTTTAAACGTACTTGTGATATCACAAAAAGAAAGTCCTCAAATCCAATGGCATATATGCAACAGACAAACAGAGTGATCCTTCCAGCTTCAAATTCAAATGAAAAGTGACCAGGAGGTGAACAAAGCAATGAGATGAGCCTGCTGGACAGGAACAGGAAGTTGGAGTCTCAGGGGCACTTCCTCGATGTTGAAAAAAGTTTACATCACAAAAGAAGCACCGAAGTCTCTGGCACGGCCTAATGCTGCGTTAGAGGCTACAAAATCTCACCGGCGCTCACGGGTGGCTAGCAAATCTCATAGGCACTCATGAGCGCTTGGCAAGTATCGTCGCACTCCCTGCACACGTAAAATGATGTGATGAGCGCATCAGCTGAAACAAATATTCCGCTCCAGAGTGTGGAGTTTATCAGTAACTCTGCGTTCTCTGTGGAATGCAAGTAGAACAGAATTTTACGCCCAGGCCTGCTGTTCACACTGGACTGGGTCAAAAATCTAGGCCAACCGCAATGAAGCATGGGTTGTATACAGGGACCTGGTTTATCCATATGGAAAGTTTACCTTCTAACTCAGTCCAGTTCCATGCAAGGAGCCTCCGTTCAGAGCTTCACAACTGCTGGTTTCTGTGAGGAAATCGTTTTTTGTGTGAAGAGCTGGTAATTGGTCGGAGCTTGATTGCGAGGAGTTTGTTGTTGGCGTGAAGAGCTGGTCGCAGGTCATAGCTTTGCATTGGAGTTGGAAGCAGGGTGTTCGTGCGAAGTGAACCATGAGTGTGAAGTCCAGAATCTATAACTGAGACGGTCACGTTGGCAGTCAGAAGCAGGTCTGCGCCAGCCTTGTTGTAGTACACTTATGTTCATGAAGGGATCAGGCGCAGTTCTTTTTTCATGTGACAAGCCCAGAACCTATGGATTTTCACCTGGAGTCCAGTTCTTGGAGTTTGCAGATGTGAGGAGTTCTGTCTGACACCAGACAAAGCTTTCGACTCATCCAACTGAACATCTTGCATAGGGCCTACTTTACTAGAACGTGATTGTATTAGATTGGAAGGGCGGACAGTGATAAATGCATCTGAGGCTGCTATATGTGGGACTCTCTGGTCCACACCATATTGGAATGCCTGTGGTCCATTTTGGTCCAGAGTAGGACTGCTAGCATCTTGCACTATAGGGGAATCAGTGAGGCTTAAACAGCAGCTGGCGGTTTGGGGGATCTGGAGTGACCAAACACCCCAAGATATGCCTTATTATTCTTTAATGTTGCACTGATGTTGCCCAAAAGAGACATTTTCCAGCTGTGGGGCAGCGGAGATTTACTGTCCCCTTTACATGCATTGTAATTTGTTGTGTTTGGAGATTGCCATGTACAGGATTTGTTTTACCTCTACAGGTTTTACCATCGAAAATCATTTTAATAAAAGATTGGTTAGATAGTTTGTGCCTAACCCTGAACCTTAAGTGGGTTGAGACCAAAGTTGCTGATAAGGTTTGCCTTACTGGGGGGCGTATCTCATCTGGTCAGCCATCTTTAGGGTCAACAGGGTATCCCTCCCAACAAGCAGAATGTGCTTCCACAACCTAGCCCCGGTCCTCCTCTGGGACTCTATGTATACGCAGAGCTACCTCATATAACCCTTATCAATGTCATCCACAGCCACATAGCAAGGCACTGGGATTGTGGGCCGTTTTACCTCCTCTAGCCACCTATGTGTTGCTGCCACCATCTTTACTAGACTCTGTGAGCTTCTTTGCCTTTAAGTCCTGATCCTTCTGACTCATTTCTTGAGCCAGCAAGGTCTATTTCTCCTACAAGGTCAATCTGTTTTCCTACAGGGCTCAGGCAGCGGTTGCCTCCTCCATGGCCAGCTTTTCTATTCCATGGCCAACATTTTCTGATTCATGTGTTTTTTTCTCTTCAGCAGCCACTTTCAATTTGGTTAGCTGCAGTTTGAAAGCTCTCTTCAACCTTCCTGTCCTCTAATTCTTCTAAGGACAACCTGCTCCTGGCTGGGGACCTCTTTCCTCCCTTCCTTCAGCTCTGGCCCTGCAGCTTAAGCATCTCCTTCATCTTCCTAATTTTCCTCATCCTCCTCAGAGTCAGCACCCTCCTCCTCTCTGGTTGCATTTTGCATCCTGCAGCCCGCCTCAAAGGTTCTGAGGGTTATTTAAAAGTCCACCAAGGTGGCCCCCTTTCTCAAGGTCAGCCATCTTTCCTTGCAGAGTTTCCTCCTTAATTCTGCCACTTTGAGGCCCTCAATGTTGCAGAGCTCAATATTCATGTTAGAAAATTCACAAGAGCAGAAAAAATGTGAAAGATTCGGAAGTTAGGAAAAAACAGATAACATTTTCAATTAAAACTCAAGGAGAATTAAAAAATATATATTTTGCGGTCAGATGATAACAAGGAATCACTAAAATCACTGCGTGGCTCTGCAAAAATACAAGTACTGGATCCCACCACTGAACACCAATGTAAGAAATGTGATTATTAGGTGAGAGTAGTCAGAGCCCCACTCAACTAGAAAAGACAGGGGATTATTTATGAGCCCGTTGCACTGCCATTGAGATACTTTTCGTGATGCTGGGGCAGCGCAGAAAAAGCCCTGTTGCACCCTATTTACAAAGTGACGCATCTAAGCAGATGCGTCACTTTGTAAAGTCCTGCACTACATATGCGTCAGGTATAATGTATGCAGGGTGGGCGTTCTCCCGCAAAAAAGGGTCGTAGAAGTTGCGCAGTGAAATCCATTCGATTTGACTACGCCACTTCTTGGATGCCACTGCGTCAAAATCTTACGCCTGCCTCACAGCAGGCATAAGACAGACACACGTGCCTTTAACATGGTACTTGCTCATGTGTAATGACCCACTGCTGGAGTTGCGTCACTTTTTTAACACACTCCAGCAATGGGTCATTTCTGCGCCTACAGATACTTCAGGAATACTGACATATCTGTAAATCCATGCGACATGGACCCCCCTATAGTAAATATGGCGCATCCATGGTGTCGAAAGGAGTGCACATTGAAAAGGCCTCATTTATGAAAAATGTTGCATTGCTGCTTGAAAACAGCAATGCAACACTTTTCATAAATGAGGCCCACTATCTTTGTCAGTGTGAACCATGAAAGTCACTAAATAAATCTATGCTAAGCCCTCAGGCAGCTTCGCAAAAAAGCAGTCAAGCTTGTTGTAGAGGCAATGTGTAAAGTATTTATGCAGCACTTAAATAGTAATTAACTGAAAATACACCCCAAGAAAAATCCCAAACCAATTTCGAAAAATAGAGTAAATTTTAATAAGTAAGATAATACCAGAATGACAAAAACCCATTAGGGAATCAGAAATAGGAATTCTTACAGATTTAGGTAAAAAGAGCGCCAGGAAGCACAAAGCGCCAATCTCAGTTATCTGGTTGTGTCTGACCGAGGCAAAGTCAAAAGTTTAGGCTGACTGCGATGGAGGTTTGGTCCACCACTCAGAGCATCACATTGGAGGGAAATGTGGGGTGTTCTTGCTCACAAGAATTGCACCTCATGGGAGAAGTCTGGAGTCTGGATCTGGGAAGGTCACGTCGACAAATGGATGCCGGTCTCTTGTTGGCCACATGGTAGTACGCTTGCAATCGCAAGAAGACCAGGGACAGTTATTTTTTGATGTGATGAATAAGTCCACTCTTATAGTAGCTGCTACAACAAGTGTGATGATTGCTTTCTAATAGAAAGCAGGGTGGGTCTAATCCGTAAATGTAGTAGCGTCATCAAAGTCCTTAAGCCAGTGACTTACCTAGTCTGATGTCTCGGACCCATATTACAAACACTTTGCATCAGGTTTGCATTACTTTTTTAACACACAGCATGTAGTGGTTGTATTTACAATTAACCCTGGGCGGCAAACTACGCTCCGTTTGCGAAGTTTGCGTAGTTTGTGCTACTTTGCGCTACGTAAATTGCATGTAGCACAGTGCAAAATCGTGTAGCGTAGTTGGCATTTGTTGCTCGCTCGTGGTCCTCAACGTCAAGTTGGCGACCGCCAGCGAGCAAAATGACTTCCCGGCGAGACTTTTTCCTCGTTCACGATTAGCAACATCAAGTTGGCGATCGCGAACTAGGAAAATAAACCTCCCGGCGAGATTCTCAACACGGGGAGGTCAGGTTTCTCATTGCGAGTGGTTGCGTACTCTCGCGACCTCTTCGATGAGAAACTACCAGTCTGCATTGAGAAAGCTGGCGCTCGAGTAAAAATCTACTTGAGCGTCAGAAAACAACAGCTCGCACTGTGCAAGATGCCGTTTTCAATGATTGCACAGTGCGGACAAGCATTTGGCACTATGCAATCATCGCGAACAGCACACTACGCAGTTTGCGTAGCGCTACACATATCTTGCGTAGTGCGAAGTGCACTTCACGTAGCTACATGTAGCGCAACTACACGACTATGCCCAGTGTTATTTACAATCCAACGAATATCATGTTTTGCATTGGATTGTACCCAAAAGTAATGCTGTGCAATATTTTGTGTCAAGAGGGCGTTCTGTGGTAGGTGCAAGGGCGATCCCATGCAACCTTCCATGGGCTTTGACGTAAATCCCTATCTACAAAGAATTGTAGACAGGGATTTGCTCCAAAATCCTGCACCTCTTCGAGGTAGGCATACCAAGGAGAATTGTATTTCCTCTTTGCATGTGTGCTGCAGTCTACAGCACACATGGAAAGTGTAAAACGCCTTAAAGCATTGGTTTTTTACCCATTCCAGCACAAACCTATGTTTTCCACAATGCATGCACCCTTACACTATTACACATGGTGTCTGCCTTGGCGCCTGGCAGCATAAAGTGCTCCAATACGGAGAGAGTAGAGCAGCACCACATCCTAGTAGATATGACTTAGTTCTGCAGTTTCTGCTCTCGCCTGTTCACACAAGGCAGTAGAGCAACTTTATTTGCCACGCTGCGTTGCATGATTTTTAAAATTAAATCAAGGCTTTAGTTTGGAGCTCTTGTTGATTTGTAGAGAAGCAAGGAGATTATGGTTTAACTTGGTTTAGTTTAGTTCTAAGTGGGACTTAATCATCAACTACTGATTCAAATCAGTCATGGGTGAGTTGGCTACAAATCAGTGAGTCCTCGGGTGACTATTCGTTAAAAGGGCAAGTGTATGCTGAAATTCATGATTGTAAACCAGGAGTGCATGCTGAAACTCATGATTGTAAACCAGGAGTGCCTGCTGCAACCCATGATTGTAAACCAGGAGTTCATAAGTGCCGACTGGCAATTCCGGGCAACGGGCAACCCCCCGGCTGGGCTGGACGGGGTGGGGGCCGGTTAGGTGACAAGGGGCCGGTTTTGTTGCTGGGGCTGATTTGGTCCTTGAGGCGTGACCGTGACCGAGCAAACAACAAGCACAATCTGCATAAAATGCAGCAGCTGCTGGTGGTGCTGCATGCACTGTCCGGGAACGTGTCCGTGATGTCACCTGATTTTATTTTATTTATTAAAAATCCACTGGTGACCTCTGACCTGGGCTGGGTGGCAGCACCGTGATTTGCCTCGCGCAGGGACGTCTACTCTCAGTCTGCACGCTGCTGTACAGTCATTCACCCTTAGGCTGGAGTCAACGCAAGCGCATTGGGGGTCACGCAATAAAATGTGCGCATGTCTGCGAGGCAGAGATGACTGAACGAGAAGCTGGCTTGGAGGGGAGCCTGGAGGCAACCCATAATGTAATTATTTCTCGAGCCTGCCCCTGTGTCTGCCGTCCAGTGCCCGCAGCCGCAGGTGAGTGACCGGCCGTCCCCTGCATGAATCTCCACCAGTCGTTTGCTTTAAAAGTTAATACAATCTAATATGTCATGAAAAATGTGTTAAAAAATGCTTTATTTTGGCCTTTCTGTCTCCAAAATTTACTGGGGGGGGGACAACCCCCCAATCCCCCTTGTAGTGGTTGCTCACTGTGCTTGCTCGCTACACACCATGTGGGGGCTGGTCTCACTTTTACTTTGTTCTATCTGCTTCACTACTTGTGTCTATTTTTGGTGCTCTCTGAAACAATGTCTATGGGTACATATAACTGGGTGGGTAACCTGATGTTCTGTAAGGTAATCATCTACTATTTACTGTGCTTTGAAATTTGATACAAATGAATATGTAATGAAAAATGTGCTGTAAAATTCAGCATTTTGGTCTGTCTTTTTCCCAAATTTTCTTGGGGGGATAACCCCCAAACCTCCGCTAGTAGCGGTCGGGCTTGCTCGCAGCGCTGGCTTGCTATGCGCCGGACAGGGGCTGGTCTTGGAAAATTTGCCAGGGTTGCTTTCAGTTCCCAGTCCAGCCCTGGAGTGCATGCTGAAACTCATGATTGTAAACTGGGATCAAATGCACGTGAGCGAAGAGATGAGTCTTTCTGGTGAGGTTGCTCCTTGTACCAAGTTCTCCTTAACTTCATAACTTGAAGACATGCCCACCAAGCCTTCTCCGTGTACCGCCTGCCTCCCTTCGACTTGGTATTGAGCACAAGTCAACAAACAGGTTCCAAGATCTGTATGCTCGAAGAAACCTCCACACCTTGGTTGCTTTACCATCAAGTGACGTCACAGTTTTGTTTTTCAGTGCTTTTGTTGTCATGTCACAGTAGTAAACCCTTGGGTTTGATTGCTATATTATTGTTGCAGATACAACTAATTATTATATCACAAAAAATATAAGCTAGGGGCTACCTACAGGAGGGATTGTTTTTAATACTCCTCCCCTATAATGAAAATATAAAAAGGACAGTGTTTACCTGTTGTAAGTGGAGTTCTGGACTTTTTATTAAGGTCCAGAGGTGTCAGGGACAACACCCGAAGACCCCTGAGTTCTACCTGTCTTGGTGCACAAATAAACAGAAACACGGGCTTCTCGATGGTGGCGTCAAAGACCAAAGGTTTATTACTGCAGGGACACCTTAGTCACAGAAACTACACACGGGCAGATTCTAGGAGCCTGTTCGATTTGCACAAAGTGGGTTGCTCCTTAAATACAAATTATTTTGCTGGGGGCAACATTCTCCACATACTAGTACGTTTCTTAACCTTTATGTCCTAAACAATAAATATTTGGCGTTACACAGGAATCGTCAACAATATCTGATGTCAAAACATTACGAACGAGAGGTTCCCACTGTTCCATCATAATCCCATGTCATCTTTTCATTCAAGAGCCGGACCGCCTCATCGTAAATTTCGTTACCTCCCCCTAATAAAGACCCAGAAGGAAAGGAGCAGAGCCAGGTGCAGAAGATAGAAAAACAGGATAAGAGATGTTTGTGGGTCGTAAATGGGCAAGGCTACCAACTTCGGCCGCCTAATCATGATCAGGCCAACGAACACGAGAACCAGTATAGCAGGACTGGCCTCAGGCAGAGGAGGCAGCTTTTGCCGAGTCATGCGGCCACAGCGTTTCTGTCCTAAGGTGCACGTGTCACTAGCAAGGTGAATCGCCGGCTAAAGCCTACGTGTCCTTAAGTGAAATGAATTGATCAGAGGTCACTGTGTGTCCATTGACTATGTGAGGGCAAGAATACAAGATGGATGCCATAATCTAAAATGGATGCCATGGGTGTATCGGAAATGTGGTTATAACAGGAGTGCTCTTGCTCGTAGCATAGCGAAAACACCAGGATATACTATATGGATCATTTGCGGTTCACTGGTACCAAAATTATGAGTTTACGACAATGTTGAAAACACGGGTTCAAATTGTCACGGAACCTCAGACCCTACTTTTGCCCTTACATAGGCAATTACTCAGTCTATGTCAGAGTCTATCTCGATGTTCATTAGGTCAGTGATATGTTGTTGCAGCATCATCCTTTCTCGCACCTTGTCTCCAAACACAGGCGGTTTTCTAAAACAGGTTGCAGCACAGAGGCTACACAGAGCAGGACCACATTGGATAATAAGGCAGCACGAGAATAGGAATACTAGGATAATACCAACGACCATCAGAACCTTCCATCCCCACGCTGATAGTAAATTCCAAAGCCATTCCATTAAGGACCAATTTCCCTGGTCTACGTGAATAGAGTCGGAAATCTTGTGTAGCTTAGAGATTGCTTCGTATACGGTCGGAGCATTATTTGGGATATAAACACAGCAGCTCGATTGGATCATTCTGCATACCCCACCTCGATCTGCAAGTATTACGTCAAGAACCATACGATTCTGTAACGTCATGAGACGATCCGCCTGGAGCTCAGCTGTTAAATTACTAAGGGCACCAGCAGTTTCTGTAATAGTAGACTCAACTACCCGTGTTAGTTGACGTAGATTTCTACTATTGGCCATAGGCCCCCAAAACGGTAGGAAACCTTTGAAAAAGTCTCCGGCTTCCTGACCAGTGGTATCTTCTTTGCTGAAAACACCTCTTACTACTCTGGTCTTGTGATAATCTGGGGAAGCAGTGTATGTCGGAGGCAACAGTCGAGCAATATAGCATGAACCTGAAAAGTCAGCAGGCAACCATGTATATGCCCTGTCCTGACAGATGAAGTAGGTACCCTTAGCAGTTAGGAAGGCAGGGGAAGAGTTTGACGGATACACATAAGTCTCAACACAGTCACTCTTCCCTAGCCGAGCTCTTGGATTTCTCCCATTACCCTGCAAGCAGAATTGACCTCGGTGAGGTACGACCCAGACTGGAGTGGAGCTCTTACGCTTGCTTTCACCCAAACTAATGCTATACTCCGTAGAATTCCAACTCAGATAAACTCGAAGCTCATCTCTAGGGACAAATGGGGAGTTATTGACGTCTTTAATCATGTCAGTTATTCCCTTTATCAAGGCTTTATTAACGGAGCTATACTTAGCGGAACGTGGAGGACGCGGGGGATAGGTCTCGAGAGCATAGACAAATACAGTCTGGAAAGCCCGTAGTGTTAACTACCAGTTGGTGTTGATGCAAGAGCTGTACAAAAGTGTTATTTATGAATTCTGAGCGTCGAGCTTGCTCATGTTCAGGGAACGGATGAAAGGAATGAAAAGAAGCAACAGTAGGAGAAACAAGATCAAGGGGAGGTACTGTAGTTGTTATCGGTGAAAAAATTAAATGGATACCAAAGACGATTCCACCCACCAACGTTATTAAAACAATCAAAAACGTAATTGCACATTGCATCAGAAAACATTTGTTATGAAGAATCTTGTATAATCTATTTCTGCGAACATAAATTACATTCTCTCGGTGCAGCCCAGGAAGCTCCATCTTCTACAACCACTCGCGACCACTGATGATATGTACGTAGTTGAAAATGCCTCTATCAGCCCTGGGAGTTCCCAGAACTAACAGAAAGACCGACCTTGTGTCTGGCCCCCGCAGATTCAACTAGGCACAAAGCCACGACCCTACGGCTACCCAGACGGCAAGGTAATAAGAACAACAGAAATACACAATATTCAGCAAGCTTCCTGGCTGGAGGCAATGTATCAGATCAAAATATGAAAAATAGGCAGTTTCCTGCTTTATTAGTCCTTGGAATGAGAACGTAGGTTGTATCTCAATTTTCCTTGAGTAGTTTGATCCGGAAATAGTCTATTTTCAGCAGGAGTTACAATTTTCGAGTTCACAGAGGACAAATGTTCATTTGATGCAGTGTTCTGTTCAGTGATCAAAGGAGCAGCTTCAGAAGGGGAGTCAGAGTTCGGCGAATCAGTTATCAGTTCTGCATCACTGAAAGGGACATATCTAGGAACCGGTTCTGTGTCAGAGGCACCAATTCCTTGTCTAACCCAATTATCATAAGGGAGTGGAAGGGGTACACGCTTAGTATGAGTCGCGTGGACCCAGTTTTTCCTCCCAGCCAAACGTACAGCAGTCCTTGTTGCCAACAGTACTTGAAACGGGCCGACGAACTTGGGTTGAAGATTTCTGGTCCGTCCAAAGTTCCTGATAACAATGTAGTCGCCGGGTATCAGCTGATGACCTGGACTCTCCGGAGGCTTTGGTAATGCATCGAAAACCTGTTGGTGAATGAGACTCAATTTAGCAGTCAAGTCAAAAAGGTAATCAATTAGCATTGGGTATTCCAGTTGTTTGAACTCCCTAGGTCTAGGTACCCCCCAAACATTAGCAGGGCGACCGAACACAATCTCATAGGGGCTAAGCCCTACTCGGGAGTGCACAGTCGCTCTTGTGGATAACAGGGCCAAAGGTAGTGCGTCAGGCCAGGACAAGCCCGTGGAGGCTTGTATTTTGGCCAGTTTCAGCTTGAGGGTGCCATTGTACCCTTCGACTAAACCTGCTGACTGGGGGTGGTTCGCACTGTGGAACTTTTGCTTGATACTCAACCTGCACACACACACTGCATAACTTTCCCTACGAACTCACTCCCATTATCTGACCATACAATCCGTGGCATACCATACCTGGGGAAGTATTCTTTTAGGAGGATTTTGGCAGTGGACAAGGCAGTATTATCTTTGAGTGGATATGCTTCGATCCACCTTGAAAAAGCACAGACTACCACTAGGACGTATTTAAGGTTGTTACATCGATCCATGTGAATGAAATCCAACTGAATCACTTCGAAGGGGCAAGAAGGAGGAGCGAAGTGACCAGCGGGTGTGGGGATTCCCTTGCCAGGATTATGCATCAGGCATATCATGCAATTTTTCACCACTCTTTCTGCACACTTACCAATTCCATCATTCTTCCAGACTGGAGCCAACATCTTACAAATCCCTTTAGAACTGATGTGCGCTGCTCCATGCGCCATCGTTACCACCGCAAGCACATACGCATCAGGCAACATCCAACGCTGCTGTTCCGACAAATCAATCCAACATCCACTCGAGTCCAATTTACCCGTTTTCTCTTTCCATGCAAGCTTTTCCTCATCAGTCGCTTCTTCCTGAATCGCTTTCACACTTTCCACTGTGTCCTCACACATTCCCGACTCAGCAACCCATCTTGCAGACGTTGCAACATACATCCCACTCATCGTATTCCTAGCTGTCTGTTTAGCTGTCTCATCAGCAAAGGCATTTCCACGACCAACATCATCCGTGATTGCTCGATGAGCACTGCACTTCACAATCGCAACTTCCATTGGTAAGGTTAGAGATTCCAACAAGTCATTGACTAGTTGACCATGCTGGATCTTAGTCCCATGGGACGTAATAAAACCTCTTTCCTTCCACAATCGGCCAAAACTATGCGCTACACCGAACGCGTACTGACTATCTGTGAACACATTCACTCTCTTTCCCTTAGCTAAAACACACGCTCTAGTCAATGCAATTAATTCTGCAGCTTGGGCAGAATTCTGACTCACTCTTGCAGTCTCCACAATCGTACTCAAAGTTGTTACTGCATAGGCAGCTGTTACATCACCATTCTCCAATTTAAAACAAGACCCGTCGACATACAACGTGCCATCTGGATCTGATAATGGGGTGTCTTTAAGATCAATCCGCCCTTTTGTTTCCTCCTCGGTTCTGAAACAACAGTCATGTGGTTCAGAATCACTCGACTCCTGACTAGTCGGAAACAATGTTGCTGGATTCAGTACATTGCATCTTTTAATCTGAATATGACTTGCTAGCAGTGTCAGCTCATAGCCTGATAATCTAGCACTGGTAAGGTGTTGTGTCTTTGTTCGGTTCATGAGTGTATCCACGGCATGTGGAACCATGACCACTAGCATGTTGTTCATGACCAAACCAGCAGATTGTCGAATGGACGCTGCAGCTGCCGCTGTAGCTCTCAAGCAACTAGGCAACGCTCTGGCTACCGGGTCTAATGTTGATGAAAAATACGCACAAGGACGTTGTTTATCACCAAATTGTTGCGTCAGCACACTCAACGCGCAACCTTCTCTCTCGTGAACATAGAGTGTAAATGGCTTACTGTAGTCGGGTGTACCCAACACAGGAGCTGAACACAGTGCATTTCGTAACTCAGAAAAGCTTTGCTGACATTCGGCAGACCATGGCACCGGACTCGGAACACCTTTTCCAGTCAAGGCCACCAATGGTTTTGCCAAAAGAAAAAAATTTGGGATCCATTGCCTGCAGTATGAGGTAATACCTAAAAACGCACGCACTTCTCTCTGTGTGCTTGGAACATTCATCTGCGTAATTGCTTTTATTCTCTCTGGGGTCAACCTTCTTCCCTCCTTTGACAAGAGATGACCTAGGTAGGTCACTTCTTGACAACAATATTGCATTTTGGAAGGTGACACCTTCTGATTTAAGTCAGACAAATGATGCAATAAGGAAATTGTAGCTGCTTTGCAAGTTTCCTTGTCATCAGCGGCCACTAAAAGATCATCGACATATTGCACTAAAGCAGAACCAGGAGGAAGTACAAAAGAATCTAACTGACTTTTTAATACCTGACTGTAAATGGATGGGCTTTCACAATATCCTTGTGGAGCACGTTTAAACCTGAAGCTTCGGCCTCCTAGAGAGAAGCCAAAAATATCTCTGCTTTCCTCGGCTATCGGAATGCTGAAAAAGGCATTCTTCAAGTCGATAACTGAAAACCATGTGGCTGTAGCAGGAATCAACGTTAACAATGCAGTAATGTCTGGAACCACAGGAAACTGTGGGATCACAATTTTGTTAACCTCTCTAAGGTCTATTACAAATCTATAGACTGGAGGCTTTGAAGGATCAGTGCGTTTTAGAATTGGCAGTACAGGGCTGTTACAGACATTTCCTCTAGTTTCCTCTATTACGTCTTTCTTGATCAAATCTTGCACTATCAATAAGAGTGCACGTTCACCTTCACTAGAGATCTTGTATTGTGGGATTCGTGGAAATTTGACATTTGCTTTCAAGGTTACTACATAGGGTGGAATTTCCAAAAGACCTACATCGTTAGGACCAGTCGCCCAAAGAGTATCAGGGAGAGAACGCAGCTCCGGTGGGAGCGCATCCATTGACAAGTACATTGGGGAGATGATTCTTTTACCCAATGTAAGCTGTACTCCTGACGGAGAACAGTACAAAGTCGCGTATAGGCGTTTTAACAAGTCTAAACCAAGCAGATTTTCATTACAGCCAGTCGTCAAAATCAGGGGTGCTTTCAATTGACAAGGTCCAACAGAAATAGACAAAGGACCAGAAACGGGGTTGTGAACAGGGGCGCCTGAAAAACCTACTGAAACATTCGTTAAGCCAGACAAAGGTGCGCCAGGGAGTTTCGCATGTATGATAGAACTTTTTGCTGCACCAGTATCCAACAGAAACGGTTCGACTACACCTGATGTGGCTACTGCGACATAAGACCCACTCTGATCTACTGGAACTGATACTACTCCCTCTCTTTGTCCATGGCTGTCCTAGTACTCATTTTGCGGAAATTCCTCACTAACTTCACAGTAATCCTCAACGTGATACTGTTGAGATCTAGTTGGTTGTGCAGATTGTCCATTTCGCTGATCAAAATAATTAGAAGGGCGATCATTCGTTTGTGGAGGCATAGCACCTCGTCCTCGACCTCTAGAATTTTGAGTAGAACCACCACGACCTCTCTGAGCTGGAGCAGCATTATTTTGTGCTAGTACTGGACACTCATTCTTATAATGACCTTCCTTTTTGCAGTAAGCACACTGATTCCATTGGTATTGCGGTCTCTGAGAACCATAGTCGGTCCTTTGGTATGGCCCTTGCTGTGTGTTTGTCTGATTCGTGCGAGGCGGATATGCCTGCTGCAAAAGGACTTTAGTTTTTAAATCTTTTGTTTTCTTATCTGACTTTTCTTTCTCTTCTTTATCCCTATTTTCATAGTACTGGGCAGTTGCAAGTATTTGCGCAGTCGTAGAGACAGCCCACGCACTTTCAGAATCTTTTAGTTTATTACTGAGCTCTGGTAACAGATTGTGCACAAATTTATCAACAAATAATCTCTGGCCTCCTTCCGTGCTCATATCCTGACCACTGTGATCTACAAAAATTTCTTCAAATCTGGTGAAAAAGTCGGAGACGCTTTCGTCTTTCTTCTGCCTGCATGCGGACAACTTGTCCCAGTTAACGCGCAATGCTGGCATCAGAGTTTTCATTAATTCGATTATTCTACCGGGCAAATTAGCAATTAGAGGTTCGGGTTTAGAACCACCAATTTGTTGACCATCTGCCGCTATTATAGCTGCCCAATCACCACCTAGGGCAACTGGATGATTTTCTTTACGAATTTTAGCCCAAATTGGTTGCGGTACTACATTGCCAAATAGCATGTCAATGTCCGCTAAATTCATTACGCAAGCTTCAACCGTCTGAGCCAACTCTTTGTAATATCCAGCGGGATTTTTACGCGGATCTGGCAAGGCCTGTTTTACTGCTAGCACTTCGGCTCGTTTCCAAGGAATGTGTATCCACACTCTCTGGAACTGAGCCGGAGCGGCTGCAATACCATGAACCACATCAGCTTGTATAGCTTCGCGCCATATTGGCGGAACTTCTCTCATAGGATACTGGCGACCTTGTTTTGTGCTACGTTTCTCTAAATCTCTTGGTGAACGGAGGGAAGGATCAAATCTAAAATCTAAAATCAGTTCCATTGCTTCTTTTATCTCCTGACCAACTATCATACCCGCAGCAAATTTCTGCTGGACATGAATTAATTCATCCGGAACTTGTTCAGAATCGTTTCCCTCCCACTCCTCACGTAAAAGGGAACACATGACATCAAACACATAACGCTGTGTCGGTTCATTCCATTGCATAAATGTATCTAATACATCTCGTACATTATACCTTCCAACTTTCGAAATCCACCTAAGGGCTGTAGAATCTAATATTCCCCGTTCTTCAACACTAGGAAGCTGACTACGTCTCTGAACAGATTCAGAGGCAGGACTCCTAGTCAGACTTTTGTAAAAGGGAGATAGAATATTAGAGACAGATTCAGTGATTCTCTGACGAACAGAAAGCGGAGTCACATAGCTTGCAGAAGTTTGAAGTAGAGTAGTAGTTGGGACAGAAGAAACAGCAATAGTAGGTGTAGCAGGTAAAGTAGCTTGTGAAACAACAGGTATCAGTGGTACAGGCACAGGCAGAGGAGCTGGCAACCCTGGAAGAGGGGGTGCCGGAGGAATATTGTTAACTACAGGGAGTGCAGGAGCTTGATTCAGGGGAGCAGGAGCAGGTATACCAGGCTGTCCAACAACCGGTAACTGAACATTTGGCAAAGGTGGAGCTGTAGCACCCTGTGCATACGGTGGAGGTGACCTCAATAAGTAAGACAACAGGGGATCCTTCTCAGGGTCCTCTACTGTCTTAGTTGTACTCGATGGCAAGGCAGGGTAGCACTTATCTATCGCTAAGTTACGTTCTCTATTGGCTACCTCTATCGCTTTCTCAGATTCATTGAGTTGCAGCTGCTTGGCAGACTGTTCTAAAGTAAACTCTTGCTCTTTTTGCTCTTTCTTTAACTTTTTAGTCTCTCTCTGTTTGGATTCTTTTCGCCAGCAATGGAAAGAATCAAACATTGCCGGCCGGGCTTTCTTCTTAAACAACTTCATTTCTAAATTATCGAGAATTTCGGGTTCAAAACTACCATGTAGTGGCCAACTAAGGACACCATCTTTCTCCGTGTAACGGATCCATACCTCATTATAAGATATAGGACCCACACCGTACTTGCAATAGAGATCATAAAGAGGAGTTCCAATCGGAGGAACCAAACATGAGTCCTCCAACCGGGAATCCCTGTTGCAACCAAAACATGACAACATACAGTTTTTTCGACTTACCATTTTATAAACCGGAACACAGAACAAACACAAACAAAGGTGCGCACTCGAACTAAGAACTTAGGCCTACCAAAGTGAACAAATGTATCGATACCCAAACTAAACCAAAGGATTATCGTAACTAGAACAACCAGTGATAATCTTACGAGACCAACCCAAACCAAAGAACTGAGGATTATCCAAACAGGAGCAAACCCTTACGAAGTAACCATTCAACTAGCAACCACTTAATACTTAACTGAGGCACTGAAGACGTCACCAAGGAGAAACCCGTCTCGTCTCGCCGTACTAAGGTCTGCACCTCGGGTCCAAGACAGGGCGACAGTCAAGGCAGCAGACCACTGCAGCCGTCCGAACGGGAACCCTCGTGGAAGAGAACGTCGGGCCACTTTTGCGATATGCCGGGATCGATGAAGTGGGGCGCCTCCCTCTGGAATCTTCACACGAAGTTTCTCGAACTCTTCAGGCTTTTGGACCGGTACCGAATGACGTCGCCCCACGTTGGGCGCCAATTGGAGTTCTGGACTTTTTATTAAGGTCCAGAGGTGTCAGGGACAACACCCGAAGACCCCTGAGTTCTACCTGTCTTGGTGCACAAATAAACAGAAACACGGGCTTCTCGATGGTGGCGTCAAAGACCAAAGGTTTATTACTGCAGGGACACAGAAGTCACAGAAACTACACACGGGCAGATTCTAGGAGCCTGTTCGATTTGCACAAAGTGGGTTGCTCCTTAAATACAAATTATTTTGCTGGGGGCAACATTCTCCACATACTAGTACGTTTCTTAACCTTTATGTCCTAAACAATAAATATTTGGCGTTACACAGGAATCGTCAACAATATCTGATGCCAAAACATTACGAACGAGAGGTTCCCACTGTTCCATCATAATCCCATGTCATCTTTTCATTCAAGAGCCGGACCGCCTCATCGTAAATTTCGTTACCTCCCCCTAATAAAGGCCCAGAAGGAAAGGAGCAGAGCCAGGTGCAGAAGATAGAAAAACAGGATAAGAGATGTTTGTGGGTCGTAAATGGGTAAGGCTACCAACTTCGGCCGCCTAATCATGATCAGGCCAACGAACACGAGAACCAGTATAGCAGGACTGGCCTCAGGCAGAGGAGGCAGCTTTTGCCGAGTCATGCGGCCACAGCGTTTCTGTCCTAAGGTGCACGTGTCACTAGCAAGGTGAATCGCCGGCTAAAGCCTACGTGTCCTTAAGTGAAATGAATTGATCAGAGGTCACTGTGTGTCCATTGACTATGTGAGGGCA
This sequence comes from Lissotriton vulgaris, assembly GCF_964263255.1. Lineage (NCBI taxonomy): Eukaryota > Metazoa > Chordata > Amphibia > Caudata > Salamandridae > Lissotriton > Lissotriton vulgaris. Next base: position 99,905,407 of record NC_141691.1, read on the forward strand.
AGAATACAAGATGGATGCCATAATCTAAAATGGATGCCATGGGTGTATCGGAAATGTGGTTATAACAGGAGTGCTCTTGCTCGTAGCATAGCGAAAACACCAGGATATACTATATGGATCATTTGCGGTTCACTGGTACCAAAATTATGAGTTTACGACAATGTTGAAAACACGGGTTCAAATTGTCACGGAACCTCATAAGTACTTCTAAAGTAAATGTAGATGTTCATTGCAGACTAATAGCTCCATTTAGAGGAAGGCAGTGATAGAGAACCTGCCAAAGAAACACATTTCCTGTCCATCTCTCCAGTGGCATAACTGCCCTATTTAGTGTGGGAAACAACCTTTACAACGCAGTCATTACATCGCACTACACTTACAACGCAGTCATTACATCGCAACATCATCCATTATAATGCATGTCACTACAACGCAGGCATTACAACGCATGATACTACATCACATGACACTACAGCTCAGGCATTACAACACATACCATTACAACACATACCATTACAACACATAGTACCCCTTCACTATCCAACACTTACCCTACTGTTGCACCTCCTGGAGCTAGAATAGTAATATTTACCCCTACACTATCCAACTCTTACCCTACTGTTGCACCCCCTGGAGTTAGAATAGTAATTTTTACCCCTGCACTATTCAACACTTACCTTAAATGCAATGTAATGGTATGCGTTGTAATGGTATGCGTTGTAAAGGTAGTATGCGATGCATTGGAATGCGTTGTAAAGGTAGTTTTTAAAAATGTGATTTAGTGTCATGCGATGTAATGGAGTGCGTTGTAAAGGATGTCGCGATGTAAAAATTGCATTGTAAGTGCATTTGTTGTCAATGTATGCATTGTAACGTCATACATTCATCTAGTGTGCCCCAAGCAGCTGCTGTTGGACACTCCCTCAGCTCTGACACTTGCTCTACCAAAGTCTTGAGTGAGGTGCATCAGACATGGTAGCAGATCAACCACCCTTTCTAGGGTGCCATGTCCACCTTAGTGTTTGGCGGAGTTAACTCAGCGTGCCAACAAATCTGGGTGAACCGTGCACTATTTAAGTTCCATATTACAGACTATCTAAATCAACAGAAAGGCAAACCTGGTAATGCTGTTTGATTTCATGGATATAATAAACCCACAGCACGTAAGCACTGAAAAGGTAGCTGCACTTTAAGGGCACATTTCCAGTACGCACATTGAATCCATAAAATTCGGCCAGCAGTTACAGACCTTTGTTTATTCTGAGCAGGAGTTTTTCTCCACCAATTGGTTTCTTTGTTGTGGATAAAGCAATATCGATGGAGAATCCTCTGCCCCCGTCCATTGATTTTCGACTGGTGCATTGGGAGAGATAAGAAATCTGCTGCAATGTCAGACTTAACAAAGGCCACTCATACTCAGGGCTCAAGTGTACACAGGTCAGTTAAGTCATAAACGTACATGTCTGACATCATTCAAGGTTTTTATGCCTATCAGGTGTGCATGAAAGGCTTACTGACAGGTTTAACCCTATTTACAACAGATCTCCACACTAGTAAATCCCACTCTACTGGTTGGAAGTTGAAAGGCACGCTTTGGGAAAACTCACTAACATGTACATATCTGGGCACCCCCAATCTCCGATACCCCCCTTTCCAAATCTGGAAAGGGTCAGGGATTTACTGCAGCACAAGGTGGGATTCATCCCCCTTTCTTAATAGGAAGGAGAACTGGTCTCCTCTAGATCTGGTGGAGGTTTGGGGGGGAAAAGCAGTATTCCATGGGGGAAAAATGTGCATTTGCATAGTGGATTCTGGACCACATGACAGTCCATCCTTTTTGCATGCCACACCACTGGAAACAGAAGCATACCATATGCATGTCTAACTCGAACTGTCAGGCAACCTCCTTTCCAGACCGGTTTCGGACTACCTAGACCTGGTCAATGAGGTATAGCTTGATCCCTATGGCATGGTGAGCATGGATCAATTGATCCCTATTGCACAGTGAGGATGGATCAATTGATCCCTATGGCACGGTGAGCATGGATCTATTGATCCCTATGGCACGGTGAGCATGGATCTATGGATCCCTTTGGCACAATGAGCATAGTGCCCTTTTCTGAGCACACCTAAGGTATGTATCTAGGGTATCTCACTCAGTTAAAAAAGGGGATGGATGGAATGCTAGAGTCAATCTCAGCCATCTGCCATTACTCTAAGTTTGGTTTGGACTGTTGCCGCTGGAACAGGGCCAAAGCTGATTTGATTTGCATATGGCTGGTTTCTTTATAGAACAGAGTAGGCTGTGAAAACAAGCATTGGCAAATCGGTCTCGGCAAACTGAGAGCTATTGCAGTCCTGGCAGGCAAGACGGGCGAAAAGGGGGTTGTGGGGGTTTGCGGGGGGTTGCTTTGTGGGACGGTAATTACAATTTTAAAAAACATACCTTCCCCCGGTTTACGCGCCGCCTCAGCTCCTGCAGCTCCTGGACGGGTCTACGTTTTCCACAGGCAGCCTCCCTCCCCTCACCTAAGCCAATCAATGACAGTTTTGTGATTGGTGCGGACGGCGCCCAGCCTGGCGCTTGCAGGGAGGCCATTTTCTCTATTTAGGCTGCATGCAGCCTACAGAGAGAAAAAGGTGAGTGTGCATGACTGGTTTGGTCGGCACTCTAGGGCCCACAACTGTGGGCAAACCACTCCCCCCTGTCCTCAAGCAGGACCGCCCATCCGCCCGGCCCAACCAGGCACTTCTGCTTTCTCGCAGTGCGAGAAACAGAAACATCAAATGGTAGTTTTACCATTTTAAATTTCAGCTTCTCGCACTCTGAGAAAGCAGTGGGGTGATGCCCCTCCTCCCTGATGGGGGAGCCACCCCATACCTATTGGTATTATCAATGTCAATGCCTTTTAGCCATTTGTTATGGAGTGGTGGAGTGCAGAGGATGTATGTGATGCGTAGTGGAAATATGTGTGATGTAAATATGTGGTATGGTGCAGAGTGGAATTATGTGGAGGGGAATTTTGTTGTTTGGTGTGGATTTACGTGGAGTGCGTTGTGTGGAGTGGCATGGAGTGGAGTCGAATTATGTGTCAAGATGTTGCATTATAATGTGTGGGTTGCAATTATGTGGTGCGGAGAGGAATAGTGTGGTATGGAGTAGAACTGTCTTGCGTGGAATTGTTTGACATAAAATTGAGCATCTTGGAATTGTGCGGCATTCAGTGGAGTTATGTGTAGTGGAATTATGTGGCCTGGCTTCCAGTAGAATTATGTGGACAGGAATAATTAAAGTGTAGTTCAATTATTTTGAGTGGGATTGTGTGTCATGGAGCCGAATTATGTGGAGTGGTATTGTGTGGCATGGCCTGGCATTGAGTGGAGTGTAATGATGTGGTGTTGAATTATGAGGCATGATGTGGAATTATGTGGTGTGGATTGGATGCATGTGGTGTGTAGTAGAACTATGTGTTGTGGAGTAGAATTATGTGGTGTGGAACTGTGTAGAATTTCATTTTGCAATGTGGAATTGTGTAGTGTTGACTGGAATTATGTTTAGTCATATTATGTGGCATGGTATGGAGTGCATTTATGTAGAATGTTGCTATGTGGGATGGACTAGATGTATGTGGAGTTGAAGTATGTGGTGTTTAGTGGTATCATGCAGAGTGTAATTATGTAGCGTAGAATGGAATTGTGTATAGTGAAATTTTATGGAGTTGAATTGTGTTGCGTGGAGTGTAAGTATGTGGTTTAGAGTGGAGTGGATACGTTTATTTGCCCAGAATCACAGGATGTTGAGCCAAAGCCAAGGCTTGAACCTGGCTCCCTAGCACCAAAGTCGACAGGCAGTACCGTGCCAGCGGAGCGAGTGTTGTGGCAGAAGAGGTATTCCTAACATAACTGAACCAAATACATACGAGTTTCATGTTAGTGCCACTTAGGGGGGGAGGGGGGGTCACAAAACACTATATTAAAGTAGGTGAATGAGTGCACGTGATACAGGAAACTTGAGTCTAATGTTTGCAGATGGTGGGCAAAAGTGTTCTAACAGAAATATAAATAGAGTGCCTAAGCCATGCCACTGGGCATGTTTAGCACTACTTGGTCGCTGCGTTTGGGGAAGCTGGGGAGGGCTAAAGTTCAGAAGAGGCATGACGCATGCATGCCATGGACCAATGAGGAGAAGGAATAATAGAGAAAAGTGGCAACCAGCTAATGGCAAGCCTATGGACCCCAGCAATCGCCAGAGGGTCAGAATAATTCAAACCTATCAATTTGCTGTTTGGCACAAAACCTTGCCGCATTCATATTTTTTCTTAGTGATCTGAGATGCATATACTTCAAAGCCCTCCAGTTAAAAACGTGTAACATGTAAACCTGAGCAACATTGTTGGCTAAAGAAACCAGAAGCAGAGCATTCCAAAGCTATACCTTAATAGTGCCTGCAGAGGGCAGCATAGACCAACCAGTGCTCGATGCCTTACAAACATCACCTGCCCCGCAGATCCTTAGGGATGTACAGATGAATGCTTTAAACAGTATTTCTTAGGCGAGTTGATCTTTTTCACAAGCTCTACTTCCAGCCGTTTTGTGATGTTTGTAACTGTCATCAAAGACGTTAATTCAATGAGCCGCAGTTACAAATTAAAAGGTCCAATTTTCACGCTGTGATCAAGCTTCATGGTGAAGACATGTTTCCCCGACAGCCGCGCTTTAAACAGCTTGCGTCTCTAAATCCCTTTTTATTTTCATAATTTGTATTCAAAACTATTTATTTCTAGATTCATGTCATATCCATACCTGTTGTTACCAAGCCGATAGCAGTGCGTTGATTTCTCCCGAAGCTGACACAATAGGTTGAGCCACAGACGCGTTTATCGGCCTGAGAAGCAGCTCTACACTGCAGAGCTCTGTGTGTACGTAACGCTGGCATTGCCTCTGCGAAACGCTCAGCCTCAACATTCAATTCCTATTAGTAAAAGTGGGCACTGCCACTGGTCGCAGTCCCTTCTATTTGTATTAATTGTATTTTAATATTCCCATTTATAACAATGTTAAATGTTTTTGGGCCACTTAACAAAGATGTAAGAGTATGTAAATGAGTATGTAAATGAGTGCTAAAGCAGCACTGCTCTCGGTTCTCCAACTTATCTTTGTAAATTGGTCCACTTATCTATTTCTTTCATTAGGGAAACGTAAATGTCAGTTTCACGTCAAATGCTCTTTTCGGTGCTCAAGGAACTGGGGGGGAGGGGGGGCATATTATCGAGGGATTTATCTCCTCTTTTTTGGCTTTAAAAGCCAAGAAAGTGGAGATAAAATTATCCCCCTATCAGCAACAGGGTGCTAACACGCAAATTTGCATGTTCGCACCCTTTTTCTCTACGCTTCCCCTTGCATCTCTAATGAGATGCAAAGGGGGCGTTCCAGAGAAAAACAATAGGAGAAATGTTGTCAAGCGGCATTTCTCCTATTATCAAGGATATCGCTAACCCTGTTAGAGACAAAAAAAGCAGCGCTAACCGCGGTTAGCGCTGCTTTTTTTACACCTGGTATTTTCCTGACTTAGTCATGATATCCTATGGAAGGTGGATATCATGGCTAAGTTTGTGACCCCCTATCATCAAGCTAACGCCAAACTTCGAGAGATTATCGTTGCTTTTCCAGAGATAATTTCTCATTTGGCAGTTAGCGTGAGGATTTTTATCACTTCTGAGATAAACGTTGCTAATAGCAAGTTATCTCAGCGATAATTTCCGGCGATGCTTAGCGATAAAAAAAATTGTTGCAAAGCCTAGTTAGCGATAAATATCGCTACTCGTTGGTAATATGCCCCCCTATTCTTTGTCCAGATAAGGCTTGAAGGGGCATATTACCTAGGAAGTGGCGGTGAGAGGCATTAGCCTTCCTGGCTTAACGCCTCTCATCGCCACTTTGGAAACGCTAGGGTGCACCATATTACCAAGGATATGGTGTAGCCTAGTGTTTCCCCCTGCGATGGCGCTAAGTCTCACGAAGTCTGCACAAGTCTGCACATTGCAGCACACATGGAAAAAGCAAAAACGAGGAGAAATATTTCTCCTCATTTTGGCACCTGAATACCTGCATTTACCTGGTCTTAAGTTTGGCGCTGCCACCTATTATTGATAATAGGTGGCAGTGTCGAAGTGAATGGCTGTTGTGGTGGAACCCCCACCGCAACACCCAATGCACGCCCCTTTCATGCTAATTTTAGCGTGAAAGGTGCCCTATTACCAAGGCAGCGTTAAGCCACTTAACATAGCTTTTAGCCACGTTATGTGGTTTAACGCTGCCTTGGTAATAGGGTGCTGACCCTATTGCCACCACAACATCTCAAAAAGTGACGTTGTGGTGGCGATAGGGGCTTGGTTATATGCCCCGTAGAGTTTGCTTGAGGATCAAAACAACCATGTTTCTTTAACTGAATTAGGTTACAATAAGCTTGTGTTTGCCCCATTAACCCGCCTGATACTACTCACAACATCACAGTGTGCATCACTGTCAGGGGACCACAGGTAGACAGGGACAATTGGGCTCCAGCTGTGGTGTTTGAGGTTCTATGGCACTGCAAACTAGACCAGGGACGACCCTACGGCCCTCGACACTCATGGTGGCCAGGGCGAGCAGTCAAATACTGTCAGGCAGATAGTGTGGGGAGCAAGAGCTCTGGACTCAACAGTCAGCCAACAGACAGAATAACCTATTGTCCAGGCAAGGTTTATTTTATTGTAAAGAGAAAGCACTGTAATCACACATCCTAACATAGTACTACACAGCACTAGTAGGGGTCTCGTGCTCGGGCTGCAATCCTATTTGCAATCTCAGTGAGAAGCTTCACCCTTACAGTACCCTTCCCCACTAATGGGTGTCCTCGCGACTACCATTTCTTTACACATTGGATAACACAATGAATAGGCACACGTGTAGTTTAGTCAAAATACCCCAAAGCTAAGAGGACCAGAACAGCTCAGCTCACTTTCACCCAGGCCACCCAGTAAAAACCTTCGTCCTGATTCACGAAGGTAAACTCAGACGAAAATCTAACTTTACGACTTTCGGTATTCACAAAGGGCATTTACGAGTAGTAAAGTTAGACTTTTGTCTCAGTTAAGCTAAAGTTTTGGTCTTAAGTGTAACTGAGACAAAAGTCTAACATTACTACTCGTAAAGGACCTTCGTGCATGCCTAAAGTCGCAAAGCTAGACTTTCATCTCAGTTTTGTGAATCGGGCCCCTGAAATTCATTTGGCAGAGCTCTGTTTGCTTCCTCAGTCTCTCACTTCACTCACAGTTTGAGTCTAGGGTTACCAGCATTCTGTGGGATCAGCTCTGGTGCTCGATCATGGCCCCTACCTGGGCAGAAACAAGTACTCTCTGACTATGACTTTGGCAGCAGCAGTTGATTCGTCTAATAGCTTTATTAGGCAGATTGGAAAACAGCCATAAAAGTACAAACATAATATCATCAATTAAAAATACAGACATGAAAATAAACATTGGTAAAACAACCTCAACTCAAACCATCATTTACCTGAGTTATATTGCCTTCATAATAAGTGCCTACAAATATAAAAAATACAAAGATAAATACATCTTTACTTAAAATAATCACATCTCAAATCACCCTTTCAATGAGTTGTATCGCCTTCGTGATAAAAAATGAAACCTTTAGACACACGGATGGTTTGTGAAGTGCATACAGGTAGCTAAGCGCAGACTTATAGTCTCCAATATTTTGTGCCAGGAAGATTGGATTAAGGTGGTAACTCCTCAAATGTGTGTAGAAACCACAGAAAAGCATAAAGTGTGAGTGCTTTGCTTAGTGCACCCATCACCAGGGCAAGACACCATATCAGGGGGGCATACCATAATTACTAGGAATACAACTAAATGATGTGCCATGCCAGCAAGAGATCTAGTGAATACCACCTTATGCTGGATATTAGTCACACAAGATAAGTAATATTGACCACCGATGTGTAGGGTAGATGACATCTAATAAACAACACTCAAATTCCTTAGCTCAGCACACATTCTATGATCCTGCCTATAAGTAAGAAAGCATGTCTTGATACAGCTTTTTTCAAGGATCAAGCATTGAAGGGGATCTTTAAGAATGGAAATATTAAATAACCTACTGAAGGATACGCCAAAGTAAGAGAGCCAAGGAATAGTTAAAACATGGTTCAGAGCAGGACAGTCTGAAGTGACTAGTTTGGTGAAACCAGTTTCCGCTTTGGACCAGATAGAGTAACACAATAATAAGGGTTTTACCATGAGCAGATCTTCCATAAATTGTAGAATCAGCCTCCCTCTGTATGCTTCCCTTTTTATGTGATAGTTTATGTAAACACATGTTTGGGAGAGAGAAGCTTCCGTAAAGATCCGGTCACCTTCCCAGCCAATCATTACTCTAACAAAAAAAGTATGAGTTTGCTACCTATTGTACTAATGTTCCAAATACCAAATTTCTCATCATTTTCAAGACTAAAGTGCCTTGGAACCCACAGGGTGTTTTAAAAGATCCCTCAATCACCTACCTAGTAGATGACATGCTTTATCATTGGGTTACCACTCTGGTCGCCGAAGGCTTCCAGGTTGTGCTACGACGCCTGATTATAGCGGAGCCGGTTTGTTTTAGGTGATCTGTGACTGTATGTGTGTTGGTGAAGGGTGCTGTTAAAATCTCCTCGAAACTTTCATTCACATCATTTTTTATAGGTTAAGTCTCGGTCAATGTTAAAAGCATTGGGGGATCAATGTGGGATATTTAGTTGATTTCACTTATTCTTATTGGGGCCGACATGTTTCAGCCATAATATTTTCATGCATGTCATGGTCACTTTGCCTTTCATCAGGTCCAAAATGTTAAAGAACGCACGCGTACTATGGCATGCAAAAAGGTGTGTGTGGCTTGTACTTACAAACCCAAGCAGTTGTGGAGAATATCACCTCTTGTGTTTCATCCTGTAAAAAGTATATGTTATGTTATGAGAAAGTGGCATTATTGACATGTAGGTAGACTCTGTGGAGAAGAATAGTAACTTTTTTTCTGGTTCTTCTCCATGCCACATACGTGTCAGATTTATTTACTATCATACTGTGTAGTAAACCTTCCTAAATGAAGATGTGAACATACAATAGAACACAATAATGTTTTCAACAAACAAAACATACACAAAGTCATTACACAGAGATATTGTTTTGTCATTCTGAATAAGGAAATCATTATCCATCACTTATCACTGTCAAATTAAGTGTGTCTGACAGAATCCTAGAAACCGTCGCCAGCTTTTGTTCCACTGCCCTCACGGCTGTCAATTTTTCATGCAGTTCTGTCAGTGAAATCTATTATATGAATTAGAAAAGAGCTTCTTGTTAAGCGGCCCCTTTTCATTCTTCAAATTAGCCGGCAGCAATTTTCACTGGTTCATTTGTGGACATATGTGACAACTGACAATACCATCTCCAGTGACGTAAAGAAAATCATTAACAAAAACTGGTGTAGCAAAGTAACTATACCTGGATCCACACAGAATCTACCTGGATAAATACGGTGCATTCCTGCCCTTTCACTTTGGCATAGTGCAACGCAGCAAGGAGCCTTTCAGCACTTCCCTATGCCAAGTTCCCATAAATGAGAGCCCTGGTAATTTAGCACAGGCACTGTCTCTTCAGGTGAGCATCTGAGTACACATATGATTGCACAAATGATCCTTTGAAAACATTTGAAAGAGAACGAGCTCCTGAAAGACATTTCGCACTTGTTACCACAGGTGAGTGCCTCAACACTCAGGGGCTCATCTACAAAGCCATGCACGCGGTGCAGCAAGTCACCTTGCTATGCTGCACTGCAATATGGGGAAAGGGCAGGGATGTGCCGTATTTAAGGCAATAGGGTGCATTCCTGTTCTTTCCCTTGCTCTGGCACCCTTTTGTAGTACTGCCAATGCAGGCCCCTGTGCACCATGGTGCAAGGGTGCCTTTGTTGCATGCAGGTTTGTTTTTGTGCAGGAAGGGGACCTTCTTGCTCAAAAACAATCCTGGGAGGTATATTCCACTTTCCATGTGTGCTGCAGAATGCAGCACACATGGAAAGAGAAAGAAACGAGGAGGAATAGAGATATTTCCCCACGTTACGCCTCCTGTGGAAAGGTATACGATTTTGGCACATACCCAGGTTTACAAGTTCTTGTAAACCTGGTGATGCATCAAAATCCATGGAACACCCTAGCAATGTCCATAGAACGCCTTCCCAGGGCGGAGTAAAGCAAAACAGCGATTTTCTTTGCGTTGGGTTACTCCCGATTTTTGGAGCCACACACGGTAGCTTTGCGCGGCTTCAAAAATCGGACTTAGAAGTTCACGTCACGCATGTCCCATGTTGCCTGGTGCAAACGTGACACAACCCCTCATAAAAATGCCCCACAGGGTCTATGGCAAATACTACTTTGTGCCTACTGCTGTTGAAATACACACAATGCAAAAAACGTGTCTCTGCTGGTGAATTTCTTCACACACAAGGCGCACAGCACGTGCCAACCTTTGTTTTCTCATGTGGAAGTGCCGCTGAAATGGGTAGGTGCAAGTGCATGCAAATGCACACACGCACTTTTTATCAATCAAGCCGATTACAAATACCATCTTGGGTATTACCATGAGAAAGCCCTCTTATTCTGAAGTGTCCAAGGCATACCGAGCAGGAGTCTCTGAGCGGTCCAGGATCAACACTCGAGACCTTCGCGCAAAAAGAACAATCCACACCCTTAAGTTTTCTTAGCATAAAAGGTCACTTTATTTAAGACAGGTAAACAGTATAGCCATGCAACATTGTACATTAAAACAATCTTTATGTAAAACCTTTTAAATAGCAAACATTTCAAACTTCCCCACAAACCTCGCATCAGCAATTTCCCCAATGAACAGAACAATGCCCTGGTTTATTACCTCCTTCCAATTTCTCGTTTCCCCCCCCCCACCCATAGGGAAGGATGAACCCGCTCCTGACCATCCCATCCCCAAAAAGGCGCCCTAAAAGAAAAATAACACACCATGGCACTGTCACCTGTCCTATAGTGACAAAACAAATTAAATATACAACAATCTTGAAAAAACAACATTACCAGCAGGGAAGGGAGGGTGGGACACGAAAAAACAAGCTGCGTAATTACCCCTTCAGCGCCGCTCTCCTCAGCCTGCGCGCGCCTCCGTAATTGCCCCCGCCCGCGATCCAAACCCTACCCACAATCCCCTGCGCGTGGATTGTTCCATCCGCGCGAACAACCCCAGGGGGACACCGGCTGACACCGGGATCCCCCCGGGCCCCATCACGCAAAAAGAACAATCCACACCCTTAAGTTTTCTTAGCATAAAAGGTCACTTTATTTAAGACAGGTAAACAGTATAGCCATGCAACATTGTACATTAAAACAATCTTTATGTAAAACCTTTTAAATAGCAAACATTTCAAACTTCCCCACAAACCTTGCATCAGCAATTTCCCCAATGAACAGAACAATGCCCAGGTTTATTACCTCCTTCCAATTTCTCGTTTCCCCCCCACCCATAGGGAAGGATGAGCCCGCTCCTGACCATCCCATCCCCAAAAAGGCGCCACCCAGGAAAACCAACGAGTTTTCCTGGTCCCCACCCCCCTCCCCTGAAAAGAGCAGAAAGAAACCGTAGAATTAAATCTCACGTTTAGCCGAGCACCAAAGATTGTCACCCCAGAAAGCAGACAAAAACTCCCTCACCTCCAACAAGTAATAGGCTTGACCCAAGTCAGAAAGATGAACCCCATCCTGACGAAACAAATCCATGTCCTTACCTGTGATGTTTGCATGGCACAACACCTTGATACCCATGTTATTGCAGAAGCACTTCATTGCCCTGTTTAGTTTTCTCCTAGACTTTTCAAGTGCAGCTTGATTTCGTGCACCCACCCAATGGTGCCGATAAACAAACTCCGACCACACCACCGTAGTGCCTACCCAATTTTCTGAGATCACCGCTAAATCAAGTTGCATTTGTTTCAACAATGATAAACCAGATAGTTGTACAAGATCATTTTCACCTAAATGAATAATAAGTAGATTTGGAATGCCTCTGACTGAAGATAACCTGGATAACAAAGGAAACAATTGGGACCATTTCATCCCATCTTGACCATTCCATATAAGTTCATGCTTTTTGCTAGGAAGACCAAGTTCTCTGCCATAGATCTGTTTTTCGGCAAAAAACGCTGCCCACTTTATAAAAGAATGTCCCACCAGCCACGTGGTGTATTTTCCCCTGGACAATGAATGGTAAACACGACCTAAACAGAAAAAAGGGTGTTAGAAAAAAGGCATTTAGAACAGCATATAAACTTACAACCGCACATATCGAGCACAGCACCCCGACTTCCACCTACCAATCCTCTTGATACCTTCCCAACCGAAACCCACATTGTAAGCCTCGGTCGCTGCCCCAATACGAAAAGAATGCGTCCCAAAAAGTAAGGGGTCCTTCCCAGCTAATGACAACGTTTTCCGCAACACCGACAAAAACTGGAAACTAGTAATATTGTCACCCGCCCGGTGAATAAAAATGGGCCCATCTCGAAAATCAGGTGAGTGAAGCAAAGAGAACCACTCCGCAATTGGGCAACACTCTTCCAATCCACTGGCATGTAAAGAAATCAAAATCCCTTTACCCGTTTGATCTGTCTTGGAACGACATAGCCATATTTGTAAAACACCCTCCTGAATTTGGATGTCACCGGAATGTATCCCCAGCTGCCCCTTGAGCCCCAACAACTCCGAAACCCGAAAAGCACCAAAAAACAACCAAATCATGCAAAGACGGAAACGAGAAACTTCCCAGGAATCATAGCAACAAACTGGCAAATGCCCCAATAACACACATAACAGGTCAAAAGTGATTGGTTCCCGCACGCGCGCCTTGTGACAAAACTCCTTCTTAAAACCTTGTAACATACGCCTCAGGAGAACATCTGTAACCAAATCCTTCCCCAAAAACAACTGACCATAAAAGGAAACCCCAGCCAACTTCCCTGCAATAGTAGTATGGGACAGACCTTTATTAATCAAATGTAAGACAAACTGCAACATAAAAGATCTGCTCCCTAGAACCAGCCCCAAACTTTTATGAGATTCAACAAAAGATACATATTCAAACCAGGCTTGACGATAACTGCGTCTGGTGAAAGGCGCAACAGAGTTCTCAACCAGGTCGGTTATTCGGAGTGCCCCAGGACCCAGATGTCTTGCGGAATGGCAGTCTTGCATATATCCGCTCCTGGCGCCAACTCCCGAAATTTCTGCCAATCAAAACGAGACAAAGCATCCGCAATTGAGTTATTGATCCCTGGGATGTGTCGGGCCTTGAAAACAATGTTGTACTTCAAACTCTGAAGCATAAATTGTCGTAACAGCTGAAGCACCCGCAGGTCTTTTGCCCTTTGCTTATTGATAAGGTGGACCACAGCCAAATTGTCAATGTGAAACAACACACATCTGTCACGCATTTCTTTGCCCCAAACCAACAAAGCCACCACCAGAGGAAACAGTTCCAAAAAAGCAATACTGCGACCTTGCTGTAACCAACTGCTCGGCCAAGGCTCCGCACACCAACGTCCCTCCCAAAAAATGCCAAAACCATTCTTACGTGAGGCATCGGAGAAAATCTGTATCTGCCAAATCGTGTCATCTTCCAGAAAAAAGATTGAAACTCCATTAAAATCCTCCAAAAATTTATACCCACACCTGCAGATCTTCTTTGACAGCTTTAGAAAGCCGAACGCGATGATGCGGAAGGGTGGCCCCAGACATTGCCATGCCAAGCCTCCTACAGAAAGTCCTCCCTGCACGCACCACCCGACAAGCAAAATTGAGATAGCCCAGCAAACGCTGAATTTGCCGAAGCTCAATCTTTGCTTTATCCAGAACTTCCAACAAAAATGAACGGATCTCAAAAAGCTTGTCACACGGCAAACGGGCCATCATGGCCGTGGTATCAATCTCAATCCCCAAAAATGTGAGTTGAGTGCAAGGCCCTTCCGTTTTCTCAGGAGCCAGTGGGACACCAAAAACCTCTGCCAAACGTTGAAAGAACTGCATTGCCTTGCCACACTGACCTGACTGTGCCTTGCCAATGAAGAAAAAATCATCCAAATAGTGACAAACTACCTGATGACCACTAATTTGCACAAAACACCATTGCAAAAAAGTACTGAAACTCTCAAAAAGGGCACAAGAAATCGAGCAACCCATGGGAAGTACCCTATCGACATAGAAGGCACCATCAAAATACATTCCCAAAAGCTCAAAATCTGTGGGGTGTATCGGAATCAAACGGAAAGCGGACTGCACATCGCACTTAGCCAATTCAGCCCCAGCTCCAGCCAGTCTCACCATACGGAGTGCATCATCAACAGACGCATACGAAACATTGGAATCATCAGAAGAAATATAGTCATTGACAGATTGACCTTCGGGCCATGATAAATGATGAATTAATCTGTACTCTCCAACCGATTTCTTGGGCACCACCCCCAAAGGTGACACAATCAAATTGGTCAATGGACAATGTGGAAACGGTCCTGCTATCCTACCAGCGTGTAACTCACTCAACAACTTCTTCCGAACAATATGAGGGAGCTCCTTGGCCGATTTCAGATTGTCCGACCATCGCAAAGAACGCGGACCTTGATAACCAATTCTGAAACCTTCCAAAAAACCCCAAAATAGTTTTGATGCTGTCTCAAAATCCGGGTAAAGCTCCAACCATGGCAACAAAGCCTGCAACCTAATGGGTGTAGGAGCCCTTTGGCATAATTGCTGGAAAAGCCCCCCCACCCCCTCGTTGTAAATTCCCTGTCCCACCAACAGGTCGTTGGACAAGGCATTGAGTAACTGCGTGTTTTCCACCACATTGGGAGCACTCATGTTTAAACCTACAGAGCTGTCTAATGCAAGATCCTCTGTTAAAGTTCCAGCAGGCACCCAAGGGAGGCAGTTGTCCCCTACCAACCAGACCCGCCCCTGCGTGGGCGGGACGCTGTAGAAAGGGCTGATAGGCAATAGGCAAACCCCTTGCAGTGTGAAGGGTAGCATTAGGCTGTGCAACTGACATCCACTGTAGCCAAAGTTCCTGATCCACCTCCCCCCATGGCTTATCGTGAAACAAACCCACCCGCGCCCTAAACTCCTCATCGTAATTCAGCCATGCATATCCTCCAAACTGCAAATAAGCTTTGCGTATGGTATCCATATATTTAAACAAGGACACCGCCCTGTCTTGATATTTTTCACAATATACACTAGCATAAATTAAAAATGCAGCAGTCCAGTTCTCTATAGAGCGAGGAACCCGTGGCCTACGAGCAATCTCCCACTCCTCCTCCTGGGAACCCTTTTTAGCTTGAATGTCCCTATGCAACAGTTTAAACACATCCACAAATTTGTGTCGCCAAATACGCTGTCTAGTCATGTCGGAAAGGTGTATACCAAGTGGCATGGCCAAACCCATATAAGGCAACTTCTTCTGTCCAGTACAAGAGCCAGACACATTAGATGAGACAGCTGTGCCGTTCCGAGAAGGCGGTACGATAGAATCCCTCCCACCCGAGATTGCACGTGGAACCTCCAAAACAGACTCCCTCCTGGCATTGCCTGACTTGACAGTACCCGCCCGACTCCTTCCCTCCCCCTCCCCCCCCAAGTGCTGACCCACCGCTGACTCAGACCAAGCCGCCCACCAACAAGGCTCACCTGAAGTTAATTGGGCCGCCCGCTTGGAGAAATCTGGAAGGTCATCTTGACGCTGAAAACTCGGATTCCGCTCAAGAACCGCAGATGAGTCCGCTCTTGACTTCTGCAAAAGACTAGAACAATTATTGGAAACCCCGCCCTTTGTTGGGCGTCCCCGAACCTGCAACAGAGAAACATCATCACTGTCCAAGACATTTCCCACCACCATATCGTCAGCAGCATAGTCTAAGGCTTCATTTTGATAATCCTTTGTCACATTCAACTGCAAAATGTCTTTGCTGATACCCGGTCTCACTCCATCCCCAACTCCCCCATCATATAATTCCCAATTGGACACAGGTAACAGTTCGGTCAACCTGGCCGTTGCTCCAAAATCCGCACCTGATTCACCTGGACAAGATAAATCTGCAGAAGCAAGCACCTGTACTGAGCGCAAACATCCCGAGGTGCCAGGTGTCGCCGTGGCTCGTGAACGCTGAATCAACCTCCGCCCGCTCGTGACAGAAGCCGTGGACTTACCAGAAAAACCCGCCGGAACTTGACCATGGACACCCGCCCCAGGCTGCATAGGGGCAGAGTGCTCCACCCATACCCACTGACCTCTCTGCGGCCACAAAGGCGATTCAAATGAGACCTGTGGATGAGAAAAAGATGTGCCAGAGATAGGAAATACAGGCGCTACATCTGCTGACACAAGCAACTGTTCCTCGGGGTCCGGGACCAAAGCAACCCCAGAAGTATTCCTTGAAGGCTGGGGCCTGGGTGAAAAATGAACCCTGTCAGAGTCATTCAAGTCACACAAAACATATTGCCGCCTCTGCGTGCTCCGTGCCCCTCTACCAGCTCTCTGGGTACCTCTCTGGGAGCAAGAAACAGCTGTGGGAAACTCCAACACCTGGCCATCTTCGCAATCCTCCTCAGAAAAGTCCCCAAAAGCAGGCTGGTTACTGCCTGCAAAGTCTAACAACTCCAACTCCTCCTCATCCTCGCTATTGACGTCATAGTCCACAAGGGGGGCAGCCAAAACTGCTGCAGGAACCGGGGGGGCCAAATCCACAGGGGGGCGAACACCCCTAGACAAATCTTGCGGCCGCAGGGCACTAGCGCCCAAACGCGGCTGACTGTGTAGACTGGGCACACCAATCATGTGAGGTGCAAAAGGGGTGCCAAAAGTTCCACCGCCAGACAATGTATCATGGGCCCCCACACTGTCACGTGCAGCCCCCTTTCCCTTTGACTGCCTCAAAGGCCTGCTCACCCGTGGGAGTGTAGCCCCCCCCAGTTGCCTCCTAGCAGCTGCAGATAAAGCTGGACAGCTCTTGGACACCAGCCTGCCAGCTGGGCTTCTCCTTGCTGCCCTTGCCCTGCGCCCACTGGACTTGCCTGTATGGGGTGGAACTGAGTAGCTGGCCTGTCGTCCCCAGAGAGCTCTACATGCTGCCACCGCATCCAGGACACCGTCCAACGCCATCCTCTTCGGCCTCTATGCTCCTGAAATAACTGCCATCGTCACCTCAGGCCCTTGAGAAACCGGCCGGTCCTCGAGTACACCTTCCGCCGACATTCCGCCGAAAAACGGCAAAATTACCGCTTATATGCTGCAAATGTTACTTTTACAGTAACAGAAAGCCTGCCAAAATCGTGCCAACACACGAAAAAACAAGCTGCGTAATTTCCCCTTCAGCGCCGCTCTCCTCAGCCTGCGCGCGCCTCCGTAATTGCCCCCGCCCGCGATCCAAACCCTACCCACAATCCCCTGCGCTTGGATTGTTCCATCCGCGCGAACAATCCCATGGGGACACCGGCTGACACCGGGATCCCCCCGGGCCCCATTTGCCTACGTCACTGCTTGTACAGCCATGTGAACAACCTTTGCTGCTCTCAAATGTGCAAGCGCTGTTGTGCACATACAACTACTTTTTACATTGTCACTACACACATTGCCAGTTCTTCGTCACAGATGGCCTTGAATATAGGGGTTGGAGCACGATGGGGGCAATGCCACGGCTCTGTTTGTCACGCATCCCTTTGCACCCCCCACTACCCCCCTTCCCAGCCACCACAGCTGCTGAATGTTCCAGAAGGCATTATAGAAAAAAATAAGCACTGCACCTCCCACACACATTCACTTGTCCAACCACCTTTCATAAATTTGACTTTGTATGTATGAGGGCATATCTCAATCAGCCTTGCCTGAATAATCTACGCTTGTGAGAGCATCATCATGGTGTGCCAGTGTTTCCTTTATTTGGAAGAGTATGCCACATGTACGCAGGCAGATTAAAAAAATCTAAGCAAATTATACCTATCTATATCTACGGATACATCCTTTGTAGGTGAACCCACCAGTCTTATCTGTGGTTCAATGTACGCCCCACTAAAATTCTCTTGTAGAGAGGCTACTAAGCAAGACAGATTGCCTTTGCCAATGCTTGTTTTTATATGTGGCCCGTTCATTGCTTTCTTAATAAGAATCTTAATAGCGAACTCGACTTTCATTGAGGGATATAGCCCCCAAAATGGATTGATACCCTTTCGGAAATGCGAATGCTGTTCAACACCTCGCACAGATTTCCAACACCGTCACACTCCCTGCTGCAAGGTCAACCTAAGGTCACAGATAAAGTGGAACCTCCGTGTAGGAGGGCGCGCGCGCTCTGCAGAGCGGAAGTGAGTGTAATATCTATTTCCCGCTCTCCCCCAGGCACGTGGTCACATTAAGACAAGACCGGCGCACGCTGTCTTCTACCGGCAACTGGACAGAATTCTCGATAATTTAAGACTGGCGCTTCACTTCTTGGCAGGAGCCAGCCTGGGGGGAGAAGTTGGCACCTTAGCACCATTAACATGCCAGCTGCTTGCTGCCCTCTCAGTTCAGAACAGTCAAGGGTAGGCACTCAGTCAGGTATTCATCCCTTGCTGGAGCTGGAGCCACGCCCTTTACAGTGACGCGCTCCAGTCAGGGCTGGCGATGGACATGCGCAGTGTGGGCAGCTGTCCAGGGCCCTGCACTTAGCTCCACAACATGGTGCCCCACTGTATTGTATTGTATCTGTGCTTATATAGCGCAACTGTCACCCTGCGGGTATCCTGGCGCTCAGATATAATAACACCCGATCGGCGTGATGACGAGCTGAGCAATGGAACGTACGGATCAGAAGTTTTCAGGCTCTTCCTGAATTCAATTAGAGAATCAGCCTGTCTGATCCACTGAAGCGCATCACAGTCCACTGCTCTTCTGGGACACGGTGAACGCGGCTCACACATCTCCTCCTGTGCCTCCTCCCCAAAATCACATTATAAGGGGTTTTCACGGTAGGTGTCTTGATCTCCCAGTACTCGCAGGGCGTGGTGGCGTTTCTTGGGATGGGGGAGTGAAGCATTAGCAATTTGTAGGCTCCAGGCAAAAAGCATCTCTTTGTTTCCCAAATCGAACAGACGGACACAAGAATATATCAGGTAAGAGGAAGACGGTGGAGGAGGGAGCAGCGAGTTCAGATTATAGGGTGATCAGGTGTCCTGGGTTTGCCAGTACAGTTCCAGTGTTTCACCAGCTGTCCGGCAGATTTGAGGCAAACGTAGGTCATGTCAGAGTTTTCATACAGGATTGGCTCAAAGAAGAGGGAGGCACTTTCTCTTTTCCAAGGCTTTATTCAAGACGCAGGAGCCTGGGTTTCAAAGTTCCCTTCCATTTGGTCCCCTAGTGCCTCGTCTGCGATTCCAGTGCAGACGCGCAACACCCATTGGGCTCACGGGGCTTCGCCCCCCCCCCCAACCCCACAGTCTACAGCTGCAGGGCCCAGTAGGGAGCCAGTTTGCTATGAGCCTCACACTCCTAGATCATGCCTGCAAGGCACAGAGGTGTGCGCCCATTCCCTGGACCTCGTAGCCATTATGCAGCGTTGCGAGGACTAGGGGAGGGGACCTCTCTCCTAGGCCTCATAGCACTAAAGTATGGCTGCAAAGCCCATAGGAGCCGGTCCTTGAGCCTCACAAACATTATTCAGCGCTGTGAGACCCAGGGGAGGGGGCTTCTCTCTTGAGCCAAGTAGTGCTACGTTATGGCTGCGAGGCCCAGGGGTGGGGCCCCCTCTATGAACAAGAAAACTATGGGGCATATTACCAAGGGCCCTTATCGCCAATTTAGCTGGACTAAAGCGGCGATAATTTGATCGCCCTATTACCAAGCTGTCGCTAACACCAGTTAGCGACAGCTAATAGGCGATAGCGAGCATCTTGGGGCCCACTTTGCATGTCAGCGATATTTATCGCTAATGACATGCAAAGTGGGCGTGCCAAGATTTTAGCGACTGAAAACAGTCGCTAACATCGCTATCTCCTATTACCTACAAAGGCGTTGTTTTGGAAATATTCGCGCTAAGCGCAAATATCTTCAAAAGCTAACACCTGCCCAGAGCAGTTCTTAGCCATGTTATCCAATGGGAGGTGGATAACATGGCTAAGAGCATTGTCACAATAATGTGTGAATATCGCTGCATTTCCAGCGATATTCACGCATTTCGAATGATTTTTATCGTTTCTGAGATAAACCTTGATGATAGCAAGGTATCTCAGCGATAAAAATCGTCGTAGCGCGGCAATAAAATTATTCCCGCTAACCCTGCTTAGCGATGAATATCGCTATTTCTAGGTAATATGCCCCTCTGGGCCTCATTAATGAGGCTGTGCTTCACTTTTACGCCGCCGGTGCATCACTTTTTGTGACGCACCAGTGGCGTAAAAAATGCGCCTTGTTGTGCCATATTTACAAAGTGACGCATCTAGGTAGATGCGCCACTTTTTAAACCCCTGCACCACATTATACCTGCGCCAGGTATAATGTATACAAGGGGGGCATTTTGACGCAAGAAAGGGTCGTGGAAGTGACGCAGTGAAATCTATAAGATTTCACTATGCCATTTCTTGGCCCCTAATGCGTCAAAATCTTAAGCCTGCTTCATGGCAGACGTAAGTCTGAAGCAGGCACTAACAACATGGAACTTGCCCATGTGAAAGTACACAATGCTGGAGTTGCATCACTTTTGTGACACACTCCAGCAACGCGTCACTTTTGCGCCTACAGATACGTCAGACATACTGACGTATCTGTAACTCCTTGCGACATGATGCGTCATACTATAAATATGACACATCAATCATGTCGCAAGGAGTGCGCACTGAGAAGTGACGCATCGCTGCTTTCATGCAGCGATGCAGCATTTCTCATAAATGAGGCCCCAAGTGTGATTCCAACCACAGATTCAAAGTTGAAAAGTGTGAAAGGAGTAAACCACTTCCCTTCTTTGCTGGGCCTAACAGATTTGGCACCTGGTCAAGTGAATCCATAAGTAAGAGAAATTTTCAAAGAGAGCTCCTGCCATTTTAATGGCATCTTCAATTGCAATGCAAACTTTGTTGAGACAAAAGGGTTTGAGTGTTGGAGCTTGTGCTATCTCCTTCATAATCTGTTGGAAAGCTGGCTGTTGCCTTTCAGTCCAAATAAAATCAGCTCTGTTCCTCGTGAGGTCTCTGAGAGGTTTCATTTGGTTGTGAATCCCTGTATGAACTTGCTATAATACTCACACAGCCCTGCAAAAGTTAACAACTTCTCTTTGTTGTCAGGAGCGGAGGCATTTACAATGTCATCAACCAAGAATTTCTTAGGAACAACCCCATTACCAGATAATGTATGTCCAAGATACTCAACAGGGCTATTCATGTTAAAAGGGGAAGGAAACACAGCCCGTCATAGACTGGTGCACTGTGTGTTGGCAGGTGTCTGACCTCAAAATAGTTAAATCCATCAATGTTGCTAAATAGAGTACACTGTCCATCCAACTCCATATCTACCAGTTTATTTATAAACTCCACCGACCCATCTGCCAATACAAATCAACAATCAGTACATCAATCAGTCAATAAAATCCATATTCCACCCATTCAAGTAGAGCCCCTTCCCCCTTTAATAGGCCGGTTGCAAAGTCATCCTGTACCCTGGGCACCCCCAAACTTTTTGCTGACTGGAACTGGTGGTAACTGACTCTGACTGACCCTGGGCTCTGTTTAACTAGGCCCAGGGCCAGTACCAAGCCCAAAGAAACACATTAGAATACAGTTAAGACACCCAAAATACACTAGGGTACACTATGGTATGGTGGGGTACCTCTATAATTGGCATGACCCATAAGCCCCTAGCATATAATAGGGCAGGGGATTGAAACTACCTAGAAGTCCCCAGTATCCTGGGGCATGGTAGTTCAGAGGCCAGCAGACTTTCTGCACTAGCATGTGTGCAGGGCTCAAGCCTGAGGTCAGTTTTAAAGCAGCACTGGTTGCCAGGACTGCTTTTAAAGAGTAAATTGTGCCCAAATTCGACTTTGGTGGTAGGAGCACTTAAAAATGGAAAACCTGCAATGTTTTGGCATATTACGGATCCCCAGGGTCTCCCCTCGGTATCCCGGGGGGGGGGGGGGGGGGGGTCAGTTACCTATAAGGTACACCCCTATAAAATGTTTTTATATGCCTGGGTAAAGTGAAATTTCACATTTCACTCCCCATATTGTATTAAAGAGCAGCTCAAATTCGACGTTGATGGTAGGAGCACTGGGTAAGAAGGATCTGCAATATTTCTGCAGATTCAGAACCCCTGAAGTCTCTCCTAGTTGCACAGGGGGTGGGGGTCCTGTAGAAATTAGGGAAATACTTATAAAATATGTTTTTATAAGCCCTGCTGCTAGAAAACTGACCCAAGTCATTTTCCCCATTGCAAACCCCGTGACCCATAGGTTAACATGGTAGGAAGTTATTGATTAATAAATATTGATAGGAGAGGACTAGCTGGACCATTCAAAGACTTCCGAGAATGGTAGTAATAAATCCAACAATATTATTTTGTTGAATTTCTCCTAAAGTGTACATGAAAGAAATTATACAACTTTCTTGTTTGTAAGTCCAAATTCAGCCTTCCAGTGGTCTGCCCTGATTGGTCAGAGTGAAGTGGATTAGCCAGGCTGCTTTGAAGAAGTGGTAAGGAACCCCTAGGGGTAACAACTCTGCTGGGAGGGCAGTGTGCTGGTCTATAGGAATGCCAGACCAGGGGGTGGAGTCGTAAACCATCCTCTTCAAAGGCAGAGGGGAGGGCCTGGGTTTCAGTTTCACTCTTACACTCTTGACCCAGAGTCAGGGCTTGGCTTAAGGAAGGTATGTGCAGATGGTAGGGGGAAAAGCCATGGAAATAAGCCATCCCAGGGGGGGTGTTTAACCAGCTCTTACCTCCTTGCTGGAAAGTCAGCCATTAAGGATTTGGAAGAATGATGCACTCTGGGACAAAATAATGCCACACTCTACAGGATGTGGTCATAACTATGAGGAGTTTCCCTGCTCCCATTGGTCAGAAGTGACATAGTGCTTGACCCAGAGAATTTTGAATAAGTACGTGAGAGGGGCAGATCCCTCCAGATCTGCTGCTTGAAACTTACTGAAGCAAGAAGTGCCCTGCTGAGAAGTTTTGCTGTGCAAAGATTTCTAAGGCCTGACCTCTGAAGACGGTAGAGAGACAAAATATCGAAATTAAAATATCGATATACAATAATATCAATGTTTTAATTTCGATGGTATAGAATATCGATGTGCAATAATATCGATAGATAGAATATCGATATTAAGGTAAGTAATATCGAAGTCAGTAATTTCAATATCAAATATGTCAATGTTACTAATATCGACATTTTGTTTAGTGTTGTGTATCTTTATATGTATTTTATATGTTTGTTAAACATGTTTTTTAATGTATGATTAGAAATTAGTAATTTTGTTTACATTTTGCATTTTAGTATCAGATCGGGTTGTGGGTTTATAGGGGAATAGGGTGGGAAGTAATTTAATTATAATTAATTAATTAATATTTTTTTAATATGTTTGAATAATGAATAATTATTAATTACTAATTAAATGGTAATTAATTATTATTAATTAGTTAATTAAATTAATTAGA
This sequence comes from Lissotriton vulgaris, assembly GCF_964263255.1. Lineage (NCBI taxonomy): Eukaryota > Metazoa > Chordata > Amphibia > Caudata > Salamandridae > Lissotriton > Lissotriton vulgaris. Next base: position 99,929,196 of record NC_141691.1, read on the forward strand.
GTTAATGTAGTAATATTTATTATTTTTTGTTATTGTTAATTAATAAATCATTGGTAATTAATTATTATTAAGTGATTAAATGACAATTACATTTTTTATGTGATTTATTTATGTGTAGTGGGTTGTGTGTTTATAGGGGAATAGGGTGTGACATAATTAAATTAAATTAATTAAAAAGATTGTATTTATTTATTGGTACCTATTAATTAATTGTTAATTAATTAATTGTTAATTTTTTTAATTTAATAGTATTAATTCTAAATAATTTATTAATAAATATTGTTTATTCTTGTAAATATCTTAATAATTAATTATTAATTGGTAATTATTTATTAATTGGTAATTAATATGTGTTAATTAGTTAATTCATAATTACATCGATGTAATAATATTGATTGTTATTAATTGATTAATTGATATTTATAGTAATTGTATTTTTGTATGTGTAGTGTGTTGTGTGTTAACGGGGGAGTAGTGTGGGAAGTAATTTTTACCCTCATGCTATCCAACGCTTTCCCTATTGTTGCACCCTCTGGAGCGGGAATAGTCATTTTTACCCCTACGCTATCCAACGATTTCCCTACTGTTGCACCCTCTGGAGTGGGAATAGAAATTTTTACCCCTACGCTATCCAACGCTTTCCCTACTGTTGCACTCTCTGGAGTGGGAATAGTAATTTTTACCCCTACGCTATCCAACATTTTCCCTACTGTTGCACTCTCTGGGGTGGGAATAGTAATTTTTACCCCTACGCTATCCAACGGTTTCCTTACTGTTGCACCCTTTGGAGTGGGAATAGTAATTTTTACCCCTACGCTATCCAACGCTTTCCCTACTTTTGCACCCTTTGGAGTGGGAATAGTAATTTTTACCCCTATGCTATCCAATGCTTTCCCTACTGTTGCACCCTCTGTAGTGGGAATAGTAAGTTTTTACCCCTACGCTATCCAACGCTTTCCCTAATGTTGCACCCTCTGGAGTGGGAATAGTAATTTTTACCCCTATGCTATCCAACGCTTTCCCTACTGTTGCACTCACTGGAGAGGGAATAGTAATTTTTACCCCTACGCTATCCAACGCTTTCCCTACTGTTGCACCCTCTGGAGTGGGAATAGTAATTTTTTTTTAATTTTTTTATTAAAGACCTTTATTGAAAGCAAAGCCATCGACACCACCAAGTCTTTACATTTTCACAGTGCACTATATCATACACTACAAAAAACATGCTAGCAGTGAACGAGAAGAACCGTACACAGCCTTTTTGCCGGCATCCCGGAGGCCCGGCGGCGTGGTGATGTGTCGTTAGTCTAGTATAACCAAGTGCAATGTCTCTCCATAGGCAGCTTATTGGAGCAGTGTGTCAACTGGCAATCCCCTACTGCGATCGCGGCAAAAAGGTCTAGTATCGAAATAAGATCAATAGAACTACCCCAACTAAACTCCCACCGCTCCCCCCAGAGTGTGTCTGTGGGACTGCTAACCCCATCCAGTCATGTGTACCCCAAGGTGTACCTGCCATGCGTCCCGCGTCATCCCACCGTAAATGAATGCCCCCCCCCAGTGCAACCCCCAGACGCGCCCCAGAGTCTGGAACCTCAGTGCAGCCCCCTCCCGTCCCGTAACTCACCCCAACCCACTCCCCTTGGGGAAAGAAATGCATGTGTTCAAACCACTATTCCACCACCCGGTCTTGGAGTTCAGCTACTTCAGAAGTGTCAGAGTCGCCATCCTCCCCCTTATGCAGGTGTTCTTTGTAAAGATCCCAGAAATTCTTGGGCCTACTCCTGGGCGGTAACAGGTCGCTGTACAGTTCTGTTTGAGTGCAGCAGTACTGTAGGTCCCGCATCCATCTCGTTTTAGCAGGTAGGGGCCCACGCATCCAACAGGTCGCAACCACCCTCCTGGCCAACAGCAGGGCGATATCGACCAGCCGGCGCATAGAAGGGGCCAATGGCTTAGAGTAACCAAGGAGCGCAAGCGCCGGAGTGCGCGGCAGGGTCTCCCCCAGAATCTGGTCAAGTTCCGCAAATACCTCCCCCCAGAATGCTTGTACCCCGGGACAAAGCCACGCTAAATGGAAGAAGTCTGCCACCAATGTTCGGCAACGCTCGCACTCTGCAGTGGGGTGAAGGCCATAGCGGTGCAGTCGTTCGGGGGTATAGTACACCCGCTGTAGGAATTTGAAATGCACCAGCCTGTGCCTGCCATTCAGGGAAATCTTGCGCGTGCTGGAGCAGCAGTATCGCCACATAACGTCGTCTATGAGGGTTTGCAAATCGTCCTGCCAGGCCGCTCTAGCTTTAGAGGGTTGTAGGCGCTGATGCACCACTCCCAACCTGTTGACCTGTGAAATTAGCTTTGCAGATGATGTGGATTTAATAATATAGGTCAGTTCCGGGATCTCCTCAGGCTCCTCCATGGTAGAGCCCAGTACCTCCCGGAACGCAGAGCGAAGTCTGTGAAATTGAAATTTCTGTAGCAAGGAAGGGCCCGACTCCGTGGTAGTGAGTTGATCCCAGGTCTTCAAAGTGCCATCAGAGAACAAATCCTCCATCCTCGCTATGCCGAGGGCACGCAGGGCCTTAACTACTCCTCTCTCGCCCAGCGGGTCCAGCCAGAGGGCCCATTCTGCAGGCATCAATGGGGAGTACAAAAGGGCGCAGCCGCGGGAACGCATCAGGGAGTTCCAGGCATGATTGGTCGCTTTAAGGGAGTCCATACGGCCAATCGACCGATCTGTGGGCAGGCAAATAGTGGCAGGCAGAGGGAGCGGGTCCGCAAACAACCGCTCCAGTATGAGGTGCGGTGTGCGTGCGTCACCATGGATCCACGAGTGCAGGTGCGAAGCCTGCGCAACTCGGTAGTAGCGCTCTAGATCCGGAGCTCCCAAGCCCCCCATCTCACAGGGGAGAGTCAGGATCGTCCACCGTACTCTTGGTTGCTTGTCGCCCCAGGCCAGCCGGATCATGACTTGGGCAAGTTGTTTAAAAAATGCTCTCGACAGAACCACAGGTAAGTTGAGGAAAAGGAACAGGAATCGGGGAAGCACTATCATTTTCATTATAGCGATCCTGCCCAGAAGGGAGAGCGGGAGTTTGACCCAGGCATCGACATCATCAACCAATTTATTGTACGCCACTCCGTAGTTGTCCCTGACTAGGACCTCAGGATCTGTATGCAGGCGGATACCCAAATAGCGGACTGAGTCAGAGGACCACTGTAGCGGGTACTCCATAGCGAATGGTTGTGTCACCGGGGTGAGAGGAAAAGCAATGGACTTGTCCCAGTTCACCCTCAAGCCCGAGAGCGAGCCAAAGCGGACCACCTCCCGAAGAACCGCGGTCAGGTTAGATTCCGGGTTCCGGACATACAGTAGAGTGTCGTCTGCGTACGTCGAAATCCCTATTTTGTAGGTGGGAAAACTTATACCCTCCAGACTGTGGTACTCCGGTATAGCGCAAGCGAGGGGCTCCGCAACCAGTGCGTAGAGCAACGGCGACAGAGGGCAGCCCTGCCGAGTGCCCCTACCAATGTATATCGGCTCCGACACTCTGTCCCCCAACCGTAGTCTGGCAGAGGGCCGATGGTACAGCGCCCCAATCCTCTGCAGGAACGGTTCGCCTAGACCCAGCTTTCGCAGTACTCTAACCATGAAAGGCCACTCAACAGAGTCGAACGCCTTTTCCATGTCAAGGAAGATTGCCAGCGCGCTGTTCTCCTGCTTGACATGTTGCATTGTGCCCAGCACCGTGCGTATGTTGTAAGTTAAATTCCTGCATGGGACAAATCCGGACTGTTCCGGGGCGACAAGCTCTGGGACCAATAAAGCCAGCCGATTGGCCAGGACTTTGGCATAGATCTTTGCATCTACGTTCAGCAGGCTGAGTGGCCTGTACGAGCCGCAAAGGTCCGGTGGTTTCCCTGGCTTAGGTATAGTGATCAGCAACGCTTCACGCATGGTGGGCGGCATCTCGCCATCCTCGCAGATAGCATCAAAGAGGGCAACCAAGTGCGGGAGCAGAATATCCTTGAAGGCTTTATAAAAGCCAACCGTGAGTCCGTCGGAACCCGGCGCGCTACCCGATCCCATGCTCGCAAGAGCCTCTAGTATTTCGTCCTGGTGAAAGGGGGCCATCAAAAATTCCCTATCCGAGTTCTTGAGGAACGGCATGGCAATGTGGTCCAAATAATCGTCCATTTCGCCCTCCACTCCCTGCGTCTTGGACTGATATAGTTCTGCATAATATCGTCTAAAGGTCCCTAGTATCTGCTCCTCGTCAGAGACCGTGTCACCCTCCGGGGTCCTCAGCTCCTCAATAACCAGAGGCCGTCGAGCGCCCCGAACCATGCGGGCCATCAAGGCACCTGGCCTATCCCCCTCACCGTACACTCGGGCAGTGGCGTACTTGCCCATATAAAGAATCTCTCTATCCGCCAGAGCCTGAAACTCGGACAGGAGTTGGGTGAGCGCCGGGCCTTCTGCAGCACTAAGTGTCGACAATTGTCTAGCCTCCAGCTCCGCTATCCTAGTCTCCAGAGCAGTGAGTTCCCGCCTGATGGAACGTAGCACACTGGAGTGCTTCGACATAGCCACACCCCTGTTGTACACCTTAAAAGCCTCCCAAACTGTAAAGAAGTCTTCGACCGAGCCTTGGTTAGTAGTGAAATATTGTTCTATATCTTCCGCAAGCTCCCCCCGGAAGGCGCCATCTAGCAGCGCGAAAGGGGGGAACCTCCAAGTGAAGGCTGGTATCCCCTTTCTGGCAGTGGAAAGGTGTAAGAGAATGGGGGAGTGGTCCGAGAGTGTGCGTGGAAGAACCTCGCATGCGCTGATACCACCCAGGACCGAGGGAGATGCTAACCAGTAATCTATCCTAGTGTGCACATTGTGAAAGGCCGAATAGTGCGTGAAGCCGCCCTTCGTGGGGTGTTTGTCTCTCCAGACATCCACTAGGTCTAATTTAGTCATCTCGGCTTTCATATGTGTGGCCGAAGCCACCGGGCGCCGAGTGGGGCCTGCGGAGCGGTCCATGGATGGGTCGAACACAAAATTAAAATCCCCCCCCCACAACATCCCAGGCTGAGCATGTGACCTGCAAAGGGCAGACAAAGTCGCATAGAATTCAGGGTGATCATAATTGGGGCCATTAACATTTACTACCAGCAGATCAAGACCCTTACCCACACACCTAGCCAGGACATACCTGCCCTCCGTGTCGGCGAGTACCGGGATCAATTTCAGTTGTGATGTAGGATTGGCCCAGATTAACACCCCCCGGGCGTGTGCCGTGAAGCCTGCAGCCACTATGTTCCCCGCCAACCCCCTAGATTGCAACATCCTGCTGGCGCATGGCAAGTGCGTTTCCTGCAACAAGGCCAGATCGACGTGATGTCTATGGAGATAGCCGAGGACCTTCCTCAGTTTACGAAAGTCGTTCAGGCCCGAACATTCCAGGTCATCAATTTCAGCTTATTCGGGATACTTGTGGGTACATTCAGTGCAGCACTAGACATTGCATGGGCTCATGAGTTGTATTAGCAGCAGGGATGGGCAAAACAGGACACAGCAGTACATTTGATCCCATATTCGCCAGCCGGCATTTCCAAACAGGTACAGTTCCACATAGCAGTCCACACTCAATACGAACAAACCCCCCAAACAACCCAAGGTAACAACCCCCCCCAACTGTCCAGTCCCTCGACCCCACCCCCGTACCCCCGCCCACCCACAGCCGACCACCCCCAACCAGGTCAGACAGGTCCCAAAGACCCCCCCATCAACCCTCAAGTAGCAGAGTATTCGTCAGTTCGATACCAACACCCTGGAGAGTCGCACAACCAAAGGCACCGGGGCGAAGCGCGCCAAAATAGTACAACACCGCAACCTGTCTCAATGAAAAGTTCAGATCGGCGCCTCAATCCTGCCCCACTTGTGGGTCAGTGCCCTTCGAGTAGCAAGTATAACAGCCCCCCCACATCCTCCCCCCTATCAGCGATAAACGACCTCCTCACCAGCAGTACATAAGGCACATGTCCGAACAGTGTGGCCGCCGCCCCACCAAATAGTACCGGCAGCGCTCATGTAGACCAGACTTATCGCCCCTCTTGTGGTGGCTCAGCAGTACCAGGTTGCAGTGTCCCACACACGTTGAGAAGTTCCAAATCTCCCGGCAGGGCCCTCTAGTCCTGCTCATCCAGATTCGATGCTGAGCCAGCGTCGTCTTCCTGACTATGCCTAGCCTCCTTTCGCTCCCGAGTCCAAGTCTTTAGGGATTTCTGGAGTTCTTTCGGATTCGTAAAGAAATACGATCGCCCTCCTGTGTTGATGCGAAGCTTGGCAGGGTACAGCATCGCGTAGTCAAGGCCCAGAGAACGCAGTTGTTTTTTATACGGCGCAAACTGTCGTCTCTCCTCCTGCACTTGGGCCGTAAAGTTCGGGTAGAGGGAGATGTCCATACCCTCATGTTGAAGCTTGCCCTTCTCCCTCGCCAAGCGCAAGGCAGTGTCTCTGTCGCGGTAATTAAGGAGCTTCGCGATGATGGGGCGAGGCGGCGCGCCAGGCTGCGGTTGTGGGCCCAACGTGCGGTGGGCCCGTTCCACTATGAACATGGGGGAAAAAACCTCCTCCCCGAGTAGCAGTTTCAGCAATTTTTCTACGAAGAGTTCCATCTTCCCTGTCTGCGTTGTTTCCGCCACGCCTGTAATACGGATGTTGGATCTGCGTGAGCGCGCCTCCAAGTCCTCTGTTTTATCACGAATAACTTGCAAAATGTCTATCAAACTGCTTTCTATCTTTGTCCCACTCGGTCTGGGCTTCTTCGGCTTCGGTGAGTCGACGTTCCGCCATATCCAGGCGCTCCGCGTGTTTGTCCACTCGCTCCGCCATGCGGACCATGGGCTATGACAAAGCGTCTATCTTAGTGCCCACAGACGCAATGCTGTCCTGGATGCCCTTTTCCATGGCGGCCAACATGTCCCGGAGTTCCGTGGATGCTGGGGCGGTCGCTGTGGCTCCCTTCGGGGATGACTCCGGGGCCGTCGCATCAGGCCCTTTCGGTCGGCGCCGTTCAAAGGAGAGCTTCGCCTGGGCAGCGTCGTTTTTCCCCATCCTCTGCCCCTGTTGCGGAGGGACCCAGAGCAAGGAGGCGTCTCGCAATCAGCAGGCCGCAGGGGCAATATAGGAGGCACTCCAGCCAGCGATCCATTGCCACTAGATACCAAGTCTGAGCCAGAGGCCCGATGCAGCCAAGATGGCGTCCGTTATGGCGGACGAACCACCTCCGATCACTTCGGCAAGACCCGCACCCGCTAGACACAGGATATTGTTAGGTCTACAATGCCAGCACCAGTCAACGTCTCACCACCGTGGCGGAAGGGCGCAGGGATAGCAGGTCACCGCAGTGGGGATCCGGACCAGTGATCGCACCGATATGGCGATCGCTCCACCTCGTGGTTCGGGTGCTCAGTGTCCTCTCTGCCGGTGGCCCTCCACTGGGGAGGACAAGTCGTTCAGATGTGGGGCAATCGCAGACAAAGGGGGGGAGGACGCTCCAGCAAGGGAAAAATCCAGATGTTAGTCCGGCCGGAGATCAGCCCGTCCGCATCAGGCCCTTTCGGTCGGCGCCGTTCAAAGGAGAGCTTCGCCTGGGCAGCGTCGTTTTTCCCCATCCTCTGCCCCTGTTGCGGAGGGACCCAGAGCAAGGAGGCGTCTCGCAATCAGCAGGCCGCAGGGGCAATATAGTAGGCACTCCAGCCAACGATCCACTGCCACTAGATACCAAGTCTGAGCCAGAGGCCCGATGCAGCCAAGATGGCGTCCGTTATGGCGGACGAACCGCCTCCGATCACTTCGGCAAGACCCGCACCCGCTAGACACAGGATATTGTTAGGTCTACAATGCCAGCACCAGTCAACGTCTCACCACCGTGGCGGAAGGGCGCGGGGATAGCAGGTCACCGCAGTGGGGATCCGGACCAGTGATCGCACCGATATGGCGATCGCTCCACCTCGTGGTTCGGGTGCTCAGTGTCCTCTCTGCCAGTGGCCCTCCACTGGGGAGGACAAGTCGTTCAGATGTGGGGCAATCGCAGACAAAGGGGGGGAGGACGCTCCAGCAAGGTAAAAATCCAGATGTTAGTCCGGCCGGAGATCAGCCCGTCCACTCCCGACTCTGAGGCTGCACGTCAGGCGATGTCACCCGGCCACCTCTCCAGGATAGTGCGCAGCTTCAGGCCCAGTCCTCCTCGGCCGAGTCGCAAGGAGCCGCTCTTCAGAAAACTCGGAGAGGCTCGCCAGCAAATGTCCAAAGAGGCCCCCAAAAGAATCTAGGGGTGCCAGCGGGTGTAGGAGAGCCCGCTATGGCATATAGGACACGTTTTAGGATAGATTATCAGGATTATTCCGGGGCTAAGGCGAGGAGCCGAGAGCTCACGCGTCCGCCATCGACGCCGGCTAGCTCCGCCCCCCCGGAATAGTAATTTTTACCCCTACGCTATCCAACGCTTTTCCTACTGTTGCAATATGTGGAGTAAGTATATATATTATTTATATGTAGAGTTTTTATTGTATTTTAAATGTATATGTGTTAGTTATTATTTTTAAATAAGTTTTAATGTTTATATTTATAATTTGTTAAATTATTTGTATTTTTAAATTATTTTTACATTATTATTAATACATTTAAAAAACGATATTTTTAACTTCGATATTTTTGTACTACGATATTTTTTTCGATATTTTTGTACTTACCTTTATGTAGATAGAACTCCGATATTTTTGATGTCAATATTTTTGTGTTGATATTTTTGTATGTCTATATTCTGTCTGTCGATATTATGTCATAGATCCTCTGAAGACTGTACCAAGTGAAACTGCAGCCATGTGGATTACCTTGCTGCAAAAGGACTCGGTGGACTCCCTGCAAGCTAGAGGTTAACAGAGCTCATCTGGACAGTCCCACACAGAATTCCCAGCCTGGAGTACCTGTGGATTTGTAAGGGTTTTGTTCAAGTGGATTGCGCAATTGAAGCAGAACTTCAGGAAGGAGTTCTAACTGGACCCAGCCTGCTGGAGAAGGCTGCACAAGAGTGGTGAGAAATTCTCCAGAAAAAGTTCTAAAGCTGTGTCCCTGCCAGAGAAAACAAAATGACTAAAAGGGGCACTGTTGTTTTCTAAGCACTAGAAAGTGACTAATCTTTAAACATTCATATCTCTGGTTCCCTACAGTGGATTTGTTTTGTTTTGGTGTCATTTAAAAGATAAAAATATTACCTATTTCTATAAATTTGTTTTGTGTCTTAATTCTTTACTGAAATGGTGTTTTTAAATGCTTGAATTGACAATGCTAATTATTTGGGTTTGTGTGGAGCACTCCGTTGTACTCAAACGTTTATTAGGTTGAGGCATTACTTCACCAATATAATAGAACCTCCGGAGATGAGCGGAGACAGACAGGAACATAAATTCAAACCCAAAAGTACGTTTCAAGCCCCGGTGTCACATAAAATGTTGGACACATTCGTGATAGTGGTAAAAAAGATCTTCAAACATTGGATTACAGAAAAACAGGATACAGTAACCTATCTAAAATGGAACAGAATATAATCAATAATTTGGCAAAAAACCCGGAATTGATAATACAGCCAGCAGATAAAGGTGGAGCCTTGGTGGTGATGGACTCATATTTTTATGTACGTAAAGTGAATGAACATGTGGCAGACACTAACACTTATCTATTGTTACCATCGGACCCCATCACTAGTCTCCAAACGATGCTTAAAAATATACTGTAGACGGCAAGAGAGAATGAATGGATTGATGACCAAACACAAGCATTTTTGAGCACAAAACACCCCAGATGCCCAAGACTATACATGATTCCCAAGGTTCACAAGCATTTAACCAACCCTCCACTCAGACCTATTGTCTCTGGGTGCGGGTCAATTTTTGATCCCCTAGGACAATACATTGATCATTACTTGCAGCAACTTGTACAACAGCGGGGCTCTTATATAAGGGACACCACGGATTTCCTGAACAAACTAACATGGACAGAAGAAGGTTTTCAGAGTCATTGGATCATGTGCACTATAGATGTGGTGGCTCTCTATACATCCATACCTCATGAGGCTGGTTTAGAATCCACAGAATGGGCGTTATTGAAATTAGGAGAATTATCAACAAATAAAGTTTTTCTGTTACAACTACTCAAATTTTGCCTTCACAACAGTTACTTTACATGGCTGGACCACCATTATGCACAACTCACTGGAACTTCAATGGGCTTTGCAGGGGCCCCTGCATATGCAAATACATTTATGGCCCAGTTTGAGGCAGAGAACCTGATGAACACAGAACAATGGCAACATATAAAGATGTACTGCCGCTTTATTGATGATATTTTTCTAATTTGGGATGACACAACAGATACACTGGAACAATTGATCCAACAAATGAATCAAATAAATCAGAGGATACAGTTCACTCACAAAATTGATCCACAAAAAATTGATTTTTTGGATGTGGGGATTATAAAAACAGACAATGGATTCATCACAGAACTATACACTAAACCAACTGGCCGAAACAATGCCCTCAATTACACCAGTTTTCATCCGAAAAACCTGATTCGAAATCTTCCTGTGTCCCAATTCATTAGGATTAAATGCATCTGTTCGGACCCACAAACTTGCTTAAACACAATCCAGAATCAAGCAGCAAGATATAAGGAGAGAGGTTATCCAATTGAGATATTACAAGAACAGATGGAGAAAGTCATGAGAATGGATAGGCTTGATTTACTTAAACCAAGAATCAAAACTACTACTGAAAGAATGGTGTTTGTGACAAAATACACATCTCAATCAAAGAAGATCAAGAGCATCATTAACAAAAGATGGGACCTACTGGCATCAGAACCGGATTTCAAAGACTTATTCAAAGATCCACCATTACATGCCTATACAAGAGGTCAAAACTTAAGGGAGAGACTGAAACTGACACAATTGGCACCAACAATAAAGGAGCACAAAGGAACAATCAAATGCTACAATTGTACAAACTGTTATAACGTCATAGAGGGAAACAAGTGTTGCCACCCTACCACTTGAAAACAGATAAACCTTAAACACACTAGTGATTGCAATACTCAAAACGTCATATACGGCATCAAATGCCCGTGTGGCAGACTGTATGTCGGAAAAACACAACGAAAAATTAAAACAAGAATCACGGAACATAAAAGCAGGATACACAATGAGAACTTAACATCACCACTTGTCTATCATTGGAGAGAATCAAAACACACCATTTCACAACTACGTTTCTTTGTCATTGAACCGGTACCATTAAGACCCGGTATTGATAATCACCAAAGACTCTTACAACTGGAGATTTTTTGGATTAAATACCTTAACACGATGACCCCAATGGGACTTAATGATAAATATGATTTATCGTGCTTTCTGTAGAAATCAGTCATTACTTTAATCTACAAGAACAACATCACCAGTCTAAGAGCATGAGCAATGTACATTATAACAATTGTATATAGTATATTGTTATTAACTGATGACAGTATGCTGGTCGAGTTTTCATGTATAATATAACAACTGCACCACTACCAGTACATCAATTCACACTTATAATTCATCTAGAGCTTAAATTACATAACTGTCGGTAGAGCCAAAATCATACAAAACACAACTGAATCAGAAACGCAGAAGAGATCAGCACCATTAATAAGGCCACACAGGAGGATGATCGGTGCGATACAAAGGAATTAATAAAACATGCAAAAATAGCAGAATCGGCTTTACCAACAAGAATTAAGCACACCTGAGTAACATATATCGATGACGATCGAACCCATTTTGGACATCATCACTTTTTAATACGTGAAGTAAATTACGGAAGAACATACGTGAGGAACATATTGTTACATTGTTAACAAGTCATATAGTATACATGACTGATAAATGCAGAGCAAATAACTCATTGTTTACGCTTCTTTACTATTCTAAGATGGCGCTCATAAAAATGCGACCTCGAATGACCTAGTCTGTCGTTTATTTTTGATAAACACAAAGATGAGTGTTTAAAACGCGAACGCGGGGAAGAACGGAACACCCATCGGCATCGGTCGGAACAGGATGGCGTTTACTTTTTGAAAGATCAAACATAGATAACAAGGTATGAGCTGCATTTTTTCGTGTTTAGGCAGTGATTCAATGCTTAGAGTTGGCAGTATTTTGATACACTCTTTTCGGTATCATTGCAGGACAGCGAGACGACTCATACGAAAAAGGTACGCCAATCATATTATAAAGTGTTAAAATTCAAACACATCAACGTACGAGCTGTATTCTTTTGTATATAGGCGGTGATTCAATGCTTAGACTAGGCAACATTTTGATATACTCTTTTCGGTATCATTGCAGGATAGTGAGACGACTCATACGAAAAAGGTATGCTAATCATATCATGAAGTGTTAAAATTCAAAAACCTCAACGCAATTATGTTTTTCTAAAACAAGCACGTTTTTCTAAATACGCATATTTTATTTCCACAGTGTCTTTACACTTGATATTTGAATAAGGTAGGCAAATATGACGTTTATATGAGATTGTAGACAAACGTAGTTTGTAACTCGTTATGAAGCGAGACAACTATAATGGTTCTTTCTACACTTGTGTTTACAGATAATTTTTGGTACTCGTGGTACATAAGAGGCCATATTTTGGAAATAGGGCAACAGAATCAGGTATGAAAAAGTTAACAATAACACACACAAGCCCCCATGTTGCATAACAAACACGGACATTTACATTATTTCATTTGTTTATTTTTTCAGATTTTCCCCTGATGAAGGCACTTAGTAAGTGCCGAAATGCATTGGGCTTCATAATAACCTTGTGATCAGAAAGGTTGTAAACTTGTTATATCAGGATATGAGTGAATATATGTGAATTTCATTTGGACCTTAAATGTTTCAGTTCATGAAGATTGTGAATTCGATATCGTAAAATTGTTGATAACAGAATGAACAGTGAATAAAAAGAATATGAAGACAGTAAAACAAAGTGTACATTGAATAAATCAATATATCAAGGTGAGGTGCGGAAGCATCAAGTGAACAGTGCGTGACTAGATGGGCCAACAAACCCACAATAACTAGTTTTTAAATGCTTTACATACCTGTCTATGAAGTTAAGCCTGTCTGCTCGCAGCGCCGGTTACCAAGGGTTGAGCATAGGAATAATTTTCTAAGACCTATGCTGAGTCCTATCATGTGTTTTTAGCCTTATTGACAGTGGCAGACCTACATGTGTCCCTACCAATAACCCGCTTTCCAACAAGGCCTCACAGCCATGATCCAGGATTAAGATGGCCAGGAGAGCACCTGTTGCAAATAGCACTTTCTGCAGGGTCACCCCAAACCTTTCACCTTACTTCTCCCCATTTTGCTGAATTAGTTTTTGTTGGCTTTAGGACTCTGGTCACTTTACCATTACTTACCAGTGCTAAAGTGCACATGCTCTCTGCTTAAAACATGGTAACATTGGGTTACCTACAATTGGCATATTTAATTTACTTATAAGTCCAGAGTTGTGTATATTAAATGTTCCCAGGGCCTGTAAACGTAATGCTACTAGTGGGCCTGCAGCACTGTTTGTGCCACCCGCTACAGTAGCCCTTTAAACATGCCTCAGGCCTGCCACTGCAGAGCAAGTGTGAGCAGTGTTAAACTGCCATGTAGACCTAGCAAATTAATCCCCCTTGCCGGGCCCAAAAGTCATACCTAAGGTAGGCCCTGGACAGCCCAAGGGTGCAGTGTATTTAAATAGTAGGACATGTACTGTTAAGTTTTACATGTCATAGTAGTGAAAAACTCTTACATTAGTTTTTCACAACTGCAAGGCCTTTCTCTCCCATAGATGTCTCCAGAATCACAATTTAAAATGACAACTTGGTGATGTTGAATTTTAAATTATAATTCAGAAATGCCACTATTAGAAAGTTGCTACGCAAACAAATGATGGACGGAATGCTGAATAAATCATGCATTCACCTCCAGTCAAGAGACTTGGGTTAAATCCAACATTATTTTGCTCACCATGCCACCCCAGTTTAGACCCAGCTGGCAGATGAGGGGTGATACCCCAAAACCAGTCCAAGGATGCTTGTTTCTAGTCCAGGGAAGACGCAGCTTGGCAGTTCAGGCTGGACTGTTCCCACGGGGAGCAGGGGCAAGACGATTTGCATATGGCTGGGTCTAAACTGGGGTGGCATGGTGAGAAAAAGACCAATGGATTTAACCCAGATCTTTTGACTGGGGGTGAATGCATGATTTATTTAGCCATCCATCCATCATTTGTTTGCTTAGCACTTTGCGCCCTAAAAGGGATGGGTATGACCAGACATGGTTCTCTTGCTTACTGTGAAACTGGATTCAAGCTAGCCAGGCTGATAAGGGGTAATACCCTGAAACCGTTCCCAGGCTGCTTTTTTCTGTTCCAGGGAGGACCTGGCTAGACAGTTCGAACTGGACTGTTCCCATGAAAAGCAGGATCAAGACTGATTTCCATATAGGTGGGTCTAAACTCGGGTGGCATGGTGAGCTAAAGAACAATGGGTTTAACCCAGATCTCTTGACGGGGGTGAATGCATGGTTTATTCAGCATTCTGTTCATCATTTGTTTGTGTGGCACTTTTCGCCCTAACTGGGATGTGTATGCTGAGGCCTGCGTCCCAGACTTGCTGCACCACTGGATTCAAGCTAGTCTGGCTGATAAGAGTTAATACCCCGAAACTGGTTCCAGGATGCTTGTTTCCGGTCAAGGGAGGACGTGGCAGTTTGAGCTCGATGAGGAGCAGGGTCAAGACTGATTTGCATCTGTCTGGGTAAAAACTGGGGTGGCTTAGAGAGCAAAAGAATAATTAATTTAACCCAGGTCTCTTGACTGGGTGTGAATCTTTGATTTATTCAGCATTCTGTCCATCACTTGTTGCTGAAGCACGTTTTGCCCTAATTGGAATGGGTATGCCCAGGCATGGGATCCTTGCTTGCTGTGCCACTGGATTTAAGCTAGTTTGGCTGATGAGGGGTGCTACCCTGAAACCGGACCCAGGATGCTTGCTTTCATCCCAGGGAGGACTTAGTGTAGAAATCTTCTTTTTTTTAAAAGAGTAGTATCGTTTATTAATCAATCAACCAATCATAGCATTTATAAAGTTTACTACTTAACCGTGAGGGTCTCAAGGCGCTGGGGGGGGGGGAATGCTGCTACTGGGCGAAAGGCCAGGTCTTGAGGAGTCTTATGAAGGTCAGCAGGTCTTGGGAATACGTAGGTGGGTGGGGAGGGTGTTCCAGGTCTTGGAGGCGAGGTGGGAGAATGATCTGCTGCCGGAGGTCACTCTTCGAATACGGGGGACTGTGGCGAGGGCGAGAGTGGCGGAGCGGAGCTGGCGGGTGGGGATGTAGAAGCTGAGTTGTCTGTTGACGTATGCTGGTCCGGTGTTGTGGAGTGCCTTGTGTGTGTGGGTGAGGAGCTTGAAGGTTATCCTCTTGTTGACGGGGAGCCAGTGCAGGTCTCTCAGGTGGGGTGTGATGTGGCTACGGCGAGGGGTGTCGAGGATCAGGCGTGCAGAGGCGTTCTGGATGTGTCTAAGCCACTTCAGGAGTTTTGGCGAGGCTCCTTCATAAAGGGCGTTTCCGTAGTCCAACCTGCTGCTGACGAGGGCCTGGGTGACCGTTCTTCTAATTTCGGTGGGGATCCACTTGTAGATCTTGTGGAGCATGCAGAGGGTGTTGAAGCAGGAGGAAGAGACGGCGTTGACCTGCTTAGTTATGGAGAGGGTGGAGTTAAGGATGACCCCTAGGTTGCGTGCGTGGTCAGTGGCTGTTGGAGCTGTTCCCAGTGCGGTTGGTCACCAGGAGTCATCCCAGGACGAGGGGGTGGATCTGATGATGAGGACCTCCATCTTGTCTGAGTTCAGCTTCAGCCGGCTGTTCCTCATCCATTCAGCGACGGTCTTCATTCCTTCGTGGAGGTTGGGTTTGGCGGTGCGGGCGTCCTTGATAAGGGAGAGGATCAGATGGGTGCCATCGGCGTAAGAGATGATGTTGAGGTCGTGCAGTCAGGCGACGTAGGCGAGCGGTGCCATGTAGATGTTAAACAGCTTTGGGCTGAGGGATGAGCCCTGGGTACACCACAGATGATCTTGGTGGCTTCGGAGCTGAAGGGGGGAGGCGGATGATCTGTGTTCTGCTGGAGAGGAAGGAGGTTCATTCCATGGCCTTCTCTTGGTTCCCGGCGTCATGGAGGCGTGTGCGTAGTGTGCGGTAGCAGACCGTGCCGAAGGCGGCTGACAGGTAAAGCAGGATGAGGGCCGCGATTTCTCTGTTGTCTAGCAGGGTCCTGATGTCATCGGGGGTGACGATGAGGACGGTTTCGGTGCTGTGGTTGCTGCCGAATCCAGACTGGGATGGGTCCAGGATGCTGTTTTCCTTGAGGTAGCAGGGTCAGTTGCTTGTTGACAGCCTTCTCGATGACCTTCGCCGGGAACTGGAGCGGAAGTTCTTGAGATCTTTGGGGTCCGCCTTGGGTTTCTTGAGTAGAGCGTTGATCTCGGCGTGCTTCCAGCTCTCCGGGAAGGTGGCTGTCTTGAAGGAAATGTTGATGGCCTTCTAGAGATGGGGTGCAATGGCGGTGCTGGCTTTGTTGAAGATGTGGTGTGGGCAAGGGTCTGATGGAGAACCGGTATAGACGGTGTACTTGATCTTAATGGTGTTGTCGTCGTTTATGTTGCTCCAGGAGAGCAGGCGGTTGGCGCAGATGGTGGTCATGTTGGCAGAGGGCTCAGTGGTTGTCAGGGTTGTTGTGGAGTTGAAGCTGTCGTGGTTGTCTGCGATCTTGCAATGGAAGAAGGAGTCCAGCGAGTCGCACAGGTCTTCTGAAGGTAGGATGTTGTTGGTGTTGGAGCTGGGGTTGGAGAGTTCTTTCACGATGTTGAAGAGCTCTTTGCTGTTGTGTGCATTATTGTCTAGGGGGTTGTTGAAGGAGGCCCTTTTGGCGTATCTGATGAGGTGATGGTGTCTGCGAGTGGTGTCCTTATGGGCTGCGTAGCTGTCCGGTGTTCGTTCACGGTGCCAGTTCTTCTCTAGCTTTCAGCAGGTTTGCTTGGAGGCCTGGAGGTCTTCAGTGAACCAGCTGGCTTTCTTGCTGGTGTGGCTGTTTGAGGGTTTCTTGAGTGGGGCGAGGGTGTTGCCGCAGTTGCCGATCCACTGTCTGCGGTTGCTGGTCACGGATTCGGGGTCAGTGGGGTCGGCTGGTGGGCTCTGGGCGAGGGTGGTGGTTAGCTGGTCTTCAGTGACTTTGCGCCAGCAGCGGCGAGGCATCTGTTGGGGGCGGTGTTGCGTGGTGGGTTTCCGAAATGTAAAGTGGATGCAGCGATGGTCTGTCCAGTGGAGTTTGGTGGTGTGCTTGAAGGCGACGTGTGGGCTTGCAGAGAAGATGGGGGTCAAGCGTGTGGCCGGCGGAGTGGGTGGATGTTGTGACAAGTTTTCTGAGTCCGAGGTTGGCGAGGTTGTTGATGAGGGTGGTGGAGTTGGTTTCGTTGTTGTTCTCGAGGTGGAAGTTCAGGTCCCCGAGGCGGATGTAGGCCGTGTGTGCTGACGAAGTCGGCGATGGAGTCGCTGAACTGTGAGCGGGGTCCGGGGCTTCCTTTGAGGGTGATGTTGGGGTCAGTGTGAATCTGGAAGTGCAGGTGTTTGGCGGTGCTGAGGGTGTCATCCGTGTTGGTCGAGACTCTAAGAGTGTTCCTGTGGACGATGGTGATTCCTCTTCCTGTTCCATGGGTGTGGTCCTTGCGGGTGATCTTGTAGCTGTCCGGGATGCTGAGGAGGGGTTCAGCCAGGTCTCCGTCAGGAAGGCGACGTCTGGGGAGGTTGAGTCGAGTAGGTCCCAAAGTTCAATGGCGTGTTTGCGGTTGGAGCGGGTGTTGAGAAGATTGCATCTGAGGTAGTTGAGTTCTTTCCTGGTCGGTTGGTTGGTGTGCCGGATGCTGTTGGAAGTGCAGTTCCAGTAGGAGAAGGGTCCTAGGGTGCACTTCTGGGCAGCCAGGCAGCAGGTGCGTGATAGTTCGGCGTTGAGTGCATGGAGGGTGCTGGAGTCGTAGCGGAGACGCCGTCGTGGCGATCCCGGGGGCCAGGGGATCTGGCGCTGGGCGCAGTCCAGGCGCAGACGGGCTTGCCTTAGGTGCAACCGCTGTGCGGCCGCACAGCGGCCGCCATATGAAGGGAGGTGGGAGGGAGGAGCAGCTGGGAGAGGGGGCAGCGAATATGTGAGCAGGTGGTGGGGCCGCAGGGGACTCAGCGGTGGGATAAAAACGGGGGAGGCGAGGGGGTAGCAGAAGGCAAAATGGGGTCACGGGGGAGAAGCGAGGGATACAATGAATGAGGGGAGTACAGTATACAGGAGTACAGTAACAGACAAATGAAAATAAATTGAAAATAAAAATGAGAGTCAGCAGGACCTGCCTACCGAGGCAGAGGAGCCTCGAACCTGCGGCGACAGTGGTGAGCTCAGCAGAGATACACCGTCCCACTAGTGGAGCTGAGCAGTGAGGGGGAGCGACCTGCCTGAAAACAGGTTCAAGGCAGCACAGTATACAAGATCTTCATGAAAGAAGATCCCAAAGCAAACTGAGTCTCTGAGAATTCTAAAAGTCCCTGCCAACTTTAGAACTGTGGCTGAAGAACAAAAATACACATAAGAAATACATATACAATGTAACACATCCCCCCCTAACAGACAAAACTGGAAAATAAAACCTACAAATAAAAGAAACTTACACCCCCCCAATAAAATATATAAGGTAATTGCACCCTTAAAAGTGACCATTTATACCCTGCACTTGGCCACTCTCCTATAGGGTTTCATCACTTTTACATCACGACGAAACTTGGAACTTCCCTTCGCACTGAAAAAATTCTAACCCAATCTCCCACAGCAAAGGTGGGCTTCCTCATCTTGAATCTCTCATCATGCCATAATTTAATTTTTCCTAGTTTTTCCTTCACCTTCTCAGCCACGTTTCATCCCAACAATAGTATTTAATATTTTCTTCTTTATCCACCATCGACATAAGTTGGAGCAGGGATCTCTACACTTTAATAACCTGAAAGGACTGACTTCAGTGACAGAATGAGAAGTAATACGATACATCCGCAAAAATTCTCTACGAATATTTCTCCAGTCACCTCCAGAACTGCGTGCCACATCTATACCATCCTTGAGAACACCATTAAAGTGTTCAAATAGACCATCCTACTGTGGTTCATTTAAAAATGTAGTCATATGTTTGATACCACACCCTGCCAAGAACTCCTCCATCTCGGTTGAGTTAAGTTGCACACCGTTATCTGTAACCAACACTTCAAGATAACTTTCATGTGCAAAAACTTCTCTAAAAAATTCAATAACCACCAAAGAGGTAGCATGCGCAACAAACCTAAATTCTGGCAACTTAGAATGGTAATCTACCATGACCAATGCAAATTTAGCTTGCTGGGGTATTCCATTAAATGGACCGGAAATATCAAATGGCACTTTATCCCATGGTGAACTGGGCCATGACACAGGTTTGAGCAGAGCAGATCAGAAAATGTTTTAAGCATTCTATCACTATTCACACACAGTGTACACTCCCTCACCACCCTGTCCACCATATGTCCATACCTGGCCCCCAAAATTTGACCTGATAAGTCTCCTCATAAATGATATTCCTCGGTGTCCTTCATGCGCTAACTCCAAAATTTTCCTTTCCATGGTATCCAGATTAACACACTTCCCTACTTTAAAAATCAAATCACCCTCTGTTTCCAACTCACCGAAACTTTAAAGAAAGGCTGCACTTCCAAAAACAACTCTCTTTCCTTGGGCCAACCTTCAACCAAATATATCTTAATGAGCTGCAACACAACATCATCAGCAGTTTCCCTTTTCCAGACTTCTTCTGGCAACCCTTTAAATTTCACACCCACAAAATCACCAACAGTTGCAACCATCTCCATCTCATTGTACTCCTCATTCCTGTCATCCGTACACGGCAACCTGGGAAGACAATCAGCCATAACAGTGCATTTCCCAGGCATGTATTCCACACTAAAGTAGTGGTCCTGTCATCTCGATTTAAGTCTTGCTATATGTGCTGTGGCATTCCATCCTCAACCTGTTGATAAACCACAGATGGCTTATGGTCAGTCCTAAGAACAAATCTGGTACTCCACACATAATTCTGGAAATGTTCCATGGCCAGCACACAAGCTAACATTTCCTTTTCAATGACGACATACCTTCTTTTCTGTCTCTGTCTTTAATGTCTTGAATGCAAATGCCATACACCATTCATCCCTCCCTCACTTCTGACCCAATACCCCTGCAATGCCATATAAACTAACATCTACAGTTACAATGCAAACTTTGTTGAGAGAAAAGGGTTTGAGTGTAGGAGCGTGTGCTATTTCCTCCATAAGCTGTTGAAAAGATGCTTGTTGGCTTTCGGTCCAAATAAAATCAGCTCTATTCCTTGTGAGCTCTCTGAGAGGTTTCATTTGGCTGTGAATTCCTTTATGAACTTGCTATAATACTCACCAGCCCTGCAAAAGACAACACTTCTCTTTGTTGTCAGGAGTGGGGGCATTTACAATGGCATCAACCAAGGATTTTTTTAGGAACACCCCATTACCAGATAATGTATGTCCAAGATACTCAACAGGGAGGATCCGGCTTGGATGTTCGGGCTGGACTGGTCGCATGAGTAGCAGGGTCAATACTGATTTGCATATAGCTGGGTCCAAACAGGGGTGGCGTAGTGAGCAAAAGTATGATGGATTGAACCCAGATCTCTTGACTGGGGTAAATGTTTGATGTATTCAGCATTCCGCCCATCACTTGTTGTTGCAGCACTTTATGCCCTATGTGGGATGGGTATTCCCAGATGTGGGTCCCTTCACACTGTGCCACTGGATTCAAGTTAGTCTGGCTAATATCCCGGAACCGGTCCCAGGATACTTGATTGCAGTCCAGGGAGGACCCGGCTTGGCTGTTTGGGCTGGACTGTTCCCATGAGGAGCAGAGTCAAGACTGATTTGCACATGTCTAGATTCAAACTGGGGTGGCGTAGAGAGCAAAAGAATGATGAATTTGACCCAGATCTCTTAACAGGGGTGAATGTTTGATTTATTCAGCATTTCGCCAATCACTTGTTGCTGCAGCACTATTAGAAAGTTGGCATTTTCTCACTTTAGCCATTTGGTGCCTCCTGCCTGTCTCGACATACATGTCTGGCGTGGGTGACATTTGGGGGTTTGTGCATACCCTCTAGACACACAAAGGCAGCTTAGATGTGACTTGATGGCCTTAAAGGGCCATTGACTGGCTTGATGGGGGAGCACTGACTCACTAACACCTGAATAGTCTGTGTTCTGCCCACACACGAAGGGCTGCATACCCGACTCTATGGAGTCTGGGCCAGGGCAGGAAAGGCAGGGACTCTGTGCATTCCAGAAGCCTCTCTTTGAAGTCTCCCCCGCTTCAAAGGCACAACTGGGAATAAGTACTGAACCTCTGATACCACCACTTCAGACAACTTCTGGACCTGTGGATACTCTGCAAGGAAGAAGGACTGCTATTCTGTTGAAATGACTGTCAGTCTACTTCACTCTGTTGAACTCCAGCTCTGCTGACCTCCTGCCTGTTGCCCTCCTTTTCTAGGTGTGAGAAGGACTGGACCAGCATGTCTTCAACCCAGAACCAAAGTGACTCCGAGGAATTGCTGGCTTTCCTCCTGTTAGAAGTCTCAGGGACATCACAGACTTCCATCCACACATCTTCATCACCTGGACTTTGCCATCTGAGAGTCTTGCCCTGCCAAGTAATGCCAATCCAGTCCTGGGCCCTTGTAAGTCAGTATAGAGTGCTGCTCCAGTAAAAACCCATGCACCGCTGTCATAGCGTGTCTGGGAACTGCAGCCTCTCCCTCGACGCTGACGCATTGCTGCTGCCACAAGGACCGCAGACATCACATCGCCGACTACACAGCGCATCGCCTCCAGTTCTCGGCAGATCCTTGACTTGCATGCTTTGACGACGACACGTCGCCTACATTTTGGGGATCAACAACGATGCATCTCTGACTTGCACGAATTAGAACTATTATTATTATTATATTATTATTGGGACATTTGTAAAGCGCTGCGCTTACGCACACCGGCGTGTCCGCGCGCTGAGTGTGCGTAATGTGACTGATGCATCATCCACATTCAAATGGATCGAGGGTGATGCATCACCTCCTCCACTCCTCGCATCTTGACCTCGACGAACCCAGAATGCAAGGTACTGTCACAACAGGCCAAGGCTGGTCCCTGTACCTGACCCACACTCCATCCCGGTTGTTCAGAATATTTGGATTATACATGGTCTAGCACAACCAGATAGTCCCAGTTGGCGCTTTATGCTTTTAGGCACTACTTTCAGTTTAATGTTTTAAAATTCATAACTCCGATTATACATATTGGATTTTGGTTGTTTTGTCTTGTTTTGTTCAATAAAGTAAGCTCTATAGATCTAACTAGATGTGGTATATTTTTGTTTGTGTTTTCACAGTTTCACGGTTTGAAGTGTTGCACAAATACTTTGCACATTGCCTCTAAAGTTAAGCTTGACTGCTTTGTTAAACTACCAGAGGGTGAGCACAGGTACATTTAGGGTGTGTACCTGAATTACACTGACTAGGGCCCCTTTCATGAGAGATGCGGCCAGGGTTCCATTCTGTTTCACTACTGTAACCCACTAACAGAGTTTCAAAATATATGGAATTATTTTATTTGGGGTATTTATGTTCTTATCAATTATACTGATATCTATACCCGAGAAGTTGTGCCTTGCAAGTCACTTAAAAAATGCAAAAGATGAATTGCCTTTTGATGTCACTTCCTATGTTGTCACTTACTGTGATGTCACATCACATGCAAATTAGAGTGGCCTTGTATGTTTGATTTTGCCCAGGGCCCCAAAAATCCTAGGGTCGTCCCTGGTTCGAGTGCTTCAGTTTTGTAGGCCCCTGATACATTGTGCGCCCGATGGTATGCTGGGTTGGTGTGACATTTCTATTGAGGAGTTACAAACCACCCTGAAATATTCCTCTTGTTCAGGACCCATTAAAAGTGGGATGATAATTGACCTGATGCACCCCCCTCAGCCGGAACTATTGATAGGGTGGGCATTGGTAAATCGGGGGGACAAAGGGAATTATCTCTATTTACAAGTTAATGAGAAATAACATGCAGTTCCCACTTTTTTTCTCAATTTTGCGCAAGCTATGTGTCTGGGTCTGTGAAATTCCTGCAGATGTTTTAAACGCTATGGGACCAGTCAGGGTTTTAAGCAGGGATGAAAAAAGGTGGAGTGGGGTTGTCTCTTTAAGGAGGGGGATGGCCTATGTAATTATAGGTGGGACTTAAGCATGCAAACTAAGGGGCATATTAGCAAGGGCAATATCGCCGCTTTAGTGGGACTTTTTCCCTATAAAGCGGCAACATTTTTATCTATGTCGCTAACAGCAGTTAGCGACAGCTTTTAGGCGACAGCTACAGGTTTGGGGCCCGCATTGCATGTCAGCGATATTAATCGCTAATGACATGCAAAGTGGGCGTACCCAAACTGTTAGCGACTGAAAACAGTCCCTAACTCAGCTATCGCCTCTTAGCAAGGTAGGCGAAGCGATAAAAAAATCGCGCTAAACGCGATTATCGCTATAATCTAATGCCTGCTAAAAAGTTGACTTACCTGTATAGTCAATGGGGGGTGGATTATCAGATTAAGCCCCCATTGGCGTTAATGTGAGAATATCGCTGGATTTCCAGAGATATTCTCGCATTTCGCCGCTATCGCTGGAAATTTTAGCACAATGGAGAAAAACATTGCTAATAGCATGTTTCCTCCGCTAAAATATCCAGCGATAGGAAGCGATAAAAAAAAGTTGCTAAGCGCATTTAGCGATAAATATCGCTATTTCTTGCTAATAGGCCCCTCAATGTCTATGATTCCCATAGCGTGCCACTCAATCTGTGTCCGGCTGGACAATCTGCTCTTACATAAAGATATATTCATATAACATAACAACTGACCCACAGGCAAAACCATCCAGGTCTATCGGCTTTACCAATGATCGTTAGCTGTTTGAGATAAAACACTATACAAGAGCTACATGGAAAAATACCAAAAACAACATTGTGGAAATAGCGAACACTTTTAGGGAATGCACGGTTAAATAAAGCTTGAAATATAAACTGGACATAAATCTCCAACGTGAAATTTCCTAACGTTTTTTACATTCATTTTGCGGAAATCGATCAGTGTTTTTACCAGTATGGTAAGGACAACGATATGGGGCCGTATGGAGATCGTTTTTATAACTCAAAGCAGTTGCAAGTGCAATATGCGTACACCTGTTTGAAACACCTAGAAGTTCTGCAGTGCTCAAGGCAAACTGCACATGTCTATGAAAAGTGGAGGCCGCGCACTCGAGTCATTTTGCCGATGTAATTGCATGTACAGCCATGTGAAAAACCTCCTGCTACTCATGTGGGCAAGCGCTGTTGTACACATACAACTTATATTTACTTTATTCCTACAGACATCTCTAGTTGTTTGCCACAGACAACCTTGTATACAACACTACACAGATTCTACTACCGATTTGGCGATGTGGCGAGCGCAAGGTAAGTGGATTTATTTTGTTTTCTATTTTACTTTCTCTATTCCCTCATCTACCCACTCCCCACTTCCCCATCCTGCCCCCACCACTGTTACCTGTGCCCGCCATGCCTGCTACGAACATTGCCACAGCAGGTCCAGGTACGTTTCTAGAGGGGGCCAGGTGGGGTCTGTGCCCCAGCTCTATTTCCCCCACACACACTCCAACCTCAACACCATGGCAACTGAATGTGCCAGACGCCAAAATAGAGAAAAAAGACACTGCACCTTGCCACACACATTCATTTGTCCAGACAGCCCTTTCATAAATCTGACTTTGTGTGTATGTAATATCCATAATTATGTATATATATGCACACATACATTCAGTTACATATAAACATTTTAAGAAAATTATCTATCTATTATATTGACCAGTGGCGGTCGCCACCTGGTAGTTATAGTTAGGTCAGCTGTTTCATAAGAAAGCGTTTTAGTGTTGCTAATAACTTTGGCCTCATTGGATGAATCTCCATGAAACTTTACAAAAAGGTTTTACTTTTGACTAATTTGTGGAATGGGAAATTTCGGGGGAATTCAACAAGCAAATTCCCCCAAAAATGGCGGTCCCAAAACGGAAAATCCCCAATGATTTTCCATAGACTTTTTAAAAAAGGGCTTCACCAAAAACTGTTGAACGAAATTGCACCAAATTTGACAGAAAGCTAGACCTAGATCCGCAGATTGTGCTTTTTGTGATTTAAAGCTCACCAGTTTTCCAGTTTTATCTGTGATCCAAAGTGAGCCCGCAGGAGGCTGGCTCTGTATGTATTATACCAAAGTAAGGTATAGTGTGCACAGAGTCCAGGGAGTCCCCTGAGGTATAGCAGATGCTAAATTAGGGAAGTATTGTCAGCCCTCTATGTGGTAGTGTGGGCGAGCAGTTAGGCTTATCCAGAGTTGGTGTTAAGCATTTAGTGTATTCACTCAATCAAGGACTGATACACACACTTAGAGACAGAATCCAGACCAATTAGGTAAGTATAAAAAAGATATACTTATGTTTTATTTTAGAACCAAGCTGGACTTCGCATAGGTATGTAAAATATACTCTCAAATGCAAGACTGTTCAAGGAAATACAGTTGTGGATGAATATGCAATAGTTATAGATTTGTATCACTTTAAAATGCAGTTTGAATTATACAGTAAATAATTTCAGATTACTTTTTAATTCTTTTTGGATTCCTTGAAGTACTAGGAATGGTATGCCTAGATGCCACACCCTAACAGTTCTACATACAAGTAAAGTACGACTTTTTATACTTTGACATTGAATTCACTTCATCCCATACATTAGCAAGTTCACACTGAGAAGAAGTATATCCCCAAAATCTTATAACACGGGTTCCTATGGGAGAAAAATGGTTATCAGTCTTGGTGGTAAGTACTCGACCCACAAGAGTGAGTTTTGGGGGTTAAGACCAAGATTCCCTAAGGTCAAGGAGGGCACTCAGTTGCACCACCAGCAGCACTGGGGTGACCGGATGTAGAATGCAGTAGCCCAATGTTAGCCAATAGGTCTCAGGGGGCCTTCGGTTAGGATCCGCTGACGAGTAGGCCACTCAGAGGTGGGAGCCAAGCTTCTGGAGTTAAGGTCAGCACTGCTGGGACCAAAGACTAGCACTGGAACTGCACCATCAGGGGCACTGGGGCGTCCGGGTGCAGAGTGCAAGTCGGACATTGGGAACCCTGTGGTTTTAATTGGAGACCTTTGGTTTTGGAAAGTTGCTGCAGGCTCAGGCACGGAGACTTCCTGAAGGCGACCACCAGCTGGAGAGGTAAGTTGGGATGTTGGGGGATGACTGGACATCATCGGTCGGGCCACCCAAGGCCATGGGACGTCGGGAGCAGTGGTGTCTTCTGGCATCGGGTTTTTCTTACCAGCTCCTTTTACGGTCAGAGGGACCCTTTAGGTTGAGGCTACAAGCACCGTCTGGGAGTCTTGGAGAAGGTTGGTGTCACCAGATCCCAGCTCAGGAGCGCTTGGGGTGTAGGGCCACTCGAACTCGAGCCATGGACGTCGGGTGCAGAGTGGTGCAGAAACAAGGAGTCAACAGAATCCGGATTCTGGAGGTGAGTCTTGGGTTGAGAAAATCAGGTGCTCACAGGAGACAGAGCCTGTGGGAAGGTCGCAGGACAGGTTCTACGGGCCCTAGGTGTTGCTGGCTGTGGGACTCGCTTGGGTTCTTGCTGTAGTCAGGCTATAAGGGACAGGCCGGTAGGGCTGGGGCCACTGCAGTTGGCGTCCACTTCTTCGTCCTCGGTCAGCACAGCTCTTCTGTTCTTCTTTCTTCCTCGAACCTGAGGAGGCAAGTTTTAGGGTCGCCCCTAAATACTAGATTTAGGGGCGTTGAAGGGATGTGGAGGTCGGGATCAATCGGTCCCTCCCTTGGGGTGGGTATACCCCCTATTATGCCACCCTCCAGTGGGGCGAGGCATGAGCCTCTCCCTAATTGGCTGAGTCCCCTATCTTTAATAAGGAGGGGACTGAATGTGTGCTTCACCTTGCCACCCCATCTGAGGTGTGGGGTTGGCATGACTGGGCACACCTCTCTATCTAGCTTGGATTTCCCGTTGGTTCTACCACCCAAAGTGGGGGTCAGAACAGGTGGGAGCCAGTTGCTGGGGGCAGTAAAAGGCAGTGACAGCGTCCAAAGGCGGCAGGCATTTGAAGCTTCCCTTTTTGTGGACCCAGCCAATCCTGGGGGAGGAGGCATGACACCTCTGCCCAGGATGGGCTTTGTATCTGGACCCAGAGATCAGAGGCTCTCTACCCAAGGGTACAGAAACCTGTCTGATGGTGGCAAATCGCTAAGATGCCCTCTGAGTGCTCCTTACTTTAAATCGCACACTGGCATCAGTGTGGGTATAATGTGCTGAGAGGTTGGCTACCAAACTTCCCAGTTTTTAGTAGAGCAATTATGGAGCTGTGAAGTTTATAGTGACCAACTCCCAGACTTTATACTCTTTTGATGGCTTTACTACACTTACAATGTATGAGAAGCAACCTTTGACCCTGTCCTCCGGTAGGTCGCCCCCCAGCTGCCACACGGTTCTCCTGTGATGCTGTACCCGCTGTCGCCTCGCCCCTGCCGCTGCCTGGTGCTGCGTGAGTCTCCTCTGGTCTTTGCCCCTCATTTTCAATTTTGCCTTGGAGTTTGTTTTTTGTATTCTGTACTTCCCCACTTCACTTCTGCTGTAACCTTTGTACCCCTTTTGCCTTCTGTGACCCCTTTCCCCCGTATTGCCTTCTATGCCCTCTCCCCACTTTTTCCCCGGTTTCCCTCTGTGCCACCTTTCCCGTAGCTGCGTCCCTGCGGCCCGTCCCCCCGCTGTTCCCATTCGCCGCCCCACTCCCGCCTTCCAGCTGCTTCTCCTTCCCACAGCCCCTCATATGGAGGCCGTGCGGCGGTGAAGGGAGCGACCTTTGACCCTGTCCTCAGGTAGGTCGCCCCCCAGCCGCCACACGGTCCTCCTGTGACGCTGCCCCCGCTGTCGCCTCGCCCCTGCCGCTGCCTGGTGCTGCGTGAGTCTCCTCTGGTCTTTGCCCCTTGCTTTCGATTTTGCTTTGGAGTTTGTTTTTTGTATTCTGTACTCCCCCTCTTCACTTCTGCTGTGACCTTTGTACCCCTTTTGCCTTCTGTGCCCCCTCTCCCCCGTATTGCCTTCTGTGTCCTCTCCCCGCTTTTGCCCCGGTTTCCCTCTGTGCCACCTTTCCTGCCGCTGCGTCCCTGCAGCCCCGCCCCCGCTGATCCCATTCGCCGCCCCACTCCCGCCTCCCAGCTGCTCCTCCCTCCCACAGCCTCTCATATGGAGGCCGCACAACGGCCGCAACGAAGGCGCGCCAAAGGCAAGCCTGTCTGCACCCGTCCGTGCCTGGACCACGCCCAGCACCAGAACCCCTGGCCCCCGCAGGAGCCAGGGCACACAACTGAGATACGACACCGCCACTCTCAACGCACTCAACACCGGACGCTTGCCCGCCTGCTACCGAGCCACCCCGAAATGAACCCACGACCCTTGGCCTGCCAAACATGCAAATTCACATGCCTCCGAACCTGCACCCCGCCCACCGAACATAGCAACAACAACAACAACAACCTCAAGTGCATCCTCCTGAACGCCCGCTCCGTCCACAAACATGCCATCAAACTCTGGGACCTCCTCGATACTACAGCACTTGATGTCGCCTTCTTCACGGAAACCTGGATGAACGCCTCCTCGGCAGCCGACATCGCCATAGCCATCCCGGACGGCTACAAAATCACCCGGAAGGACCGCGTCAACCAAAACGGAGGAGGAATCGCCATCATCTACAGAAACACCATCAGCATCACAACCAACGCCGACGACACAATCTCTGCTGCCGAACACCTACACTTCCAGATCCACACCAACCCCAAGACCACACTCAGAGGAACCCTCATATACAGACCCCCGGGCCCGCGCACACAATTCAGTGAAACCTTCACCGACTTCATCAGCCCGCACGCTCTAGCATCATCACCCAAATACATCCTCCTAGGGGACCTGAACTTCCACCTGGAGAACAACAACAACAGCAACATCACCACCCTGCTCGACAACCTCGGACTCAAGCAACTGGTGTACACCCCCACACACTACGCCGGCCACACGCTCAACCCCATCTTCTCCGCAAGCAACCATGTATCCTTCAGCCACACCACCGGACTACACTGGACAGACCACAGCTGCATCCACTTCACCTTCAAGAAGACTGCATCCCACCACCACACGCAACAGATCCCCCGCAGATGCTGGAGCAAAGTCACCACAGACCAATTAACCACATCGCTGAGCCAGAACCCACCAGTCGACACCCCTGACACCAACAACGCAGCCAAGAACCTCGCACAATGGATCACCAACTGCGCCGACGACCTTGCTCCTCTCAAGAACCCCCCAGGCAAGACCAGCAACAGGAAAACCACGTGGTTCACCCACGCCCTCAAAGCCTTAAAGAAATCCTGCCGAACCCTTGAAAAAACCTGGCGCCACGAACGGACAACAGAAAACATGAAAGCCCTCAAGAACACCACTCGCGAACACCACCAGCTGATCCGCACCACCAAAAGGACATCGTTCAAAGACCGGCTGGACAACAACACCCACAACAACAAGGAACTCTTCAACATCGTAAAAGAACTCTCCAACCCCAGGGCCAGCAACAATGACATCGCACCATCGCAAGACCTCTGCAACTCCCTCGCCACCTTCTTCTACCGCAAGATCGCAGACATACACGACAGCTTCAGCACCCAAACCCCGCCTCCAGCCACCAAACCAAAAATCACACCCACCACCCTCAGCGACTGGACCCCCGTCAGCACTGAAGACACCACCCACGTCATAAACACCATCAGCTCCGGCTCTCCCTCTGACCCATGCCCTCACCACATCTTCAACAAAGCCGACAACATCATCGCACCCCACCTCCAGAACATCATAAACAACTCCTTTGCATCAGCCACCTTCCCAGAAAGCTGGAAGCACGCAGAGATCAAGGCCCTACTGAAGAAACCCTCAGCCGACCCTAAAGACCTCAAGAACTTTCGCCCCATCTCTCTCCTTCCCTTCCCGGCTCAAGTCATCTAGAAGACCGTCAACAAACATCTGACTGCATTCCTCAAAGCAAACAACTCGCTCGACCCATCCCAGTCCGGATTCCGAGCCAACCATAGCACCGAGACCGCCCTCATCGCAGCCACCGTCGACATCAGGACTCTGATGGACAACGGGGATACAACCGCTCTCATCCTCCAAGACCTCTCGGCCGCCTTAGATATCGTCTGCCATCGCACCCTAATAACCCGCCTCAACAACACTGAGAGCCAAGGAAAAGCTCTGGACTGGATCACCTCGTTCCTCTCCGACAGAACCCAAAGATTCTGCCTCCCTCCCTTCCGCTCCACGGCCACCAAGATCATCTGCTGCGTACCCCAAGGCTCCTCGCTCAGCCCAATCTTCAATATCTTAATGAGCCCCCTCACCACCATTGCTCGCAATCACAACCTCAACATTATCTCCTACGCCGACGACACCCAGCTGATACTCTCCCTCACCAAAGACCCAGCCACCTCCAAATCCAACCTCCAGGAAGAAATGAAAGACGTCGCGGAATGGATGAAGCTCAGCCGTCTGAAACTCGACTCAGACAAAACAGAGGTCCTCATCCTCGGACAATCCTCATCCACCTGGGACGACTCCTGGTGGCCCACGTTGCTGGGCGCCGCACCGACACCCACAGACCACGCTCGCAACCTGGGATTCATCCTGGACTCCTCCCTCACGATGACCAAACAAGTCAACGCCATCTCATCATCATGCTTCAACACCCTGCGCATGCTCCGAAAGATCTTCCGGTGGATCCCCATCAAAACCAGAAAGACAGTCACCCAGGCCCTCGTCACCAGCTGACTGGACTACGGGAACACCCTGTACGCAGGAACCACAGCCAAACTTCAGAAACGACTTCAGTGCTTACAGAACGCCTCTGCACGACTCATCCTCGACATCCCTTGCCGCAGCCACATAACACCCCACCTGAGAAACCTGCACTGGCTCCCCGTCAGCAAGAGGATCACGTTCAGGTGCCTCACCCACACACACAAAGCGCTGCACAACATGGGCCCCGAATACCTCAAAAACCGCCTCTCGTTCTACACCTCCACCCTCCAGCTCCGCTCCGCCAGCCTCGCCCTCGCCATCGTCCCACGGATCTGCATAACCACAACCGGAGGAAGATCCTTCTCCTACCTGGCCGCCAAGACATGGAACTCCCTCCCCGCACACCTACGACTGACCCAGGACCACCTCACCTTCAGGAAGCACCTCAAGACCTGGCTATTTGAGCAGTAACAGCACCCCCTCCTTTCAGCACCTTGAGACCCTCATGGGTGAGTAGCGCGCTCTATAAATGTATTGATTGATTGATTGATTGATTAAGAATGCTTTAGACACTGTAGGGGTACAGGGCACATGCCTCTGTGCCCTCCCCTTAGGGGTAGTGCACTCTGCTAGAGTGGTGACTTACCTAGGCCTTAGGCAGTGGATTGCTTGGATGGGACACAGGGATCCCTATGGGTGGCACAATAGGTGCTACAGCCTTAGAAGGCCTTCCCTGGTCACAGTGCCCTTGGTACCCGTGGTACCTTTTGCAAGGGGCTTACCTGTGGCCAGGGAGGTGTCAATTGTGGATGCAAAGGCACAGTCTTGGGAAAGAACACAGGCCCTGGGAACATGATTGGCTGGGGCCCAGGGCACACCAAGTTAGGTAGCATCAGATGTCAGGCAAAAAATGGGGGGTAACCATGCAAAAGGGGCACTTTCCAACAGAGCCCCTCCCCCTAAAATTCTCTTCTGGAGACGCTCAATGGTGTCTCTAGAACAATGCTTGTTTTTTAAGGTGCCCATTAATTGCTTCTTATGTAGATTGCTAAAGACAAACTCAACTTTCATTAATTAAAATATCCCCAAAGTAGATTCCCTTTCAGAAAGGCAAATGCTGTTTCTGTTCAAGATCTTTCACACAATTCCAACACCATCCAGGATGCAACCTCAACCTAAGATCCAGCTGCGGTATGTCCTAATGGGTTGAGGGGCCATGCCCCCTCAACTTTCTGCCTCTATAAAGAAAGTATGTCAGGCTGAACAAAGGTCAGCCTGACAGACACTTTATTTTCAGGCCTGGCTGGCAGGATCTAGACATGCACTAAATGTGCAGGCTCCTGGCTGTCTGAGCTGAGCTGGGTTGAAGAATTCACAGTTCCTGTGGGCGTCACATCTTCAGCCTGGCAAAGCACCTCGAGGCGCTCCCCCTTGTGACAAGGTGGAGCGTCACTAATTGCCTCAGATCTGGGCGCCTCAGTTCTAAGCCTTGAAGTGACCAGGGCCGAGTGTCAAC
This sequence comes from Lissotriton vulgaris, assembly GCF_964263255.1. NCBI lineage: Eukaryota > Metazoa > Chordata > Amphibia > Caudata > Salamandridae > Lissotriton > Lissotriton vulgaris. The sequence continues at coordinate 99,961,940 of NC_141691.1, forward strand.
AATCATTGACCCCACATCACAGAGTGGGGTAGGGTCAGCAGTCTCACCAAACCCATCCCACTCTGTGACAGTTAGGTACTCCTGCCTTACCTCACTGGCTGATCTTGAGGGCAGTGGTGGCTCCTCCGCTGAGGCGGAGAGTCGTCTCCTCACTGAGCAGTGTAGGAGAGCAGAATCTGCTTACTATGGTTACCCCCAATTTTTGCTGGCGTTTCACTTTTATTCAACTTTAGGCTGGTGGGGTCCCTGCTAACCAGGACCCCAGCCTAGTTGCTTCCTCTCTAAATTGATTGCATGTACATTAGGTACACTCCAGATTGGTTACTGGGTTACCCTTGTGAGTCCCTAGTACCTTAGGGACTAAGGGCATAGGTACCCCAGAGGCCTACCAGCGGCTGAAGCATGTATTATGCCACCCCTGGGAAGCCTTCCAAAATGGCACCACAGGTCTGCTACTGCAGCCTGGGTAAGATGGTGCATGCAACCATTACTAAGATATAGGTTACCTTTCTCTACCTTTAATCACTGACACATATAAACCTATAAGTCACTCCTATGGCAGGCCTTATCATCCTGAAGGAAGAGTGTTTGGTTTTGTGTGAGAGGGTGCACATGCATGAGCAGGACCCCTCTGCAGCTTTCGGAATCTATTCTCTGTAGCTGTTCTGTGATGCAGCTAGAGCGTATACTCTTAAGTGCATTATAACCTCGCAGTAAATGCTAACTTTGGAATGGCTGCATGGAAACATGTTGTGTTTGGTGTCAAATACTTTGGGATCCTACCCCCCGCCAGTCCTGGCAGTGGGGGTAGAATTCCACCCTTCTAGAGGGAGAGACATGTACACACTGACCTATCAGATAATAGTTTGAAAGAGCCCCAGTATCACAAAATGGATGCTGCAGACATGAGTCTTACCTCCTGCTGCTGGACGAAACTCCGGCAGAGGAGGCCTGGACAATAGGTTTCCTGTCACAGGGAGGTGTAACCAACTCCCAGACAGACTTTAGTGTATTGGGGCTAGGTGGGTGCATTCATAGAATGCTTTTCAGACAGTGCTGGGGGCACACTGGGTTTCCCTGTGCATATCCCGGTTCAAACCGGTTGCAGGGGCACTCAGCCCATGCTCTGGCATGAAACTGGACAAAGGGAATGCGTGTAACCACCCCTCTTCCCTGACCCTCCCTTAGGTGGGTCCCCAGAGTATGTCCAAACCCCTTTCTTAATATAAGTATGGGACCTCAGTCCTTAGGACTTCAGATTACACCTGGATGAAACTTTGCAACATATATCCTGGAACTTCGACATTCTATATCGACTAGAAAATAGAAGAATCTCCTTTGGGGTCAAGGAATGACTCCCCTTTTCAGACAGGCACCAAATAAGCATCTTGCCAGTCTGCATTTCCAAGGCTCCCACCGGACCCCGAAGTATTTGCGACTCAGGACATGAACTTCCAGACTTCTCAGAGGCCGGCACGAGATTTCAGCAAAGCTGAGACCCGCAGCCCTCACGAGTGATGTGGGACCGGAACTCCTGGACACTGTGCACATTTGCTAGTGCATCTACTTCCCGAGCTTTTCCAAAGTTGTGCATTGGGCTACTTGTAGTCCAATTCCCAAGCACCATTTGCACTGAAGATTGTGGGTCTACACTACACAAGTGTTCCGTGAGCCTGTTTCTAGCATTTCTGCTTGAGGCCCCTTTGCGATCCCTGGTGCGTTGACTGGTGGGTCCCCACGAAGGTAACTCTTCTATTCCTTGGTCTTCCCTGGTTAACTCAGATGTGACCTGACTCCCCTCCAAAGGATAAGTCCCTCAGACCTTGCTGGTTTGCACCAAAGCCAATCTCTGCTTTGTGCATGGGTTGCTGTTGCGAAGGCTTGTTGGGTCAAATCTAGAATCTGACACCGCAACACTTGACATCCTTTGTGGGACAGCTCAAATCCAGCTCCTGGTTGTCCTCAATGCCTCCTGTTCCTTGTGGCTGAAGAGTCAAGCTTCACCTGAAATCACCCGAAATCACCCAACATTGGTTGGCATCTTCTCATCGCCTTCCCGGTCACTGGCAAGTGACCCAGACTCTGTCTTCTCTGTTTTTAGGTTCTTCACATCTCCGATCCACCCTTGGATCCACCTGTACACTTTCCACTTGGTCGCCAGCATCACTTTGCAGCAGCTCGCCATTGAAATCGACGACGAAACCCGACACGAAAAGACACCTATGCTCTCAGGTTCCCTGGGTGAGGTAACTCAAGTACTCCGGTGCTCGCATGGGTGTTGACTCTAGAACCTCCTAGTTCTAAAGGGGTTTGCTCCAAGTCCTCTTCTAAGTGTCCTTAATCTGTAATTTTCCAACTGCGACTTTCCCCGTAGAAGTTCATGGTGATTTGCGGCTGTGTTTAGACACTGCACGCGTCCCCATGTGTCCCCTGTGACCCTACCTTGGGTGGTTCCTGGTGGCCCCAGCGGTTCAAAAGGCTCTAGGCCTTGTATCTATGTCAGTCGTGGTTCTTATACCACTTTCTTAATATATGGTTTGGTACACCCTAGGGCTCAATGTATATTGTGCTAATTTACTGTGTGCTAAATAAGTTTACTGAATTTACTTTTGCCTCTAGCCTCATAAAGAGACTAGAGGGATGGGTTTAGAATAAATACATATATTTTATATATATACCTGGTGTGGTTCTCCTTTCATTTGGTTATTCATGAGATTATAGACTGGTAAAACAAGCTGCTTTACATTCCTTCAAGACTTAGCCTGAAGGCTGCTCATCACAGCTACCACTTGGATAGCTTTCTATATAGGTTGTCTTTAAACCTACCATCAATAAGAGTCATTTGGATTGGTGCAAGGTGCCCACTAGAGTAGTGGACAGCATATGCCAGGTCAACTTCTCACAAGCAGGTCGAAAAAGGAAAAAAATAAAATGATAATAACTCGTTGTAATTATTATTTTTTCCCCCTCCACAGCTGGGTAGCGGCAGGGATTCTCTGCTCACAGAGCAGGACAGGGGTGGAGTGGTTTGCCCATTCCAAGTGCACAGGACACTTTACAGCCTGCATAGAGACCGTGCCCAGCCTCCCATTCTCTGGCTAAGCTCCAAACCATGGCGTTCAGATGAATCACAACGCTGCATTGCAGCATTGTGATTGGCTATCAGGAAGCTTGGAGCCGTTTGTTTACTTTTTCCTGCTTCCTTTCCTGAAAGCGGGCGAAGAGGAATGAGGGGAGGCTGCAGTGCAGGCAGGTGTTTAATTTTTTCCCCCTCCTTCCCCTATCCCCTTACTGCTGTTAAATGCCATCCACCGCTGAGGAGGGAAGGCAGCAGTCCCAACCCTCCTGGGACCTCCAAGGCTTGGGACTGTTGCTGCCTTTCCTCATTGGCTGACGTGAGGGGAAGGCAGCCGTCCTAACTCTCTTTGATTCTCTGAGACAGAGCTGCACAGGTAGGTATGATTCTATTTTTAATGTTTGGTGCCTGTGTGCATATTTGTGTGCATATTTGGGAGTGAATGTTGTGAATGGATGTGTGCGTGCGTGCATGTGTGAATGAGTGTGTATGTGCGTGTACCAACCCCCTACCCCCTTCCTAGTAAAAGCACGGGCTGTGTTTAAAAAAAAAATAAATAAAGATTTGAATTCAAAAACACAGGCCATAACTACTAAAGTCACAGATAATGTGGAGCCTCTGTGTAGGAGTGCGCGCGCGCTCTGCAGAGCGGAAGTGAGTGTGTTATCTGTTTCCCGCTCTCCCCCAGCCACGCGGGCGCTCAAAGGCAGGGCGGGAGCACGCTGGCCTCCACCAGGCTCGCGTTGTTTTCTACCAGTTTCCCTTTGTCAGCAGCTGGACAGATAACACCCTCGGAATCCTTGATATTTTAATGGCGGCTCTTCACTTCTTGGCAGGAGCCAGGCGGGTGGGAGAACAGACACTTCGGCCCTATTAACGTGCCAGCACGTCGCAGCCCTCTCCATTGAGACCAGTCGAGTGTAGGCACTGGGTCAAGTATGTATTTATCCCTGGCAGGGGCTGCAGCCTCGCCGTTGACAGGGGCTCGTGGCAGTGACTCAGGCTCAGCCTGCAGGGTCCGTCCTGACACATTCCGCTCCCGGTGGAATGTCGGGCTGGTGCGACATTTCCATTGACGCGTCACAGGCCTCTCCTCGCGACCCGTTCCGTGCACGTAAACAGAGCCACCACCGCCCACGCGCACAGAGGGGCAGCAGCTTCTCACACGGGGAGCGTGCAAATCTGAGCAGAGAGAGCTGCAATAATCTGTCAAGGACCCATTGAAAGGTGGATGATAATCGGCCCGGTAGTGACCCCTCACCTGCATCTGTGGTTCCCAAACCACTTGTAATCATCGCTGAAGAATCCTACTACAGAATCTTGAGAATACCGCATCTGTATTGCCACACCTGGATTTCCGCTCCTCTTGGGTACTGGCAATTACTGGAGTCAGGAATGCAGCAGTATTTCGACCTTCCCAGAAAGTCTCATGAAAAACATGGAATTAATAGGCAAATCGAGAAAGCACCATCTTATTCCAACATTAATTCCACTTTTTGGCAATATCCCCACCTGGAAATGTCAATAGATTTTAGCTGGTGAAATAGTCAAGGGCAAGAGTAGGTTGGTAAAATCCTATGTTTATGTAGGAAAAGCCTCCATGAATTTCTCTCCCCCGAACATTTCTCCTTCTAAAAGTTCTATAAAACTATGGATGAGAAATGGACCAAAAATGAAGAATTTCAAGTGGAAATCCGTATAGTAAGATGGATATCTCAAAACAGTCCCATTTCTCAAGGTCGATTTTATAAATGCCATATAATGCGACATTAAGGAATTAATGATGCTTGTAGTATTGATAAATCTGTTTGCTAAATTAGGGTATCAGCTCTCTGATGACCTTGTGATCTAGGCACGGATGGTGAAAAAACCAGACACTCGGGGGCATATTTACAAGCCCCTATAATCACGGAAACATAACTTTTTACAATGTTCCTGTGGCGATAGTAGCTTCGCCTTATTTAGAAGGCAGCATTAACCCCTTCGAGGCCGATGACGAGCTCAGCTCATCATGATTGTAACCTGCCATGCGCTCACGACGAGCTGAGCTCGTCATGAACCGCGGGGTTTTTAAAACTTCAGAGCGTAGCTGGAAATCTGGCCGCGCTCATGCGGTTAAGCCACTTAACGCGGCGTAACGCTGCCTTGTAGATAGATACCCTTTTACGCTATACTTAGAGTGAAAGGGGAGGGCAATGGGTGTTGTGGTGGGCGTTCCTCTGTAACACCCATTGATTTTGACGATGCCCCTAATTTCGAGGGTGGCGTAAATATGGGGCAGCAACAAAATTAAGACCAAGGAAAACATAGTCTTACCCTGGTGCAACGAGGAGAAATGTTTAATTTCTCCTCGTTTTTGCTGTTTCTATGTGTTGCCTTGAGCAGCACGCATTGAAACAACAAAACGTCATTGATTGTTTATGTGCAGGAATGTGTCCCTTCCTGCAGATAAACCAACAATAAATAATGACAAGTTGCAGCATCTATTTGTGCTGCATTAAGCAGCACACATAGAAGTTACAAAACGCCATTTAAAGATTGTTTATGTGCAGGACGGGACACCTTCCTGCACATAAACAATCTTTCCCTGCAACGCAGACATATTTGCACTATGGTGCAAGAGTGCCTGCATTGGCGCTAGGCAGCCAAATTTAGCGCCAGCTCAGGGGGAAATGCAGGGCTGCACCATATTGTCATAAATATGGTGCAGCCCTGCGTTGCAGAATTGGCGGAGTGCGGCGTTAAGCCAAGAAGGCTAATGCCGCGTGTGGTATTGTATATATTCCGTGTTGTGTGCGTGTATGTCTCGTGTATGTGTGGCGCGTGTACGTGTGTGGCGCGTGTCTGTGAATGTTCGTGTGAGGTTGTGGAATGTATGCTGGAAGAATGTAGTGGGAGTGAGTCGGTTACTTGAAGGGGAAGGTGGAGGATGCAGATGTGTTCATGTCGCTGTATTACTACTGCTTAACGGAATAAAGAAGATAAGAAGAACTACTTCTGCCTACGTGTATCTCTACTTACAATATATGGCGACGATTAGGGGCAGTGGGATTGAGAGAGTTCAAAAATTTACCCAAGATTGAGAATGCTGGTGACATGGGTGTTTACCAGTGTGCTGTTAAACAAATGCAGGAGAGATTTGGAAGGAAAATCAATGTGGTCATGGAAAGGTTTAAGTTTTATTCGAGGGTTCAAAAAAGTGATGAGTCTATTGATCAATATGTATCAGCTTTAAGGGGTTTAGCAGTGACGTGTGAATTTGAAAGTATGACATATGACCAAGTTTTACGTGATCAGATTCTCATGAGAACTAAATCTAAAAAAATTCAAGAAAAGTTATGGTCATCAGGGAGTACTTCATTGAAGAGTGCTATTGAAGTTGCTAGAGGTGTAGAAATTTCTGACCAATGTATTCGTGAGGTCAGAAATGAGAAAAGTGAGTCTGATTCTACTTCTGTTAACGTGATAAATAAGGGTGATAAAGTCAAACCCAAGACTGATAGTAAGTCAACAAGTTATTCATCTTTTCCTAATAAGAAGAGTTATGAAAAGAGTTTTGAGAAAAGTAATGAGTTAAAGAAGTTTGCATGTTTTAGATGTGGGTCTTCAACTCATCTAGCAAACTATAAGTGGTGTCCTGCTATTGATAAAATATGCACGAATTGTAAAAAAAAGGGACATTTCACTAGAGTGTGTCGCAATTTCAAGGCTAAGGTCAATTTTCTACAGGATGATGAGCAAGATGATGTCAATTGTGTCCAAATTGATAACCAATACAATACTTTCCACGTGGTAGGTGAGATATGTAGTGTACATGACGAATTGGTTAAAGGAACTAGTAAAGTTAGAAAGTTACCTTCATGTTTTATTAACATTAATGGTTTGGAAGTAAAGGTTATGGTAGACTCGTGTGCGTGGTATACCATTATGGGCATGGATTTGTTTAAATCACTTTGGCCCAACAGGTCATTATTGGGACCTGACGTAAATCCTGGAAGTTATACTGGGCACAAAATACCTTTGGAGGGGTTTATACTAGCCAAAATAAGTTTTGGACACAATTCATGTCAAGGCAAAATCTATGTGGCCAACAAAGGTGCAACTATTTTGGGATGGCCACACATATTTGATTTAGGTATGAAAATTGACCCTACGTTGGATTGTCCTGTTTACTCCATTCAGGATGAGTGTGTTGAGAGGGATAGTTACTTGAGTCTCCAAGAAAAATTCCCTGATGTATTTTCTAATGGAATTGGTAAAATGGTTGGGTTCAAGCACAGAATTATATTAAGAGAAGGTGCATGTCCTATTCGGCAAAAACTTAGGAACGTACCCATTAGTTATAGGGAAAAATTGGGTGAAATTCTTAAGAAATTGTGCAAGGATGGTATTGTGGAACCGGTTGAAAGCTCTGACTCGGTTTCGCCAGTCGTAATTTCGCTTAAATCTAATGGCGATTTGCGTTTATGTGTCGACCTAAGATGTTTAAATGAAGCTTTCTGGGTTGACACATTTCCTCTACCAAATTTGCAAGAGCTCACATCTTCTGTCGGTGGATCTTCTTGGTTTTCCAAGATAGATTTGACAAGTGCATATCATCAAATTGTATTGGAGGATGATTCTAAACATTGTACTGCCTTTATTACCACTGAAGGAATGTTTAGGTATAAACGCATGCCATTTGGCCTTGCAAGCGCATCTGCAGTTTTTCAAAGAGAAATGTGTAGGGTCCTACAAGGCATTGAAAATGCTAAAGTGTTCCAAGATTACATTTTAATATATGGAAAGAACAAGGAATGTCATTACAAAAGTTTGTTTGAGGTTCTAAATGCATTAGGAAAGAGTGGAATGACTATCAAAAATGAAAAGTGTGTGTTTGGGAAATCTGAAGTAGAATATTTAGGGCATGTCATATCCAAAGATGGTATTAGACCTAAGGTTAGTCATGTTGATGCTATTTTAGCTATCCCAGAACCGACAAGTAAAGAACAATTGATGTCATTCCTGGGATTGACAGAATTCTACTCACGTTTCATTGAAAACTATGCCTCAAAGGTTGAACCTTTAAGATCACTGCTAAAAAGGGGGGCAGTATTTTCATGGGGTGACCAACAAAGAACATGTTTTGAGAAAGTGAAGAATGAGATAGTTACGACACCATGTCTTAAACCCTTTTTGCCAACTGCTGAGTGTATTTTATCTGTGGATGCGTCTGGGTACGGAATTGGTGCTGTATTTTCGCAACATGTTAAATCTGAAAAATGGGTAGTAGCGTACGCTTCGCGTACATTGACTAAAGCAGAACGGAATTATTCTGTAATAGAGAAAGAGCTGTTAGCTGCTTCATGGGCGGCTGAGAGATTCAGGATGTATGTGTGGGGAAGGAAGTTTAAGATTTGCACTGATCATAAACCATTGGTGAATATTTTACGGCCTGAAGGTGGGAAGAATTTGACTCCGAGGTTGGCTCGCTTAGCCTCAAAATTACAAATGTTCAGTTTTGACATAGAATATATTTCGGGTAAAGACAACGTAGTTGCGCATGGGTTGACGAGATTACCCAATGTAGATTCGACTGATGCTGAGACAAATACTGATTGCGAGATAGCGTTTACCACTAAGGATGTATTTCTTATAGGTGTTAAGGATATTGATAGTGGTGTATCTGAAGCATCTGGGATGAGTGAAATGGATAAAGATGTGGTTTTGAGGGATGTGAAACGCTTTATAGTTGAAGGATGGCCAAGGGAGTCCAATTTACGTGGGGAGTGTGCTGCGTTTTCGAAGATTAAGGATGAATTATGCATTGTTAATGACATTGTTCTAAGGGGTGACAGAATTGTACCTCCAGTTGGTTTAAGGATGAAAATTGCAGAAAGAAGTCATTTAGGACATGGTGGTATGTCCAGTTCAAAAAGGAGGGTCAAAGAGGGGTTTTGGTGGCCAGGTGTTGATTCCATGGTGGATCGTTTAGTGAGGGATTGCAAAATTTGTGGTACTAGTGATAAAGTGGCAAAGCCATTAAGTGTACCCTTAACTATGGTAGAATTGCCTGATTATCCGTGGCAAAAAGTAGCTATTGACTTCATGGGGCCATTCTCTGCTTTATCATCTATGGATTGTTATGCCATTGTACTGGTTGATTACTATTCGAAATGGCCCGAGGTAAGAATGGTGAGTGGGATGACTACAGAGGTGGTCATAGAGTTTTTGGAGGATGTGTTTTCAAGAGAAGGAGTACCGGAAGTTTTGGTTTCTGATAACGGTCCCCAATTTGTGTCACAAAAGATGGAAGAGTTTTTGGTAGAAATGGGCATCAAGCATATCAAATCATCATTGTATCATCCAGAAGGCAACAGTCAAGTTGAGCGCTTCAATAGGGTGGTTAAGGAAGTGATCGAGTTAGCATTGAGCGCAGGTCTACCTTGGAGGAAAGCTTTACAAGAGAGATTGACTGCATATCGTGTGACTCCACATTCTGCCACAGGGAAGACACCTTTTGAAATTTTGAGAGGTAGAAAACCATTTACTGGGTTGGTTCCTTGGTGGTTAAGGAAGAGGAATAATAAAATACAGTGTAATGGGACGAACATTGATGAAGAAGTCAGATCTGAAGTCAAAAGGTACCAGGATCGCAATCAGCAGTATCATGGTAATAAACATGCTTGGCCTTTAGTTAAGATTGGCCAAATGGTTAGAGTGAAAAACCCTAGGAAGGTGCTGAAAGGTGAAAGTGTATGGTCAAAACCCTTGAGAGTAATGAAGGTGCTTGGTAGTGCTGTAGAATTGGAAGATGGTAAAAGATGGAATTTTCGGCAATTGAGTTTTTGCAATGAGAGGAATGGTGTGCTAGGTTCACGTTTTGGTGGTGCGGATGATGGGTCGTGTAGTGGTTATATGTTAGGTGACGACTTTGGTCTGGTAAAGGAGTGTAGTACGGGTAGTTGTAGTACTAGTTGTGATATGGGGGATGGTGTTAGAGATGTTGTTGGTGTTGGATCATCTTGTACCAATGTCAGTGTTGATGGTGGGAATCTTCGCTGCAGTAATAGCATTGAAGGTGAAAATCTTCGCCGTGGTGACAGAGTAAGGAGGGTTCCTGTTCGGTTCTCTGATTTCAAATTAGGATAATTCTTTTTGTGGTGACTTAAGTTTTTGAGGAGGAGGATGTGTGGTATTGTATATATTCCGTGTTGTGTGCGTGTATGTCTCGTGTATGTGTGGCGCGTGTACGTGTGTGGCGCGTGTCTGTGAATGTTCGTGTGAGGTTGTGGAATGTATGCTGGAAGAATGTAGTGGGAGTGAGTCGGTTACTTGAAGGGGAAGGTGGAGGATGCAGATGTGTTCATGTCGCTGTATTACTACTGCTTAACGGAATAAAGAAGATAAGAAGAACTACTTCTGCCTACGTGTATCTCTACTTACAATACCGCGCTATGTCACTTCTCGTGTAAATATGCCCCTCAGCATTCCTGCTTTTCTTGTAATTCCAAATTAGGTCGAATACACCTTTTCCAGCCAATTTTGCATGAGGTGCTTTGGTGCAATGAGTGCCCAATATCACACAATGTAGTAGAGGGCAAGGTGGTCATGGGAATCTGGCTACTGGTGGCTCTCACAGAAGCACATTCAGCATTGTCTAGGCCTTGGGAACGGAAGGTCCAATCCCACCTACAATCCATGCTCGACCCCTCCTCTGTGGATGGAGATCTCTTTTGCCGTACCGTTCTGTACATTGGGGACAGGGTCAAAGGGCTAAAGCCCTACCTTGATCACAGCTCTTCTTTAAGCTCTCACTCCCAACTCTATGTGCCCCTTCCTACACAAAAACAATACTGTATGCAACGCAGGTCCCTTATTCCATGGTGCAAGGGGGCCTGCGTTGGTGCTATGCAGCCCATTGCGCGCCAGTGCTGTGGAAAGGACAGGAATGCACCATATTGTAATAAATACGGTGTATTACTTCCCCTTCCCTGTAACGCAGCACAAAATGACTTGCTGCACTGACTGCGTTACAATTACATACATATGCCCCAATGAATCTTCCAATTTCCAGGGTGCGCCAAGTGTGCCAGCCACAAAAGGCCTTAAGGAGCATGCCACAAAAATGCCCAGACATGAGACCTGTTCACTCTAGCAGATTCTTGGACTGGTAGGAAAACATGTATAAGGTGGTTGGCTTTTTATCTAAACCAGAGATGCAAAAATGTACCACATCAACTGGAGATGCTGTATAGATTATGTACTTTAGATTACCCTCTAATTCTGAAATTGACTATTCATTAACCTGACAGATTTCTATTTAATTAGGTGTTTTTTAAAGCGCTATGTTCACTTTTTGATACATACAGACATAAAGTAGAAGGAACAAAAACATGTACAATTTAATAGTATAATAATCCTTTAGATTCCAGTCAGGTGAGTTGAGCCTCACTTATGATATTCTGAAATCAAACCCCCTGGAAAAAGTGTTATTAAAAGGTTTTCTTAATAAGTTCACTTTTTGCGGTTCCATTGACTAGGGCAAATTGGTTTAGCATCTGAATTGAGAGTCCCGAAAGTTCCAAATATTTGGACCCAGGATTATCACGACCCATTATTATTTTCATACCAGTGTTTGTGGCCAAATTTATATATAAACAAACAGGCACATCCTAGTGGCTTCATTTTAGAATCTGCAACAATCAAATTCATTGGCAGGCCTGCATAATTCACATTACAAAGGTCTGTGCTTTCCAAAACAAGATATGTTGTGAGTTCATTTTAATGACAGGTTTGTTGGAAAGAGAAGGTTTTGAGAAATAAGCACAGTTCCATGTTTACCCCCTTGACTATGAGGCAGATATAAGGGGTGAGAGGGCGTCTAGAATTAAAGATGGTTCTGTGCTGTGGAGGAAACAAGTACTAGTTGATGATTGCATCCCTCTTGAAGGTCAGAAAACCAATTCGGTTTACTGTAGCATTTTAGTGGATTTTATTACTACTCCTCCCAGGATTTTGTTGAAATAAGACAATAGTTGGCCTGTTGGTGATGGTCTGTAGTGGGTTCCTAGGAGTAGTTTGGTTTATTGCAGTTTCAGCTGGTTAGCGAATTTGCCTGTTGATATCAATGAGTTTATCACTGTTTTCCTTCCGAAGAAGGGGTAGGAAAAACATCTTTCACGCAGGATGTAGAGCAAGGTTCCACTGACATATTAGACACTTTGGGGCATATTTCAAGAAACGGCGTTAAAATTATCGCCGCTTTACTGGCAGGAAACTGCTGCTAAAGCGGCAATAATGGGCTTGATAATATACCCATGAGAATTCCAATAGAAGTCCATGTTCACACTAGAACATTGGCTCCTATGGGAATTCACAAGGGCTTATTATCAAGCCCATTATTGCCGCTTTAGCGGCAGTTTCCTGCTGCTAATGCGGCAATAATTTTAACGCCATTTCTTGATAATATGCCCCTTTAATCTTTAATCTACTCGGAGTATTTCCTCCTCGAGCATTGAAAGGGAGGTTGAGAAAGATAAATGTATCGAGGCAAGGCGGGGGTTAGGTAGGAAGAAAACTGAGAGTTGAATAAGTTTGTATTTCGGATCTTTACAATTTCAGTTTAAAAAAACTGCAACACGTTTTTTGTGTTGAGCATGGAGAGCTTGTCAGAAGCAGCTGTGTTGGACTTGGCCCTCTCTGCAGGGTCACCGACAAACTTTTTGCCTTACCCCCTCGCGTTTTCTGAACCCGTTTTTGTTGGCTTTCAAGACTGTGTGTACTTTACCACTGCTAACGGTGAACAACCTTTAGAACACAACTTTTACAACGCACTACCATTACAACGAAACTTTTACAACGCAAGTGGATTTACAATGCATGCTTTTACAACGCATGCTTTTACAACGCAAGTACCTTTACAACGCAAGTACCTTTACAACGCAATTATTTTTTTAAATTTTTTTTAATTAAAACATTTATAAGTTATGTTTGTGATTTATTAAATTTATTGTAGTTAAAAATATTTTTATTAGGTGAAGTTGTTTAACTAATGTATAAAATTATTAAATGCTAAAAATACTCCAGTATTTAAAAATAATGCTTTAGTATTATTAATTTAAAAAATAGTATTAATATTGTCAAGTATATTGAAAGTGTTATTTTTTTAAACATATAGTTTTAAGAGTGAGGAAATAATATTTTTTAAATCACAGGTATTAAATAATATTAAATGGTACAAATACTCCAGTATATTGAATTAATACTTTTGTATTATTATTTAAAAAAGAGTATTAATATTGTCAAATTTATTGAAAGTGGTAATAATATTGTTTTAAAACTCAGGTATTATATATTATTAAATGGTACAAATACTCCAGTATATTGAATTAATACTTTAGTATTACTATTTAAAAAAAGAGTATTAATATCGTGAATTTTATTGAAAGTGTTTTTTTTGTTTACAAATTGTTTTAAGAGTGAGTAAAAATATATTAAGATTTTTTAAAACAATCAGGTTATAAATATAAATAAATAGACTTATAAAAAATATATATCTTGCAGAAACTTATACATTTGAGGATTAATACTCTAGTATATTTATTACAAAATATATTTGGTAAATATAATAATTAATTATTATTGTGGGAATAATTATTAATTGTATATGTTTAGGAAAATAATGTATTGTCAAGGTATTATTTAAATACTTATATATTAAATGTATTTAAATTTTTTTAAATAAAATTATTGAAAATAATTATTAAAATATTTTAAAAGTGACATGTAAAATATATATATTTTAAAATTAATGTAATAGTTGATACATTAATTTAAACTAATTTTAATAAAAAAGGTCCCACGATTTAGCATTGTTTCCAATGGGAAAAATTGTCCTTTATTTATTTCCATAGATGAAGCTGGTTGTCCCGCGGAACTGTAAAGGAAGGTGTTAATGAAGAAGAAAGGGGATCTTTTGAAAGGAAATGGAATAAGCATCCAGGTACGGATAATATTACATTATTTTTCAAGTAATCACTTATTAAAAATATGTATCGAATAAATAAATACATTAATAAAAATGAAGATAACATAGTTTCTTTTTTTTATTTCAAAAATATAGAAAAAAAGCATTATTTTTTTAGATATTTAAACATATTTTACTGTATTTTAATGTAATTTATTATTTATTAAAAAAATAAATGATTCAAAAAATAATTTAATTAAATAGTCCGTTTTCAATCTTTGAAGCTTTCGATGACGTATGCACGTAAACGTGAACGTAAGCGGCCATGTTGAAGAGCTTTGATGGAGGAAGCAGCTGGAAGCTGATCTACGTCCAGGTAGGAAACAATTTAAATATAATTTATACATGTAAAGTAAAAAAGTATACATATATTGTAAAGAAAGGATAAGGAGAGGTTGCAGTAAAAGAATGTAATGTTAATATTGTAAAACAGCATGTCGCCGATCGTGTTATTAGATTATGCCTATGTCGGGTCGAAAAAAGTAAAAGAGAAAAGTTATTTGTGAATAGAATTTATTGCTTAAAAAAGGTAAAGGAATGTGTTATAAATGTTTTATTCAATGAATTTGTTTACGGAAAGATGGATTTAAAAATGCATTTTTTGGAAAATATCTTGCTGTTTTTGCTCAATAAAAAAACTGTGAATTGTGGTTAATCAAGTTTTGAAAAAAGCTTCTTCGATTTATTACTGTAATTTTGGTTACAAACACTTTTTTGAAAAATAATTTTGTTTGTTTGCGATGTTTTTAAAAAGTATTATGGTTGACATAGTGAGAGTATGATTTGGTAGGAGAGAATAACTGTTTATTTTGGCTTGGTTGGCAAGATGAAATACAAAATACTTTATAATTTTAATTGGAAACTAGTAGAGGTTGAGATAGGGAGAATATGCTTTCTTTGGAGGTAGATTTGTATCTATTTAAAAATTATTGAAGCTGATTTTAGCATTAAATTTGTAAATAGCTAGGGTGACATAGTGAGAAAATGTTCTGCTAGGAGGTAGTACAGTCATATTTTTGCACTATGTTTTCGAAAAATCTAGAAGATGAATCAACATATTTAAACAACAAGGAGTGCAAAAGAGTTTGATTTTTCTTTATCGTGGTCTTCATCTTGATGTTTATCGAGAAGGATTATTTTTGGGTTTTACAAAACAGAAGAATAATTGTGTTTTTTGGATTTTTTCTTCTTCTTACTATGGTTGTTTTTTACAAGGAAAATTTTAGGGACAAAAAGTACAAAGTAGAAACAGATTTTCACAATGTTTTTTTTTTACAAAAACTTATGGAGATGGAAAATTTCAAGGAATGAGTATTAAATGGATTGAAAAAAGTTATTGGTTGTTAAGATATTTTTTTGTTTTTAAAGAAGTTCACCTTTTCTAAAAATTATTGTGCTTATAACCAACATTTAAATGAAAAATACATGGTTATTTAAAGAAGCTTTTTAAAGATTTTTTTAACAAAGAATAGAAGATAATATTTTTTTACTAAAAATGCATTTTTTTGGAATAAATTTATGCTTTCAGAAGGTTGCAAAATTGAAATGAATTTTCAGTTAATGAAGAAAAAAAAACAATTTTTGTCTCCTTTATACTGTGGATTTTTTGGTGATTTTTGATGTTGAAAAAATTGGTTTTATAAAGGTGGAAAAAGGAGAAGCAAAAGAATTAAGCCAAAAAAAGGTAGACTGACCCGACGTAAAATAAAAAATTAGTAATTAGTGTTTGATTGAATTTAGGGCAAAGCAGGAAAGTAAGGTGAAAAAGTTATTTAGAAGCTTAGAATGTTAGCAACATTTTCAAGGTAGTCTAGAGCCACAGACAACGAAAACTGTTGCATAATACCCAATAGTCTCTCAGACATTTACTTTGTTTTTTGTGTAACTCGTGGGTTTAGACTCCCGCTAATGTTTGTGAAAGTCTCATTTCCTGAAAACTTTGCTCCTTCTTCAAAGTTTCCAAAAAAGAGTAGAAATTAGGGTGTGATTTTCCAATTGTATGGTTGAAGGAGTTATGCCATCCCTCAAAGGCATTATTTGTTTTAGCTTCTTCCTCTAAACAGCTCGTGTAACAGTTCCACCACTCCACATGGAAAAGTAGCATCCTCCTGCTACCCGATCTGCTTAGGTGCCCAATCCATGTGTCTTAAAAATAATTTAGGATTGGTGCCAATTTGTCTTCATTTACATTGTAATAATTTGATTCTGTAATGGCAGTGTAGTACTCATCTACACTTTCGGGAGGAACAAAACAAAGTGCTGTTAATTGTTTTTTAACTCAACTTGTAGTTTGCTATCTGTTGAGTAATCTGCAACTGTATTCTGTTTTCTTTAACTTACGCCAGAATGCCTGGGAAAAATGGAAAAAACACCCCTGAATTTGGGTATCCGTGTACGTTTTACTGATCACATTGATCATGCTCAATTCAAAATCGATAATTATTTTCCTAGGACTTTTGGTAGTTGTATTTTTAATAACTGATAAAAGTTCAGTGTAGGTTGCAGAAGACTTATCAGGCAGTAAACTATATACTAAGGGGATCACATTATGGTTAATTTTAGCGTGTATAGTGTAAATTTGGGTGAAGGGATGGGGTGTACTTTTAAACGTCCCATCCATCATCCAAATTTCACTATTTTCTAACTTAACAAGGTTGCGGGGTGTACTAAAAATAAGAATATGTTTTTGAGGGGTTTCGTTGTCATGGAGAAGGAAGTGTTCATCAGCAAAAGAAATAGTAAGTTCATGTGGAATAACAATGCCAGAAAAGGTATGAGGTGTAGTCGTTTGTGTGTTACTTGCCTGCTTTTGTTTTTGTATAATTCGCCTCAGATTAGGAATTATAGGCATATTACTAGCAACATGACTGGGGACATGCTGTGCAACCTCTCTTAAAATGGATCCTGTAGAATCATTGGAGGTGCTTGCAAGTTCTTTCATCTCATTTAAGGTTTCCCTTACATCAATCTCCATTGCAGAGGCAGAGTGGTTATGATCAGTTGTTTTAATAATGATGTCTTCAAGGGTAACCGCTCTGCCGCTGCAATGGGATGAGTAGTATTGCACGCACCTCCAATGATTTATTGGAAAACGTATCCTTTCTTTACAATATATGTATCCTGCATGCATAAGTAATTTGTTTCCTTTTCTGTATTTTATGTAGGAAGCTGTTTCATGAGCACACATTATCTGTGAAGAATTTTTTTTTAATTTTACTATCTAGATTAAAATGACAAATAAGAGAGAACAATAATCTACATTTTTCCAACTGCTGCACTTTTTTGGGTTTAGAATAGTAAATGCTGGCCTTATACTATCCTCCACTTTCCCTATTGTTCCACCTCTATTGAGTTAGAATAGTAAATTCTGCCTCTACACTATCCCACACTTACCCTTTTGCTTTACCTTCCTGGAGTTAGAATAGTAATTTTTACCTCGACAATATTCCACACTTTCACTACTGTTGTAATTTCCTGGAGTTACAATAGTAATTGATACCCCTACACTATCCAACAGTTTCCCTACTGCTGCACCTTCCTGGAGTTAGAATAGTAATTGTTTCCCCTACACTATCCTACACTTTCCCTACTGCTGCACCTTCCTGGAGTTAGAATAGTAATTAGTTCACTTTACATAATCCCACACTTTTTCTGCAGCAGCTCTTTCTTTGAGTTAGAATAGTAATTGATACATCTCTAACATCCAACATTTTCCCGAATGTTGCACCAACCTGGAGATAGATTAGTAATGGTTACCCCTACTCTATCCCACACTTTCTGTTCTGTTGCAGCTTTCTGGAATATGTTATTTGAAGATTTGCCTATTGTTATTTATTCTACTTTGGAGTTTTCATTTTATTTACCTTTTTATTTCGGTGCTATCTTCTTGGTCTGCTTTCTGGTTTGGTTTCTCGTTTTCTGCTGGTCTTTTTTGTTGTCTGGTCTTTTGGGATTCGCCTTTTGATTTGGTGTTGAGATGAAATATGTGAGTATCTGAAAAAATAAGAAATAAAAGGAAATGTAATTTTTAATTTCAATGTTTATGATACATTCAAAAATGTCAACATTTCTGTGCGTAAGTTACATTTTACTTTACAGTACCTACCAGCTTGACTACACTTTCCCTACTGCTGCACCTTCTTGGAGTTAGAATAGTAATTGTTACCCCTACAGTATCCCACACTTTCCCTACTGCTGCACCTTCCTGGAGATAGAATAGTAATTATTACCCCTACACTATCCCACACTTTCCCTACTGCTGCACCTTCATGGAGTTAGAATAGTAATTGTTACCCCTACACTATCCCACACTTTCCCTACTGCTGCACCTTCCAGGACTTAGAATAGTAATTGTTACCCCTACACCATTCCACACTTTCCCTACTGTTGCACCTTCCTGGAGTTAGAATAGTAATTGTTACCTCTACACTATCCCACACTTTCCCTACTGCTGCACCTTCCTGGAGATAGAATAGTAATTCGTTCACTCTACATCATTCAACACTTTTCCTGCTGCTGCTCTTTCTTGGAGTTAGAATAGTAATCAATACTTCTCTACTATCCTACACTTTCTCTATTGTTGCACCAACCTGGACATAGATTACTAATTGTTACCCCTACACTATCCCTCACTTTATGTACTGTTGCAGCTTTAATGAATATTTATTTAGAATGTTTTTTTTCAACTTTGGAGTGCTCATTTTAAATACCTTTTGATTTAGGTGCTTTCTTCTTGGTCTAGTTTCTGGTCTGGTTTCTCGTTGTTTGCTGGTCTTTTTTGTAGTTTGGTCTTCTGAGATTAGCCTTTTGATTTGGTGTTGTGAAGATTTATGTGAGTATCTGAAAAAATGAGTAAAAAAAGGAAATGTAATTTTTAATTTCAATGTTTGTGTTACATTAAAAAATGTCAACATTTATGTGCATAAGTTATATTTTACTTTACAGTACCTACCAACTTGACTACACTTTCCCTACTGCTGCACCTTCTTGGAGTTAGAATAGTAATTGTTAGCCCTACAGTATCCCACACTTTCCCTACTGCTGCACCTTCCTGGAGATAGAATAGTAATTATTACCCCTACACTATCCCACACTTTCCCTACTGCTGCACCTTCATGGAGTTCGAATAGTAATTGTTACCCCTTCACTATCCCACACTTTCCCTACTGCTGCACCTTCCCGGAGTTAGAATAGTAATTAGTTCACTTTACATCATCCCACACTTTGTCTGCTGCAGCTCTTTCTTGGAGTTAGAATAGTAATTGATACCTCTCTAACATCCTACATTTTCCCTATTGTTGCACCAACCTGGAGATAGATTAGTAATTGTTACCCCTACTCTATCCCACACTTTCAGTTCTGTTGCAGCTTTCTGGAATATTTTATTTGAAGATTTGCCTATTGTTATTTTTTCTACTTTGGAGTTTTCATTTTATTTACCTTTTTATTTCGGTGCTATCTTCTTGGTCTGCTTTCTGGATTGGTTTCTCGTTTTCTGTTGGTCTTTTTTGTTGTCTGGCCTTTTGGGATTCGCCTTTTGATTTGGTGTTAAGATGATTTATGTGAGAATCTGAAAAAATGAGAAAGAAAAGGAAATGTAATTTTTAATTTCAATGTTTGTGATACATTAAAAAATGTAAACATTTCTGTGCATAAGTTACATTTTACTTTACAGCACCTACCAACTTGACTACACTTTCCCTACTGCCGCACCTTCTTGGAGTTAGAATAGTAATTGTTACCCCTACAGTATCCCACACTTTCCCTACTGCTGCACCTTCCTGGAGATAGAATAGTAATTATTACCCCTACACTATCCCACACTTTCCCTACTGCTGCACCTTCATGGAGTTAGAATAGTAATTGTTACCCCTACACTATCCCACACTTTCCCTACTGCTGCACCTTCCAGGACTTAGAATAGTAATTGTTACCCCTACACCATCCCACACTTTCTCTACTGCTGCACCTTCCTGGAGTTAGAATAGTAATTGTTACCCCTACACCATCCCATACTTTTACTACTGCTGCACCTTTCTGAAGTAACAAAAGTAATTGTTACCCCTACACTATCCCACACTTTCTCTACTGCTGCACCTTCATGGATTTAGAATAGTAATTGTTACCCCTACACTATCCCACACTTTCTCTACTGCTGCACCTTCCTGGAGTTAGAATAGTAATTGTTAACCCTACACTATCCCACACTTTCCCTACTGCTGCACCTTCCTGGAGTTAGAATAGTAATTGATACCTCTCTACCATCGTGCACTTTCCCTATTGTTGCACCAACCTGAAGATAGATTACTAATTGTTACCCCTACACTATCTCACACTTTATGTACTGTTGCTGGTTTCTTGAATACGTTTTTTGAAGTTTTGCCTATTGATTTTTTTTCCTATTTTTGAGTTTTCTTTTAAAATACCTTTTGATTTAGGTGTTATTTTTGTGGTCTGGTTTGTGGTCTTGTTTCTCGTTTTTTGCAGGTCTTTTTTGTTGTTTGGTATTCTGGGATTTGCCTTTTGATTCGATGTTGAGAAGATTTATGTGAGTATCTGAAAAAATGACAAAAAAAAGGAAATGTAATTTTTTATTTCAATGTTTGTGATACAGTCAAAAATGTCAACATATTTGTGTATACGTTACATTTTACTTTACTGTACCTACATACTATACTACATTTTCCTTGGCACTGCAACTTACTAGAGTTCGAATAGTAATTGTTACCCCTACTCCATTCCACATTTTCCCTACTGCTGCACCTTTCTGGAGTTAGAATAGTAATTGCACCCCTACACCATCCCACACTTTCACTGCTGCTGCACCTTCCTGGAGTTTGAAAAGTAATTGTTACCCCTTCACCATCCCACACTTTCCCTACTGCTGCACCTTCATGGAGTTTGAATAGTAATTGTTACCCCTACACTATCCCACACTTTCACTGCTGCTGCACCTTCAAGGAGTTTAAAAAGTAATTATTACCCCTACACTATCCCACACTTTTCCTACTGCTACACCTTCTTGGAGTTAGAATAGTAATTGATACCCCTACACCATCCCACACTTTCACTGCTGCTGCACCTTCCTGGAGTTTCAAAAGTAATTGTTACCCCTACACTATCCCACACTTTCCCTACTGCTACACCTTCTTGGAGTTAGAATAGTAATTGATACCCCTACACCTTCCCACACTTTCACTGCTGCTGCACCTTCCTGGAGTTTCAAAAGTAATTGTTACCCCTACACTATCCCACACTTTCCCTACTGCTGCATCTTCATGGAGTTAGAATAGTAATTGTTACCCCTACACTATCCCACACTTTACCTACTGTTGCACCTTCATGGAGTTATAATAGTAAATGATACCCCTACACTATCCCACACTTTCCCTACTGCTGCATCTTCATCGAGTTAGAATAGTAATTGTTACCCCTACACTATCCCACACTTTACCTACTGTTGCACCTTCATGGAGTTATAATAGTAAATGATACCCCTACACTATCCCACACTTTCCCTACTGCTGCACCTTCATGGAGTTTGAATGTAATGTAATAGACATTTCTATCGCACAACTTTCACTCCAAGGAGTATCTTGGCGCTCACACAACTCAGATGGAAGAGTTGGAGGGAAAAAGGATGTCCTGCATTCTACACCACAATTACACCAAAGTCCTACATATAGCATCGGGCAAAGAGAAAAAACAAGTTTTTTATGCCTTCCTAAAAGGGGCTTCTTGGGAGAATGAACGTAAAAAGAGAGGAAGCTTATTCCAGGCCTTGGTGCCCAATACAAAAAGGGATTTAACACCTTTTGTGGCCAGCTTGAACCGGGGAGGAGTAAGTAGGTGCTGACTGGCAGACCTCAGACAACGCTTCGGGTGATATCTTTTAAACCCATTGCGTATATATTTTGGGCCTCGTTGATGAAATACCCTAAAGGTAATTAAAAGGATTTTAAACAAAATTCTTTTACCTATTGGCAGCCAATGAAGAATGTTGAGTGCTGCTGAGGCTGACGACCTCCGAGGCCAACGTAGTACGAGGCGGGCTGCCGCATTTTGGACCATTTGTAACCTGTGGAGAACGCTTTTATTGGCTCCAGCATATAGTCCGTTACAATAGTCCAGCCTAGAACTTATTAAGGCCACTGCGACTGTTTTCCTCGCCGATAACGGAAGTAGATCGAAAAACTTCCTCAGTGCTTTAATGATCTGAAAGCACATGCCTGCCACTGCTACAGCCTGGGGCTTAAAAGATAGTTGGTTATCAAATGTAATGCCCAGGTTGCGGGCAGATGCAATTGTGTTGGGAGGATCTTCTGCCTCCATTGGCCAACACATTTTTGGGGAAAACAAGTTATGGCTCCCGACTGGTAGGATTTCTGTTTTACCGGCGTTATACTTTAAATGGTTGTTGGTCATCCATTTAAAAGTTGCTGCCAGACATTCCTTGAGATCTTCCTCGGCACCTGGCCGCTCTCTATCCAACACCAGTATGAGTTGAGTGTCGTCAGCGTATGAAATGGAACTGATCTGGAATGACGCGATCAGTTTCACTAGGGGTACCATGTACAAGTTAAAAAGAACAGGACTCAAACATGAGCCCTGAGGGACCCCTGAGCTGACGTCTTTGGCTTCAGACTGATATTGGCCCAGCACTGTGACTTGGCGTCTATTGCTAAGGAAATTCCTAAGCCATGCCAAGACCTGTCCTCCTACCCCTGCGGCAGCCAATCGGTCCACTAAGATGTTATGTGAGACCGTATCGAAGGCTGCCGACAGGTCAAGTAGGATAAGGACAGCCTTCTTTCCTTGGTCCATTGCTGCCCGTAAGGTCTCTGCGGTGAAAAGCAGAGCCGTCTCGGTAGAATGTTCTGACCGAAATCCTGACTGGTTAGGATGGAGAATGTTGTTCTTCTCCAAAAAGTTAGTCAATTGGCTGTTGACAAACTTCTCAGTCAGTTTAGACAGGACAGCAAGGAAATAGGCCGCAGATTGGAAAGGGTGGTGGGATCAGCAAGTGCCTTTTTTTGGAGTGGCTCGACAGCTGCAAGCTTCCAATCATTAGGAATGCTTGCCGTAGCTAGAGAGGAATTAATAATCCTGTTGATTATAGGATTAACTGTCTCTACTAGGATATGTAACATCGGGGGGGAAAGGGATCGAAAGGCGATCACGATTTACTAGCCAAGATAGCCTTGGAGGTTTCCTCAAGTGATACTGGGACAAATTCCTCAAAACAGGGGTGGGTCGTCATCTCCCCAATCTGTTCAGCTTCCGCAGTTGCAATTGCTCCTGATGGGAAAGTCTTCACGATAGCAAGGATCTTGTTATCGAAATAGTTGGATATTGCATTACAGAGATCTTGGGATGGAGGAATCTCTTGCGATAAAGCTGAAGGATTCATAAAATCCTTGACAATCTTGAAAATTGCTTTTTGTTCCTGGCCTACCATAGATAAGGCCTGTAGATAATGTTTTTTTTTTGGCGGATTTTATTCCTGCATGGTACTTCCGACTCGCTGCTATATAGATGCTACGTGCGGTGGCGTCATAATTTCGGCGCCACCTCCGTTACAATACTCTGACCTCACCTAGTTCAAGTTTCAGGGTCATTGAGAACCAAGGGGCACTCTTTTTGGTCCTGCTAGTTTTAGAGTTATTGTTTCTGGGTGAGCTTAGCAGGATTCCTGCTCAGGCAATCCAGTCACAGAAAGTCTGATTGTCTGTCGTGGTAAGATCAGTTAGAGCTGGTAAATTGTCTTTTAGCTTATCAATTACGTCAGGTCTACTGGCTAATGATTTCCAATCAGGGGTAGATTTAGTTTTGGATTTGTTTATCCGCGTTGTGGGGTTAGTGATGGATTTCAAGTTCCATACAATATTAAAAGGAATACAATAATGATCCGTCCATGTCTGAGGCCTGGGGGATTTGACTCTCAGACTGGAAGAGTTGGAACAGATACAGTCCAATAAATGTCCCACCTGTTTATTTATTTATTTATTTAAGAAGCTTATAAAGCGCGCAGCTACCCCCGACGGGGGTGTCCCGGCGCTGTGAGTACATGTCAATCACGAGGAGGGAGCTACCAGGTGCAAGTCCATCATAACCTGAAGCAACATAGGGCCACAAGGATAACTTAATCAGAGATTGGTGAACAGCCAGGTTTTAAGTTTACGTCGGAAGACTTGCTCTGACTCAATGAACCTAAGGTCCAGAGGGAGGCTGTTCCAATACTTGGCCGCGGTCACTCCGAACGTTCTGCCGCCACTCCTGGCGAGCCGAAATCTGGGTGCCACCAATAGACGAAGGCTGTTTGATCTCAAAGATCTGGCTGATACAGATAATTTGAGTCTTTTACTCAGGTAAGCCGGGCCAATTCCATGTATAGCCCGAAAGGCAAGGATCAAAATTTTGAATTGAATGCGACGGGAGATGGGGAGCCAGTGTAGATCGTTCCGGTAGGCTGAGACCGAGTTGCGGGTAGGGATGTTTCCAATGAGTCTAGCTGCCGCATTCTGAACAATTTGCAGTTGATCAATGAGATAGAAGGGGGCACCGGCGTACAGGCTGTTGGCATAATCTAGATGTGCCGTAATAAGAGCATGGACAATCGTTTTGCAGGCTAGGGAAAGATCTTCCTGATCATGCGCAGCTTTCCAAAACAGGCCGCGGTAACTCTGTTGACCTGTGCTTTACAGGACATAGAGTTATCGAAAAGGAAGCCGAGATTGCGGGCCAACTGTACAGGACTGGGAGGGGGGTTCAAAACAGTAGGCCACCACAGGGTGGCGGGGGGGGCGATTTCTGGCTAAAGAAAAGCACTTCCGTTTTGTCCGTATTCAGAGCCAAATGATTAGAAGCCATCCACGCGCAGATGTTGCCAAGGCAGTTGCGAAAGTTGGAAAAATGGGAGTCAGCGTGGTCTCTAAAGGAAAAGACAAGCTGAGTATCATCAGCATAAGAGACCACCCTGACCCCCCAGGACTGAACTACCCTGGCCAGCGGACCTAGGTACACGTTAAACAAAAGAGGGCTCAAGGCCGAGCCCTGAGGCACACCGCACAGAAGGGGTTTATCCTCCGATTTAAAGGGACGAAGAAGTACCCTTTGGGATCTCCCGGAGAGGAAGGATTTAATCCATGCCAGGGCCGTGCCACCAATCCCCAACTGCTGCAGGCGAGTCACGAGTATGTCATGGGACACTGTATCGAATGCAGCGGACAGGTCGAGGAGGACCAACATGGCCTCCTCGCCCCTGTCCACTGACTCCCGGATTGTCTCTGATACCTCCAGCAGCGCTGTCTCAGTGCTGTATCCGGTTCTGAATCTGGACTGGGAGTCGTGCAGCAGCTGATTAGATTCTAGGTACTGGGCCAATTGTTTCTGAACCACTTTTTCTAGGATCTTGGCAGGTTTAGGCAGAAGAGATATCGGGCGATAATTACTGAGTTGGGAAGGATCCGCATCTGATTTCTTTAAGATGGGGAGCAGCCTAGCTTGTTTCCACACTGAAGGGAACTGACCATGGGCCAAGGAAGAGTTCCATATGGAAAGGAGAGGGTTGATTAAAACCGGGGCAAGATTTCCCATCACTTTAGCAGGGACAGGGTCTAGTGGTGATCCTGACTTAACCTGGTTAAGTAGTTTCATGGCTGTATCTGGCGTAAGCTCATCAAAAAAATTAAATGAGCATTGCTGGGAGTGTGACTCTTCTGACCAGGGGCTAGAAGGCGCAGAATCAAAAGAGGAAGATAGCTTAATAATTTTTTCCTGAAAGAAATCAGAAAGTCCATTACAAAGGACTTGAGTGGGGGAGCTCTGGGTCTTCAAGGCAGGTGGGTTCACAAAATCCTTCACTATTGTGAAGAGAGTTTTGGAAAAATTCTCTGCCAGCTTAATGAGTTGTGAGAAGTAAGCTCTCATCGTGGATCGTTTAAGTTTTTGAAATTTATTCAAGGCCATCTTATAGGCTACTTTGGTAGTAGGGTCGTAGGACTGGCGCCATTTACGTTCCAGCTGTTTGCATCTACTCTTTTCCTCTCGCAACATGGGGGAGAACAAAGGAGCAGAAGGACGAGGTCTAGAAGAAGTGATAGGAGCTAGTGGAGAAATGGTATCTAGTGCGGAGGTAAGGGCGGGGTTATATCTCACAACTTCCTCATTAGGATCTTCCGAAGAATTAAACTGATAAAGGAAACAAGGGTCAATGGTATCACAGGTAACTTTGGACCATTTGCGGCCATTTTCTCTGTTGATAGAGGAGGGAAGGGGCGGGGAAGTGATAGTAATTTCAAAAGGGAGGAGAAAGTGGTCTGACCATGTGAGGGGTAAGGAAGGAAGGGAGGTTATGCCGGGATGATTCGTGAATATAAGATCAAGGGTATGTCCCGCTTTATGGGTAGGGCCCTTAATTAATTGGGACAGGGTAATCCTTGTAAGGTTTCGAGAAGAAAAGATGCTTGTGCACAAGAAGGGTTATCGACATGTAGGTTGAAATCTCCCAGCACCGTAAAATAAGAGTGTTTGAGAGAGAGATCAGCAATAGAGTGCAGTAGAGTGTTAAGAGATGGAGTAGAGGCTTTGGGAGGGTTGTAGACCAGGATGCCGGCAAAAATAATGATGGCATAATCCATAATCGTGAAATGCATGGCTTCAATAAGCCCAAGGTTAGGTAATTTTTTAATACTCAGGTTGAGATGAGATTTCAAGATAACAGCAAGGCCCCCTCCAGATTTAGTATTGACTCGATTGATACCCAACAATCGATAGCCAGGGGGAGTGGCCAGGTGTATGTCAGGTTTGGAGGAGTCTTTAAGCCATGTTTCCGTAAGGAATAATATATCCCACTTCTGAGTTTCCAATGATAGCCAAATATCAGAGGCATGCGCAGGCAAAGATCGACAATTAATTAAGGCAGCCTTTAATTTAGAGGGAAACTGGGGTTTAATGACCTTCTGAGTGGGAGGGTCCAGATTTCGCTGGAAGGAAATGGCGAGTTTGCACGAAGAACAAGTGTAGGTAGACTTCTCAAGGCCTAGGGGATAACAACAGGCATCGGGGGTACAGACGCCTTGTCTTAATAGATTAAGCTGACTGCTGGTCCAGGTAATTATTGAGGGTCGAGAGGCAGGGGGACCGGCGCTAGGCGCGGGCCCGGCGCGGACGGGCGCAGACGGGCTTGCCTTAGGCGCGCCTTTGGCGCGCCATCGGCGCGCCCGCTGCGCCCGCTCGCTGCGCGGACGGGATGTCTCCTTTCTTTTATCCATTTTCGGAGGAGGGTGGGAGGCGTCCACGAGCTGGAGCGCTACCCTGCCTCCCCCCAAGATGGCGGTTTCGTGTTCTCCCAGCCGGCGTGAGCGCTGTGCTCGGCTGCGCCGGGGGAGAGAGAGCAGTGTCAAGGACCCCTAGGATGAAGAAATCTCGTCGGGTCTAGCAATTAGGCAAGTTCCGGTATTTAAAATGTATCAGTTAAAATATATACAAGTATTAAAATTTACTCGCATTGAAGTCTGCATACAAGTTTTAAATCACACTGCATACAGGTTTTAAAGCGCTCGCAATTATGCCTGCAAATGCTGGTAAATAAGGGAAGGAAAGAGATGCCCCCGGCTTCCGCCTCAGGGGTGAAAACATGTAATCTGACACAAGTAGCAACACCACTCCTTAAGTAGTGAGGGAGGGCGGGAGGCGTCCACGAGCTGGAGCGCTACCCTGCCTCCCCCCAAAATGGCGGTTTCGCGTTCTCCTTGCCGGCGTGAGCGCTGTGCTCGGCTGCGCCGGGGGGAGAGAGAGCAGTGTCAAGGACCCCTAGGACGAAGAAATCTCGTCGGGTCCAGCAATTAGGCAAGTTCCGGTATTTAAAACGTATCAGTTAAAATATATACAAGTATTAAAAATACTAATGGGTGGGTTCCTGATTCACAAGTGAAAGTCCTAACACATCAATACTATCCATAAAACAACCTACTCCAGGATCATTAGGGGACTCTAGGTGCAAGTTTAGGTCACCCAATACTGAAAAGTGGGAAAATCTGAGTGCTAATTCACTCAGAACGTCACCTACTGTTTCCAAGAACTTCGAAGGTGGACCCGGGGGCCGGTAAATAAGGGCCCCAGAGACGACAAAGGTGTTGTGAATCTCCAATGAGAATACTTATGCCTCTGCTCCCTTTATATCCGTCAGTTCTTGAGATGAACACTTGAGAGTGTTGCGGTAGATGATCGCCAGGCCCCCTCCCCGTTGTTCAGGTCTATCTAAACGTTGGCTAAGAAAATTATGTGGGAGGGCTATGGCTAGGTCGGGATTACACCAAGGCTTTAGCCATGTTTGAATAGAAATTGTTACCCCTACACTATCCCACACTTTCCCTACTGCTACTCCTTTTTGGAGGTAGAATAGTAATTGATACCCCTACACCATCCCACACTTTCACTGCTGCTGCACCTTCAAGGAGTTTGAAAAGTAATTGTTACCCCTACACTATCCCACACTTTCCCTACTGCTGCATCTTCATGGAGTTAGAATAGTAATTGTTACCCCTACACTATCCCACACTTTCCCTACTGTTGCACCTTCATGGAGTCCTAATAGTAAATGATACCCCTATACCATACTTCACTTCCCTACTGCTGCACCTTCTTGGAGTTAGAATAGTAATTGATACCCCTACACCATCCTACACTTTCCCTGCTGCTGTACCTTCCTGGAGTTAGAATAATAATTGAAGACAGTATAAAAATGCTGTAAAGTTAATAATAAAATATTTACCTTCTTTAAAACTCGACGTTTGAATTTTCAAAGAGGAAAGTATTTTTTTTTTCGTTATTGAATTTCTGTGTAAAAATCAGATTAAATATGTGTGGAGTGGATTAGAATTTTTTTTCCGTTTTATTAATTTGGAATTGTGATTTCTAAAATTTAGAAAAGTACCTTTAAATTATTCTTGAAGAGGAGTGTGGCTCCTGTAGTAAAATCCAATTTTTTTTAAATTTGGCTTTTTCGTCACACTTTATAGAAGTTCTACTATAGAAAAAAATTTAACATTTCGTGATGTTTGTAAAAAAATATATTTTTCTTTATATGAATTTTTTGATTTAATAAACAATTTTCTTTAGATATTAATCAGCTTTAAATATGTTGTGTTTTTTTATTGATATATGTATCCATAAATATAGTAATATCTTGGTGCTATTTATTTTCCTTTACATTGGAAAATGAAACTTATTAGGGGCAGCGTTTTAAATGTTTCAAGAAAACATTTCTGTCATTAGTTTTAGAAACTTACTTGTATTGCGAAAAATAATGCTTCTCAAACCGATTCGGGTCTTATCTTGATGAAGAGGTCAGAGGGTCATCTTTTGGCGTCTGGTCACTCTGGGAGTTGAGAATCAACTGATTTAAAAATGGTGTCTTGCTCGTATTTATAAGTTTTAGTCAGTGTCATTGTTATTTTTAAGAAACACAGCGTTGGTATTATTTTTTTAAATACGTTTCATTACTGTGGAAACTTATAATTTAAAAAATCATCTAAAGATGTGTTGTTTTCAATTTATCGGTCCGTTTTGGCATCCATTTTGAAAGTAGTGTTGTGGTATTATTTTCATGGAAAGAGTTGGAGGACATATTTAGGAACTACACAGTTTAAAATGGCGACTATGTGTATGTAAAATGTTTGTATTTACGAATAATTATTTTCTTCAATAGTAATATATTGTAAGTTTATTATATATTATAATTTGTTGCCTGTGTAAAATGTTCAACACTTACGGTTAAATGAGTATTTTTTTTTAATACTCGAGTATTAATTGTAACCCTCGAGTATTAATTTTAATAAATGCTTGGCATTTCGTTTAATTAACGTTCAGTTTTTCTCTACATTTTAAAACACTTCCCCACCCAAAAATCCCTAATTTCTCTGCATCCCGTGCCAGATTTATTTAAAAAAAAAAAAAAAACGTTATTTATGCGTTGTAAAGGTATGCGTTGTAATTGAATTTGTTGTAATGGGACTTTACCACTAATAACACTATCTCGCGTTGTAACAGTATTCGTTGTAAAAACATGCATTGTAAAAGTATTTGCGTTGTAACAAATGCGTTGTAAAGCCATGCGTTGTAATAGTATGCGTTGTAACGTCATACATCCACTGCTAACAAGTGCTAAAGTGTTTGTGCTCTCTCCTCTAAAGAGGATAACATTGGCTTACACCCAATTGGCACATTTACTTTACTTGTAAATCCCTTGTAAAGTGTTACTACATGTACCCAAGGCCTGAAAATTAAGGGCCAGATTTACTAGCATTTTGTGTCAAGGTTGTACTACTTTTGTGGCGCATCCATGCCGCAAAATGCTAGTAGATATTTACAAAGCCACGCAAGGGAGATTTGTGCCACCTTGCGTTGCTTTGCAAAAAAATGTAACACAATGCAGCAGCTTGGAATAGAAGCGTTGCATTCTATTCTGTGAGGCGTTTTATGGGTGGAACATGGGCGTTCCCGTGCATCCACCCATGGATTCCATGCAATCCCAGATGTACAAAGGTTTGTAAACCTGGGATTGCGTGAAATCGCCACACCTCCCAGAAAATGGCATAACAAGGAGAAATTAATTTTTTTACTCTCTCGTTATTTCCTTTTTCCATGTGTTCTGCAATCATTGGATTTTTAGCATTTTGGTGTCAAATAACTAATTAAATCTATTTTTCAAATTGTGTGGGATTTTTCTTGTGTTGTGTTCTCACTTTATTATTGTTTAAGTGCCTCATAAATACTTTACACATTGCCTCTAAGTTAAGCCTGATTACTTCTATGCCAAGCTATGGGAGGGTTAAGCACTGGTTAATTTAGTGTATTTTGTGATTCACCCTAACAATTACTGTGGCTGTTGCTTGAGAAAGGCTCAATCCCCTTCCTCCCATCAACCAACAACTTAATTCCTCACAGTCTGCATTGGTTAGGTATTGGTAGATACTAAAGATTACTTTGTCTTGTATCTTCATTAATCTTTTTAGCAAAGTAGATGTTTGGCTCTCAGGAAGTATATTTCTGGCAACTCCAGATCCCAAATGATCAGGGCCGGACTGGGAAGCAAAACCGGCCCTGGCAAAGTGCTTGACCGCTCCCCCCCCCCCCACTTGGGGGGGTTGGAGGTGCATCTGAGCGCTTTACCAGGGCCCTTTTCGGCCGATTTTGTTGCTTGGCCGATATTGCAGCTATGCTGCAAAAACGGCCCTGTAACAAAATCGGCCCCCAGGGGCTCAAAACCGGCCCCCACCCTTGCGGCGCACCGGGGGATTGCCCGGTGCCCGCTATGGCCAGTCCGGGCCTGCAAATGATCCCTGTTGCTTGTGAAGTTCCACAGTGTTCCATATCAACTCCTGTCAATTTCAATCATACAGGGAGCCTATTTGTGCTCTACTCACAGACCAGGCCAATGGTGATCAGTCCGGTACACATTTCATTTACTGGGAGAATGACCTCCTGTATTCAGAGCCTAAGGTTGCTGAACCTGGGTCAGCCCGTGCGCTGGTGGTACCCCAGAAGTTCAGAGCCTTCCTACTGGGGCTGGCTCGTGATGTGCCATTAGCAGGGCATTTGGGGCAGGACAAGACCTATGAAAGGCTTGTCACCCACTTTTAATGGCCTCAAATGTACAGGAGCTCAGAGACTCATTGTAGGACCTGCCAAACCTGCCAGACTAGTGGTAAGAGTGGGAGGAAGCAAAAGGCTCCTCTCTAGCCATTCCCCGTAGTCAGTACCCCATTCCAGCAAGTGGGAATTGACATTATGGTATTCACAGAAGGCATTTAGTAGTAGTAAAGTTAGGATTTTGTCTTAAGTTTGACTTAAGACAAACTTAAGACAAACTTAAGACAAACTAAAGACAGACTTAAGACAGACTTAAGACAGACTTAAGACAAACTTAAGACAAAATCCTAACTTAAGTCTGTCTGTTTTAAGTCTGTCTTAAGTCTGTCTTAAGTCTGTCTTAAGTTTGTCTTAAGTTTGTTTTAAGTCAAACTTAAGACAAAATCCTAACTTTACTACTACTAAATACCTTCTGTGAATACCATGGTAGTAAGTTTAGGATTTTGTCTTAAGTTAGTTATGTGAATCGGGCCCGAAGTCTCCATCAGCCGGTTGGAGCATAAGAAATATAATGGGTAAGGTTTCAGGCAATGTAATTCTTGCATGCGACATACTACATAACAGAATTTAAGGGAAGCAAGTCCTACCTTAATTCAATCTTTTACGGACCTCCACCAGCCGGTTGGAGTCTCGTGATGAAGCCTACCAATTCAGGCATGCTTTAATCGTAAGAAAAAAGACTGAGTATTCAGTCACTTGGTGGCGCTATTTAATCACAGAAACTGGCTAAATGTGATTCCTATATTGCTCACCTTAGCGAAATGAAGTCGCACCTGTATGGATGGGGTTCCGATCAGCTCTGAAGTTGAACGGAAATGGGGCCGCCTATATTCACGCAAAGAGCTTGAGCGCGACATGCATGCTGTGGTGCAGCAGCTCAGTTGAGCTGTCAAGAAATGACGCATCACTTTCGGATAGAAGACGTGACTTGATCTTCATTTTAAAAACGAACGCAATCCTTCACGAAAAGTAAAAAGGCTCAAGTTGTAATTTAGCACGGTGAAAATGTATACGACACACTAGTGCGTTTGTAGTGTTTGAGTGCGGCGTGCATGTTACAGTTTAGCTGCTCAACCGGGCTGTCAGCAACTGACACGTCTCGGTCATCTGGTGCAATATGTACATTCCATTGGTTGTGATTGTAACTTTAACCATGGTAATATCTGAGTTAAACTTACAACATTTTAACAATTTTATAGAAAAGTGCCATTCGTTATAAAATGCAGTTTTAACCAGACCTATAGGCATTTTTACGACGGTAACTCTGATAGATCATTATGCAATATTTCACATTAAACGAAATAAAACATCCATCTGCAATTTTACAAGTGCAGCTTTGATGAGGCCATTGCACAATTTGGTCAAAATTCACCATAACCTTTATGTATCCCCACAATCCCAATAAACTTTATGTATCCAAACAATCACATAAGTAAATGTCGCTAGACACTAGTCGCAGATTTTAAAAGAAGGAATTTTTAACAAAAGGGGGATTTACAGTTGTTTAAACAGTTATAAGTAAACATATGGACATGTAGGACATTTAAGTTACACATGTAAAATCGGGTTCTCATATTCAGTCAGTACGCTCCATGCTGTCAGGGAGGATGCATAAAGGTTCCTAAAGCAAATCAACTTGTTTCAGAAGGGATACATAGGGCACTCTGACCTATGGATCTCATAAATGTCAGGAGCTTGGCGATTCTATAGTCTAGCCATTTGTTTATATGTCTCTTCCTGTTCATTTAACCCTGTATTGACCGAGTCAAGAGTATGAATCCATCTGCATTCTTTTAGGTTCAGTGAAGATTGTAAACTGCCCCCTCTTGCGTGTAAAGTGATTTTCCCAAGAACCCACCATTGTAGGTCTTCTGCAGTGTGGGTGTTTGTGGAAAAGTGCTCCACCAGGACATTGCACCGAATTCTACTGCGATGTTGGAGAATCCTTGTTTTGACCTTTTGAGTGGTCTTGCCCACATATATATTCCCACAGGGACATCATATGTCATATATCACGTTGTTATTGTTGCAATTGGTATGGTGGGTCAGATGGTAAATTTTACCCATATGTACAAATGTTGAGCCAGTAATTGCAAAATCAGTTGCTGCATTTAAAATGACACATTAGTGGAGGTAAATTTAGTTGTTGTCTAATGTCTGGAGTTTTCTCTGTTTCCAAAAAGAAACTTACAACATAGTCTTTTACGTTCCTGGCCCTCTTGTGAGTAGTTTTTCTTGGTTGTCAATTTCAGCGCTTATCAAGTTCCAGTACTTTAGCAAAACCTTTTTGATTCCATGACTGGGTGTGTTAAAAGTAGTTACGCAGACCAGCTTTTCTGGATTTTCTGCAGAAGGTAAGGTTGAACTTCCAAGAGCGTCTCCCTGGGCTGTACGAGGCCCTTTTCCTGGCACGATTTAATAGGCTGCAGGCAAAAGAGCTTAAAGTCTTTGTTGTTCCACAGACTTTGTGAACAGGGGGCAAGCCCTACCTGAAGCCCTTGGAGAGACTCACAAATTGGATTGCAGAAAGTCCAGTCCAGGCCTTTCACTGCCCCAGACAGAAGCAGCCACTGCAGGTCAGCCCAGCAAAGCACCCAGCAAAGCATTTGTTCTCTTTCACAGCTTGTCCGGCTCTACTCCTTGGCAGTATTCTTGTTCCAGATGAGTTCAGGGGTCTGGAACCCAGTATTTATGTCCAAAAATCCTTTGATCTTTCAGGCAGAGGGTGTCTGTGCCCGGCCAGGACCAGTTGGGCCTTCTCTGGTGTGAACTCCTGGCAGAAAGTGGAGATGGCATTTCTCAGAGGCAGACCAGGGCCTTTGAGGTGCAAGAAATCTCCTCCCCCTTCCCCCATCGCCGCCCAGGTCTATCCAACCCTTTCCTGACCTACCGAGTCCATGTGGAGCCCCTCCGGCCCCCCAGCCTTCTGTCATCCAAATCCCAGACAGGCAATCCACATTCCAATGGAGGCACACGGGATGACTGACCAAGAAAATTCCCATTTTCTAAAAGTGGTATTTTCAAACGCAGAATGTAAAAATCACCTTCACTAAAAGATGCATCTTTAGATTCTGAGTTCAGGCATACTAAATTTTATTTTCTCACTGAATTCCCCATGCCAGTTATGTTTATAAGATGTTATAAACAAACCTTCATTCTATCCTATGGGGAACTGGTAGCCTTGCAATAGTGAAAAACGAAATTGGCTGTAATTCACAATTAGGACATGCCACACACACCAGGCGTTGTCCTACCTTTCACATACATTGCACCCTGCCCACAGGGGTTCCTTGGGTCTACCTGAGGGATGTCTGGCATGTAAGAAAAAGGAAGGTTAGGTACCGGCCATTGTGTGCACTGGCTTAGTCGACATGGCAGTTACAAACTGCGCGCAGACTCTGCAATGGCAGGTCTGAGTTACCGTTTTCAGGGCTACTCACGAGGGTGGCACAACCAGTGCTGCAGGCCCCCAGGTAGCATTTGATTCACTGGCTCTGGCACACTCAGTGCACTTTTTACTAGGGGCTAACAGGTAAATCAAATATCCAATCATGGAAAAACCAATCCATAACACAAATTACACAGAGAGCATATGCACTTTAGTACTGATTAGCAGTGGTAAAGTGCCCAGAGTCCTAAAATCAACACAAACAGGTTAGGGAAAAATAGGAGGAAAAAGCAACAAGTTTGGGGATACCCCTGCAAAAAGGGCCCTTTCCAACACTCGGCCATCCAGTAGGCTTCTGTTGGGTTTGTGGATTAACTGCCCGGGTTTTGGATGACAGGGGTTGGTATTTGGGCCTGAAAAATATAGCAAACTCCATTTTGAAAAGGCTGCGTCTGCGCAGACGACCTCTGAAATCTCTGAAATCACTGCCATTGAACTGTTGCCAAGGACCCATCTTACCCACGATGATCCTGGGAACTCAACATTTGACCTCAGGAGAGGAAAGAAAATGAACTGTATCAAATACAATGTATACAATTTGAAACCAATATTGCTGGGTGAAATAAAAGTGCATGGGAAAAATAAATTATGGGCAGGAACATTGATCAACTATATTAAATTGAAATGATCTCATCTTAGTATGGTGTGATGACCTCTCCTCGTCTTTCTGACCAATCACTGAAGGGGAACACATAGATGTGCAACATTTAGGGGTGGTACATTGCCCTGGAAATGGTATAAATAAGGTAGGCTTAGTTAGAGAAATTGTGCGACTTGTCCAAGTATCTGACCTGTCACTGACTCAATGCATGCTTTAGGAGATCGAGAGCAGAGTTGCTGGCGGAGCCCTCTGTCAGAAGAATCGGGGTGTTGCTGAGGGAGAATTATTGATAACCCAATTGGGGTAACTAATTTGGTGTAGAAAGGGGTGTGACACTGGTGTTGCACTAGCAGAGGCTACCTGTCCTGTTCTGCACCTGTCCTGTTCACACCTGATTAGTCGGGAGCCCAATCTTTGCCCCAGCCCGTGGCCAGGGATGGTCCTCACACTATTCTAGGTAAATATAATTTGTGTGGTATGTCCTAGTGCTATTTCCCTTACTCACCATTCCCAGGTACCAATTTCTAAAGGTGTTACTGTGATTTCTTGCAAACTTTATGTTTTATTAGTTATATTCTTACTTGTAACATTTCTGGTCACTCTGTTGTGGCCCCTGACTCATAGAATTTTGCATAGATAAAGTGTTTAACACTTCTCACGAGTCTGTGGTTATTTACAGGAAAGGTAAATTATTGAATGTTACCTATTATTCTAACTCCCTTTTCGATCCCTAGGACTTATAACATAGGTGACATGGATTGTTTAGTCAAAGTTTACAGGTATAAGTCCTAAAAGGAATCAAAGTACTGATAGGTTGTAAGTAGAAGCAGGATTACTAAGTCAAAGTGTGAATGTTTAAGGGCCCAGGTGAGTATGGTATATTGAGCTGGTAGTCC
This sequence comes from Lissotriton vulgaris, assembly GCF_964263255.1. NCBI lineage: Eukaryota > Metazoa > Chordata > Amphibia > Caudata > Salamandridae > Lissotriton > Lissotriton vulgaris. The sequence goes on from NC_141691.1 coordinate 99,998,621, forward strand.
CGCGTGCCATCAGGAGGAACTATCACTTTGCTGAGTGCTTTGCTGTGTTGGCCTGCAGTGGCTGCTTCTGTCTTGGGAAGTGAAAGGACTAGACTGAACATTCTACAAATATTTTTCTTGAGTATCTCCAAGGGCTTGAGGTAGAGCTTTCCCCCTATTCAGAAGTCTCAGGAACAGCAAAGACTTCAAGTTCTTCTGCCATCAGCACTTGGGACTGTGTGTTTTGTGCTACAACAGAAGAAAAAGCAACCTGACGCCGTCTACGACGCCGCTGCCGACTCTGTGAGGGCACCGCTGGAATACCGCACGCAACCCTGGTCTCACCAACTACGCCTGCTGATGCCGCCACCGAGCCGCTGCTTGCACCACGACCTGTGGGCTCTGCATTCCGCAGCGCCTTGCTTTACAACACTGGCTTGGTATCCCTGAAGATGGCGCGCCACGCTGAAATGGACTCTGCTGCTTGCACCATGGTTCGAGGGCACCGATTTTTAAGTTACACGATGCACCGCCCTCACGACACCCTACGTTTCCAAAGGTACTGTTTTGCTGGTCTTCCCGACACCGTAGCTAGCCTGCAATGCCGCAGTCAGCCAAAACTGTTTGGACTTTGTTGTTCACAACTCTGTGATAGCCGCAGACAGGAGCTAACAACTTCAAGGAACTGTTTTTCAAGGTTATTCTGATAATTGAAGTTTTCTAAATATTGTATTGTGGATTATTTTCGTTTTTGGTCCTGTCTTGAGTATATAAAAATATTGGACATTTTCTAAACTGGTGTGGAGTCCCTTTTATAGTGCTTACACTGTATTACTGTTGGTTATGTGCAAATGCTTCACACACAGCCTCTAGAATAAGCCTGACTGCTCGTGTCAAGCTACCAAATGTGTGAGCAGGGGTTATTTTAAGAGTGCAACTCCCTTATCCTGACTAGGAAGAAGGGTCCCTACTTGGACAAAGGTGCAAGCCCTTGCCAACTAAAGATCCCCATTTCTAACATTAGTTTTCAGCGGTGAGGATAGGACTTGTGTTTGCACTTGACTTACAGTGATTGGTGTGCACTACTCCCATATCGCAGACCATAACGTGCCACATACCGTTTTTTTGCTGGTCTATTTTTGTGACCCTATCGTTTTGGAACTTTACCTTCCCACTGCATCATGCCTGGCACAGCCACATCATAACTTGCATTCCTAGAGGTGGCCTTTGAGGAGGACAGGTTGGAAGCCTACAATGTCAAGGAGTTGAAAGCTATTTGTAAAAACCTAAAGGTCCAAGTCAGAGGCCTAACCAGAAAGGAGGAACTAAAAAAAGGTGCTGAGGGCCTGGGTAGCAGCCAGGCATGCCACCGAGAAGTCTGGAAATCTTAGTGGGGAGGCGGAGGAGCCTACTCCAAGAGCTTTGCGCTTTTTGAATTTCTTACTTCTTGGGGACTTTAACATTCATTTGGATTGAGCAGAGGCAAGTGACACAAGGAAATTTTGTGATTCACTCAACGTGGCGCAAATTACGCAATGGATTAGTTCTCCATCACATAGTGGGGGGCACATTTTAAACCCAGTCTGCTCCAATTTACCTTTATGTGTCAAGGAACCTCTTCCAATTTCCTGGTCTGATCACTTTCTGATCCATTTTTCATGGATCATCCAGATGCCTTATTCTGCTAAGGGACATCACCAAGGCAGACCCTTTCAAAGAATCAGCCCCTCCACGCTGAGCAGAGTCCTGTCAGACACACACCCTACCGCTGCCAAGGATTTGGGTGGTGCTTTAGAGAGCTTTGCTAACTGGATTTCACAGGCAGTGGAATATTTATCCCCGCCCCTCTCTAATAAGCGTGTAAGAAATACCACCTCTAAACCTTGGTATTCTAGCATGTTGTATGTTGATTTAGATTCCGTATGATTTTCTCGATTCATGCCGTTATACAGGTATAATTCACATTGCCCTTATATAGTCATAGAAATCCAGTCCTTATTTAGGCATAGCCCATGCTACCCAAATACAGGCATGGCTGCTTCCATCCGTTTATCTACGTCACAACGAATTCTTCGAAAACCAGACTCTTAAGCTGGTAGGGACTTCCCCTTACTTGGATATTGATTTCTCCAATAACTCATTTATTATGCATGAACATCTATTCCTTAGGGGTTCATTCATGACGTTCATATGCCTGACTTTTACGTCGATGCTGGCATTCCTAAACACCTTCAAGGTATAAATATACCTTCACTTGCAATGGCAAAGCACGGTGTGGTCCATGCAGTTCGACTACCTACATGCCCGACGCAGCTCGCTACAGCAAGTGCCGAAGAAAGCCGACTCTCCAGCTGACACACTGACTGGAAGCTGTCATCCTCCTGCCAAGAATCCAGCTCCAGTGTTTCTGACTCCCCTTGCAGGGAGTTGAGGAATTGAGTCCCGAGACAGAGATACCAACCTCTCTCATTCTAAGGTATGGAGCTGATTAGAACCTAGAGAAACCTTTGGCAATTCTTGGCAAAACTAAGCTTAGCTAACAAACAGCACCTACTTCTTCCCTGGTACTAGAACTAGGTTAGGTACATTGGGGTAGGTGTATTTTAGAAGCAGCAGTTGAGTATTTTAGCCTGTGTTATTTATGTATGCATTTTTATATATGTCATAGCAACAGACAATGCTATTACAGTATTATTTTATATTACTGTTTACACTGTACGCATTATACTTCGCATTCTGTCTAAGGATTGTAGCAGTGCACCTCTCCTGCATGAGAAAGAAGACTGTTCAATAAACCCTTTTTATTGAAACGCCCGTCTCTATATGTTTGTGCAAAACTCTGTAGAAACGAAGCATGCACGATTGACTGAGTAAAATAGTTATCTATTGTTTCCACAACTCTGAAGATATTTGTTCCAGTTCTAGGGAAACAAAGTTGTCACGTTTATGTGGTTGTCAGAAATTAATCCCTTCTTGTTTATTCGAGAAAGTTTCTAGTGACCTCTGAGTTAGTCGGCACACTTAATTAAGTTTAATATACTCGCTAGAGACATACTGACCTCAGTCCTATGTAAAATCTATAGTGTATATTATTCCAATGCGCAGAGCCTATTGGGTATATAGGAACTACACTACAAGCAAGCTTAAGGAGTTAAAACAGATTTGTAAAAAACTGGAGCGTAGCTGGGAGACAGGCCTACTGCACCTTGGCCAAAGCAGAATTAAGGAAGGCTCAGAGAGAGTATTATGCTGCTATTAGGGAGGCTAAAAGCAGTTATTATGCAGAGCGCATTGCTATGTCTAAAATCAACACGAAGGAAATGTTTTCAATTGTCCAGAGCTTTTTAACTGCCTGCGCAGAGAGCATTGCCCTCCCTGCCTCTGATACATGGTGTGAGAAGCTTTTCTTGTTTCTTTATAGATAAGATCCAAAGGATCCATGACAGTTTTGGGACCAGTACTCTCTGGCAGGTGGGCTCTCCCATTCTGAATACCCCAGTTTCTGATTCAGCCCTCTCCTCTTTGATGGGATTTTCTCCCATCGCCGCATGACTCACTGTCCATCCTCAAATCATTGAAATCGGATTCTCCAGCTGCCACTTGTCTTGCTAGGATGCTAGCTGTGGCTGCTGAGGTGGTCAATTCTGAGAATAACACCAATATTATTATGTCGCTTCAGAATGCCACAGTTCCACCTGAGTGGAAACAGGCCAAACTGCTATTGCTATTAAAAATGCCTTCTTTAGATCCTTCTATGCTAGCTACCGACCTATTTCTCTTCTCCCGGCTGTGGCAAAAGTGTGTGAGAAAGCAGTCTACAAACAGCTTGCCAAATTTTTAGAGACATCTGGGGCCCGCCACCCAGCCCATTCGGGATTCAGTGCCACTTATAGCACAACGACGGGCCTTGTTGAGATGTCAGAGGCTATAAGAGAATGTTTGGATGCAGGCGGCAGAGCGGCCCTGATTTTATTGGCTCTCTCTGCCGCCTTTGATACGGTGCCCCACCGCCAACTACTTGCCCGTCTTTCAAGCATTGGCGTATCAGGTCTGGCATGGGATTGGCTCAAATAATTTCTAGAGGACAGAACACAGCAGGTATGGTTGCCTCCGTTCTCCTCGGCCCCAAGAAAAGTGACCATGGGAGTTCCGCAGGGCTCCACTTTGGATCCTCTTCTCTTCAATCTAAACATTACTCTCCTGATCTATCTAGCAGAGGAGCTGGGAGCTAAGATTATTGCTTAAGCAGATGATACACAGCTCCTCTTCACGTGGAAGAAAAATGACTTGTCCCCGGATCAAGCGAAAAATTGTCTTCAGGCGTTTTTAAATGGCTTGTACGGGCTCAGCTTAAGTGCAATGAGGACAAGTCTGAGGTACTTCTGTATGGGTCTTTTCTCACACAATTTAGGGAGGATCTTTGGCCCACAGAGTACCCTATGTCTAATTCTGTGGGCAATACTGTTAAGAATCCGGGGGTCGGGTTTAGTGAGGACCTCCGGTTTTCCACTCAGATAAAAAAACTTGCCGGAGTTTGCTTTGGCACATTGAAATCGCTTAGGAAGTTCCTACCACTGCTACCTAGGCCAGCCAAGGAAATGGAGACTCCTGCCCTCATTCTGTCATGTATTGACAATGTCAACGCACTGTATATTGGCTTGCCTGCCTACCAGCTGAGAAAATTGTAAACTATTCAAAATGCTGCAGCAAGAGCTCTGCTCGGTATCTCACAAAGATCGAGCATATAACAACATCTACGGGACCTACACTGGCTACCTCTGACACAATGTGTCCTGTTTAAAGCGCTCACTCTTGCCCATGGAGCTCTTCACAAATCTGGGCCGCCTTATCTTAGGAGACGCTCTGGTTTTTACGTACCCCGAAGACAATTGCGGAATACTCAAGACCCCAGGCTGTTTAAGAAGCAGCTAAAGACCTTGCTTTTTAATTAATCAACAGCGCCCCTCAGCTCTGTTGCATTGGCAGTTGGCTCCCGCGCCGGGACACTCTTGAGTATCGATGCACGATATAAGTGTTAATAACATAACATAACATGTGCTGTTGGGAAGGGGGAGGTCCCTCCCAGCCAGGTAGCAGTGGTTATTTCGGCAGCTGAGCTGGAGGACAGAAGAGAAGCTAGGAGACATGAGATAGAGTTTGAGAGGCTCAAGATGGAGTCACAAAGGAATGTATTAGACCATGAGTCTGGGCTCAAGGAGATGGAATTGAGGAGCAAGTCTAGCACGGATGGTGACAGCAACTCTTCAGTGCAGGCGGATAGGATTGCGCACATCCCCAAGAATGTAGGTAAAGAGTATAAGAAGGGGGATGACAGAGAGAGGTGGTTTCAAGCGTACGAGTCGTCTATTCACATGAATGGGGTCCCTGAAAGGAACTGGGGGGCAGGTTTGTGGCCTCTCCTTCCAGAAGAAGCTAGTGTTGTGTAGTTCCTATTAAAAGTATACAGGACCTGCACGTTTTGACAACATACACTGTAGGATTGGTGTCAGACAAACTCTGATCACCCCCACAGGGGTATGTTGGCCTTCTTGTACCAGTAGTGGCTCAGAGTGCCACTAGAATCTACTCTTACCAAGGCGACAATAGTTCCTGGCAACCATCAAACATGACAACCCTGATCCCTCAGGACAGTGGAAACAATATACCACTTTTCGCTCAATCACTCATGCATGTCTCAGAGAGATACACCGAAAACAAGCTGGGCGTTTTCATTAATCATTTATTGAACAGTTGTTATTCTGGTGTAGAATAGATGTGCTAAAACAACCATTAGACAGTATAAGATATTAATGATTAACAGTTCTATAAAGGTAAAAGGATGGTATAGTTCTACCATCTTACTAAAATCATGAATACATTCCAGTATGTGAAACACATGCTAAAAGATGTGTAATCCGAAGATGCCTCCCTAACTAGATGTATCTAAGATGTATCTAAGTGTGGAGAAGTGTGGCTCACTGGTTAGAGCAGGCATACCCTGAAGCAGAGGTCAGACCCGGGACCAGGGTTCAATTCCCGACGCGGCAGGGTCTTGAGCTCGAATGTCCATGGACTCGATAATTCTCGCTTCGGTGCCTGACCGAATCATGGGTTCACACTCTGCAACTCAGGGCATTAAGCTTGCTTAATCTCCACAATGGCCCCGCGCGGCGGGATGCCTGGCTTTCACCTTGGGGATACCCTGTAGGGGCTATCTCACAGGGAAAAGCCAGGACGGGTTCCCAAGGCAAGCGCGGAGATACCCCTTCGGGGGTCGAATCTGGCGCTATATAAGAATATAATAATAATAATAATAGTAATAATAATAATCGAGCAGGGGTGTAGGTGTTAAACCAAGATTTCCTCTAGGATTCAGTCAACCCCATTACCTGCAGTGAGACTATGGGACCCCGTCCTGGTCTAGAGCTGGACAACCCGCGAGAGATGTTAGACCACTGCGCGTTAGAGTGTCTGCATGCAGGAACCTCAGCGTCTCTGGTCAGTGTGTCGACCGGGAAGTCTCAGTTTCCTCTAGCTATCTTAGCAAGAAGTGATGTATATATACCCATAGGTCTCCCCAGGGGTTTTACCTTGCTGTATTACTGTGTCGGTCTAAGGATGACGTCAGGCATGAACTTTGTACATAAATTTTAATCAGGAGATGTCAGTCCTGCTGTGCTTCCAAGAACCCTCATGCATAATGTATGAGATTTCGAACTAGGGGAAACCCATGTTCTAAACATAGTGTAATATCTAGGTAAAAGGTCCGTCCCTGTAAACCGTAACAAGTGTAATGTAGGGAGAGAATATAGGTGAAGGGTGACAAGTTTACTGAGGCCTATATTATAGAACTTATATGAAATATATAACTAGGGATACCCTGATAGCTTTGGGTAGTGGAAGAACATCACCTATGCTGACATGAAGGATACACTCCTCAATAGGTATGGGCTCACTCCTGAAAAGTACAGGGATCAGTTTAGGTCCAGTAAAAAGTCTGATGCCAACACTTGATTGGAATGTGTAGATTCGTGCTGCAGGTCACTGGATGGCTGGGTGAAGGGCAGAAATGTAACAGATTTTCAGGGGCTCTATAATTTGATTGCATGGGAGCACTTGTCTAGTGTGTGTTTTGCAGATCTGTGCCAGCACCTAGGCGATAGTAAGTTGACTGAACCCAGGAAGCTTTCTATGGAGGCGGACCGCCAGGTCAGACCAGGGTCCAAAACAAAGCATTTGGGGGAGACTCAGCCAAAGGTGGGCAAGGGCCCCCAGCAGAAAGGTGGGGGGGGAGGCAAAGGTAAAGCACAGGAGTTCTCTAAAGGGCCCACAACACACCAAGGGTAAGGGTTCCCATACCACAGGAGATAAGAAGCAAGGGGTCCTTTCAGGAAAGCCTGCTGAGACTGACCCCCGCAAGTGTTTTGCATGTGACCAGGTGGGACACGTGAAGGAGGACCCAAAGTGTCCCAAGAGGGCACAGCCACCTACTGGTGGGCAGACCAAGGTGTTGGTGAGTGTAGAGCTTGGGGAGGAGGGGTGCCCACAGGAGGGTGGGGAATCCAGCAGAAATGACCCTCATCTTACTAGGGGATAGTGAGATGGTCCCAGGAAACCAGGTGCCCCCTTACACAAAGAAATATAGCACCTAGGTGACCATCAATGAGAAAAGGGTAGAGGCTCTCAGAGATACTGGACCCAGTGTGACCTCTGTCTGGTGTAACCTGGTCTCTGAGGAGCAGGTAGTCCCCTGGGCATTCCACCAAGTAGTTGCTGTGGACAACTCAGAGCACCAGTGTATGGTGGTGCAGGTTCCCTTTGAGTGGAGTGGGTCTCAGGTCACTTGAGGGTGGTTGTAAGCCCTACCATGCCTGTAGATTGTCTGCTAGGTAACTGTAGGAGCGTAGGGTCTGCAATCCTATGATCACCCAGATTTTTTTGCTTTCGTTTCACTGGTTTACGACTTTCTCTGGCTGTGGGCCTGCCAATCAGACCCACAGCCTGGCTGTTCTCTCATTAAATTACGACATGTACCCTAGGTGCATTTACCAATTGGTACTGGGCCACCTTATCAGACACTGTAACTCAGGGCATAGGTGTACCCAGGGCCTACCAGGGGCTGAAGCATGTATTATGCCACCCCTGGCTGGCCTCCTAAATCTGACACAACTGGCTGCATGACAGCTGGGGCAAAGTCGTGTAATCACCCTTTGCTGTAGATATAGTATACCTATATCTAACCCTAAAAATGGACACACAGATTCCTATCAGTCACTCCTATGGCAGGCCTTAACAATCCTGAAGTCAGAGTGCATGGAATCGTGTGAAATGGTGCTCTGGCATGAGCTGAGCCCGTTTGCAGCTTGCGGAACCAATCCTAATAGCTGTTCCATGATAACGCATACCATATACTCTTAAGTGCATTATAATCCTCGCGGTTAAATGCTATCTTTGGTATTGCTTTATCAAAACATGTCGAGTAAGGTGTCATACGAATTGGAATACTAACCCCTCGCCAATTCTGGTGACGGGGTTAGCATTCCACCCTTCTAGAGGGACACGACATGTATGTAACTGTGAACCCCGGTTAAAGTTAAACGAAGCCTCAGCTCCACAAAATGGATGCTGCCACCACAGACACGAGTCTGACCTCCTGCTGCTGGGAGTCCTTCCAGCGAGGAGAGCTTGGACAAAAGGTTTCCTGTCCGGGGCGGTGCTAGCACCATCCCAGACAGGGTTTTGTGTATCCTGGGTAGGCAGGGCTTTACAGGAAGGTGACTGCTGAGTGGCACCCCGGTGCTCACTACGCATAGGCCGGTCAGAACCAGTTCCAGGGGCACACCAACCCCTGGCCTGGGGAAAGTCCGGCATGGGAGAGGGGTGTAACCACCCCCCTCCTAGTCCCACCCATAGGCAGGACCTAGTCACCGGGTCAGCCCCTTTTCTTAGTATAAAGATAGGAGCGGGCCCCCTGTTCAAATTAGATCATCTTTGGAATCAAGACACGACTTTCTGCGAAAGGACTTCAAGATTTCTTCTTCAAGATTCTCCCTTGTGACTAAGGAGTAGTCACCCTGCATCCGCAGGCACCATCTTAAGAACACTGCGGTCTGCTGTAAGTCCTTCCTCCGGAATCCGACTGCCCAGCTCGACGAGAACTGGCTTCCCTGGCACCTCTGACCTCTACTCATCTCTACAGCAAAGCTGAGAACCGTGAGTGCGACGAGACCTCGAGGGACTGGCCATCTTCAAGACTGCACGACTTCTTTACAGCCAGCCCGCCGAGTAATCCACTGGTGAGTGCTTTGGGGTCCAAGAAGCCCCGACCCTGAGCAGCTCCAGCACCGAAGATCAGCCCTCCAGCATCTCCACGATCTGCGTGGAACCCTTCTGCTTTTTGCTGCTCACCGCGTTGTTTGGCTACTAGCCCGCTGGCTTGTGGCCTTCTTAACGACGCCCGACGACATCACTGCTGCTGGTCTGGTTGCTCCAGACTGGCCCTTGCTCCCTTCAAAAAGAGGAGCACCCCGGACCCTCCTGGTCCACTCAAAACGCCATTTTCGGTCCACTGCGTGGGCCTGAATTTGCCAAGGCTTTGTTGCCCAATCCTGGGTTCAGCGACGCCGACAGCTTCATCCATCGTGGGACAGCTCGCTCCTCCATCCTGGTCGCCGGCAACGCCTCCTGGTCCGTGAGATCTGCAGAGCCCAGCGTCGCCCACTCACCTAGTCGAGGTGACTACCATCCGGTGCCCTCCTGGTGCCACCTGACTACTGGCTAGTAGTCACGAACTTGGTCCCCTCTGCTTTCAGGTGTCATCTATCTTCAAGATCCAGGCTTGGATCACTTCGAACTCTCTTCACTGGTCGCCTGCCAGCATCTTTCTTCCAGGCTCCTGGTCCGTCTACGAGGATTCCCAACGTCTTTTGAGACCTATGCAGCTGCAGCCCCTGGGCTAGGTAACTTCGGCATTTCGGTGCCCCAGCATAGCCTCACTACCCAAGGGTCAGAATCCACTTTCGTTTTCCTCCTACCAGGTCGGGTTCGCCCGAGAACACTAACTTTGCTTTTACTAGCTACCATAGACTTTGTCCCGCATCACGCGTGAGAGTGCTCACTCTGCACCCGAGTCCCCTGGGCCTCCTAGAAGTAATCTAAAGATTCTATAGTCAAGTCCTAGCGATTCCAAAGCCTATTAGTACTGTACTTACCTGCTAGTAATTTCGCATTCCACTTTCAGAGTATATGGTTTTCCGTGCCCCTCGGGCATTTGTATATACTGTGCTAACTTAAGTATTTTCGTAAGAGTTTTGTTTTGTGCTTAGTACCCTGTCCTCATAAAGAGTACAGGGCTGTTGTGATTCTAATAAATACACTGTTTATTTTCATAACACTTGTGTGGTGTCCTTTCACTTGGTGTTCAAGGGGTATATGTGTGGTATAACAGCTGGCTTAACACGCCCTCTCGAGTCTTTAGCCTTAGACTGCTCGTATCCACGCTACTAGGATAGCTGGTCTATAAGGTTGACTTACAACCAATCATCAATAAGGGTTGTTGGACTGATACATAGTGATCACTAGAATAGTGAGCACTGCATATCAGGCCACCTTCTCACATTGGTGAGCAGCGGTTGGGATTTGAGCTTGCTGTTGTTTTACCACACGTATCCTAAGAATATCTTGTTGAAAGATCACATAAGTACTTCAGGTACATATAACTTAGCTTAGAATACTCTGAGTTCTACTGAACCAGCTGTTGTAGCTCCTCAAGGCTTAGCACACCTTGGCTGCAACTCTTAGCAAGGGATCAGTAGGCAAACACCTAGTGTAGGTAGGTGCATCACTTACACCACACTAGAATCAGCATGTCAGACAAAGGAGGAAACTCTGAGTCTCCCCTTGTGTCAGTGGACCCTCCACAGGTCCCCACTTCCAGATATGCTGCTCTTAGTTTCCAGGAGATGAGACAAGTGTGTACCTCCAGGAAACTAAAACAGGGGTCTAACCCCACAGTTCCCTTTCTGATTGGTCTCTTAGAGACTTATGATGCCAGGAGGGCTGGTAACCCAGACCCTTCTAATCCAGATGGGAACATGCCTCCCCTAGAGGGAACCAGGGGTGACCCAGACCTTATCCATCTCTCTGCAGAAGGTGAAGAGGAGGATGAGGATCTGGAGCCATCTGATGATGAGGTAGACAAAGGTCCAGGAATAGTTAGCCAGCTAACTAGGGACAACTTAAGCAGGCATGAGAATGGTACTAGGAGATCCCTGGGACCCCTCTCAGGTCAGCTTAACATTGGGAATGGACGAGTTAGGTCTCTATCAAGAGGCTCTAACAGATCCATTCGAACCAATGGCTCTCAGGCCTCTGCTCTGAGGAGGATGACCTCACCTCAGAGGAGAATCTATGAAGCCAAGGAAAGGGAAGTCAATCTGAGGATTGAAAGGGAAGAACTGGCCCTGGCCAAAGAAAGACTTGCCTTTGCTAGAGAGCAAGAATTGAGTGGGTCAAAACCCACTGGTGGCAGCATTGTACCTAGCAATAGGGAAAGGAGTTTTGATACAAAGCACCTGAATAAGATAGTGCCCCCCTTTAAACAAGGGGATGACATCCACAAATGGATTACTGCTTTGGAGAGGGCTTGCACTGTACAGTGTGTCCCCCAGAGTCAGTGGGCAGCTATCTTGTGGCTCTCCTTTGAAGGTAAAGGTAGAGATAAGCTCCTCACTACTAGAGTGGAGGATGCTAACAATTACCAAGTCCTGACGAATACACTGATTGATGGGTTTGGCCTAACCACTGAGCAGTACAGGTTGCTGTTCAGGAATACCCAGAAAACTCAGTCTCAGGATTGGTCTGATTTTGTAGATTGTGCCACTAAGGCTTTGGAGGGCTGGTTGCTGGGCAGTAAGGTTACTGATTACACAGGATTGTATAATTTGATCATGAGAGAACAAATTTTAAACAATTGTCAGAACCAGTTGTTGCATCAGCATCTTGTTGACTCAGATCTGACCTCTCCCCAAGAATTTGGAAAGAAGGCAGACAGATGGGTCAGAACAAGAGTTAAGCAGAACCAGGGCCAGAATCAAGGTGGTCAGAAGAAAGCAGACCAGAAGGGTAAAGATTCTAAGGGTGAACAAAATGACCAGAAGTCTTCAACAGGTCCCCAACAACCCAAAGAGGGTGGGGGTCAGGCTCCCCAGAAAAAGAAGAATCAAGAAGGCCAATCTAAAAGGTGGTGCCAATACTGCAAAAGTAAAACTCACTGGTTTAGTGAGTGCACCAAGAAAGGAGGAGGGAAGACTCCTGCCACTGCAGCCCCTAAGGCACCTGTGCCCCCTAGTACAGTCAGCAGTGGTAGTGCACCTCCCAAGGGTTTAGTTGGGTTAACCTTGGGTTCTGAGGGGTATGACAACTTAGTTGGCACACTCACTCAGGCTGTCCTTGTCTGTACAGGGGATGTGGATATATCCCCTGATATAAGTCCCAATACTTTGGGCAAATACAGGCAGACACCTTTGATAAATGGAAAATGGCTCAGGCCTATAGGGACACTTGTGCCAGTGTCACAATGGTGACACCTAACTTTGTGGACCCTGGACAGATCATGCCAGGTACAGATTTCCTGGTGACCAATGCAAGCAATGTCACTACCAGTCATAGTATGGCAATTGTTGCTTTCTCCTGGGGAGGGGTAAATGGCCAAAAGAAGGTTGTTGTTAGCTCAGACCTCCCAGTAGATTGTTTGTTGGGCAATGATTTGGAGTCATCACAATGGTCAGAAGTGGAGCATAGGACTCACATGGAGATGTTAGGCTTGCCAGCACATGTGCTTGCTGTGACTAGGTCACAGGCCAGAAGATGCCCCACTGAACAGGTGCTGGATCCTGGAACAATGGCCCAGACACCTTCCAAGAAGAAGAGCAGTAGGGTTAAGGCATCGCCTTCCCCCTTGCCCCAGGTTGTGGATCAAGTCTCAGAGGAGGCTGACCTACAGGAATTGAGGGAAACTGAGCCTAAAGAGTTTGAACTTGATCAAGTTGAATTCCTGGGCTCAGGGGGACCCTCAAGGGAAGACCTGGGGAAGGACCAGTTAGACTGCCCTTCCCTTGAACCCCTCAGACAGCAGGCTGCTGCTGAGGCTGCTGGGAACGCCACAGGTACCCACAAGGTATACTGGGAAGATGGACTCCTGTACACTGAGGCGAGAGACCCCAAGCCTGGCATGGCCAGGAGGCTGGTTATCATTTGAAAGAGTGGGGATTGACATTGTTGGTCCAATGGAACCCCAGACAGAATCAGGGCACAAGTTTATACTGGTGGTAGTGGATCATGCCACCAGGTATCCTGAAGCTATTCCACTTAGGACCACTACAGCACCTGTAGTGGCAAGGGCCCTAGTTGGAGTGTTCTCCAGAGTGGGCTTCCCTAAGGAGGTTGTCTCTGACAGAGGTGCAAACTTCATGTCAAGCTACTTAACTGCTATGTGGAAGGAATGTGGTGTCAACTACAAGTTCACCACGCCCTATCACCCACAATGCAATGGGCTTGTTGAAAGGTTCAACAGGACCCTAAAAGGGATGATTCATGGACTACCTGAAAAGCTCAGGCGTAGATGGGATGTCCTGATTCCCTGCCTTCTGTTTGCTTACAGAGAGGTCCCACAGAAGGGGGTTGGCTACAGCCCTTTTGAACTTTTGTATGGGCATCCTGTAAGAGGACCCCTGTGCTTGGTGAAGGAAGGATGGGAGAGACCTCTCAAAAAGCCTGCAACCAGCATAGTGGACTATGTACTTGGTCTCCGCTCCAGGATGGCTGAGTATATGGAGAAGGCATCTGAAAACCTTAAGGCCAGTCAAGAACTCCAAAAAGCTTGGCATGACCAAAAGGCTGTCCTGACTGTTTATCAGCCTGGACAGAAGGTGTGGGTGTTGGAGCCAGTGGCCCCAGCAGCACTCAAAGACAAATGGTCTGGGCCCCACACAATTCTTGAGCAAAAGGGAGAGGTCACCTACCTGGTGGACCTTGGAACTCCCAGGAGCCCCCACAGGGTGCTCCATGTCAACAGGCTCAAAGCATATGTCGACAGGAAGGACATGAGCTTGCTCATGGCCATAGATGAGGGACAGGAGGAAGAGAGTGACCCTCTCCCAGACCTGCTCACTCAGAATCCTGATGATGGGTCAGTAGATGGTGTTGTCTTTTGTGGCAGCCTCTCTGAGCATCAACAGAAAGACTGTAAACAGGTTCTTCAGTCTTTCAGACATATGTTCTCTCTGACACCCAGTCAGACCAATTGGTGCACCCATGAGGTTGACACTGGTGACAGCCTGCCAGTCAAGAGTAAAATCTACAGGCAGCCTGATCATGTTAGAGACTGCATCAAAACTGAAGTGCAGAAAATGTTGGAGTTGGGAGTCATTGAACCCTCAGATAGCCCTTGGGCTAGTCCAGTAGTTCTAGTGCCAAAGCCTCACACCCAGGGTAGTAAGAAAGAGATGAGGTTCTGCGTAGACTACAGGGGTCTCAATGCAGTCACTAAGACTGATGCCCACCCAATACCAAGGGCAGATGAACTTATAGATAGATTGGCTTCTGCCAACTACTTAAGTACATTTGACCTGACAGCTGGGTATTGGCAAATCAGGTTAGCTGAGGATGCCAAGCCCAAGACAGCATTTTCAACCCCTGGTGGGCATTATCAGTTTGTGGCAATGCCCTTTGGTCTGAAAAATGCACCTGCCACCTTCCAAAGGTTGGTGAATCATGTCCTCACTGGGCTGGATGACTTCTGTGCAGCTTATCTTGATGATATTGCTGTCTTTAGCTCCACCTGGGAGGATCACCTGGTCCACCTGAGGAAAGTGTTAGAGGCTCTGCAAGCAGCAGGCCTCACTATCAAGGCCACCAAGTGCCAGATAGGGCAGACACAGGTTGTATACCTGGGCCACCTTGTAGGTGGAGGCCAGGTTCAGCCACTGGAGAGCAAAATACAGTCAATCAGGGGCTGGGCTCCTCCAACCACCCAGACTCAGGTTCGAGCTTTCTTGGGCCTGACTGGTTACTACAGAAAGTTTGTCAGGAACTATGGATCAATTGTGACTCCATTAAATGAACTGACAAGTAAGAAAATGCCAAAAAAGGTTCAGTGGACAGCAGGCTGTCAAAAAGCATTCGATGACCTAAAGCAGGCCATGTGCACAGCACCTATCCTCAAGAGTCCAGACAACTCCAAACCATTCATTGTCCAAACAGATGCTTCTGAGTTGGGTGTGGGAGCTGTTCTATCTCAACTGAATTTTGATGGTCAAGACCAGCCCATTGCTTTTATAAGCAGAAGGCTGACCCCCAGAGAGAAGAATTGGTCAGCTATTGAGAGGGAGGCCTTTGCTGTGGTTTGGGCCCTGAGGAAGCAGAGGCCATACTTGCTTGGCACTCACTTCAAGATTCAGACCGACCATAAGCCCCTCTTGTGGCTAAATCAGATGAAGGGTGAAAACCCCAAACTGCTTAGGTGGTCCATTTCCCTACAGGGGATGGACTTTACAGTGGAACATAGACCTGGTACTGATCATGACAATGCCGATGGGCTCTCCAGATATTTCCACTTAGAACAAGAAGACTCACCTGGTCAAGGTTAGCTTATTGTCCCAAAGTTTGGGGGGGTCATGTAGGAGAGTAGGGTCTGCAATCCTATGATCACCCAGATTTTTTTGCTTTTGTTTCACTGGTTTACGACTTTCTCTGGCTGTGGGCCTGCCAATCAGACCCACAGCCTGGCTGTTCTCTCTCTAAATTACGGCATGTACCCTAGGTGCATTTACCAATTGGTACTGGGCCACCTTATCAGACCCTGTAACTCAGGGCATAGGTGTACCCAGGGCCTACCAGGGGCTGAAGCATGTATTATGCCACCCCTGGCTGGCCTCCTAAATCTGACACAACTGGCTGCATGACAGCTGGGGCAAAGTCGTGTAATCACCCTTTGCTGTAGATATAGTATACCTATATCTAACCCTAAAAATGGACACACAGATTCCTATCAGTCACTCCTATGGCAGGCCTTAACAATCCTGAAGGCAGAGTGCATGGAATCGTGTGAAATGGTGCTCTGGCATGAGCTGAGCCCGTTTGCAGCTTGCGGAACCAAGTCCTAATAGCTGTTCCATGATAACGCATACCATATACTCTTAAGTGCATTATAATCCTCGCGGTTAAATGCTATCTTTGGTATTGCTTTATCAAAACATGTCGAGTAAGGTGTCATACGAATTGGAATACTTACCCCTCGCCAATTCTGGCGACGGGGTTAGCATTCCACCCTTCTAGAGGGACACGACATGTATGTAACTGTGAACCCCGGTTAAAGTTAAACGAAGCCTCAGCTCCACAAAATGGATGCTGCCACCACAGACACGAGTCTGACCTCCTGCTGCTGGGAGTCCTTCCAGCGAGGAGAGCTTGGACAAAGGGTTTCCTGTCCGGGGCGGTGCTAGCACCATCCCAGACAGGGTTTTGTGTATCCTGGGTAGGCAGGGCTTTACAGGAAGGTGACTGCTGAGTGGCACCCCGGTGCTCACTACGCATAGGCCGGTCAGAACCAGTTCCAGGGGCACACCAGCCCCTGGCCTGGGGAAAGTCCGGCATGGGAGAGGGGTGTAACCACCCCCCTCCTAGTCCCACCCATAGGCAGGACCTAGTCACCGGGTCAGCCCCTTTTCTTAGTATAAAGATAGGAGTGGGCCCCCTGTTCAAATTAGATCATCTTTGGAATCAAGACACGACTTTCTGCGAAAGGACTTCAAGATTTCTTCTTCAAGATTCTCCCTTGTGACTAAGGAGTAGTCACCCTGCATCCGCAGGCACCATCTTAAGAACACTGCGGTCTGCTGCAAGTCCTTCCTCCGGAATCCGACTGCCCAGCTCGACGAGAACCGGCTTCCCTGGCACCTCTGACCTCTACTCATCTCTACAGCAAAGCTGAGAACCGTGAGTGCGACGAGACCTCGAGGGACCGGCCATCTTCAAGACTGCACGACTTCTTTACAGCCAGCCCGCCGAGTAATCCACTGGTGAGTGCTTTGGGGTCCGAGAAGCCCCGACCCTGAGCAGCTCCAGCACCGAAGATAGCCCTCCAGCATCTCCACGATCTGCGTGGGGCCCTTCTGCTTTTTGCTGCTCACCGCGTTGTTTGGCTACTAGCCCGCTGGCTTGTGGCCTTCTTAACAACGCCCGACGACATCACTGCTGCTGGTCTGGTTGCTCCAGACTGGCCCTTGCTCCCTTCCAAAAGAGGGGCACCCCGGACCCTCCTGGTCCACTCAAGACGCCATTTTAGGTCCACCGCGTGGGCCTGAATTTGCCAAGGCTTTGTTGCCCAATCCTGGGTCCAGCGACGCCGACAGCTTCATCCATCGTGGGACAGCTCGCTCCTCCATCCTGGTCGCCGACAACGCCTCCTGGTCCGTGAGATCTGCAGCGCCCAGCGTCGCCCACTCACCTAGTCGAGGTGACTACCATCCGGTGCCCTCCTGGTGCCACCTGACTACTGGCTAGTAGTCACGAACTTGGTCCCCTCTGCTTTCAGGTGTCATCTATCTTCAAGATTCAGGCTTGGATCACTTCGAACTCTCTTCACTGGTCGCCTGCCAGCATCTTTCTTCCAGGCTCCTGGTCCGTCTACGAGGATTCCCGACGTCTTTTGAGACCTATGCAGCTGCAGCCCCTGGGCTAGGTAACTTCGGCATTTCGGTGCCCCAGCATAGCCTCACTACCCAAGGGTCAGAATCCACTTTCGTTTTCCTCCTACCAGGTCGGGTTCGCCCGAGAACACTAACTTTGCTTTTACTAGCTACCATAGACTTTGTCCCGCATCACGCGTGAGAGTGCTCACTCTGCACCCGAGTCCCCTGGGCCTCCTAGAAGTAATCTAAAGATTCTATAGTCAAGTCCTAGCGATTCCAAAGCCTATTAGTACTGTACTTACCTGCTAGTAATTTCGCATTCCACTTTCAGAGTATATGGTTTTCCGTGCCCCTCGGGCATTTGTATATACTGTGCTAACTTAAGTATTTTCGTAAGAGTTTTGTTTTGTGCTTAGTACCCTGTCCTCATAAAGAGTACAGGGCTGTTCTGATTCTAATAAATACACTGTTTATTTTCATAACACTTGTGTGGTGTCCTTTCACTTGGTGTTCAAGGGGTATATGTGTGGTATAACAGCTGGCTTAACACGCCCTCTCGAGTCTTTAGCCTTAGACTGCTCGTATCCACGCTACTAGGATAGCTGGTCTATAAGGTTGACTTACAACCAATCATCAATAAGGGTTGTTGGACTGATACATAGTGATCACTAGAATAGTGAGCACTGCATATCAGGCCACCTTCTCACAGTAACGACCTAGAGCAGTCCTTGTGGAAGGATGTTGAGCTCAGGTCTCACTTGGAGATGCTTGGGTTGCCAGAGTGGGCATGCATGTCCACTTGGTTAAATAGAGGCCAGGAAGTGTGATCAAAAGGACCTGGAGCCTGAAACAGTAGCCCAGGTGCCTGCCAAGAGAAAGGGCAGGGGGCGTGGGGAACCAGGCCCTGAAGTTCCCACGGACCAGGAGGAGGCGGACCTTGAGGGGGACACCCCAGTACCTACAGGGGAGCAGGTAGCTGAACTGGGGGACATCTATGAGCGGACCCATTGGCAGCAAGAAGGGGATCCCAACGGGGAGAATTTTTACAGGGAGCAGAAAGAATGCCCTTCTCTGAAGGGTATGTGGCGGCAAACTGCAGACCAGGCAGCTGGTGATCAGTCCGGATCACATTGGATCTACTGGGAGAATGGTCTCCTGTACAGCGAGCCTAAGGTCGCTGAACCTGGGTCAGTCCGTGTGCTGGTGGTACTCCAGCGCTTTAGGACCTTCCTACTGGGTCTGGCTCATGACATGCCTTTGGCAAGACATTTGGGGCGGGACAAGACCTTTGATAGGCTTGTCACCGACTTCTTTTGGCCCCAAATGTGAAGGCAGTCAGATGAACATTGCAGGACTTGCCAAACTTTCCAGGCAAGTGGCAGGAGTGGGAGGAAGGTCAAAGCTCCTCTACAACCTGTTCCAGTTTTTGGAAGACCCTTTGAAAGGGTAGGGATGGACATTGTTGGGCCACCGGATCCCAAGACAGCCATGGGCAGCAGGTACATTCTGGTCTTGGTGGACCATGCCACCCGGCACCCGGAGGCACTCCCTCTCAGGACAATGATGGCGCCAGTGGTGGGCCGGACGTTAATGGGGATCTTTTCCCACGTGGGTTTCCCCAGAGAGGTGGTTTCAGACTGTGGGCCCAATTCCATATCAAAGTTAATGACATCCCTGGGGAAGGCGAACCTAGAAGCCTCCTCTTTCACTCCCAATATTGGGATGGTCCCTCTGGAAGTATTGACATTCGAGAAAACAGTATTGAAGGATATGGGGGGGATCCCTAGAGTAATATCCTTCAATAACCTGTCCAAGGTTGAACAAACAGCAGCTAGATCCCTCGCGGAGGATACTAGAATCATTATTAAGCAGGCAGACCAAGGGGGTGCCACTGTAATCCAATCTACAGATGACTATGACCAGGAATGTAGACACCTACTTAACAACACCATATACTACACCCCCATCTCTGTTGATCCCACCTCCATACTGAAGACCGAGATTACCAGTATGGTGGTTGAGGCAGAGGCCAATGGATGGATATGCAAGAAAGAGGCCTACTTTTTGGTCACCAGGGACCCCAGGGTACCCTATTTCTACACTCTCCCCACTATTCACAAGGGTACCACCCCTATACCCGGGAGACCACCGTGTCAGGAATAGGGTCACTCTTGGAACCACTGTCCCAGTTCTGCGACCATTTTCTACAGCTGATCGTTGCAAAGACTCGGTCATATGTACGAGACACCATAGACATACAATGCATCATAGAGGGAGTGGATGACATCTCTGACGTCAACCTTCTAGTCACCTTAGAAGTAGAAGCGTTGTACACCAATATTCCCCAAAGAGAGATACTGAATGCAGTGGCAGCATGGCTGAGGAAAGAGGATTGGAACTCCCCCACACCCATTTCATTCATCATGGGGTGTGCCACTCTTGCTCTCACTGAGAACTTTTTTTTGTACCAAAAACAGTTGTTCCACCAGTCACAGGGAACTTCAATGGGGAGCACCTTTGCCCCCAGTGTGGCATGCCTCTACATGGCCACCTTCAAAGAACACATCATCAGGAATACGAACAACCCATACAACAATAACATCACCTTATGGAGGAGATTTATTGACCCAAAGTGAACTAATTCCCTTGAGATGTATACAGAAAAAGCTACAACATAGCCTCAAGCTGAAATATATCAAAACTAGTGCAATCTCAAAGATAAAATACAGCAAAATTTATTAAAGAAATGAACAATAAAAACAATTCATATTGACCTATATATCACAAAATTCTCTAAACATAATAGTTAAAACTAAAAATACAATTTATAACTCAAAATATTGTGACCTGAGATTTATTGACGACATCCTGGTCTTCTGGAAGGGTGACCCCGCCACCTGCGAGGCATTCTGTGACTGGGTGAATACACAGAACCAACACTTAAGATTCACACACACCATCTCAGAGACTAACATACCTTTTCTTGACCTCAATATACAACAGCAGACAGGCCTCAGCACTAACCTGTACAGGAAGCCAACTGACAGGAACAGTTTGCTACTATATCAGAGCCACCACCCGAGGGCACTTAAGGACAATCTACCATTTGGCCAGTTTTTGCGTCTTAGACGCAATTGTAGCTCCACAAATGATTACAGAGCAGAGGCCAAGGTACTTGAGCACAACCTTAAACACAGAGGCTATCCCACCAAACTGGTCAAGTATTCCAGCCAAGAGAGTTCTCAATAACCCCAGAAAAGCACTCTTTCAAAAAACAAACAAAGAGCACACAGAATCACTGACTTGTGTGACTTCGTACACGTCTAATTCCACGCACATTATGGAAATTATCGGGAAACACTGGGGTATCCTGAACACGGGTGAGATTGAGTTCCCCCTGCCTAGATTTGCCTACAAGAGAACGCAGAATCTGAAAGATGTGATCATACACATCAGACCCCGAACTAAACAGAATGAGACACGGAAAACTCTCTGGGGTCTCCCCTCTATCATGGGACACTACCCCTGTGGTGGCTGTACTGTCTGCGACCAGATCAGAGTGGTGAAAATAATAGCCCTATCAGATTCCTTCACAAGGACATTAAAGACACACACAAACTGTAACACACCTAAATGCATTTACCTGATCACCTGTCCCTGTGGTAAAATGTATGTAGGGATGACAATCAGAAAAACCAAAGGGGATGATGGACGGATTGTTGAACAGTGCAAGCACTCACTCCCAATCAACTGATCTGGGTTCAATCCATCATCATTCTTTAGCTCACTCCGCCACCCCAGTTCAGACATGGCCATATGCAAATCAGACTGACCCTGTGCCTCATGGGAACAGTACAGCCCGAACTGCCAACCCATGTCTTCCCTGGACCGGAAATAAGCATCCTGGGACCGGTTTCTGGGTAATCAGCCATCATCAGCCAGGCTAGCTTGAATCCAGTGACAAAGTGAGCAAGGCACCCACGTCTGGGCATACCCTGCCAACTTAGGGCGAACAAAGCAAAACCAAAGGGGATGATTGACGGAGTGTTGAACATTGCAAGCACTCACCTCAGTCAACTGATCTTAGTTTAATGCATCATCATTCTTTAGCTCACTCCGCAACCCGAGTTCAGACATGGCCATATGCAAATCAGTCTGCCCCTGTGCCTCATGGGAACAGTCCAGCTCGAACTGCCAAGCCATGTCTTCCCTTGACCGGAAACAAGAATCCTGGGACCGGTTTCTGCCTAATCCGCCATCATCAGCCAGGCTATCTTGAATCCAGTGGCCAAGTGAGCAAGGGACCCATGTCTGGGCATACCCTGTCAACTTAGGGCGAACAAAGCAAAACCAAAGGGGATGATGGACGGAGTGTTAAACATTGCAAGCACTCACCCCCAGTCAACTCATCTGGGTTTATTCCATCATCATTCTTTAGCTCACTCTGCCACCCCAGTTCAGACATGGCCATATGCAAATCAGTCTGACCCTGTGCCTCATGGGAAAGGTCCAGCCCGAACTGCCAAGCCATGTCTTCCCTGGACCAACAACAAGCATCCTGGGACCGGTTTCTGGCTAATCAGCCATCATCAGCCAGGCTAGCTTGAATCCAGGGGAAAAGTCAGCAAGGGACCCACGTCTGGGCATACCCTGCCAACTTAGGGCGAACAAACCAAAACCAAAGGGGATGATGGACGGAGTGTTGAACATTGCAAGCTCTCACCCCAGTCAACTGATTTGGGTTTAATGCATCATCATTCTTTAGCTCACTCCGCCACCCCAGTTCAGACATGGCCATATGCAAATCAGTCTGACCCTGTATCTCATGGGAACAGTCCAGCCCGAAATGCCAAGCCATGTCTTCCCTGGACCGTAAACAAGCATCCTGGGACCGGTTTCTGCCTAATCAGCCATCATCAGCCAAGCAAGCTTGAATCCAGTGGCCAAGTGAGCAAGGGATCCACGTTTGGGCATACCCTGCCAACTTAGGGCGAACAAAGCAAAACCAAAGGGGATGATGGATGGAGTGTTGAACATTGCAAGCACTAACCCCAGTCAACTGATCTGGGTTTAATGCATCATCATTCTTAAGCTCACTCCGCAACGCCAGTTCAGACATGGCCATATGCAAGTCGGTCTAACCCTGTACCTCATAGGAACAGTCCAGTTCGAACTGTCAAGCCATGTCTTCCCTGGACCGTTAACAAGCATCCTGGGACCGGTTTCGGGTTCATAACCCTCATCAGCCAGGCTATCTTGAATCCAATGGCAAAGTGAGCAAGGGAACCACGTCTGGGCATACCCTGCCAACTCAGAGCGAACAAAGCGATACCAAAGGGGAGGATGGACGGAGCGTTTGAGCAAATCAAAAACTCACCTCCAGTCCACTGATCTGGGTTTCATCCATCACCATTCTTTAGCTCACTCCACCACCGAAGTTCAGACATGGCCATATGCATGCTGTCTCCCCAGGTTTCCAATAAACACTACTAGAGCAACCGGAAGTAGTGTTTGCTTGATGGTAGGGAGCTATTAGCTGCACCATTTAGTGTAGATATTTTCACTTTTTCACAATATAGGTCCTGAAGAATTGCCACGGTATTTAATAACCAACAGGCAAGAAACATGTCGACCCCAAGTGCTGAGCATAGTTTCAACTGACCACCCCTCCATAGGGGAATTGCCACTCTACACGTTTTTAACAAGGTGGATTACTAACCGGAATAAAACTTTCTTTGGAAAATCCAACCTCTTTTAACACACTCACTGCACTTCACCATATCTACACCTCCACGGGCCACACCCCCCCCCCACTTCATCATACGGCATAGGAAAAAAAGATCTCCGACAAAGAGCCCCTTCGCGGGTGCCCTTTGGGTATTGCAGTGCCGACCCAACGAGGAGCAGGTCCAGATGATGAAGCATGACACCTAGCTTGCTGTGAGTGTGAGGACCTTAGTTCCGCAAAAGCAGGATCCCCTCATCCCTCTTCCTTCTAGTACATTCCCTTTTTTCCCTCCACCACCACTCAATTGCTGGTGGTTGGTTCTCGCACCTAAATCTCCTAGGCACCACCTATAGAGGAACAGTGTCCACTTTTTGTTCTAAGAATCTAGAAGCAAGCCAGGAAGAAATGAAGAAGTGGTATGACCAGAATGCCACCCAGGTCGAATTTCAACCTGGGCAAAAAGTGTGGGTCATGGCCCCAGTGGAACCTTGCAGGACATGTGGACTGGGCCTTTTGAAATGGTGGAGCACCAAAGTGATGTCACCTACCTGCTGAATTTACAGACTCAAAGGAACCCTTTGAGGGTCCTCCACGTGAACCGCTTCAAGCCCCACTACGAGAGGTCCGAAGTGAGCATGCTCTTGGCGACAGATGATGGGGTTGAAGAGAGTGAGTCTCTCCCTGACCATCTGTCTACCAAGGAGCATGATGGGTCAGTGGAAGGTATGATCCTCTCCCCTACACTGACCCCAGAGCATCAGGGGGACGGTCGCCAGTTGTTGGGACAGTTCGCCCAACTGTTCTCTCTGACCCCAGGTGTTACTCACTGGTGAACCCATGTCGTGGACACTGGTGACAGCCTTCCTGTAAAACACAAGATTTACAGGTTGACTGACCAGGTTAGGGCCAGCATCAAAGATGAGGTCTCTAAGATGTTGGTGTTAGGGGTGATCGATCCCTCCAACATTCCTTGAGCCATCCAGTGGTCTTGGTCCCAAAGTTCTGCTGTACTTGGTGCCACTCCAGAACTGAGGTTTTGTGTGGACTACCGTGGGCTCAATACCGTCACCAGTACTGACACACACCTCATCCCCAGAGCTGACGAGCTCATTGATCGGTTGGAAGCTGCCAAGTTCCTCAGCACGTTTGATTTAAAGTCTGGGTACTGGCAGATTGCCTTAACCAATGGGGCCAAGGAGAGGTCAGCATTTTCAACTCCAGAAGGACATTACCAGTTCCGGGTGATGTCCATTGGGTGGAAGAATGCCCCTGCCATCTTTCACAGTTTGGTCAACCAGGTGTTGGCAGGACTGGAGGATTTCCAGGATGACATTGCAGTGTTCAGTTCCAGCTGGGAAGAACACTTGCAGCACCCCGGGAAAGCGTTGAGGGCTCTACAGGGAGCAGGCCTTACGATCAAGGCCAGTAAGTGCCAGATCGGGCAGGGCTCTGTGATGTACTTGGGACACCAGGTAGGAAGTGGCCAGGTGGCGCCCCCTACAGCAGCCACGGTTCGTGGAGGGAGTTACGGTGGGGCAGGAAGGCTGGGAGGGGGAGGGGCAGGGTTGAGGTTGCTAAAAACCGGCATATGGATAATTGCAGGTAAATAAACAATTTAATTATTAAAACGAATTTCGTAGCGCGCCTCGCATCGCAAATTGCAATGCAGTGTGAGCTACGAAATTCGTTTTATTAATTAAATTGTTTACTTACCTGCAATTATCCATATGCCGGTTTTTAGCAACCTCCACCCTGCCCCTCCCCCTCCCCGCCCTCCTGCCCCACCGTAACTCCCTCCATGGGCCGTGGCTGCCCTACAGCCCAGGATTGCACCATTCTGGCTTGGGAGCCCCCCAAGACCCAGACAGAGGTGAGAGCCTTCTTAGGTGTCACCGGGTACTGCAGGGGGTTTGTTAAGGGCTTCGGCACCATTGTTGACCCCTTAACAGAGCTGACTTCCAGGAAGCAGCCCAAGAAGGTGATCTGGACTGAGTCCTACAAGAAAGCTTTTGATGCCCTGAAGGCAGCCATGTGCACAGCGCCCGTGCTCAAGGCACCCAACTTCTCCAAGGAATTTGTCATGCAGATTGATGCTTCAGAGCATCGTGTGGGAGCGGTGCTCTCACAACTGAACAAAGAGGGCCTAGACCAGCCTGGAGTCTTCCTTAGCAGGAGACTACTCCCCAGGGAACAGAGGTGGAGTGCCATAGACAGAGAAGCTTTCGCTGTGGTCTGGGCAATGAAGAAGCGAAGACCCTGCCTGTTTGGGACTCACTTCCGAGTTCAAACAGACCACAGGCCCCTCAGATGGTTTATGCAAATGAGGGGGGAGAATCCAAACCTGCTGAGGTGGACCATCTCTCTACAGGGAATGGACTTTACAGTGGAACACCGCCCTTGCACAGAACACGCTAACGCAGATGGTCTGTCCAGGTTCTTCCGCCTTAGTGAAGAGAACTCCAAGGAAGTTGGAGTGTTCTCCCTACTTTCAGCTGGATAGGACATGTGTTAGACTTGCCATCGTTTGGCATGATTCCCCTGTCTTTTTGCTTTCTGACCTCCTGGATTTGACTCTGTTTTTGCTGGTTTAGTGTCTCTGCGCACTTTCTCACTGCTGTTCAGTGTTAAAGTGCAAGTGATCCTGTTGTAAATTGTGTTCTGGATTGGTGTTTCTATGATTGGCCTATTGGTTTACTGGTAAGTCCCAAGTAAAGTGCACTGAGAGTGCCAGAGCCTGTAAACCCAATACTACTAGTGGGCTCGCAGCAGGGGTTGTGCCACACACAGAGGTAGCCGGTAAAAGGTAACTCAGACCTGCAACTTCAGAGTCTGCACGCAGTTTGTAAATACCATCTTGACCTGGCAAGTGCACCTACTTGCCAGGCACTAAACCTTCCCTTTTCTACTTATTAGTCCCCCATAAGGTAGGCCCAAGGTACCCCTCTGAGCAGTGTGCAGTGTATGTGAAAGGTAGGACTTGGCCTGGTGTGTGTGGCATGTCCTGGTAGTGAATTTTGTTTTTCACTATTGCAAGGCTAACTATTCCCATAGGACAGAGTGGGGAGTTTGTTTATAACATCTTATAAACATAACTAGCACTGGGAACTGGGTAGAGAAATGAAGTTTAGTATGCCTGAACTCAGAATCTAAAGATGCATCTTTTATTGAATGTGATTTTACATTCTGTGTTTGAAAAAAACACTTTTAGAAAGTAGGTACTTTCTTGCTGAGCCATCCAGTAGGCCTCTGCTGGGTTTGTGGATTGACTGTCTGGGTTTTGGATGATTTGGGCTGGAGAGGAGCAGTGGCTCCAGAAGTCTGATGAGTCAGGGCTGGGATGAATAGACCTGGGTGGCATTTAGAGTAGGGGAGGAGATTTCCTTTCACCTGAGTGGGCCTGGTCTGGCTCTGACAACACCATCTCCACCCCCTGCCAGGAAGCTACAGTAGAGAAGATAGAACTGGCTCTGGCTGGGCACAGACATTCTCTGCCTGAGAGAACAAAGGATTTTGGGCTATAAAAAGTGGGGCCCAAACCCCAGAACATTAGAACTCTTTTGGACCAAGAAAACTGCCAAGAAGAAGAGCTGGAGAAGCTGTGAGGAGGAACTACCACTTTGCTGAGTGCTTTGTTGTGTTGGCCTGCAGTGGCTTCTTCTGCCGTGAGCAGTGAAAGGACTGGACTGAAGTTTCTACAGCTTCTTTTCTTGAGTATCTCCAAGGGCTTGAGGTAGAGCTTGCCCCCTGTTTAGAAGTCTCAGGAACAGCGAAGACTTCAAGTTCTTCTGCACTCATCACTGGGGACTGCGTGTTTTGTGCTGTAACAGAAGAAAAAGCAACCTGACGCCGTCTACGACGCCGCTGCCGACTCCGTGTGCTGAAGGCACGCAGAGGGCACCGCTGCAACACCGCACCGCAACGCTGGTCTCACCGACAACACCTGCTGATGCCGCAATGAGCCACTGCTTGCAATGCGACCTGTGGGCATCGCACTCCGCACAGCTTCACACCGCCGCCGTGGTATCCCCGCCACCGCTCCATGCCGAATTCAAGGCTGCTGCTTGCACCGTGGTTCGAGGGCACTGCTCGTAAAGTTACATGTTGAACTGCACTCATCCCGCACTGCAGCCTTGACCTACCGACTCCAGTTCATCAGCCGACAACAGCGCTTCAGCAATGACACCGCCGCTGTTTGCACCGGACCTGCCAGCACTGCGACGAGCACCGCATCACTTCGCACCGCGACCCTGGTCTCACCGACTATGCCATCTGAAACTGCCACCGAGCCGCTGCTCGCACCGTGACCTGAGGGCATCGCACACCACACTGCTGCGCTTCTCAGTGCAACACCCAACGCCTGCCGACCAACCATGAGGAGTTCGCTCTGCAATGCATGTGACTTCAAGGGCCCGACGATCCCTGCACCGATTTCCAGAACCGACATCTGCGGATGCCATGCTTTCGGGGCTCAACGAGAGGTCGCAGACGTCCTACATTTCCAAAGGTACTGTTTTGCGGGTCTTCCCAACACCGTAACTGGCCCACGATGCCACGGTCAGCCAGAACTGTTTGGACTTTGTTGTTCACGGCGCCATGATAGCCCCAGACAGGCGCTATCGACTTCAAGGAACTGTTTTTCAAGGTTATTTTGATAACTGAAGATTTCTAAATGTTGTATTGTGGATTTTTATCGTTTTTGGTCTTTTCTTGAGTACATAAAAATATTGGATATTTTTCTAAACTGGTGTGGTGTCCTTTTGCAGTGCTTACACTGTATTACTGTTGGTTATGTGCAAATTAAGTATGGGCGAAATTTGCGAATTCGCGATCCGGGAATTGGTGCGTAAGCGAACTCGCAATTCGCAAAATTCGCGAATTCGTGCGAATTTGCTGTTTCTGCCAGTTCGCGAGGGTTTTGTACAAGTTCGGGAACGCGAACTTACTTGTGTGGTCGCAACGGTCACGACCATGTTGTTTCTACATGTCCAGCCTGTTTGCGACCCTGTGGTTCATCGCGGCCGCCCTCCGGTTCATCACTGCCACCCTCTGGTTCACCAATGCCACCCTCTGGATCATCACAGTCCCCCTCTGGTTTATCACAGCACCCTCTGGTTCATCACTGCCACCCTCTGGTTGATCACTGCCATCCTCTGGTTCATCCCTGCCACCCTCTGGTTCATCACTGCCACCCTCTGGTTTGCCACTGCCACCCTCTGGATCATCACTGCCACCCTCTGGTTGATCACTGCCATCCTCTGGTTTATCCCTGCCACCCTCTGGTTCATCACTGCCACCCTCTGGTTTGCCACTGCCACCCTCTGGATCATCACTGTCCCCCTCTGGTTTATCACAGCACCCTCTGGTTCATCACTGCCACCCTCTGGTTGATCACTGCAATCCTCTGGTTCATCCCTGCCACCCTCTGGTTCATCACTGCCACCCTCTGGTTTGCCACTGCCACCCTCTGGATCATCACTGCCACCATCTGCTTCACCAGTGCCACCCTCTGGTTCAAGGCTGTGGATTGGGGCAGGGAGGGCTGCATGAAACTAGACACTGCCTGGGGCACACAAGGTGTCCCATGCAATGTCCAGTTCAAACTGGTGCTGGTGCTCTCCAGCCCCAGCTCTGGCGCAAAACTGGACAAAGGGAAAGGAGTGTAACCACCCCTTTCCTGGGTCCCACCCATAGGAGGGACCAAGCAGGAGATCCAGCCCCTAGATTTGGAATAAAGGTAGGATCTGTGCCAATGTAAACCAGATCATCCTGACTGAAACTTTGAAATGAAACTCTGAACCCTTCGACATCCCACTCGATGTGGAAGACTGAAGAATCTCCTTTGTGGTCAAGGAGTGGCCACCCTGTGCAAGCAGGCACCATCAGCGCATCAAGACTTTCTTTGCTGTTGCTCCCGCCAGACCTCGAACGACAGAGATAAACAAGACCCAGACTCTCAGACATCCAACAGCCCGATCCACAGTCGTGGCAAAGCTGAGACCCGTGGAGACGACGAGAGAAATGGGGGATGGGCCATCTTGAAGAGTCGACGAAGTGCTTCCTGTGCAGCTCCCGAGGCACCCTCGATGCTGTGCTTTGGGGTTTGAGAATCCCCAGCCCCGAGCAGCCTGTGCTCCAAAGATCACCCCTCCACACTCACCGAGTGCTGCGTGGGGCCCTTTTGCACTTTTCCAGCTTGCCGCATTGTCCGGTCGCTTGCCCGTTGCCTAGTGGCCTCTGTGACAACGATCCATCAAAACTACACTGCTGGTCTGGTTGCTCCAGACAGTCCCTAGCTCCCCTGAAAATGAACCATCGATCTGACCTTCCCGATCTGATCCAGAAGACATCTTCGAGTCCTGCTTGGGTTGCATTTGCCAAGGTTTGGTGACTCCAATTCGAGAACCGACACCGCCGACAGCAAGAGCCTTTGTGGGACAGCTCATGTCCACCAGCTGGTCTTCTTCGATCCTTCCTTGTGCACGTGGCAGCGGAGACAAACTACTCAACAGCACCTGATCGCAACCCGACACTGCCTGGTTCCTTCCGTCCTGGTTCCATCCTGGTCACTGGCTAGTGACCTAGACTCTGTCCCCTCTGCTTTCAGGTACTCTACATCTTCGATCCACCCTTGGATCCAATCGGACTCTTCTCTCCTGGCCGCCTGCAGCATCTTTACTTCCAGGCTCCATAGAACTCCACGAAGAAACCCGACGCACTTTGGCACCTATGCACCCGCTTCCTGTGGGTGAGGTAACAAGATTACACCGGTGCTCCTATAGTGGTTTACACCTCTAGTATCCTACTTTTTAGTGGCTATGTTCTAGTCCAATTGGAATACTCCAAAGCCTATAACTTTCTGATTTTTACGCACCATTGACTTGTATGGTAAACGCGGTTGCCTATAGACACTGCACGCGCATCCTGTGGGCCTCCTATGTCCTAACCTTCGTTAGTCCAGTGTAGGCCCAGCGATTCCCTGGGCCCTAGGTCTTTTCATTGTTCGTGACGTGGTACTTATACCACTTTCTTAATATATGGTTTGAGTGGCCACCCGGCCTATCCATAATTGTGCATCTTATTGTATGTTATACTGTGTTCTTTGTTTAACGATTGTGTTCCTGTGCTCATAAAGAGTCAAGGGGATTATTCTAGAAATAAATACATATATTTTATAATATATCATTTGTGTGGTGTCCTTTCATTTGGTATTTAAAGGATTGCATATGGTAAAACAGCTGGCTTCACATGCCCTCTTGAGTTTAGCCTAAGACTGCTTTTGTCCATGCTACCACTAGGATAGCTGGTCTATAAGGTTGACTTACAACCAATCACCATAAGGGTTGTTTGGACTGGTGACAGGTGCTCACTAGAATAGTGATCATCATATACCAGGCCAGCTTCTCACACACAGCACCCTCTGGTTCGCCACTGCCACCCTCTGGATCATCACTGCCACCCTCTGTTTCATCACTGCCACCCTCTGGTTTGCCACTGCCACCCTCTGGTTCATCACTGTCCCCCTCTGGTTCATCACTGCCACCCTCTGTTTCACCACTGCCACCCTCTGGATCATCACTGTCCCCCTCTGGTTTATCACAGCACCCTCTGGTTCATCACTGCCACCCTCTGGTTCATCACTGCCATCCTCTGGTTCATCCCTGCCACCCTCTGGTTCATCACTGCCACCCTCTGGTTTGCCACTGCCACCCTCTGGTTCATTACTGCCACCCTCTGGTTCGCCACTGCCACCCTCTGGATCACCACTGCCACCTTCTAGTTGATCACTGCCATCCTCAGGTTCATCCCTGCCACCCTCTGGTTCATCACTGCCACCCTCTGGTTTGCCACTGCCACCCTCTGGATCATCACTGATCCCCTCTGGTTCATCACTGCCATCCTCTGGTTCTCCACTGTCACCCTCTGGTTCATCACTGCCACCTTCTGGTTCATCACTGCCACCCTCTGGTTCATCACAACCACAACTCTGGATCATCACTGTCTCCCTCTGGTTCACCAGTGCCACCCTCTGGATCATCACTGTGCCCCTCTAGTTCACCACTGTCACCCTCTGGTTCATCACTGCCACCCTCTTGTTCACCACTGTCACCCTCTGGTTCACCACTACCACCCTCTTGTTCACCACTGTAGATTATGGGGGGAAAGCACACCTGCCCAGCCTCAACTGAGATGAACTAATTTGGGGCTGCTTAATGTGTCACTGAATTCGTGCTTCAAGTCTGGCACCTGCTTCCTTAGCTGTAAGAGCTTCCTGTTGCAGTTATTTTTTTACAGGAGCATTGTGCCATACTTGTAACTATTCTCTGACCCTTCTTTGAGGGTCAGAGCAGGGTCAGAGAATAGTTGCAAGTAGGCAACTGAACTCTGGAGGGGCCCCTCAGGAAGCACTACAGGGAATGGTTACAAATGAGCTTGAACTTTTGCACCTGCTAAGTGCTTTGTTTTCCAAAATTTTGTTTTTCTGCCATTTCGCGATGTTCGTGGGGCGCGAATTTGTGCAAAATCGAACTTGCAATCCGCAAATTCGTGCAAATTTGCTGATTTCTTTTTTTTTACGTGTTTGCGCATTTTTTTGCTTATTCGCGGACCACTTGCAGCGCACCGACCCCGAGGTTGCCCATGCGGTCGTGTATGGGCGCGGCCATCTTGTTTGCGTAACGTGTTTCCATTTCCGGGCGCTAGTTGTATGCTCGCGTCATATGCGGCGCGCGATTACGTGTTCGTGGGCGTTTTTGTGTGCTCGCGGGGGAAATATCACGCGAACTTACCCACGCGGTCCTCTATGGGCGCGGCCATCTTGTTTTTCATTCACTGCTATGGTTTTGGGTATGCTACCTTTCTATCCATCTTACATCTTTGTAATCCTATGTTTTTCTGAACTTTTTTTGTTTTTTTTTTGCTTATTATCTCTCTCTTCAATTTCCTACATCTATATTTTGTGTTTCTTTTTACTTGTTGTTACTTTATTACCTACTTTATTTCTTTCGATCTCTCTCTTATTTTTTTCACACCTATTCTTCTTTCCTTCTTCTTGTGCCCAGGACCATGGCTAAGGGAGGCGACAAGGGCAAGGGGAAGGGCCCAGCACCCCGTACCCGGCTCCCTTGCGGGCGTTTGAGGGGGGAGGAAGTCCAGGCCAGGGAGATCTTCTCTGCGGTGGAGGTGGCTGCCTTGATGGTTTTTGTACAAGTCCACCTCCCTAACACCGTGGCAGCAGGTGGGCGGATTGCTTCCGGTTATGGCCTCCGGGAGCGTCGCCAGCTGTCGGAGAAGGAGTCTGGGGTCCGGTGCACCTACCAGCAAGTGACGCACCGGTGGAGTGACATCTTGGACCGGGAGCATGACATGCTCGACCTGCTTGGTGTGGAGATCACTGGCCTTGGTAAGTAGCTATTTAATAACTACTTTTTTTCCTTCTGCTCTGTTATATTGCTAATCTATTTTTTTCCTGAAGAGTACGAATGCTGCTGATTCGATTACATTGCGGGTAAATTAATGTTTAAATAGCTTCTGTCATTGCAGGTGCTCGCCTGGTCATTGGTGTTGCTACTATGCTTACTTGTTTGCAATTTTTTAGTCATTTGAGAGCATTACTGCGTAATGCTAGAGACAGTACACTCAAGTCTAGTCCTTCTTTGTACTCCTGCTGCTGCCACTTTGAAGAGCTAGTGGTGGATTGATACATTGAGTATATTATTTATTACTTGTTATAGGACATTTGTTAGTGGTCTGCAATCATGATGACGGACTGTGTCTGTCACGCGACGTCTCGTGCTGCTGAGTGATGGCAGTCATAGTAGAACCTTTTTGTTGTTGATGTAGTTAGTGAATTACATGACTTTCTTATTAGACGGTCTGCGAATCCTGCGATACTGTACTACTATCCTCCTAGTTGACCAGATCAGATGCAATTGATGTTAATTTGTTTCCCCGACATAATTTTAGATTGAGTAAAAAGAAATCAAATATTTCCCAAAAACCAATCATCCATGTTGTGTTTCTTTATTTCATGATCACCAGGACCTCCCAGGGGCAAGGCGCCGGCGGCGACAGAGACTCCGGTGGCAGAAGGTGGACAGGAGCAGTCCCTTGCAGGCTCTTCTGCTGGCCCCAGTAAGTTGTTCTATTGTTATATTAATACTTATACTTCCCTAACTTTTACAGCTCCTATTCATTACAAACTGATTCCTAATAATTCTATGTTTTACAAAATAGTCTTTGATCTTCTTCTAATGTAGACTACTTTCTATATTCTTATCCTGCCTCTACCACACTCTCTGTTTTACTACTATTTACAATTATGAGTCGGTCTGTGTAGGTAGCTAAGCTTGCCCATTCGACAAACGGTGTGAAACAAAACTCTGATACAGCAATAGCTCTAGGCACTGAGTGCAGTTCTCTGGGTTGCCCTGGCTGTCTATTCCAGTCCTCTTAATGTAAGTGCTTTGACAATTTCCAACAACAAAATGTCATTGTTTACACCAAGTAAAAGGTGGCAGTTGCCTTTTTGATTTGAGAGGAGCACATCCCATACCGCTAGTGTTTCAGGGACTATTCTGCAGACAAAGAAGTATGGACAAGATGATAGGTGCAGTTCGACTTTCGACATACCTCAGTCCGAACAGAAGTTGAACCCCCAATCCCCTGACCGACTATCTAGAATGTCTGACCAATAATTTTACGACCCAGAAGAACAGAAGAAGACTACCTTCGAGTCCCGGCCTATCTGAGTCACTGAAACATGACTGCCAAGTGCAGTAGTTCAAACCTTTCCGCTCACTCGCTCGTAAACAAAAACCACACAGTGTTGGTTAGTTTTAAAGTTTTATTTTCAATTAAGAAATGAAAACATTATTTCTTTATTTTTAATAGCGTAGTATTCTGATGGATGAAGATGACTTTAAAGTTTAAACAACATTCCCATGAATGAAATTAGTATGACTCAAACTTAATAATAATTAACAGACACATGAAATTATTAGAATAACTGTGCGGGAGCCCCCACCTTCTTTAAAGTACTTAAAGTACTGCTGGTGATGACTTAGTAGTAGTTGGTGAATCGTCTGGCAGAAGGGCAATGGAATCTTCTTTCTGTAATGAGAAAAATGGTGCCCGTTAAGCAAGCATTCATCAAGAAGAAGTGTAGCATTTAATGGAATAAGCATATAAAAAGTTAACACCCTCCCCAAAACCGTTACTTTTTTTCAATCCCAGTAATAAAAAAATGTGTTATGTAACATTTTCTTCCCTTACGAGACAAAATAGGGGGTTGTGTATAGCATCTGAAAATATGACATGTTTTTCCTAGACGTCACAACATCTGATGCGGCACAGATGACCACCAGTGCCTGGGCCAGCAGTGCAGAGGGGTCCACTCTGGATGCGGCGGCGCCAACAGGAGGAGCTGGGGGGGGGAGACTCAGCGGCAGAGGACGGTGGTAAGTTATTATACTCCTTACTTATTGAATTTTTTTTGAGTAGGCTTGCAAAGGAGTGTATGATTTACTGTACAGTAGTACACATTACACTAGTATAAGTACACTGTACTGTCAAGAACATTTACTAATTTAGAACTACTTTTTGGGCTATCACGGAGAAGACAGTGAACCTTGACTTTTAATAGCATTAGCGGCGGTACTTCTCTGGTAACCAATGGCCCCCTCTATTTCACTTCAACTCAGCTGGCAAATTTTTATTGTAAAGCCAAGTCATATTAGATGAAGTTTAGGGATGTGAAGAACGAAAAGTTAAAGAAGGGTGAAACGAAGGACGAGCGAGTCTTAATATTTATGACTGTAAAGAATGGTTTTGTTGAATGCAATTCAACATAAGAAGACGGCGGTTTCCAAAATATAATGAAGAGGGTGTTAGTTGGTTTTTGACAAAAAGAAATGTTGGTACATTTGAGACATTAAGAAGAATCATAGACGTACTTTGGAAGCCTGGATGTTATCTTCTTTATCCTCCTCGTTGATAGCAGAGGTGTATGATGTAGTAGAGCAGACGCTGAGTGGATGAAGTATGGCCAGTGGCAGTGCCACCCCTATAGAAAAGTAAGACATTCAGATCCCCACTTGCATGTACTGCTTAAAGTACTGCGAGTCTGCATCATCATGGCCTGTGTCTGTATTTCTTGGGTGAAAGTTGAGTGAGCTGCCATTATGGTGGCTACCACAAGTTCACGTACCAGTAATTTCTTTTGCAACCCACGAGAAAAAAAGTAAAAAAGGCCTTTTTTTAGTACTCTCTGACTATGTATGTAGTAGTGAGTCCACCCATAGTGCTGTAGTGGAATTCCTGAAACTCCCAGTAATGTCATAGGCTTACAAAGACAGCGGAAAGATACATGCCAAAATGTAATACTGTTACAACAGGTATCTGTGCACACGTCGCCTTTTACAGAGTAAATGCTGTAGGTAATCAAACAACACAACCAATAGACAAACAATGTGGAAGTAGTCTTGATAGAAGTTTTTCTTCAATTCAGATTTTATCCACCACGCACAGCCAACACGTGTTTTGTCAGGGCTAGTAGCCCACGACTTCATCAGGGCTCCCGCAGGCAGCGGTTCCAAAGCTATTGCCACAATGGCTATGTGCTCTCAGCGGCTTCTAATTCCGACCCGGCTACCGGGTACTGTGGAGTTTCTCGCTGATTCGTCTCAGCCGTCCGTGTGATGGTTAATACCAAAGATGCGACACACCATAGGAGTATCCGTGTAAGCGGCAGGTTAAGCCGTACCGCTTTCCAGCGTCTCCGCGTGTAAATGCGGAAGTCATTTACACGCAGAGATGCTGGAAAGCTGAGACAGCTGAGACGAATCAGAGAGAACCTCCACAGTACCCGGTAGCCGGGTCGGAATTAGAAGCGGCTGAGAGCATCTAGCCATTGTGGCAATAGCTTTGGAACCGCTGCCCGCGGGAGACCTGATGAAGTCGTGGGCTACTAGCCCTGACGAAACACGTGTTGGCTGGGCGTGGTGAATAAAATCTGAATTGAAGAAAAACTTCCATCAAGACTACTTCCACATTGTTTGTCTATTGGTTGTGTTGTTTGATTACCTACAGCATTTACTCTGTAAAAGGCGACGTGTGCACAGATACCTGTTGTATCAATTATGTTTGGATCTTGGTCCTAATTGGAGGTTTAGGTTCTTTCTCCTATCTGGGGCACCCTCAAAATAGTGGTTGGAAATTATAAATAACGTCACACACGGGAGGCGCCAGTTGTGGATCGACAATCAAAAAAAACCTGGTCCGTTATCTTCAAAATGTTATACTGTGTTTGCTACTTGCTGGTGTTACTGATGCTGGTGTTACTGAGTGTCAACTTTCTGTTGAATTATTTTGACTTTATGTTAAAGACTATTGGCTACAGTATTTTTCTTTCTTTCTTCATAGATGCTACTCCAAAAAAGCTCACCCGTAAGGAGATGGCTGTCCGGGTAAGGGCCCGTAAGCTGGAGGCTATTTGTGTAGAGTATCACCAATTGTGGGCTCGGGAGCATGAGGACACTACAACAACCACCAGTACATCCTCCTCCAGTGCCCCCGGGTCCACCAGCAACAAGCCTCCAGCCAAACGGAGCCATGGCCCGACAGCCTCCTGCCGCCGCCGCACAGCAGCAAAAACAACAGCTGCCCCCCCCCAGAGCCTGGATGGCACGTGTGCGCCGCCTCCGAAAGCGAGTGGACTACCTGGAGCGGTTGTGTGAAAAACACCAGCGCCAGCTCCGGGACCTCCGCAAAGAGCAGCGGGATATGCAGCAGCAGCTTGCCAAACTACGCCACCGGAGGAAGTGACTGTCCCTTGCCCCTTTTTTAAAGACTGTTGGGGGGGTTGGAATTTGGTTTGTGGGAAATGGGACTTTTTGATTTTTGGACATTGGTTTGGTTAGGGAGGGGGGGGTGAGTTGGGGTAATTTATTTTATTTTTGTGACAACAACATCCATAATTTATATTTCTTAATAATTATATTTTTCATTCCAAAACACAGTATACTCGCTCATATTATTTTGTGTCAGGGTTGGCGGTGGTTACTGGACGTTTGGTTTTTCAAACATACCAGCATGAATGAAACATCTTGTCCTGAAATGTACCAAAATGCAAGTAACCGAGTTAGTCAATTCAGTAGCCCTACAACTGTACTTTACTAGTAGTACTGTCAGTCTCTGCTCTCCTCCCAACTTAGTCCTAGCTCATTATTCTACTACCTCTCCAATATGCTTATCTTACCTATGATTTGTTAATCAGGGTTGGTGAATAAGGTTGGTTGTTGACTTGAATCCTCGACGGATGCAATATCATTGTTGTGCTGGTAGCAGTAGTGGTACACACTGGCAGTATCACAATTAAAAAAAAGAGGAAATTAAACATTGAGTGGCCTGAGCGTAGCATTAGAAACAGTACAATAGATAGTACGGTACAGAATAGTGCCCTAAATTGTAGCCTGAGCAGTGCCAACGTAAGGTAAGCATTAAGCATTTGATTGTTCACGTCGTGTAGGAGGAGGATGTTCTTATCAATCCACGATGGCGCACATGAACTTCTGGTTGCTTTGACCTTATCCTCCCCAGCAAGTGTGTGGAATTTATTGTTGTTGTCAGTCGCACCTCAATGAAATACCACACAGCCCGAAGGAAGAGGGTTAAGGTTTGAAAATTGGATGGGAATGGGGGTTTTTGGGAAAGTTTGGTAGAGAGGAAAAAACACAGCATGGACAGTCAAACAACAAATGAAGAGAAACAAATCTTTGGATTAGAAGATATTGATAAATCTTTAAAGGGACATAAAGGTAGTGCACTACTGCATGCCAGAAGTAGTAAATGGATGGTTAGGTTACTGAAAAGTAGTACTACTACTTACTGCAACTTACTAGTAACTACGAAGAAACAAGTTGACAGTACAGGGCTGCTGTCATTACGCAATTTCACTTCCCTCTCTGCCCTCAGAGAGAATAAACACTTAGAACATTAAATTAGTGTTAAACATAGCAAAGACGTATCAAATAGCTGGAGGGATGAATTTGAAGCAGAGATCAAACAAACGCACAGAGTCACACTCGTAGAAGTAAGTTCAAGTTCACAAGAATATCATTTAAAAGATAAGGAGAATTTTGGATACTGTTACTGTTTTTTGTAGTTGTCCCGTTGAATTTGTGAAGTCGATGCATCCAGCCTTTCCTCTTATTTGCGGTACTCCTTCATTCCATCGGATGCTCCGTCGATCAATCATAGTGACCAGACACACTGTCCACTGCCTGCCTGATGCGGATTTGGGGATCGGTAATTGTAAGCCTGAGTAGTACATCAATGGCACAGGGTAAAAGCCTGCCTGTAATTGATGATGGAAAAACACAACAGTAAGTGTTAAAGACACCTCAGAGAAAAAAATATGTAAGGCACGCTGTGTAGTGCAAAAATTATACTGTCACTTTCAGAGATGACAATCCCCAAAATCTAGAACACCCCACATTACCCTCCCAAAAACGTGCAGAATACTGCTGCTACCTCGCAGAGGCCTAATTTCAAATCGTGTCAAAACGCACTCAGAAAGTATGCCCAAAACCCCCCTTTCCCACCATGGATTATCTTCAAACCACTTGCAATCAAAATTAGACATTCCAACAAGTTTTCCAAGACCCCACCCAGTCGTAAATATCTAGAACCCCGCCCAAACACATGCAAGAATAGTGGCAAACGCTTTCTTTAACTAGGCCAAATCCCCCCTTTCCCACCATGGATTTTCTTCAAAGCACTTGCAACCAAAATTACACATTCCCACGAGTGCTCTAAGACCCCAGAACACAGTTGCAAAAATCTAGAACACCCCCAAACACATGCAAAACTGCTGCTAACCCTAACGAGCCCTAAGTTACAAAAATTGCCAAAACGCTTTTCAGCATGGATTTTCTCCAAACCACTTTTATCCGGTATTAGACCTTCCCAGCAATGCCCCAAGACCCGCCAACCCACCCGCAAAAAAGCAGAACACCCCCAAACAGGCAAAAAGCAAAAATGGAAAATCTCATACTTAGAATATTTTCGGCCTTCTTTCAATTCTGTCCAAACGCGCTGTGCAGCTAGGTCATAACTCCACTTTTCCACCATGGATTTCCTGAAAAACAAATGCAATCAACATTAGACTGTGCCAGCAGTGCTCCCAGACCCCAAAACCCACCCCCAAACACCAGGAACCCCCCCAAACAGCACCCCAAAGACAAGCAAGTGAGCAGAAATGCAAAAACGTTTTCACCTCCGATTTTTTCCAAACCACTTTTATCCGGTATTAGACCTTCCCAGCAATGCCCCCAGACCGGTTAACCCAGGGGAAACAAGTAGAAGACCCCCAAACAGCCAAAAAGCAAAACTACAAAAATGGGGACTTGGAAATTTTCAGGCAAATTTCCAAAATCACTCCACGCACGCTCTGCAGCTAGGCCCTAACTCCCCTTTGCCACCATGGATTTTCTTCAAACCACTTGCAATCAAAACTACCAATACCCAGCGTTGCTCCAAGACCCCAAAAGCCACCCACAAACACCAGGAACCCCCCCAAACAGGCCCCCGAAAACGCTAAAGTGAGCGAAATGCCTGAAAATTGAAACCCTTTTTCACCTCCGATTTTCTCCAAACCACTTTTATCCGGTATTAGAGCTTCCCAGCAATGCCCCAAGACCTTTCAACCCAGGCGAAAACAAGTAGAAGACCCCCAAACAGCCAAAAAGCAAAACTACAAAAATTGGGACAGAAATGTGCAGGCAAATTTCCAAAATCACTCCACGCGCGCTCTGCAGCTAGGCCCTAACTCCCCTTTGCCACCATGGATTTTCTTCAAACCACTTGCAATCAAAACTACCCATACCCAGCGTTGCTCCAAGACCCCAAAACCCACCCACAAACACCAGGAACCCCCCAAACAGGCCCCCGAATACGCTGAAGTGAGCGAAATGCCTGAAAATTGAAAAACTTTTTCATCTCCGATTTTCTCCAAACCACTTTTATCCGGTATTAGAGCTTCCCAGCAATGCCCCCAGACCCGTCAACCCAGGCGAAAACAAGTAGAAGACCCCCAAACAGCCAAAAAGCAAAACTACAAAAATGGGGACAGAAAAATTCAGGCAAATTTCCAAAATCACTCCATGCGCGCTCTGCAGCTAGGCCCTAACTCCCCTTTGCCACCATGGATTTTCTTCAAACCACTTGCAATCAAAACTACCCATACCCAGCGTTGCTCCAAGACCCCAAAACCCACCCACAAACACCAGGAACCCCCCAAACAGGCCCCCGAAAACGCTGAAGTGAGCGAAATGCCTGAAAATTGAAAAACTTTTTCATCTCCGATTTTCTCCAAACCACTTTTATCCGGTATTAGAGCTTCCCAGCAATGCCCCCAGACCCGTCAACCCAGGCGAAAACAAGTAGAAGACCCCCAAACAGCCAAAAAGCAAAACTACAAAAATGAGGACTTAGAAATTTTCAGGCAAATTTCCAAAATCACTCCACACGCGCTCTGCAGCTAGGCCCTAACTCCCCTTTACCATCATGGATTTTCATCAAACCACTTGCAATCAAAACTACCCATACCCAGTGTTGCTCCAAGACCCCAAAACCACCCACAAACACCAGGAAGCCCCCCAAACAGGCCCCCGAAAACGCTAAAGTGAGCGAAATGCCTGAAAATTGAAAAACGTTTTCACATCCGATTTGGTCCTAAACACTTGATTCCGATATTAGACCTTCCGAGCTATGCCCCCAGACCCCTGCAGCCACCCGCCCAAAAGCAGAACACCCCCAAACAGGCAAAAAGCAAAAATGGGCCTACCTTCAATTCAGTCCAAATACGCTGTGAAGCTAGGTCATAACTCCACTTTTCCACCATGGATTTCCTGAAAAACAAATGCAATCAACATTAGACTGTGCCAGCAGTGCTGCCAGACCCCAAAACCCACCCACAAAAACCTAGAAGCCCCCCCAAACAGCACCCATTTTTTCTTTTTGCCTGTTTTGGGGTGTTCTGCTTTTGGGCAGGTGGCTGCAGGGGTCTGGGGGCATAGCTCGGAAGGTCTAATATTGGGATGAAATTTTGGACCAAATCGGAGGTGAAAAAGTGTTTGCGTTTTTGCTCACTTGCCTGTCTTGTCTGACAGGCAAGTGAGCAAAAACGCAAACACTTTTTCACCTCCGATTTGGTCCAAAATTTCATCCCAATATTAGTCCTTCCGAGCTATGCCCCCAGACCCCTGCAGCCACCCGCCCAAAAGCAGAACACCCCAAAACAGGCAAAAAGCAAAAATGGGCCTACCTTCAATTCAGTCCAAATACGCTCTGCAGCTAGGCCCTAATGCTCCTTTTCCCCCATGGATTTCCTGAAAAACAAATGCAATCAACATTAGACTGTGCCAGCAGTGCTCCCAGACCCCAAAACCCACCCACAGAAACCTAGAAGCCCCCCAAACAGCCCCCCAAAAACATGCTATACTGGCATATTCAAAACATGGCAAATTGCGCTGTTCACAAAACATTGCTGTTTTCAGCACTTCCACTACTTTGATCCTCTTGAAACTCACCTGGACAGTCACTTGTTCCAGCGATTCACAAGAATCTCAGCAAGGCAGAACAAAATCGAACCACTGCGCTCTTTGAAGAAGAAGAAGAAGGAAGGTCTATGACTAGTTTTCACTTAGTTTTCACCCAAACACACGCGCCCGCAAAACACCCAAAAAGGCCAAAATTTCTGCCAATTCAGGACCAAAGAACACCAAACCCCCTAAAACATTGCCAACATCATTATGAACGAGCCAATGTTAGAAATGGGATCCCTGGCTGGCCAGGGCTTGCGCCAAAGTCAGTCAGAGACCACCACTTCCACGTCAGGACAAGGGAGTTACGCGCCAAGATAACCCCTGCTCACCCCTCGGAGGCAATGTGAGTTAAGTGTTTACGCATGCACCCCCAGCAACAACACCCAAGGCCCACCACAAAGGAAACTCCACACAAGGTTATGTATAAAAAAAATTGCCTTTGTATTACACCAAAACACATTAGATAAAAACACACACTTCACAATGAGCTAACAGGCACGGGCAGAATTTACAGGGGATATGTACAAGACAGGGCCACCTGTACCACTGTCAGGAATCAGCACTTTTATAACTAGAAATACTGTTAGAATTAGCACTTCGAAGATAGAGTATAAATCACTTTAGCACACAACCAGTAACTACTGGTAACCGGTAAGTACCACCTACGCAACCCTAGCCATCCTTAGGAGAATATTACGCAGGGAACCAGGACCTCACAGGGAACACCTGTGGTAGGAGAAAACAACTAACTAAATATGACCGTACATTTAGGGGTATAGGCCTGGGAACGAAAACACATGATGCATAAACATACATTCAGCGGTGTAAGCACAAGGCACATGATGCATAAAACACATTCAGAGGTGCAGCACAGGAGAACACATGATGCATAAACAGCACATTCAGAGGTGTAAGAACAAGACACATGTTGCATCAACACATTCAGAGGTGCAGCACAGGAGAATTCGCAGAAATTACCTTAGCACAGAACTTACATCAAAGTCCACTGCACCAAAACCTAAACGTAGCAGCTGGCCACTACTTGCTGGGCAGCTGAGGACAGGGACAGTACAGGGCCTAAACGCTGAGGGAAATGGATAGGGGGAGTCTGGAGGAGGAGTATAAAGGAGCATGATCGAGTTGTGAACTTGTGAACCTCAGGAATGCAGACTGAGGCACCTTCAAATCAATAAGGAATATAAGATGAAGACAGTGCTGCTCATGGACTTGTTGTGATTAGGTGATTAGAGTTTTGTTGTAGTAAAAGTTGCAAAACGAAAGACACACAAGAATAAAAGTGAATAAGGATGAAATAAAGGAAGTCATTTTCAGGGCTTGGTGTCAGGGAAGTAGAGCTCGTCCTCCAACTCCATGATTTGAGACGGGAGTAGGTCAGGTAACAGAGAAGAACTTCTGTCACCTAAGTCGGTGTCCTCTTCTTCCTGCGTGCATTCACTTACTTTGTAATCTGGTGGTATCAAGTGCTGATTCTTCTTGATCAGTGTTAACCTCTCCACATTTTTGGGCGAGAGGCGGGACCTTTTTAAAGTTACAATGGCACCAGCAGCACTGAAAACAGGTTCAGAAGACAATCTTGCAAGTGGGCAAGACAAATAATTCAGAGCCAGGTTGGCGATCAGTGGCCATAGAGCCATTTTCCTGTACCAATACAGCAATGGGTTCGTATGAACAAAGACCTGTGTTGGCTCATCCAGATAGGCCTGCACCATCAACTCAATGTTTGCTCCACTTTGCGTACCATCTGTGGTCTTCTCAGCACTGGAACAAACAAACCCTTGATGAGTTAGCCAATCCGCTTCCGACAATATTATAGCTGGGCCTGGTGCAGGTGAGGATGATGATAGGGTTGCTGCTGGTGTTGTTAACTGCTGTGAGGGAAAGTGACTCCCTTCGGCCACAGATTCAGAAGTGGAACTTGACGCTGGATTGCCTGCTGATTCAGTTGGACTTCAGACGGCTCCTTGAATTCTCTGCCGATCTTTGTCTGGCTGACACAGCTATCCAATGTTTGTACTTTGAAACATCTGCCTCATCAAAAGGAATGAATGCTTTGCTGGCCACTGCCTTTTTGTACCGTGGATCCAGAATAGTGGCACAAATGTAATGTTGTTCTGTATGTATCTTTTGAAGCCTTTCATTGGCCTTTCATTGGCAACTAGGCGGCTTAATAAGTTCTCCGCCAACAGATATGCAGCTTGCTTTCCACCATCATCTCCAAACGTTGAAGACACCGCCTTCAGTTGGTGCTCTAGCATGCGCAACAATGGGATAGCTTTGCTCAAACAACAGTCCTCCCTGCTGACTTCACGCGTGAAGACCTCAAAAGGACGAAGCATGTCTGTCAGGCTTTTAACTAGCTGCCATTCCTCCAACTCTAGCCTCAGGTCAATAGAACCTACTGTAAAGATATAGTCATTGATTACCATGCACTGCTCATGCAGACGCTCAAGCATGTAAAAGGTTGAGTTCCAACATGTTGCCACCTCCTGGATGAGTTCTTTGACTGGCACTTTACATGCATGTTGAAAGGTCCTCAGCTGCTTCCGGGCCTTAAAAGAATGGCTGAAATGTGTGCAGATTCTTCGGCAAATAGACAGTAACTTCTTGACTTGGGGTTCAGTTTTCAAGAAATCTTGAACAACCAGGTTTATACAGGGCGCCAAACATGGCACTCTGAAATAGTCACCGTCCTTCATGGCCCTAACTATATTACTGCCATTATCCGTGGAAACATACCAACTATGCGATTTCTTGGTTCCAGCCATTCAGACACCTTACTTTTAAACTCATCCAAAATGTTTTTTGCAGCATGACTTTTCGCCATGGCAAACATGGCTAAAGTTGCATGTTTCCGAGAAGCTTGAAAAACTGTGTCCAGGTCAGCATTAACTGCACTTGACTTGTCTCTAACCCCTGCAAAAGACCCTGCAAA
This sequence comes from Lissotriton vulgaris, assembly GCF_964263255.1. Taxonomy (NCBI): domain Eukaryota; kingdom Metazoa; phylum Chordata; class Amphibia; order Caudata; family Salamandridae; genus Lissotriton; species Lissotriton vulgaris. The sequence goes on from NC_141691.1 coordinate 100,043,573, forward strand.
AGAGACCCAGTGTGCAGTGATGCACATGTAATCAAGGGCTTGGCAACCGGTCCACATGTCTGTTGTCAAGTGGATAGTGTGAACAGCACTCTTCTGCAAAGCTGCCCCAATCACCTCCAGCACATCTTGATGTAGTGCTGGAACCGCAACTCTTAGTGTGCCTCATAGTTGTTGCAGGGGTAGAGGGTGTGGGCGATACCACTGCAGTGCTGCTGCCAGGGGAACTGGGTGTACCAAAAAAATGTCTGTTGCTTCTTCACTTCCCCCCTGCACAATCATATTCTCGTCATCATCAGATTCAATATCAAGGGATACATTTGGATTTTTTTTTCTTTTGGCTTCCTCGATCTTCCTCATGTGTGCTTCACACTGGATAGGGTGGTGTAACTTGAGATGACCTCTCTGGCCTCCGGTACCATAGTTGGTACCTAGCTTACCCCGACTAACTGATGCTTTACAAATCAAACAAATGACCACGTTTTCCACCTAAAGAAGCCCCAAACTGCGGACTGGTGATGTCTGCTGGTGGTGGAGGTGCTACTTTGACTTTCAATGCCAGATGAAGTGGAGGATGGGCGTGGCTGAATTTGTTTCTGTTGTTCACTTACAGCACCACTACTTGAGGTCAAGCTAGATGGAGGTCCATGCCGACCCTGCTGACTAAAAAAGATGGAAGCTTGTGTTGGTGTTGTAGTTAACGCTGGTGGTACCAGTGCCACGCTGCCCATATCCCGCTCAGCAGCCATCCGGGCTAGGGTTAAAATGTCTGTCTGCTGCATGCCTGCTGGGGCTGGAGTGACGACTGTGATGACTGGGTCATCGTCAGACTGTTCATCAACAGCCGAACATACTACTTCTCGTTCGTCGTCATCACCCGTAAGTGGAAGCTTTGCGGGAGCCTTCCTTTTAGGCTTAGCTACCTTTGTCGGCTCATCATGGGGTAACTCACTCTCAGACCGCATTGGTGGGTTCCAATCAACATCAGCATCATCAGAAGGAAGGGGGCTTGAAAAAGAACTTCTAGTATCCCTCCTTGACCTTTTTCTTTCTGGGGATCTGGAAGACAATGGATAATCATCATCGGGAGGAGTGGCTTCGTCGGATACCTCCTCTTGAATAGCAATTTCCTGATGTGCCCCTACTTCTGGAGGAACAAGTGTTGTAGGCAGTTGTGCCGCTCAAAGAACCTCTAGTCGCACCTCTCCATGCACCTGTCCATGCGCCTCTCCTTGCGGCTCTCCTTGCGGCTGTACTTGCGCCTCTCCTTGTGGCTGTACTTGCGCCCCTCCTTGCCCATGTACTTGCGCTTGTACTACTTGCACCTGTGTTTGTGGCTGTGGTTGTTGAACACTCGTCAGCTGAGTTACACCCGGCGTTGGTTGGATGGTACTTTCTTGTGATGAGCCAAGATCACTGGTCGATGGTGATTCAACAACCAAAGTGGCTGCCACAGCAGCACTCATGGTGGTCTTGGACCTAACTTGGCGTGGTGGCACTGAGCCCAATGAAGCGGAGGTGCTGCTTCCAGCTTGGTCCCCGGCGGACACGGCTGCTGCTGCAGGCGTAGTTTTTTTCCCCCAAAAAAAGGTGTCGGTGGGCACACCAGTCTCCTTGGTAGGTGGGGCCGCTTGCTTCTTCTGCTCCTTGTTACTAAGCATGGGCGAATTTTGCGAATCTCGCGTTCGCGAATTTGCGGATTTGCGAACTCGCAATCCGCAAAATCCGCGAATTCTTGCGAATTTGCGGATTTTTTTTTTTTTTGTGTTCGCAAGGATTTCTGCCAGTTCGCGAGGGTTTCGTACCAGTTCGCAATTGCGAACTTACATTTCGTCGCGCAACGGTCGCGAATTATGTTGTTTCTACGTCTGGTTCATCATCACAGGTTCCCAGCACCCTCTGTTTCACCACTGCAACCCTCTGTTACATCAATGCCACCCTCTGGTTCATCATTACTGTAGATTATGGGGGGGAAAAGCAAGCACACCAGCCCTGCTTCAACTGAGATGAATTAATTTGGGGTTAGTTTATTAATGTGTCACTGTCTGGCACCTGCTTCCTTATCTGTAATTTTGCTTTCTGTTGCAGTGCATTTTTTTTCCCCAGGACCTTCTTTGTGGCCTACTTGTAGCTATTGTATGAGCCTGCTGTGAGGGTCAGAGCAGGGTCATACAATTGTTGCAACTAGCAACTGAATTCTGGAGGGGCCCCAGTCAGGAAGCACTACCGGGAATTGTTACTAATGATGAGTTTGAACTCTTGCCCCTGCCGAGTGCTTTCACTTTTGAAAAACTCGTTTTTCTGCAATTTCGCGGGGTTCGCGGGGTGCGAACACTCGCAAGATCGGATTCGGAAGCCGCAAATTTGTGCGAATATGCTATTTGTTTTTTTTGCGGCGTGTTAGTTGGCAAGGTTTTGTGCGTTTTTGCGAGCCGCTCGTAGCGCAAGACGCGAAGTTACCCTCGCGGTCGTTCAAGGGCGCAGCCATCTTGTTTGCCTGACGTATTTCCGTTTCCGGGCGCGAAGTGTAATCTCGCAAAGTTTGCGGCTTGCCAGTACAGTCTCGCGCGTGTTCGCAAGGAAAATCTCGCGCGAACTTACCCGTGCGGTCGTGAACGGGCGCGGCCATCTTGTTTCTCATTCATTGCTATGGTTCTGGGCATGGTCTTTGTATCCTCTGTCAATCTCTGCCATCCTTTGCTTGTTTGAAGTTTTTTTTAATCTATTTTACTTATTATCTATCCCTCTATTTTTCTAGCCCTATATTTTTGTGTTTACTGCTACTTTTGGTTAATTTTAAACTACTTTTGTAAACTCTTTTCTTTTCTTCTCTTCCCTATTCTATTTTCTTTATTCCTTTCCGCCCAGACCATGGTGAAGGGAGCCGGGAAGCATCCCGAGAAGGGGAAGGGTCCCGCACCCCGTGTCCGGCTCCCGTGCGGGCGTTTGAGGGGGGAGCTAGTGATGCCACGGGAGATCTTTACCCCGGAGGAGGTGGCCCAACTCATTTTTTATGTTCAGCGCCGCCTCCCCAGGACCATCATGGGAGGCGGCAAGATCAGTGCCGGGTACGGGGCCCGGGAGCGCCGGAAGCGGTGGGAGAAGGTGTGCCAGGCCATTTACCACCACTCTCGGGTCTGGCGCACCTACAACCAGGCCACCCACCGCTGGACGGATGTCCTGACCCGTGAGCGAGATCTGCTCGACCTCCTTGGCCTTGAGATCCCCGGGCTTGGTGAGTAGTAGTAGCTATGTCTTTACTACTATGTTTTCTCCTGCTGTGTTATTATATTGCACATTTTTGTTTTTTACCAAGAGCAATAATGCTGCTCATTACATTGTAGGTACATTTTATTTCAAAATCTTCTGTGCATTTCAGGTACACTGCTCTCCTTCTCAGTAGTGTTGCTACTATGCTTATTTGTTTTAGATTTTGTGTTCATTTCATTGGCCTGTGAAATTATGTATGAGTGTAGTTGAAAGAACTGCGCAATGCTACACACTAAGGTTCAGATTTTTAATTACCGGCGCATCCCTGCAAAGTTGCAGGGATGCGCCAGTAATTGTGCGTCACGCCACCATCACCCATGGTGCGCCGTATTTACAATGCGGCGCGCCATGGGCCCAAAACGTCACCAAAGCGTTACGCATCTGTGCCGTAAAGGTGGCGCATTGCTGGAGTTGCGTCGCAACGATGGTGCAGCTCCATCAATTCTCTGGGGTGCCCTATCTCCCCAATGCTGCGTCAAGCCGTACGTCTGCTTCAAGCAGGCGCAGGGTTTGAGTCACGCATCATTGTCCTCAAAGTGACTGATTGAAATCTTGTAGATTTCCCTCAGCCACTTTTAGGATGCGTTCCTGCGCAGGAACGCCCTCCCTTGCGCCGGAACACCCCTATTGGCGCAGGGCTTTACAACGTGATGCATCTCCCAGATGCGTCACGTTGTTAATATACGCCGCACCATTGCGCCTCTTTTGTGCTGTCGCTGCGTCACAAAAGTCACGCAACAATGGAGCAAAAGAGCCGCAAGGGCCTTATAAATCAGCCCCTACAGACTCAAGTCCAGTCCTTCCTTTGTACACATGGCGATAAGAAGAAATAGTGGTGGTGGATTAATAGTTTGAGTATTTTAATGACTGGTGAATGTAGTAGGAAACTTTAGTGTTGTCGCTGATCTTCAATCACGATGGACTTTGGCTGTCACTTTGCGTGCTGCGGACTGCTGCCTGCCAATCCTAGGCAAACCTTTTTAGTACTTTGTTTAGTGAGTTACATAGGGTAGTTTCCAATTCGACGGTCCGCAAATCAAGCAATACTAAAGTAATGACGTAGTCGACCACATGAGATTGGTCAATAATATATCCCGTGGAGTCGTTCCCTATTTGCTATTTCGCAAAAATATTTTGTTACTTTGTTAGTTCTTTTTTAAATGTTTGATTTGGTTGAGAAATATCATCCATGTTTTCTGTTTTTCTTTCTTTCATGTTGTACATCAGCTTCCCCCAGGGGCAAGAGGAGGACACAGGAGGAGGAGGAGGAGGGTGCTGTTGTCGATGCAGGCCAGGACCGGGCAGTCGAGGGCTCCTTTGCTGGCCCCAGTAAGTTTTAATTTTAATATAGAGTACTTATTTTTTCCTAGCGTTCCTCATTCGATTTTTTCTAAATCGTCTTTGATCTTCTTGTAGACAGGATCTAAATTCTTATCCTGCCTCGACTATGACTCCGTGTGGTATTACTAGATTATTCTTATTAGTCTGTCTGTGTAGCTAACTAAGATTGCACATTTGGCATTTCCATTGGACTCCCATTCTAGTCAGCAATAGCTCTATGCACTGAGTGTAGTCCTCTGGGATTGTCCATAATGTCTTTTCAAGTATTCTAAATGTTTATGCTTTGACCATTGCCAACAATAAAAAGGTGAATGACCACCACCAAGAAATAATAAGATACTACTTTACTTTTGGTTTGGATAGGAGGACAATCCATTCGACTACTGTTGCAGGGACAAATCTGCACAAACAGAACTATGGACACTAAATAATGCATCGCTTAGCTTATCAATTATAATAGGTGCTGTAACTGTTAGACTTTCCACATACCTCAGTGATAACAGACTTTGTAGTTGAACCCCCAATCTCCTTACTGACTAGATAGTGTGGCAGAGTCATTTAGCTCCCAAAGTCACCGATGGCAGAGGCACGGACTCATGCTTGCAAAAATTCGAAAACCTTTAGCTCATCCACTCTAGTCTGGAGGACCAAAAACCACAGAGTCTATTTAAGTTTAAAAGCTTTATTAAAAGTAAACACATTTATTAAATTCAAGTTTGTCATAAAAGTGAACGTGTAACTGAAAATGGAAAAGTGCTTAGTGCTGACGATTAATTGGACACATTTCTTGTGGTCGAGCCGAGCTCTCACCTGGTTTGAACTTGATCCTGCTCGTGTTCTTAGAAGTCAAGGTTCTGTCTGTTAGGAGAAAAAGTGGTGCGTGTTAAAAAGTAAAAAGCAAACATTCATCAGTTGTGCCAAAAAGTGCAGCAAGACAACAGCCTTCCCTGGAAAAAGGGACATTTTTACTCTAGAGTACACAGTCAAAAATTATTAAATTGTACACTTTTTTTCACATTTCTTTCTTCCTCCTAGACCAAATATTATATAGTAGTGAGTGGTGTATTCTAACATTATTAAATGTACTTTGTAGGTGGAACATCTGGAGACGGGGCCAGCGCGGAGGTGGTGGCATTGGACGAGGAGGACAACTCTGGGGAGGAGGCGGTGCAAGTGCCGGAAAAGGACATGCCTGTGAGGGTTCAAACGGTGGTGGCGGGCAGAGGTAAGCTATACATTCCTTAGTCATTGAGATTGAAGACTGCAGAGTGTGCTTTCTGCACGGGTGTATTATAAAAAAAGCAGGTAGTAGCCTCCTCTAAATGTACTTCGACTTAGCTGTGAAGTTTTTGGCGAGAAGAATCCCAATCAGATCTGAGGTGAACTTGATGGATGGGATGAACGAAAAGCGAAAGAAGGGTGTAAGTAAGTGTGGAAGCACGAGAAATGTAATGATGACTGGCAAAGAAGAATGATATGTGTTTGCTTGGTCCCCGAGGTGGCTGGGAAGGTAAGAAAATGGTATGGTGCATGGCTGGGTGAATGATGAAGCAAGGATGGGTGGAAGGAGAACAGCCTGGGTGGGTGAGACAGAAACTGTATGTGTGCAATATACTTTGAATGGATGGATGCCTGGATCATTCATGGTACTATCTGACTCTTAGATAGCATATGTGAATCTAGAGAGAGTAGACGGTCACTGGATGAACTAAGTGTTACTTTGAAGAGCATGTAACACCGCACCCGCACGTCCGTTCCAGTGTAGGAAAGGCAAGGAAAAGAAGTTGTAACGTTGTCCAAAGACTACCATGAATAGTAGCAGTAGTTTGTATTGCAACTGCAAGCACAGCATATATCCAGTTATTACGGTGGACACTCCCTACCTCCCTTAATAACTTTAGTTTAGTAGTAGTACGTCATTCATGTGTGGGGGTATCACTGTTCACTCAATAATAAGCAAAGCACCTAAAGTCATCCCATATGTCATCAAATACATCCCATGTGAAGTGATAGATAATCAGATAATTTAGCTTCTTCATTTTCCTTTTCTAATACTCATTTGCACTGTAGGGTGAAAGCTAAATTAATTAAGCAGTAGCCCTTTTAACAGAGTATTCTCAGTGCCACCCGTAATAGAAAAGTAAGAGCTTCACCACCTGCATGTACTGGACCGGTACAGTAACGCAAGTCTGTCTCACTCACCATGGTGTGCGTCTGTTTTTCTCGGGTGCAAGTTCACTGCGCTGGCATTATGCCGGCTTGCATAAGATAACGTACCAATTTTCCTAAACAAGAGAGAAGAAGAAGAATAAGAGTGGTGTACTGTCATAGTCGACTGTAATAGAAGTCCATAGTGCTCGTAGAATTTGTTCCTTAAACTCCCACTAATGTTAGAGCAAGGATGAAGAAGTCGGAGGTTACATAGATACTGTCCTCAATAGTTATGCACTGTGCTTTCAATTTGCTACTTGTACTGTGACAACTTTCTGCTCAATCATTTTGTGTTAATCTTAAGGAGCATTGGTTACAGACTATGTCTTTCTTTTTTCATGTAGTTGCTCCTTCCAAATCCAAGACACCATCAAGGAGGAAGGAGCTGGCTCGAATGGCCCGGCAACGGAGGCTGGATGCCACTGTTGCTGAATATCGGCGGCTGGTGGCCCTGGAGGAGGAGGAGACACAGTCTGGAACAACAACAACGTCCACTGGGACAGCTGCATCCTCCTCCGTGCGGGCTGCCAGCCAGCGCAGTGCTCCAGCGGTACGGAGCCGGGCTACCAAAGCCAAACACCACCGCCCAGCAGCAAAGAAAGCAGCTGCCCCTCACAGGATTTGCAAGGCACACCGGCGCCGCTTATCCCTCAGACTGTCCTACCTGGAGCAGGAGGTCCATAATTATAAGAACGTGGTGGAGGGCCTCCGCTTCGAACTTGCCACCCTCCGCAAGGAGCATGATGCCCTGGCTGCTAATTCCAACAGCACCCTGCCATAGTGTCCCTTGCCCCTTTTTTAGAGACTTTTGGGGGGTGGGAATTGGGAGTTGTGATTTTTGGGGACTTTTGAAGGACAATCGTTGGGGTTAGGGAGGGTCTTGCGGGAGATTCTTTTGTTAGGGCTATAAAGATATACTTTTTGAAACTTTATCTGACCATACCTGTTTTTTACTGCTTTTGAGTCTGGTGGGTGGGGGTTTAACATAACAGTAAGTTTGTTTTCCTGAATAGTCCTAGGACTTTAGTAGTACTACCGTCAATCAAATCTCTCGTCTCTCCTAATACTCCATTATACTACCTCCAACCAAACGCCTATCTTACCTGTAATTTCTGTTTGCAAGTAGGGCTAGGCCCAGGGCTGGCTCCACGGGAAACAGCAAATAAGGTTGGCAATCCTGGGCGGATAAAATTTCCTCATAGCGGTGGTACTAGTGGTGTGACACAGTGGCAGTTGCTTGCCTATGAAAAAAAAGAAAATGAAATCTGGTTTGTCCTCCTGAGCAATACAAAGGTACAATACAGAATATAGCAGGTGACAGAAGTACACTAGAACAGTGCCACGTTGTAGCCTAACAAATGTTAAAGTATAACTAATTCGGTTGAAGTTCTTTGACATTAGCCATGGGTCTTTGTCAAGCAGAGTAAGAATATATCCTCGGATTTCTTCACCAGCCTGTTGCTATCACCTTATCCTCCCCAGCAAGTGTGTGGATTTATTGCTGTAATTTAGTCACACATCAATCAAAACCACACAGCCCGGGGGAAGAGGGTTAGGGTTTGAAAAATGGATGGGTACGGGGGTTTTTGGGAAAGGTTTTGGGAGACAAGAAAAAGTAGCACAGCATGGACGAACAATTGTGAACATAAACAAATCTTTGGGTACAAACCTATCCATCAATCTTTGAAAGTGCATACACTACTGCATGCATGTCAGTTAAAAGTAAGTAGTACTTTCGACAACTGTGGAAGAAAGAATGCGACAGTACAGGGCGTGGGTGGAAATATTGATAACTATATTCAACATAAGGTCTCTGTAGCCAGATACCCGAGAGCCTTGCTGGTCACTATAAATCCATTCACAACAACACTCAATGGGGTTGGTCTGGAAGGTGTCAGGTTTACTCCCCGTGATCCAGTCGATGCAAATATGGTTCCACCTCCAAATGTCACCAACACCCAGAAGTGTAAACACAGGGTGTTCGAGGCATTAGGCGGGGGAGAAAAATAACAAACTAAAATAAAAAATGTGGGATGGGTAAAGGTAGGGTCAGCAGGGAAAGGATACCTGTAACAGAAGACAAGACAGGCATCAGTGAAGTGCTGTCCTAACATACAAGGGTACTCTCATATAGTCTCACTAAATAGTCTGCAAGTCTCCCGCCTACTCATGGGAAATGTAGTTTCATAGTACGGTAGGCGCTTAGGGGCTGCGTAACCTGACAGAAGGTATAGTAGATAGAAAAGGAGAAATTGCTTTTTTTCTAGGTGTCCCCTCACTCACCAGGGTTGCCCCTTGGTGACATGCTTCATCATTGGGGCCATCCCAGTCCTCTACGGGCTGGGGCGTGCTGCGACTTGCGAATTACGTAGGAGCACTTACAAATGACTATGTGTGGTGCAGATGTGATAGTGGAGTGGACTAAGTGATGTGTTAAGGGATCAATGTAGAAGCCGAGAGAGAGGCAAGAAATGCAGTCACAGTCAGAGAAAAAGGCAAGGGATACTGTATCTATGTGGTTGTAGTGGTCCTGTTGGAAGTGGTAAGTAAGTTGCCCGCAGAAAAAAAATCCTCCTATTAGCGGCACTCCTCCATTGCAGCCGACGCTTCGTCCATCGATGTTGGTCACCAGAAGACACCCTGTCCACTGCCTGCCTGATGCTGAATTGTGGCTCGCTACTGTGAAGCCTGACTCCATCCTTTTTTCCCCATTGCAGAGACTGAAACCCGGCCTGTAATTATTCAACGAAAAACAGGAAGTGATATAATATTACAACACCACTGATAAATAAATATAAGGTATGTAGGCTGTGGAGTGCAAAAAGTCACAATTTGTTTTTCCTAGTAGACAGTACAATGTTTTTGAAAGTGCGTACTCTGAGTCACCTTTTGAAGGATAAATAAGTATGGGCAAATTAATGTAGCGGATCTTGCCCCTCAAGCTAGGTGTACTGTAAACTGTGTTTTAGAACAAAATTAGATCTTCCTAGCAGTGCTCCCACCCAGACCCTTACTAAAGCCAGTCGCAAAAATGTAGAAGACCCCCAATCAAATCTCAAAAAACGAGGCCTAGCAGAAAACTGGTGACAAAACTTACTTTGAAAGTAAAAGTAGGCCGAAGTACCCTAATTACCCATTACCCACCGTGGATTGCATTCAAACCACTTGCAAGCAACCAAGCAAAAGTAGCCATAGCCAGCATCGCTCCAAGACTCGAAATCCCCCCCACTCAAACACATGCAATAGAAATACTGCTAACCCTAACGAACCCTAAGTTAAGAATAGTGGCAAAGGCTTTCTTTAACTATGCCAAATCCCCCCTTTCCCACCATGGATTTTCTTCAAATGACTTGCAACCAAAATTACACATTCTCACGAGTGCTCTAAGACCCCAGAACTCAGTTTGAAAAATCTAGAACACCCCGAAACACATGCAATCCTGCTGCTAGGGCTAACCCTAACGAACCCTAAGTTACAAAAAGTGCCAAAACTAAAGGCTTTTCCGCGCGGATTTTGTCCCAACCACTTCTACCCGGTATTAGACCTTCCCAGGAATGCCCCAAGACCCGGCAACCCACCCGCCAAGAAGCGTAACACCCCCAAACAGGCCAAAAGCAAAATCTCATACTTGCAATATTTCTGGGCCTTCGGTCCAAACGAGCTGCGTAGCTAGGCCATAAGTCGGGGTTGGCACGACGGATTTCCTGAAAAGCAAATGCAATCATGATTAGAGTGTCCCAGCAGTGCTCCCAGACCACGAAACTCACCCGCAAACACCAGGAAGCCCCCCAAACAGGCCCCCGAAAACGCTACATAGAGCAAAATGTCAGAAATAGCCAAAAAAAAAATCGGCCTGGATTTTGTCCCAACCACTTCTACCCGGTATTAGACCTTCCCAGGAATGCCCCAAGACCCGTCAACCCACCCGCCAAGAAGCATAACACCCCCAAACAGGCCAAAAGCAAAATCTCATACTTGCAATATTTCTGGGCCTTCGGTCCAAACGCGCTGCGTAGCTAGGCCATAAGTCGGGGTTGGCACGACGGATTTCCTGAAAAGCAAATGCAATCAAGATTAGAGTGTCCCAGCAGTGCTCCCAGACCACGAAACTCACCCGCAAACACCAGGAAGCCCCCCTAAGAGCACCTCAAAGGCAAGCAAGTCATCAAAAACACAAAAAAAATTCCGCCTGGGATTTGGTCCAAAACACTTTTATCCGGTATTAGAGCTTCCCAGCAATGGCCCCAGAGCCGTCAACCCAGGAGAAGACGAGTAGAAGACCCCCAAACAGCCAAAGAGCAAAAGTACAAAAATGGGGACTTAGTCAATTTTTCACAAATTTCCCAAATCACTCCGCGCGCGCTCTGCAGCTAGGCCCTAAGTCCCCTCTGCCACCATGGATTTGCTTCAAACCTCTTGCAAAGTAAAGTATATATAGCCAGCAGTGCTCCCAGACCACGAAACTCACCCACAAACACCAGGAAGCCCCCCAAACAGGCCCCCGAAAACGCTACATAGAGCAAAATGTCAGAAATAGCCAAAAAAAAAATCGGCCTGGATTTTGTCCCAACCACTTCTACCCGGTATTAGACCTTCCCAGGAATGCCCCAAGACCCGTCAACCCACCCGCCAAGAAGCATAACACCCCCAAACAGGCCAAAAGCAAAATCTCATACTTGCAACATTTCTGGGCCTTCGGTCCAAACGCGCTGCGTAGCTAGGCCATAAGTCGGGGTTGGCACGACGGATTTCCTGAAAAGCAAATGCAATCAAGATTAGAGTGTCCCAGCAGTGCTCCCAGACCACGAAACTCACCCGCAAACACCAGGAAGCCCCCCAAACAGGCCCCCGAAAACGCTACATAGAGCAAAATGTCAGAAATAGCCAAAAAAAAAATCGGCCTGGATTTTGTCCCAACCACTTCTACCCGGTATTAGACCTTCCCAGGAATGCCCCAAGACCCGTCAACCCACCCGCCAAGAAGCATAACACCCCCAAACAGGCCAAAAGCAAAATCTCATACTTGCAATATTTCTGGGCCTTCGGTCCAAACGCGCTGCGTAGCTAGGCCATAAGTCGGGGTTGGCACGACGGATTTCCTGAAAAGCAAATGCAATCAAGATTAGAGTGTCCCAGCAGTGCTCCCAGACCACGAAACTCACCCGCAAACACCAGGAAGCCCCCCTAAGAGCACCTCAAAGGCAAGCAAGTCATCAAAAACACAAAAAAAATTCCGCCTGGGATTTGGTCCAAAACACTTTTATCCGGTATTAGAGCTTCCCAGCAATGGCCCCAGAGCCGTCAACCCAGGAGAAGACGAGTAGAAGACCCCCAAACAGCCAAAGAGCAAAAGTACAAAAATGGGGACTTAGTCAATTTTTCACAAATTTCCCAAATCACTCCGCGCGCGCTCTGCAGCTAGGCCCTAAGTCCCCTCTGCCACCATGGATTTGCTTCAAACCTCTTGCAAAGTAAAGTATATATAGCCAGCAGTGCTCCCAGACCACGAAACTCACCCACAAACACCAGGAAGCCCCCCAAACAGGCCCCCGAAAACGCTACATAGAGCAAAATGTCAGAAATAGCCAAAAAAAAAATCGGCCTGGATTTTGTCCCAACCACTTCTACCCGGTATTAGACCTTCCCAGGAATGCCCCAAGACCCGTCAACCCACCCGCCAAGAAGCATAACACCCCCAAACAGGCCAAAAGCAAAATCTCATACTTGCAACATTTCTGGGCCTTCGGTCCAAACGCGCTGCGTAGCTAGGCCATAAGTCGGTGTTGGCACGACGGATTTCCTGAAAAGCAAATGCAATCAAGATTAGAGTGTCCCAGCAGTGCTCCCAGACCACGAAACTCACCCGCAAACACCAGGAAGCCCCCCAAACAGGCCCCCGAAAACGCTACATAGAGCAAAATGTCAGAAATAGCCAAAAAAAAAATCGGCCTGGATTTTGTCCCAACCACTTCTACCCGGTATTAGACCTTCCCAGGAATGCCCCAAGACCCGTCAACCCACCCGCCAAGAAGCATAACACCCCCAAACAGGCCAAAAGCAAAATCTCATACTTGCAACATTTCTGGGCCTTCGGTCCAAACGCGCTGCGTAGCTAGGCCATAAGTCGGGGTTGGCACGACGGATTTCCTGAAAAGCAAATGCAATCAAGATTAGAGTGTCCCAGCAGTGCTCCCAGACCACGAAACTCACCCGCAAACACCAGGAAGCCCCCCAAACAGGCCCCCGAAAACGCTACATAGAGCAAAATGTCAGAAATAGCCAAAAAAAAAATCGGCCTGGATTTTGTCCCAACCACTTCTACCCGGTATTAGACCTTCCCAGGAATGCCCCAAGACCCGTCAACCCACCCGCCAAGAAGCATAACACCCCCAAACAGGCCAAAAGCAAAATCTCATACTTGCAACATTTCTGGGCCTTCGGTCCAAACGCGCTGCGTAGCTAGGCCATAAGTCGGGGTTGGCACGACGGATTTCCTGAAAAGCAAATGCAATCAAGATTAGAGTGTCCCAGCAGTGCTCCCAGACCACGAAACTCACCCGCAAACACCAGGAAGCCCCCCAAACAGGCCCCCGAAAACGCTACATAGAGCAAAATGTCAGAAATAGCCAAAAAAAAAATCGGCCTGGATTTTGTCCCAACCACTTCTACCCGGTATTAGACCTTCCCAGGAATGCCCCAAGACCCGTCAACCCACCCGCCAAGAAGCATAACACCCCCAAACAGGCCAAAAGCAAAATCTCATACTTGCAACATTTCTGGGCCTTCGGTCCAAACGCGCTGCGTAGCTAGGCCATAAGTCGGGGTTGGCACGACGGATTTCCTGAAAAGCAAATGCAATCAAGATTAGAGTGTCCCAGCAGTGCTCCCAGACCACGAAACTCACCCGCAAACACCAGGAAGCCCCCCAAACAGGCCCCCGAAAACGCTACATAGAGCAAAATGTCAGAAATAGCCAAAAAAAAAATCGGCCTGGATTTTGTCCCAACCACTTCTACCCGGTATTAGACCTTCCCAGGAATGCCCCAAGACCCGTCAACCCACCCGCCAAGAAGCATAACACCCCCAAACAGGCCAAAAGCAAAATCTCATACTTGCAACATTTCTGGGCCTTCGGTCCAAACGCGCTGCGTAGCTAGGCCATAAGTCGGGGTTGGCACGACGGATTTCCTGAAAAGCAAATGCAATCAAGATTAGAGTGTCCCAGCAGTGCTCCCAGACCACGAAACTCACCCGCAAACACCAGGAGGCCCCCCAAACAGGCCCCCGAAAACGCTACATAGAGCAAAATGTCAGAAATAGCCAAAAAAAAAATCGGCCTGGATTTTGTCCCAACCACTTCTACCCGGTATTAGACCTTCCCAGGAATGCCCCAAGACCCGTCAACCCACCCGCCAAGAAGCATAACACCCCCAAACAGGCCAAAAGCAAAATCTCATACTTGCAACATTTCTGGGCCTTCGGTCCAAACGCGCTGCGTAGCTAGGCCATAAGTCGGGGTTGGCACGACGGATTTCCTGAAAAGCAAATGCAATCAAGATTAGAGTGTCCCAGCAATGCTCTCAGACCACGAAACGCACCCACAAACAGACGGAACCCCCCCTAAGAGCACCTCAAAGGCAAGCAAGTCATCAAAAACACAAAAAATTTTCCGCCTCGGTGCTTCCCAGCAATGGCCCCAGACCCGTCAACTCACCTGCAAAGAGGTAGAACAACACCCCCACAAGTGCTGAGTCTTTCTTCATTGGGCGTAAACCAGCCCTCTGCTTTGATGGAAATAGGAGTCTGGAGGAGGAGGATAGAGGAGCATGTTCTTCTGAACTTGTGAACCTGAGGAATGCAGACTGCGGCACCTTCAAATAAATTAGCAAACAAGTGAAGACAGTTCTGCTGATGGGCTTGTTTTTGTGATTATCTGATTAAAGTTTGAATTATATTAACTGTGCACAACAAAGAAAGACAGACACACAGGAATAAAAGTGAATAAGGATGAAAAAGAAAGTTATTGATTCGTTGTCTCATTTTCAGGGCTCGAAGTCGGTATCACGGTCCAGGAATAAGAATAAGGCTTCGTCATCATACTCTGCGAATTCAGCCAGGGTGAGGTCAGTGCCACCTGACAGAGTAGAAATTCCCTCATCTATGGTGCTGGCCACCTCCTCTTCATCCGGCACGCTCTCTCGTACTCTTATATCTGGTGGTATGAGGTGCTGATTCATCTTGATCATTGTTAACCTCTCCACATTTTTGGGCGAGAGGCGGCTCCGTTTGGGAGTTACAATCCCACCAGCCGCACTGAAAACCCGTTCAGAAGACACACTTGCGAGTGGGCAAGACAAGTAGTTTAAAGCCAGGTTGGTGAGCTGTGGCCACAATTCTTTTTTCCCATGCCAATACGCCAATGGGTCAGAATTAACATAGACCTCTGTGGAGTCATTCAGATAGTCCTTCACCATCGACTCAAGGTCCTCCTCCAAGGTTCCTCCACTTTGCGTAGCTCTTGCTGTGTCTCTGACCTTTTGAGAACCAAACCCACGCAGAGCTAGCCAATCCTCTTCAGCCTCCAATGTTTCTGTTGTCTTTCGTGCAGATGATCCGGTTGCCGGTGTCTTTAACGGCTGAGAGGTCACTTGTGCCACAGCCACAGGTGCAGAAGTGGATTGTTTTGACTGGGGATGGCCTGCTGATGTACTGCCATTTCCTTCAATTTCCAGCCGTTCTGTTTCAAACTTCTTGGCTGACAAGGCTAGCCAACGTTTGTACTTTGTAACATCTTCATCACCAAAAGGAAAGAATGCTCTGCCTGCCAGCGCCTTTTTGTAGCGTGGATCCAGAATAGTAGCACAAATGTAATGCTGTTCTGAGTGGATCTTTTTAAGACGTTCATCACCTTGTAGGAGCTCTAATAATTGCTCAGCCAGAAGCAAAGAGTCTTTCTTTTTGTCATCTTTTCCAAACACAGAACACACCTCCTTCAGTTGGTCCTCCAGCATGTACAACAATGGGATAGCTTTTCCCAAATTAGAGTCCTCCTTGCTGACTGCACGCGTGAAGACCTCAAAAGGACGAAGCATGCGTGTTAGGCTTTCAACTATGTTCCATTGCGGCCCACCCATCCTCAGCTCCTCTATACCCTCTTTCAAGAAATATTGATCGAGTTGCGTATACTGCTCATACAGACGCTCAAGCATGTAGAAGGTTGAGTTCCAACGTGTTACCACCTCCTGGATGAGTGCTTTCACTGGCATTTGACATTGATATAGCATGCTCCTCAGCTGCTTGCGGGCCTTAAAAGAATGCCTGAAATGCTTGCAAATTTTTCGGCAGTTCTCCAATACACTGTACGCTGCACTGCGTTTATTACCCAAGAATTTTTGGACAACCAGGTTTATACAGTGCGCCAAACACGGCACTCTGAAATAGTAACCGTCCCTCATGGCCTTAACTATATTGGAGCCATTGTCCGTGGAAACATAACCAACCTTGCGTTTTAGTGGGGACAGACAGTTAAGGACCTTTGTGTTAAAGACATCCAAAATGTTTTCTGCTGTGTGACGTTTCTCCAAACCAAACATGGCTAGTGTTGCATGTTTGCGAGCACCTTTAAAAACAATGTTAGTGTCAACACCTGAGTTTAGCTTTGCTTTAGCCCCTGAAAAAGAGACCCAGTGTGCAGTGATGCACATGTAATCAGCGCCTGCGCCACTGGTCCACATGTCTGTTGTCAGATGTATAGTGTGAACAGCACTCTTCTGCAAAGCTGCCCCAATCACCTTCAGAACATCTTCATGTAGTGCTGGAACCGCAACTCGGGCAAAATAGAACCGGCTAGGAACCTTCCATTTAGGGCAGAGCGCTGTCACTAATTCTAGAAAACCAACCCCTTCTACAAAAGAAAAAGGGAGAAGGTCCAGAGCTAGCATTTTAGCCAGCTTAGTGTTATACAGACGGGTCATTGGGTGGTTGCGTTCATATTGCGCTTCTGTAAACAACATCTTTTTAATGTTGCCCTGGACCAATGATTTACGGGATGATGATGATCTCTTCGACCCAGTTACGCTCGCTGATGAACTTTTCCGCATTGATGTCTCACTCTCTCCCACACTCTTAGTGTGGCTCCCATGGGGTGTGCTGCTGACATGGGAACTGGGTGTAAGTGAAGTGTTTGAATCGTCTTCTTCTACCTCCTCGTCATCAGCAGATGACAAATCAACGTTTTCATTACGTGCAATTCCGGCTTTCTTGACCGCCTCTAGGTGCGGAAACCATTCGACAGCGTGCCTTCTCTCAAGATGACCTCTCTGGCCTCCGGTACCATAGTTAGAACCAAGCTTACCACGACTAAATCGAAGCTTATAAAGGCTACAAATGGCTACGTTTTCCTTTTTTGGGCAAACACTAAAGAAGTCCCAAACTGGAGACTTGAAATGTCTTCAGGGGCCGGAGGAGGCGGCGATACTGGTGGTGGTGGTCCTGCTGCTAATGACAGATGAAGTGGAGGATGTGGATTGCCGAACTTCAGTACGTTTTGCACTTTCACCACCACGAATTGAGGTCGAGGACGAGGTGGGTACCTTCTTGCGAAGAAATATGGAAGCGGTAGGTTTTGGTGTACTACTTAACTCCAAATCTAATAATTCCATTTCCATTGCCTCCTCGCCGACATCATCATCACGCTCAGCAGCTTCTCGGGATAGGGTCAAAATGTCTCTTTGCTGCATGCCCGGTGGGGCTGCAGTGACCTTTGTGATGACTGGCTCGTCGTCATCGTGAGAGGCTTCATCACCAGCAGTATCTGTCACTTCTTGTTGAGCCTCATCACACTCCATAGGTTTGAGTTTTTGGACGACCTTCCTTTTACGCTTAGGTTCCGGTGTCAGATCATGGTGTGCCTCACTGTCAGACCGCAGTTGTGGTTCCCAAGCTGGATCGTTATCATCAGAAGGAGGTGGGCTTGAAGAAGATGTAGACACCCCCCTTGATCTTTTCCTTGCTAGGGATGTGGAAGACAATGAATGATCATCAGGAGGAGTGGCTTCCAATGATACCTCGGCTTCATTGTCGATTTCCTGATGTGCCCCTACTTCGGGAGGAACAACTATTGTGGGCACTTGTGAACCTCCATGCACCTTTGCTTGCGCATCTCCTTTTGCTGCCTCTCCTTCCACATGTACTTGGGCGTGTACTTGCACATGGTGTTGTTGTTGCGGCTGTGTTGATTCAGGGACATTGCTGCTACTTTCTTGCGATGAGCCAACATCACTGGTCGATGGTGATTGGAGAAGTACACTGACTGCCTCTGAAGCACTCAAGGGCTTTGACTTAAGTTGGCGTGGTGGTGGAGGCACTGAACCCAATGGAGCAGGGGTGCTGCTCCCAGCTTGGTCCCCAGCAGAACCTGCTGCAGCAGGCGTACTTTTGTTTTTGCTCCCAAAAAACGTGGCGGGTGGCACACCAGCCTCCTTGGTACCTTGCTTCTTCTGCTCCTTACTAGCAACTTTCTTGCTAGAGGAGCTACGGAGAACTTTCTTTGGGGGCGGGGCCATCTTCTTCAGAGCAGGTCAGAGAGCAGGCCGCAGTTGCACGAATTGTAGAGTTGTCTGAGGCCAGACGTGACGTCGCGTGACGTTATGCTGCACACACACACCGCTGCAGGACTTCTTCCTGGCACTGGTGGTTCTCTTGAGTCTTGTGCACCTAAAAAAAATGGAAGACAGAGGAACATCAGTTCAGTTATAGAGCACAAAAAAAAAATCGAAAAACACTGCAAAATCAGCACAATCCCAATCCATCCATGCCCTCCATAATGTTTAAATTCAAGACAACCCACAGAAAGACTAGGCCCATGCAAGACTCACTAGTACCCCTGGGCATAAATAAAGGTTGAAAAGTAGGCAAAATGGTTGGAGGCCTAACAACAAAGCCTGCATTCAAAATGGCCACTTGCCTGCCAGCACATGGCCAGTGCCTGTAGCTGCACTCAAAATGGCCACCAGCCACATGGCATGTCCCTCCCCATGAACACACCCAAAAATCGAAAAACACTGCAAAATCAGCACAATCCCATTCAATCCATGGCCTCCATGATGTTTAAATTCAAGACAGCCCACAGAAAGACTAGGCCCATGCTAGACTCAAATACCCCTGGTGAAAAGGCCACAAGTACAGGCCCAAAAATCGAAAAACACTGCAAAATCAGCACAATCCCATTCCATCCATGGCCTCCATGATGTTTAAATTCAAGACAGCCCACAGAAAGACTAGGCCCATGCTAGACTCAAATACCCCTGGTGAAAAGGCCACAAGTACAGGCCCAAAAATCGAAAAACACTGCAAAATCAGCACAATCCCATTCCATCCATGGCCTCCATGATGTTTAAATTCAAGACAGCCCACAGAAAGACTAGGCCCATGCTAGACTCAAATACCCCTGGTGAAAAGGCCACAAGTACAGGCCCAAAAATCGAAAAACACTGCAAAATCAGCACAATCCCATTCCATCCATGGCCTCCATGATGTTTAAATTCAAGACAGCCCACAGAAAGACTAGGCCCATGCTAGACTCAAATACCCCTGGTGAAAAGGCCACAAGTACAGGCCCAAAAATCGAAAAACACTGCAAAATCAGCACAATCCCATTCCATCCATGGCCTCCATGATGTTTAAATTCAAGACAGCCCACAGAAAGACTAGGCCCATGCTAGACTCAAATACCCCTGGTGAAAAGGCCACAAGTACAGGCCCAAAAATCGAAAAACACTGCAAAACCAGCACAATCCCATTCCATCCATGGCCTCCATGATGTTTAAATTCAAGACAGCCCACAGAAAGACTAGGCCCATGCTAGACTCAACTACCCCTGGTGAAAAGGCCACAAGTACAGGCCCAAAAATCGAAAAACACTGCAAAATCACCACAATCCCATTCAATCCATGGCCTCCATGATGTTTAAATTCAAGACAACCCACAGAAATGCTAGGCCCATGCAAGACTCACTACCCCTGGGCATAAATAAAGGTTGAAAAGTAGGCAAAATGGTTGGAGGCCTAACAATAAAGCCTGCATTCAAAATGGCCACTTGCCTGCCAGCACATGGCCAGTGCCTGTAGCTGCACTCAAAATGGCCACCAGCCACATGGCATGTCCCTCCCCATGAACACCCCCAAAAATCGAAAAACACTGCAAAATCAGCACAATCCCATTCCATCCATGGCCTCCATGATGTTTAAATTCAAGACAGCCCACAGAAAGACTAGGCCCATGCTAGACTCAAATACCCCTGGTGAAAAGGCCACAAGTACAGGCCCAAAAATCGAAAAACACTGCAAAATCAGCACAATCCCATTCCATCCATGGCCTCCATGATGTTTAAATTCAAGACAGCCCACAGAAAGACTAGGCCCATGCTAGACTCAAATACCCCTGGTGAAAAGGCCACAAGTACAGGCCCAAAAATCGAAAAACACTGCAAAATCAGCACAATCCCATTCAATCCATGGCCTCCATGATGTTTAAATTCAAGACAACCCACAGAAATACTAGGCCCATGCAAGACTCACTACCCCTGGGCATAAATAAAGGTTGAAAAGTAGGCAAAATGGTTGGAGGCCTAACAACAAAGCCTGCATTCAAAATGGCCACTTGCCTGCCAGCACATGGCCAGCGCCTGTAGCTGCACTCAAAATGGCCACCAGCCACATGGCATGTCCCTCCCCATGAACACACCCAAAAATCGAAAAACACTGCAAAATCAGCACAATCCCATTCAATCCATGGCCTCCATGATGTTTAAATTCAAGACAGCCCACAGAAAGACTAGGCCCATGCTAGACTCAAATACCCCTGGTGAAAAGGCCACAAGTACAGGCCCAAAAATCGAAAAACACTGCAAAATCAGCACAATCCCATTCCATCCATGGCCTCCATGATGTTTAAATTCAAGACAGCCCACAGAAAGACTAGGCCCATGCTAGACTCAAATACCCCTGGTGAAAAGGCCACAAGTACAGGCCCAAAAATCGAAAAACACTGCAAAATCAGCACAATCCCATTCCATCCATGGCCTCCATGATGTTTAAATTCAAGACAGCCCACAGAAAGACTAGGCCCATGCTAGACTCAAATACCCCTGGTGAAAAGGCCACAAGTACAGGCCCAAAAATCGAAAAACACTGCAAAATCAGCACAATCCCATTCAATCCATGGCCTCCATGATGTTTAAATTCAAGACAACCCACAGAAATACTAGGCCCATGCAAGACTCACTACCCCTGGGCATAAATAAAGGTTGAAAAGTAGGCAAAATGGTTGGAGGCCTAACAACAAAGCCTGCATTCAAAATGGCCACTTGCCTGCCAGCACATGGCCAGTGCCTGTAGCTGCACTCAAAATGGCCACCAGCCACATGGCATGTCCCTCCCCATGAACACCCCCAAAAATCGAAAAACACTGCAAAATCAGCACAATCCCATTCCATCCATGGCCTCCATGATGTTTAAATTCAAGACAGCCCACAGAAAGACTAGGCCCATGCTAGACTCAAATACCCCTGGTGAAAAGGCCACAAGTACAGGCCCAAAAATCGAAAAACACTGCAAAATCAGCACAATCCCATTCCATCCATGGCCTCCATGATGTTTAAATTCAAGACAGCCCACAGAAAGACTAGGCCCATGCACCACTCACTACCCCTGGTCAAGGCCCCAACAACAGGTCAAAAATCGAAAAACACAAAATTTTACAACAAAAAAAAATCGAAAAACACAGAAAAATCAGCACAATCCCAATTCATCTATGGCCTCCATGATGTTTAAGTTCAAGACAACCCACAGAAAGAATCAGTCCACCCACCACTGGGCAAAAGGCCCCAAAACAGCCCAAAAATCGAAAATCCCAAAATTTTAGTTGCAGCAACTGTAATGCCCCAAACAAACTTACTTGTAAAATTTCTAATCCAACAGTGATCCAAAGAAAGTCAAAAAGGCCTCAAATCCAAAGATCCAGCAGCATCCACAAAAAGTAATCCTTCCAGGTCCACATCCAAATGAAAAGTGACCAGGAGATGGACAAAGCACTGGGAGGAGCCTGCTGAACAGGAACAGGAAGTTGAAGACTATGGGGCACTTCCTTCCTCCCACCCCCCTGCCCCCCTCCCCAAAATGGACTCCTCGCTAAAAAAGTGCAGGCAAATGTCAAACTAAGGAGTTATTCACATAAAAATCATCATTTCTAGAAGGTTTATGCTGCTTGCTGGTGGATTTCTTGCGCAGAATTGCAAATTTATATTTTCGCTCGCCGCATCTCAAATCTCGCAATTGCGAAGTACCGCGAGACGTGATCTCGCCGTACTCGCGTTGACAAGCTATCGCTGGCAAGCCGCGATGACGTAATCGCGCTCGCCAATTCCCGCGGGATCACACAGCAAGATCCAAAATGGCGCAGCACTCGCAAACTATCGAAAAAAACAACTCGGCAAACGATGATAAACGCCGCGCGCCGCAAAAATTGTATCACCAACGCCGCGCGCCGCCAAAAAAATCCGCTGCGTGCGAATTTGCGGATTTTGCGGGAAATCCGCAAATCTCGCGGATTGCGGATTTCCCGAAAATCCGCAAAATCCGCGAGCGGAACGGATTTTCCGCCCACGCTTACTTGTTACTGGCAGTGGCACTGGCGGCTTTTTTCGCTGAGGTGCTATGGCCAACTTTCTTTGGGGCCATCTTCTTGAGGTGTCAGAACAACAGGCCGCAGTTGCACGAGTTGCAGAGTTGTCTTGTCTGTGGCCACACATGACGTTGTGCTGCACACACCGCTGCAGGACTTCCTCCTGGCACTGGTGGTTCTCTTGTGCACCTAAAAGCAATGGAAGCCAGAGGAACATCAGTTATACACCCCAAAAAGTCGAAAAACACTCAAAAATCACCACAATTCCAAGCCATCCATGCCCTCAATGATGTTTAAATTCAAGACACCCCAGAGAATGACTAGGCTCATGCACCACAGAGTAGCCCTTGCGCATAATGGTTGAAAGCAAGGTAAAGTGGGTGCAGGCCTGAGCACACTGCCTGCCTTCAAAATGGCCCCTTGACCCCCACCACATGGCCAGGCCCTGCCTGTACCAGGCCTCATGATGGCCCCCACCCACATGGCAAGGCCCCAACAACACCCCAAAAGTCGAAATATACACAAAAATCACCACAATCCAATGCCATCCATGCCCTCAATGATGTTTACATTCAAGACACCCCACAGAAAGACTTGGTCCATGCACCACTGAGTACCCCTGGGCCTAATGGAAGAAAGCAAGGCAAACTGGGTGCAGTCCTGAGCACACTGCCTGGCTTCAAAATGGGCCCTTGACCCCCACCACATGGACAGGCCCTGCCTGTACCAGGCCTCAAGATGGCCCCCACCCACATGGCCAGGCCCCAACAACACCCCAAAAAGTCCAAAAGCACACAAAAATCACCACAATCCGATGCCATCCATGCCCTCAATGATGTTTACATTCAAGACACCCCACAGAAAGACTTGGTCCATGCACCACTGAGTACCCCTGGGCCTAATGGAAGAAAGCAAGGCAAACTGGGTGCAGGCCTGAGCACACTGCCTGGCTTCAAAATGGGTCCTTGACCCCAGCCACATGGCCAGGCCCTGCCTGTACCAGGCCTCAAGATGGCCCCCACCCACATGGCCTGGCCCCAAAAACACCCCCAAAAAGTCAAAAAACACTCAAAAATAACAATCCCATGCCATCCATGCCCTCAATAATGTTTAAATTCAAGACACCCCAGAGAAAGACTAGGCCCATGCACCACTGAGTAGCCCTTGGGCATAATGGTTGAAAGCAAGGCAGAGTGGGTGCAGGCCTGAGCACCCTGTCTGCCTTCAAAATGGCCCCTTGACCCCCACCACATGGCCAGGCCCTGCCTGTACCAGGCCTCAAGATGGCCCAAACCCACATGGCCAGGCCCCAACAACACCCCCAAAAAGTCAAAAAACACTCAAAAATCACCACAATCCCATGCAATCCATGCCCTCAATGATGTTTAAATTCAAGACACCCCAGAGAAAGACTAGGCCCATGCACCACTGAGTACCTCTGGGCCTACTGGCTAGTGAGGCTTTACAGGCACCCCAAAATTAAAACAAAAAACAACATATAACAGTGAGCTAAAATTCCATGACATAAATAAGAATTAAGTTTAAAAAAATCACAGAAACAGTTGTATCATTTATTTATTTATTTATTTATTTATTTAGGAAGTTTTCTATAGCGCTGTCAAGACCCGGAGGTAGCAGAGCGCTTTACAGTAATAGAATGACAAAAATCTGTATAAACATATGGATAACATAAACATAAACATGAACATCACATATGTAAGGTATAAGCATTCAAAGAGTGACATTGTAAGTGAAACATGGGTGAGTTGCTGAGCTTCTTTGGTTATGGGATTTTCTGTAGTCACATAGTTCAGGGGTTGCTTGCTGACCCCGGTTATCCGAAGCCAAGGGAGCGGATCAGGAACAGGGATTTGAGTTCCCTTTTGAATTCCACAAAAGAAGGAATAGTTCTGATGTGCGGGGGGATGGAGTTCCAGATTTTGGGGGCGTTTCCAGTGAAGGAGCAGTCCGCTGTTCTTTTCTTTCTGGTTTTGGGTAGGATGAGCAGGAAGGAGTTAGAGCTTCTCAGATTCCTGGCTTGGCCTGCTTTTTTGAGTTTATTTGCCGGGTATTCGGGTTTGCCGGTATGGAGGGCTTTGTGTGTTAGGCAGGCCGTTCTGAAGTTACTACGCATTTCTACTGGGAGCCATTTGAGTTCCTTGAGTGCTGGGTTGATGTGATCCGATTTTTTGATGCTGGTAATCATTCTAGCTGCAGCATTTAGTGTTGTTTTGATCGGTGCCAAGTTCAATTTCGGGATGCCTGTTAGGATTGCGTTCCCATAGTCTAGCCTTGACAGTGCCAGAGATTGAGTGGCCAGTTTGAGATCCTTGTTAGGAATGTAGGGTTTGATCTTGTCTGAGGTTAAAGAAAGCACCTTTGGCTGCATTCTTGATGTGTTTTACCATGTTTAGTTTGGGGTCTATGATGATGCCAAGAGATTTAACAGAGTTGGCTAGAGTAAGATTTCCTTTAAGCGCATCGATAGCTTTTAGCCATTTGGTGATTTGCGGGTTGTCTTCCTTGTTCGAGATGAGGAGTGTCTCAGTTTTGTCTGGATTCACTTTCAAGTGATTGTTTGTCAGCCATTGTTGAACATCTTTCAGGACAGCATTTAGTCTATGTATGTCAGTGAGAGATGAAGTTTCCAGATATATTTGTGTATCGTCTGCCTAGAGGTGAAAGCGGATGTTGGCTTTTCTGAGTGTGGTTCCATATAGATGGTAAAGAGCTGGGGCGAGAGCACCGAACCTTGGGGGACGCCCTTATTGACCTGTTGGATTTCGGAGGTGAAATTCTTGATTTTTATTATTTGTGTTCGGTTGTGTATGAATGAGGAGAACCATTTGAGAACTACTTCGCCGAGGCCTGCACTTTCTTGAAGAGCCTTGGTGAGGAGTTTGTGATCCACAGTATCGAATGCTGCAGAAAGGTCAAGGAGAATGAGGAGGCAGCATTTGTCTGAATCCAGAGATCCGTGGATATCGTCTATGATGTTCAGCATCGCTGTTTCTGTGCTGCATCCTTGTCTGAAGCAAGACTGGAGGGGGTCTAGGAGATAGATGTTGTCCAGATGGTGAGTCAGTTGCAGGAGTACACATCGTTCCAATGTTTTGGCTAGTAGAGGGAGGTTACATATTGGTCTGAAGTTGTTCAGGTTTGTTGAGTCAAGACCTGTTTTTTTCAGCAGGGGGGTAACTTGCCCAATTTTTAGGCAGTCAGGGACCACTCCGTTTTTTAGGGAGCTGTTTATGATTTTGCCCCATATAGGTGCACGAGAGTGTTTCATTTTCATGATTAATGAGGGAGGAATGGGGTCAGAGATATGAGCTGATGGTTTGGAGGACGAGATCAGCGAGATTATCACACCTATTCTTCTTTCCTTCTTCTTGTGCCCAGGACCATGGCTAAGGGAGGCGACAAGGGCAAGGGGAGGGGCCCAGCACCCCGTACCCGGCTCCCTTGCGGGCGTTTGAGGGGGGAGGAAGTCCAGGCCAGGAAGATCTTCTCTGCGGTGGAGGTGGCTGCCTTGATGGTTTTTGTACAAGTCCACCTCCCTAACACCGTGGCAGCAGGTTGGCGGATTGCTTCCGGTTATGGCCTCCGGGAGCGTCGCCAGCTGTGGGAGAAGGAGTCTGGGGTCCGGTGCACCTACCAGCAAGTGACGCACCGGTGGAGTGACATCTTGGACCGGGAGCATGACATGCTCGACCTGCTTGGTGTGGAGATCACTGGCCTTGGTAAGTAGCTATTTAATAACTACTTTTTTTCCTTCTGCTCTGTTATATTGCTAATCTATTTTTTTCCTGAAGAGTACGAATGCTGCTGATTCGATTACATTGCGGGTAAATTAATGTTTAAATAGCTTCTGTCATTGCAGGTGCTCGCCTGGTCATTGGTGTTGCTACTATGCTTACTTGTTTGCAATTTTTTAGTCATTTGAGAGCATTACTGCGTAATGCTAGAGACAGTACACTCAAGTCTAGTCCTTCTTTGTACTCCTGCTGCTGCCACTTTGAAGAGCTAGTGGTGGATTGATACATTGAGTATATTATTTATTACTTGTTATAGGACATTTGTTAGTGGTCTGCAATCATGATGACGGACTGTGTCTGTCACGCAACGTCTCATGCTGCTGAGTGATGGCAGTCATAGTAGAACCTTTTTGTTGTTGATGTAGTTAGTGAATTACATGACTTTCTTATTAGACGGTCTGCGAATCCTGCGATACTGTACTACTATCCTCCTAGTTGACCAGATCAGATGCAATTGATGTTAATTTGTTTCCCCGACATAATTTTAGATTGAGTAAAAAGAAATCAAATATTTCTCAAAAAACAATCATCCATGTTGTGTTTCTTTATTTCATGATCACCAGGACCTCCCAGGGGCAAGGCGCCGGCGGCGACAGAGACTCCGGTGGCAGAAGGTGGACAGGAGCAGTCCCTTGCAGGCTCTTCTGCTGGCCCCAGTAAGTTGTTCTATTGTTATATTAATACTTATACTTCCCTAACTTTTACAGCTCCTATTCATTACAAACTGATTCCTAATAATTCTATGTTTTACAAAATAGTCTTTGATCTTCTTCTAATGTAGACTACTTTCTATATTCTTATCCTGCCTCTACCACACTCTCTGTTTTACTACTATTTACAATTATGAGTCGGTCTGTGTAGGTAGCTAAGCTTGCCCATTCGGCAAACGGTGTGAAACAAAACTCTGATACAGCAATAGCTCTAGGCACTGAGTGCAGTTCTCTGGGTTGCCCTGGCTGTCTATTCCAGTCCTCTTAATGTAAGTGCTTTGACAATTTCCAACAACAAAATGTCATTGTTTACACCAAGTAAAAGGTGGCAGTTGCCTTTTTGATTTGAGAGGAGCACATCCCATACCGCTAGTGTTTCAGGGACTATTCTGCAGACAAAGAAGTATGGACAAGATGATAGGTGCAGTTCGACTTTCGACATACCTCAGTCCGAACAGAAATTGAACCCCCAATCCCCTGACCGACTATCTAGAATGTCTGACCAATAATTTTACGACCCAGAAGAACAGAAGAAGACTACCTTCGAGTCCCGGCCTATCTGAGTCACTGAAACATGACTGCCAAGTGCAGTAGTTCAAACCTTTCCGCTCACTCGCTCGTAAACACACATTGTTGGTTAGTTTTAAAGTTTTATTTTCAATTAAGAAATGAAAACATTATTTCTTTATTTTTAATAGCGTAGTATTCTGATGGATGAAGATGACTTTAAAGTTTAAACAACATTCCCATGAATTAAATTAGTATGACTCAAACTTAATAATAATTAACAGACACATGAAATTATTAGAATAACTGTGCGGGAGCCCCCACCTTCTTTAAAGTACTTAAAGTACTGCTGGTGATGACTTAGTAGTAGTTGGTGAATCGTCTGGCAGAAGGGCAATGGAATCTTCTTTCTGTAATGAGAAAAATGGTGCCCGTTAAGCAAGCATTCATCAAGAAGAAGTGTAGCATTTAATGGAATAAGCATATAAAAAGTTAACACCCTCCCCAAAAACGTTACTTTTTTTCAATCCCAGTAATAAAAAAATGTGTTATGTAACATTTTCTTCCATTACGAGACAAAATAGGGGGTTGTGTATAGCATCTGAAAATATGACATGTTTTTCCTAGACGTCACAACATCTGATGCGGCACAGATGACCACCAGTGCCTGGGCCAGCAGTGCAGAGGGGTCCACTCTGGATGCGGCGGCGCCAACAGGAGGAGCTGGGGGGGGAAGACTCAGCGGCAGAGGACGGTGGTAAGTTATTATACTCCTTACTTATTGAATTTTTTTTGAGTAGGCTTGCAAAGGAGTGTATGATTTACTGTACAGTAGTACACATTACACTAGTATAAGTACACTGTACTGTCAAGAACATTTACTAATTTAGAACTACTTTTTGGGCTATCACGGAGAAGACAGTGAACCTTGACTTTTAATAGCATTAGCGGCGGTACTTCTCTGGTAACCAATGGCCCCCTCTATTTCACTTCAACTCAGCTGGCAAATTTTTATTGTAAAGCCAAGTCATATTAGATGAAGTTTAGGGATGTGAAGAACGAAAAGTTAAAGAAGGGTGAAACGAAGGACGAGCGAGTCTTAATATTTATGACTGTAAAGAATGGTTTTGTTGAATGCAATTCAACATAAGAAGACGGCGGTTTCCAAAATATAATGAAGAGGGTGTTAGTTGGTTTTTGACAAAAAGAAATGTTGGTACATTTGAGACATTAAGAAGAATCATAGACGTACTTTGGAAGCCTGGATGTTATCTTATTTATCCTCCTCGTTGATAGCAGAGGTGTATGATGTAGTAGAGCAGACGCTGAGTGGATGAAGTATGGCCAGTGGCAGTGCCACCCCTATAGAAAAGTAAGACATTCAGATCCCCACTTGCATGTACTGCTTAAAGTACTGCAAGTCTGCATCATCATGGCCTGTGTCTGTATTTCTTGGGTGAAAGCTGAGTGAGCTGCCATTATGGCGGCTACCACAAGTTCACGTACCAGTAATTTCTTTTGCAACCCAAGAGAAAAAAAGTAAAAAAGGCCTTTTTTTAGTACTCTCTGACTATGTATGTAGTAGTGAGTCCACCCATAGTGCTGTAGTGGAATTCCTGAAACTCCCAGTAATGTCATAGGCTTACAAAGACAGCGGAAAGATACATGCCAAAATGTAATACTGTTACAACAGGTATCTGTGCACACGTCGCCTTTTACAGAGTAAATGCTGTAGGTAATCAAACAACACAACCAATAGACAAACAATGTGGAAGTAGTCTTGATAGAAGTTTTTCTTCAATTCAGATGTTATCCACCACGCACAGCCAACACGTGTTTTGTCAGGGCTAGTAGCCCACGACTTCATCAGGGCTCCCGCAGGCAGCGGTTCCAAAGCTATTGCCACAATGGCTATGTGCTCTCAGCGGCTTCTAATTCCGACCCGGCTACCGGGTACTGTGGAGTTTCTCGCTGATTAGTCTCAGCCGTCCGTGTGATGGTTAATACCAAAGATGCGACACACCATAGGAATATCCGTGTAAGCGGCAGGTTAAGCCGTACCGCTTTCCAGCGTCTCCGCGTGTAAATGCGGAAGTCATTTGCACGCGGAGATGCTGGAAAGCTGAGACGGCTAAGACGAATCAGAGAGAACCTCCACAGTACCCGGTAGTCGGGTCGGAATTAGAAGCGGCTGAGAGCATCTAGCCATTGTGGCAATAGCTTTGGAACCGCTGCCCGCGGGAGCCCTGATGAAGTTGTGGGCTACTAGCCCTGACGAAACACGTGTTGGCTGGGCGTGGTGAATAAAATCTGATTGAAGAAAAACTTCCATCAAGACTACTTCCACATTGTTTGTCTATTGGTTGTGTTGTTTGATTACCTACAGCATTTACTCTGTAAAAGGCGACGTGTGCACAGATACCTGTTGTATCAATTATGTTTGGATCTTGGTCCTAATTGGAGGTTTAGGTTCTTTCTCCTATCTGGGGCACCCTCAAAATAGTGGTTAGAAATGATAAATAACGTCACACACGGGAGGCGCCAGTTGTGGATCGACAATCAAAAAAAACCTGGTCAGTTATCTTCAAAATGTTATACTGTGTTTGCTACTTGCTGGTGTTACTGATGCTGGTGTTACTGAGTGTCAACTTTCTGTTGAATTATTTTGACTTTATGTTAAAGACTATTGGCTACAGTATTTTTCTTTCTTTCTTCATAGATGCTACTCCAAAAAAGCTCACCCGTAAGGAGATGGCTGTCCGGGTAAGGGCCCGTAAGCTGGAGGCTATTTGTGTAGAGTATCGCCAATTGTGGGCTCGGGAGCATGAGGACACTACAACAACCACCAGTACATCCTCCTCCAGTGCCCCCGGGTCCACCAGCAACAAGCCTCCAGCCAAACGGAGCCATGGCCCGACAGCCTCCTGCCGCCGCCGCACAGCAGCAAAAACAACAGCTGCCCCCCCCCCAGAGCCTGGATGGCACGTGTGCGCCGCCTCCGTAAGCGAGTGGACTACCTGGAGCGGTTGTGCGAAAAACACCAGCGCCAGCTCCGGGACCTCCGCAAAGAGCAGCGGGACATGCAGCAGCAGCTTGCCAAACTACGCCACCGGAGGAAGTGACTGTCCCTTGCCCCTTTTTTAAAGACTGTTGGGGGGGTGGGAATTTGGTTTGTGGGAAAGGGGACTTTTTGATTTTTGGACATTGGTTTGGTTAGGGAGGGGGGTGAGTTGGGGTAATTTATTTTATTTTTGTGACAACAACATCCATAATTTATATTTCTTAATAATTATATTTTTCATTCCAAAACACAGTATACTCGCTCATATTATTTTGTGTCAGGGTTGGCGGTGGTTACTGGACGTTTGGTTTTTTTAACATTCCAGCATGAATGAAACATCTTGTCCTGAAATGTACCAAAATGCAAGTAACCGAGTTAGTCAATTCAGTAGCCCTACTGCTGTACTTTACTAGTAGTACTGTCAGTCTCTGCTCTCCTCCCAACTTAGTCCTAGCTCATTATTCAACTACCTCTCCTATATGCTTATCTTACCTGTGATTTGTTAATCAGGGTTGGTGAATAAAGTTGGTTGTTGACTTGAATCCTCGACGGATGCAATATCATTGTTGTGCTGGTAGCAGTAGTGGTACACACTGGCAGTATCACAATTAAAAAAAAAGAGGAAATTAAACATTGAGTGGCCTGAGCGTAGCATTAGAAACAGTACAATAGATCGTACGGTACAGAACAATGCCCTAAATTGTAGCCTAGCAGTGCCAACGTAAGGTAAGCATTAAGCATTTGATTGTTCACGTCGTGTAGGAGGAGGATGTTCTTATCAATCCACGATGGCGCACATGAACTTATGGTTGCTTTGACCTTATCCTCCCCAGCAAGTGTGTGGAATTTATTGTTGTTGTCAGTCGCACCTCAATGAAATACCACACAGCCCGGAGGAAGAGGGTTAGGGTTTGAAAATTGGATGGGAATGGGGGTTTTTGGGAAAGTTTGGTAGAGAGGAAAAAACACAGCCTGGACAGTCAAACAACAAATGAAGAGAAACAAATCTTTGGATTAGAAGATATTGATAAATCTTTAAAGGGACATAAAGGAAGTGCACTACTGCATGCCAGAAGTAGTAAATGGATGGTTAGGTTACTGAAAAGTAGTACTACTACTTACTGCAACTTACTAGTAACTACGAAGAAACAAGTTGACAGTACAGGGCTGCTGTCATTACGCAATTTCACTTCCCTCTCTGCCCTCAGAGAGAATAAACACTTAGAACATTAAATTAGTGTTAAACATAGCAAAGACGTATCAAATAGCTGGAGGGATGAATTTGAAGCAGAGATCAAACAAACGCACAGAGTCACACTCGTAGAAGTAAGTTCAAGTTCACAAGAATATCATTTAAAAGATAAGGAGAATTTTGGATACTGTTACTGTTTTTTGTAGTTGTCCCGTTGAATTTGTGAAGTCGATGCATCCAGCCTTTCCTCTTATTTGCGGTACTCCTTCATTCCATCGGATGCTCCGTCGATCAATCATAGTGACCAGACACACTGTCCACTGCCTGCCTGATGCGGATTTGCGGATCGCTAATTGTAAGCCTGAGTAGTACATCAATGGCACAGGGTAAAAGCCTACCTGTAATTGATGATGGAAAAGCACAACAGTAAGTGTTAAAGACACCTCAGAGAAAAAAATATGTAAGGCACGCTGTGTAGTGCAAAAATTATACTGTCACTTTCAGAGATGACAATCCCCAAAATCTAGAACACCCCACATTACCCTCCCAAAAACGTGCAGAATACTGCTGCTACCTCGCAGAGGCCTAATTTCAAATCGTGTCAAAACGCACTCAGAAAGTATGCCCAAAGCCCCCCTTTCCCACCATGGAAAATTAGACATTCCAACAAGTTTTCCAAGACCCCACCCAGTCGTAAATATCTAGAACCCCGCCCAAACACATGCAATACAATACTGCTAACCCTAAGTTAAGAATAGTGGCAAACGCTTTCTTTAACTAGGCCAAATCCCCCCTTTCCCACCATGGATTTTCTTCAAAGCACTTGCAACCAAAATTACACATTCCCACGAGTGCTCTAAGACCCCAGAACGCAGTTGCAAAAATCTAGAACACCCCCAAACACATGCAATACTGCTGCTAACCCTAACGAGCCCTAAGTTACAAAAATTGCCAAAACGCTTTTCAGCATGGATTTTCTCCAAACCACTTTTATCCGGTATTAGACCTTCCCAGCAATGCCCCAAGACCCGCCAACCCACCCGCAAAAAAGCAGAACACCCCCAAACAGGCAAAAAGCAAAAATGGAAAATCTCATACTTAGAATATTTTCGGCCTTCTTTCAATTCTGTCCAAACGCGCTGTGCAGCTAGGTCATAACTCCACTTTTCCACCATGGATTTCCTGAAAAACAAATGCAATCAACATTAGACTGTGCCAGCAGTGCTCCCAGACCCCAAACCCCACCCCCAAACACCAGGAACCCCCCCAAACAGCACCCCAAAGACAAGCAAGTGAGAAGAAATGCAAAAACGTTTTCACCTCCGATTTTTTCCAAACCACTTTTATCCGGTATTAGACCTTCCCAGCAATGCCCCCAGACCCGTCAACCCAGGGGAAACAAGTAGAAGACCCCCAAACAGCCAAAAAGCAAAACTACAAAAATGGGGACTTGGAAATTTTCAGGCAAATTTCCAAAATCACTCCACGCGCGCTCTGCAGCTAGGCCCTAACTCTCCTTTGCCACCATGGATTTTCTTCAAACCACTTGCAATCAAAACTACCAATACCCAGCGGTGCTCCAAGACCCCAAAACCCACCCACAAACACCAGGAACCCCCCCAAACAGGCCCCCGAAAACGCTAAAGTGAGCGAAATGCCTGAAAATTGAAAACCTTTTTCACCTCCGATTCTCTCCAAACCACTTTTATCCGGTATTAGAGCTTCCCAGCAATGCCCCAAGACCTGTCAACCCAGGCGAAAACAAGTAGAAGACCCCCAAACAGCCAAAAAGCAAAACTACAAAAATGGGGACAGAAATGTGCAGGCAAATTTCCAAAATCACTCCACGCGCGCTCTGCAGCTAGGCCCTAACTCCCCTTTGCCACCATTGGATTTTCTTCAAACCACTTGCAATCAAAACTACCCATACCCGGCGTTGCTCCAAGACCCCAAAACCCACCCACAAACACCAGGAACCCCCCAAACAGGCCCCGAAAACGCTGAAGTGAGCGAAATGCCTGAAAATTGAAAAACTTTTTCACCTCCGATTTTCTCCAAACCACTTTTATCCGGTATTAGAGCTTCCCAGCAATGCCCCCAGACCCGTCAACCCAGGCGAAAACAAGTAGAAGACCCCCAAACAGCCAAAAAGCAAAACTACAAAAATGGGGACAGAAATGTTCAGGCAAATTTCCAAAATCACTCCATGCGCGCTCTGCAGCTAGGCCCTAACTCCCCTTTGCCACCATGGATTTTCTTCAAACCACTTGCAATCAAAACTACCCATACCCAGCGTTGCTCCACGACCCCAAAACCCACCCACAAACACCAGGAACCCACCAAACAGGCCCCCGAAAACGCTGAAGTGAGCGAAATGCCTGAAAATTGAAAAACTTTTTCATCTCCGATTTTCTCCAAACCACTTTTATCCGGTATTAGAGCTTCCCAGCAATGCCCCCAGACCCGTCAACCCAGGAGAAAACAAGTAGAAGACCCCCAAACAGCCAAAAAGCAAAACTACAAAAATGAGGACAGAAATTTTCAGGCAAATTTCCAAAATCACTCCACACGCGCTCTGCAGCTAGGCCCTAACTCCCCTTTGCCACCATGGATTTTCATCAAACCACTTGCAATCAAAACTACCCATACGCAGTGTTGCTCCAAGACCCCAAAACCACCCACAAACACCAGGAAGCCCCCCAAACAGGCCCCCGAAAACGCTAAAGTGAGCGAAATGCCTGAAAATTGAAAAACTTTTTCACATCCGATTTTGTCCTAAACACTTGATTCCGATATTAGACCTTCCAAGCTATGCCCCCAGACCCCTGCAGCCACCCGCCCAAAAGCAGAACACCCCCAAACAGGCAAAAAGCAAAAATGGGCCTACCTTCAATTCAGTCCAAATACGCTGTGAAGCTAGGTCATAACTCCACTTTTCCACCATGGATTTCCTGAAAAACAAATGCAATCAACATTAGACTGTGCCAGCAGTGCTGCCAGACCCCAAAACCCACCCACAAAAACCTAGAAGCCCCCCCAAACAGCTCCCCAAAGACAGGCAAGTGAGCAAAAACGCAAACACTTTTTCACCTCCGATTTGGTCTAAAATTTCATCCCAATATTAGACCTTCCGAGCTATGCCCCCAGACCCCTGCAGCCACCCGCCCGAAAGCAGAACACCCCAAAACAGGCAAAAAGCAAAAATGGGCCTACCTTCAATTCAGTCCAAATACGCTCTGCAGCTATGCCCTAACGCTCCTTTTCCCCCATGGATTTCCTGAAAAACAAATGCAATCAACATTAGACTGTGCCAGCAGTGCTCCCAGACCCCAAAACCCACCCACAGAAACCTAGAAGCCCCCCAAACAGCCCCCCAAAAACATGCTATACTGGTATATTCAAAACATGGCAAATTGCGCTGTTCACAAAACATTGCTGTTTTCAGCACTTCCACTACTTTGATCCTCTTGAAACTCACCTGGACAGTTACTTGTTCCAGCGATTCACAAGAATCTCAGCAAGGCAGAACAAAATCGAACCACTGCGCTCTTTGAAGAAGAAGAAGAAGGAAGGTCTATGACTAGTTTTCACTTAGTTTTCACCCAAACACACGCGCCCGCAAAACACCCAAAAAGGCCAAAATTTCTGCCAATTCAGGACCAAAGAACACCAAACCCCCCTAAAACATTGCCAACATCATTATGAACGAGCCAATGTTAGAAATGGGATCCCTGGCTGGCCAGGGCTTGCGCCAAAGTCAGTCAGAGACCACCACTTCCACGTCAGGACAAGGGAGTTACGCGCCAGGATAACCCCTGCTCACCCCTCGGAGGCAATGTGAGTTAAATGTTTATGCATGCACCCCCAGCAACAACACCCAAGGCCCACCACAAAGGAAACCCCACACAAGGTTATGTATAAAAAAAAATTGCCTTTGTATTACACCAAAACACATTAGATAAAAACACACACTTCACAATGAGCCAACAGGCACGGGCAGAATTTACAGGGGATATGTACAAGACAGGGCCACCTGTACCACTGTCAGGAATCAGCACTTTTATAACTAGAAATACTGTTAGAATTAGCACTTCGAAGATAGAGCATAAATCACTTTAGCACACAACCAGTAACTACTGGTAACCGGTAAGTACCACCTACGCAACCCTAACCATCCTTAGGAGAATATTACGCAGGGAACCAGGACCTCACAGGGAACACCTGTAGTAGGAGAAAACAACTAACTAAATATGACCGTACATTTAGGGGTATAGGCCTGGGAACGAAAACACATGATGCACAAACATACATTCAGCGGTGTAAGCACAAGGCACATGATGCATAAAACACATTCAGAGGTGCAGCACAGGAGAACACATGATGCATAAACAGCACATTTAGAGGTGTAAGAACAAGACACATGTTGCATCAACACATTCAGAGGTGCAGCACAGGAGAATTCGCAGAAATTACCTTAGCACAGAACTTACATCAAAGTCCACTGCACCAAAACCTAAATGTAGCAGCTGGCCACTACTTGCTGGGCAGCTGAGGACAGGGACAGTACAGGGCCTAAACGCTGAGGGAAATGGATAGGGGGAGTCTGGAGGAGGAGTATAAAGGAGCATGATCGAGTTGTGAACTTGTGAACCTCAGGAATGCAGACTGAGGCACCTTCAAATCAATAAGGAATATAAGATGAAGACAGTGCTGCTCATGGACTTGTTGTGATTAGGTGATTAGAGTTTTGTTGTAGTAAAAGTTGCAAAACGAAAGACACACAAGAATAAAAGTGAATAAGGACGAAATAAAGGAAGTCATTTTCAGGGCTTGGTGTCAGGGAAGTAGAGCTCGTCCTCCAACTCCATGATTTGAGACGGGAGTAGGTCAGGTAACAGAGAAGAACTTCTGTCACCTAAGTCGGTGTCCTCTTCTTCCTGCGTGCATTCACTTACTTTGTAATCTGGTGGTATCAAGCGCTGATTCATCTTGATCAGTGTTAACCTCTCCACATTTTTGCGCGAGAGTCGGGACCTTTTTAAAGTTACAATGGCACCAGCAGCACTGAAAACACGTTCAGAAGACAATCTTGCGAGTGGGCAAGACAAATAATTTAGAGCCAGGTTGGCGATCAGTGGCCATAGAGCCATTTTCCTGTACCAATACAGCAATGGGTTCGTATGAACAAAGACCTGTATTGGCTCATCCAGATAGGCCTGCACCATCAACTCAATGTTTGCTCCACTTTGCGTACCATCTGTGGTCTTCTCAGCACTGGAACAAACAAACCCTTGATGAGTTAGCCAATCCGCTTCCGACAATATTATAGCTGGGCCTGGTGCGGGTGAGGATGATGATAGGGTTGCTGCTGGTGTTGTTAACGGCTGTGAGGGAAAGTGACTCCCTTCGGCCACAGATTCAGAAGTGGAACTTGACGCTGGATCGCCTGCTGATTCAGTTGGACTTCAGACGGCTCCTTGAATTTTCTGCCGATCTTTGTCTGGCTGACACAGCTATCCAATGTTTGTACTTTGAAACATCTGCCTCATCAAAAGGAATGAATGCTTTGCTGGCCACTGCCTTTTTGTACCGTGGATCCAGAATAGTGGCACAAATGTAATGTTGTTCTGTATGTATCTTTTGAAGCCTTTCATTGGCCTTTCATTGGCAACTAGGCGGCTTAATAAGTTCTCCACCAACAGATATGCAGCTTGCTTTCCACCATCATCTCCAAACGTTGAAGACACAGCCTTCAGTTGGTGCTCTAGCATGCGCAACAATGGGATAGCTTTGCTCAAACAACAGTCCTCCCTGCTGACTTCACGCGTGAAGACCTCAAAAGGACGAAGCATGTCTGTCAGGCTTTTAACTAGCTGCCATTCCTCCAACTCTAGCCTCAGGTCAATAGAACCTACTGTAAAGATATAGTCATTGATTACCATGCACTGCTCATGCAGACGCTCAAGCATGTAAAAGGTTGAGTTCCAACATGTTGCCACCTCCTGGATGAGTTCTTTGACTGGCACTTTACATGCATGTTGAAAGGTCCTCAGCTGCTTCCGGGCCTTAAAAGAATGGCTGAAATGTGTTCAGATTCTTCGGCAAATAGACAGTAACTTCTTGACTTGGGGTTCAGTTTTCAAGAAATCTTGAACAACCAGGTTTATACAGGGCGCCAAACACGGCACTCTGAAATAGTCACCGTCCTTCATGGCCCTAACTATATTACTGCCATTATCCGTGGAAACATACCAACTATGCGATTTCTTGGTTCCAGCCATTCAGACACCTTACTTTTAAACTCATCCAAAATGTTTTTTGCAGCATGACTTTTCGCCATGGCAAACATGGCTAAAGTTGCATGTTTCCGAGAAGCTTGAAAAACTGTGTCCAGGTCAGCATTAACTGCACTTGACTTGTCTCTAACCCCTGCAAAAGACCCTGCAAAAGAGACCCAGTGTGCAGTGATGCACATGTAATCAAGGGCTTGGCAACCGGTCCACATGTCTGTTGTCAAGTGGATAGTGTGAACAGCACTCTTCTGCAAAGCTGCCCCAATCACCTCCAGCACATCTTGATGTAGTGCTGGAACCGCAACTCTTAGTGTGCCTCATAGATGTTGCAGGGGTAGATGGTGTGGGCGATACCACTGCAGTGCTGCTGCCAGGGGTACTGGGTGTACCAAAAAAATGTCTGTTTCTTCTTCACTTCCCCCCTGCACAATCAGATTCTCGTCATCATCAGATTCAATATCAAGGGATACATTTGGATTTTTTTTTCTTTTGGCTTCCTCGATCTTCCTCATGTGTGCTTCACACTGGATAGGGTGGTGTAACTTGAGATGACCTCTCTGGCCTCCGGTACCATAGTTGGTACCTAGCTTACCCCGACTAACTGATGCTTTACAAATCAAACAAATGACCACGTTTTCCGCCTTTGCGCTAACAGTAAAGAAGCCCCAAACTGCGGACTGGTGATGTCTGCTGGTGGTGGAGGTGCTACTTTGACTTTCAATGCCAGATGAAGTGGAGGATGGGCGTGGCTGAATTTGTTTCTGTTGTTCACTTACAGCACCACTACTTGAGGTCAAGCTAGATGGAGGTCCATGCCGACCCTGCTGACTAAAAAAGATGGAAGCTCGTGTTGGTGTTGTAGTTAACGCTGGTGGTACCAGTGCCACGCCGCCCATATCCCGCTCAGCAGCTATCCGGGCTAGGGTTAAAATGTCTGTCTGCTGCATGCCTGCTGGGGCTGGAGTGACGACTGTGATGACTGGGTCATCGTCAGACTGTTCATCAACAGCAGAACATACTACTTCTCGTTCGTCGTCATCACCCGTAAGTGGAAGCTTTGCGGGAGCCTTCCTTTTAGGCTTAGCTACCTTTGTCGGCTCATCATGGGGTGACTCACTCTCAGACCGCATTGGTGGGTTCCAATCAACATCAGCATCATCAGAAGGAAGGGGGCTTGAAAAAGAACTTCTAGTATCCCTCCTTGACCTTTTTCTTTCTGGGGATCTGGAAGACAATGGATAATCATCATCGGGAGGAGTGGCTTCGTCGGATACCTCCTCTTGAATAGCAATTTTCTGATGTGCCCCTACTTCTGGAGGAACAAGTGTTGTAGGCAGTTGTGCCGCTCAAAGAACCTCTAGACGCACCTCTCCATGCACCTGTCCATGCGCCTCTCCTTGCGGCTCTCCTTGCGGCTGTACTTGCGCCTCTCCTTGTGGCTGTACTTGCGCCCCTTCTTGCCCATGTACTTGCGCTTGTACTACTTGCACCTGTGTTTGTGGCTGTGGTTGTTGAACACTCGTCAGCTGAGTTACACCCGGCGTTGGTTGGATGGTACTTTCTTGTGATGAGCCAAGATCACTGGTCGATGGTGATTCAACAACCAAAGTGGCTGCCACAGCAGCACTCATGGTGGTCTTGGACCTAACTTGGCGTGGTGGCACTGAGCCCAATGAAGCGGAGGTGCTGCTTCCAGCTTGGTCCCCGGCGGACACGGCTACTGCTGCAGGCGTAGTTTTTTTTCCCCCAAAAAAGGTGTCGGTGGGCACACGAGTCTCCTTGGTAGGTGGGGCCGCTTGCTTCTTCTGCTCCTTGTTACTGGCAGTGGCACTGGCGGCTTTTTTCGCTGAGGTGCTATGGCCAACTTTCTTTGGGGCCATCTTCTTGAGGTGTCAGAACAACAGACCGCAGTTGCACGAGTTGCAGAGTTGTCTTGTCTGTGGCCACACATGACGCTGTGCTGCACACACCGCTGCAGGACTTCCTCCTGGCACTGGTGGTTCTCTTGTGCACCTAAAAGCAATGGAAGCCAGAGGAACATCAGTTATACACCCCAGAAAGTCGAAAAACACTCAAAAATCACCACAATTCCATGCCATCCATACCCTCAATGATGTTTAAATTCAAGACACCCCAGAGAAAGACTAGGCTCATGCACCACAGAGTAGCCCTTGGGCATAATGGTTGAAAGCAAGGTAAAGTGGGTGCAGGCCTGAGCACACTGCCTGCCTTCAAAATGGCCCCTTGACCCCCACCACATGGCCAGGCCCTGCCTGTACCAGGCCTCAAGATGGCCCCCACCCACATGGCAAGGCCCCAACAACACCCCAAAAAGTCGAAATATACACAGAAATCACCACAATCCAATGCCATCCATGCCCTCAATGATGTTTACATTCAAGACACCCCACAGAAAGACTTGGTCCATGCACCACTGAGTACCCCTGGGCCTAATGGAAGAAAGCAAGGCAAACTGGGTGCAGGCCTGAGCACACTGCCTGGCTTCAAAATGGGCCCTTGACCCCCACCACATGGACAGGTCCTGCCTGTACCAGGCCTCAAGATGGCCCCCACCCACATGGCCAGGCCCCAACAACACCCCAAAAAGTCGAAAAGCACACAAAAATCACCACAATCCGATGCCATCCATGCCCTCAATGATGTTTACATTCAAGACACCCCACAGAAAGACTTGGTCCATGCACCACTGAGTACCCCAGGGCCTAATGGAAGAAAGCAAGGCAAACTGGGTGCAGGCCTGAGCACACTGCCTGGCTTTAAAATGGGTCCTTGACCCCAGCCACATGGCCAGGCCCTGCCTGTACCAGGCCTCAAGATGGCCCCCACCCACATGGCCTGGCCCCAAAAACACCCCCAAAAAGTCAAAAAACACTCAAAATTAACAATCCCATGCCATCCATGCCCTCAATAATGTTTAAATTCAAGACACCCCAGAGAAAGACTAGGCCCATGCACCACTGAGTAGCCCTTGGGCATAATGGTTGAAAGCAAGGCAGAGTGGGTGCAGGCCTGAGCACCCTGTCTGCCTTCAAAATGGCCCATTGCCCCCACCACATGGCCAGGCCCTGCCTGTACCAGGCCTCAAGATGGCCCAAACCCACATGGCCAGGCCCCAACAACACCCCCAAAAAGTCGAAAAACACTCAAAAATCACCACAATCCCATGCAATCCATGCCCTCAATGATGTTTAAATTCAAGACACCCCAGAGAAAGACTAGGCCCATGCACCACTGAGTACCCCTGGGCCTACTGGCTAGTGAGGCTTTACAGGCACCCCAAAATTAAAACAAAAAACAACATATAACAGTGAGCTAAAATTCCATGACATAAATAAGAATTAAGTTTAAAAAAATCACAGAAACAGTTGTATCATTTATTTATTTATTTATTTATTTAGGAAGTTTTCTATAGCGCTGTCAAGACCCGGAGGTAGCAGAGCGCTTTACAGTAATAGAATGACAAAAATCTGTATAAACATATGGATAACATAAACATAAACATGAACATCACATATGTAAGGTATAAGCATTCAAAGAGTGACATTGTAAGTGAAACATGGGTGAGTTGCCGAGCTTCTTTGGTTATGGGATTTTCTGTAGTCACATAGTTCAGGGGTTGCTTGCTGACCCCGGTTATCCGCAGCCAAGGGAGCGGATCAGGAACAGGGATTTGAGTTCCCTTTTGAATTCCACAAAAGAAGGAATAGTTCTGATGTGCGGGGGGATGGAGTTCCAGATTTTGGGGGCATTTCCAGTGAAGGAGCAGTCCGCTGTTCTTTTCTTTCTGGTTTTGGGTAGGATGAGCAGGAAGGAGTTTGAGCTTCTCAGATTCCTGGCTTGGCCTGCTTTTTTGAGTTTATTTGCCAGGTATTCGGGTTTGCCGGTATGGAGGGCTTTGTGTGTTAGGCAGGCCGTTCTGAAGTTACTACGCATTTCTACTGGGAGCCATTTGAGTTCCTTGAGTGCTGGGTTGATGTGATCCGATTTTTTGATGCCGGTAATCATTCTAGCTGCAGCATGTAGTGTTGTTTTGATCGGTGCCAAGTTCGATTTCGGGATGCCTGTTAGGATTGCGTTCCCATAGTCTAGCCTTGACAGTACCAGAGATTGAGTGGCCAGTTTGAGATCCTTGTTAGGAATGTAGGGTTTGATCTTGTCTGAGGTTAAAGAAAGCACCTTTGGCTGCATTCTTGATGTGTTTTACCATGTTTAGTTTGGGGTCTATGATGATGCCAAGAGATTTAACAGAGTTGGCTAGAGTAAGATTTCCTTTAAGCGCATCAATAGCTTTTAGCCATTCGGTGATTTGCGGGTTGTCTTCCTTGTTCGAGATGAGGAGTGTCTCAGTTTTGTCTGGATTCACTTTCAAGTGATTGTTTGTCAGCCATTGTTGAACATCTTTCAGGACAGCATTTAGTCTATGTATGTCAGTGAGAGATGAAGTTTCCAGATATATTTGTGTATCGTCTGCCTAGAGGTGAAAGCGGATGTTGGCTTTTCTGAGTGTGGTTCCATATAGATGGTAAAGAGCTGGGGCGAGAGCACCGAACCTTGGGGGACGCCCTTATTGACCTGTTGGATTTCGGAGGTGAAATTCTTGATTTTTATTATTTGTGTTCGGTTGTGTATGAATGAGGAGAACCATTTGAGAACTACTTCGCCGAGGCCTGCACTTTCTTGAAGAGCCTTGGTGAGGAGTTTGTGATCCACAGTATCGAATGCTGCAGAAAGGTCAAGGAGAATGAGGAGGCAGCATTTGTCTGAATCCAGAGATCCGTGGATATCGTCTATGATGTTCAGCATCGCTGTTTCTGTGCTGCATCCTTGTCTGAAGCCAGACTGGAGGGGGTCTAGGAGATTGATGTTGTCCAGATGGTGAGTCAGTTGCAGGAGTACACATCGTTCCAATGTTTTGGCTAGTAGAGGGAGGTTACATATTGGTCTGAAGTTGTTCAGGTCTGTTGAGTCAAGACCTGTTTTTTTCAGCAGGGGGGTAACTTGCCCAATTTTTAGGCAGTCAGGGACCACTCCGTTTTTTAGGGAGCTGTTTATGATTTTGCCCCATATAGGTGCACGAGAGTGTTTCATTTTCATGATTAATGAGGGAGGAATGGGGTCAGAGATATGAGCTGATGGTTTGGAGGACGAGATCAGAGAGATTATCTCTGCGTCTGGGACGGTGCGGAAGCTAAGCCAGGGGGTGCTCTGAGAGCCGGGAGAGAGAGCCTGAGGAGCAGCCGAACTGGTCTTCTTGGGGTGTGAATTGTTGGGGTCAAGTGAAAGTTCAATTTTTGTGATCTTTTCGTTGAAGAAGTGGGCGAAATTGTCGCAAAGATCTTTGGACGCTAGCACAGAAGAAGACAGTGGTTTGGACGTTTGTTGCCTGATGATGCTGTAAAGTTCCTTCGGTCTATTTTTGGCTTTGTCCAGAGCCTCGCGGAAGAAGCTGGATTTTTTGTTTTGATGTGGTTGTTGTATTTCCTTCGGGCTGCTTTCAGTTGATCACGAAGGATGGCCGTTGGGTTGTTTCTCCACTTTCTTTCCTTGGCTCTTAGAGTTCTCCTTTCTGCATTGAGTTCAGCGTTGAACCACGTTCTGGAAGGGATAACTCTGCTTCTTTTGAGCTTTAGTGGTGCAAGTCATGCACCCATGACTAACCCTGGGCCTACTGGATACTGTGGCTAGCTACCCACCACAATATATATTTTCTTAAAGTTGTGAAAAATGTTTTAGAACTGGAGTTGCCTCAACTGCAATGCCCCAAACAAACAACAGCAACTTACTTGTAAAATCTCAAGTCCAAAAGTGATCCAAACTCCAAAGTCCAAAAAGTCCTCAAATTCAAATATACAGCAGCAGCCACAAAGAGTAATCCTTCCAGCTCCAGATCCAAATGAAAAGTGACCAGGACATGGAAAAAGCACTGGGAGGAGCCTGCTGGACAGGAACAGGAAGTTGGAGACTCTGGGGCACTTCCTTCCTCCAACCCCCTCGCCCCCCCAAAATGGACCCAAAAAAGTGCAGCCAAATGTCAATCTAAGGAGTTATTCTGATCAAAATCATCATTTTCACAAGGTTTATGCTTCCTACGGTGGACTTCTTGTGCAGAATTGCAATTTTTGCAATTTCGGGAACGCAATCTGTTCAAACCTCCCGCCGGAAGTCAGCTGCGCGCCGTCGCGGGTGTTTATGACGTACTCGCGTTGTCAAACTCTTGTTGTGCAAGATGGCAAGCCGCGATGACGTAATTGCATTCGAAAAACTCTCGCGCGATCTCGCAGCAAGATTGAAATTGGCGCAGCACACGCAAAACCGGGAGAAAAACAACATGGCAAGCTCAGAGTCAATGCTGCGCGCACAATATTGTATTTTTCAAGCGCGACCAAGCAAAATAATTCGCAACTTGCGAATTTGCGGATTATTGGGTAAATTTGCACGATTCGCAAATCGCAAAATCGTCAAAAGTCCGCAAAATCGCCCGCAAAACGGATTTTACGCCCACGCTTAGTGCAAATACTTTACACACAGCCTCTGGAACATGGGTACTCACAAACTTTCTCTCGGGCCATATTTACAGTGTTTGTGGCCGAGGGCCACAACAGTGGGGGCGGGATCAGTGTGGGGGGGGCTAGAGCAAAAATAAAAACTGTGACCATGAGGTTGAACAAAGACCCCTGCAGCGGACGTCTTCGTCCACTGAGCCACCAGACCCGGCATACACACATCTCTCTCTCTCTCTCTATCTCTTTCTCTCTCTCGGTCTCCTTCCCTCTCTCTATCTCTCCCTCCCTCTCTCTGTCTCCCTCCCTCTCTCTGTCTC
This sequence comes from Lissotriton vulgaris, assembly GCF_964263255.1. Classification (NCBI taxonomy): domain Eukaryota; kingdom Metazoa; phylum Chordata; class Amphibia; order Caudata; family Salamandridae; genus Lissotriton; species Lissotriton vulgaris. The sequence goes on from NC_141691.1 coordinate 100,088,492, forward strand.
CCTCCCTCTCTCTCTGTCTCTCTCTCTCCCTCTCTCCCCCTCTCCCTCTCTCTCTTTCTCTGTCTCCCTCTGTCTCACTTACTCTGTCTCTCTCTCTCTCTCTCTCCCTCTGTCTCCCTCCATCTTTCTCCCTCTGTCTGTCTACCTCCAACTGTCTCCCTCTATCTGTCTCACTCCCTCTGTCTCCCTCCCTCTGTCGCCCTCCTCCCTCTGTATGTCTCCCTCTGTCTCCCTTTGTCTGTCTCCCTCCCTCTGTCTGTCTTCCTCAGTCTGTCGCCGTCTGTCTCCCTCTGTCTGTCTCACTCTGTCTCCCTCCCTCTGTCTCCCTCTCTCTCTTCCTGTCTCCCTCTGTCTGTCTTCTTCTGTCTCCCTCCCTCTGTCTTCCTCCCTGTCTCCTTCCCTCTGTCTTCCTCTCCCTCTGTCTCCCTCTCTCTGTCTCCCTCCCTCTGTCTCCCTCTCTCTATCTGTCTCCCTCTGTCTGTCTCCCTCTGTCTGTTGCCCTCTGTCTGTCTCCCTCACTCTGTCTCCCTCTCTCTCTCCTTCTGTCTCCCTGTGTCTGTCTCCCTCTGTCTCCCTCCCTCTGTCTCCGTCCCTCTGTCTCTCTCCCTCTGTCTCCCTCCCTCTGTCTGTCTGTCTCCCTCTGTCTCCCTCTCTCTCTGTCTCCCTCTCTCTCTCTGTCTGCCTCCCTCTGTCTGTCTCCCTCTGTCTGTCGCCCTCTGCCTCCCTCTGTCTCCGTCCCCCTCTGTCTCTGTCCCTCTGTCTCTCTGTCTCCCTCCCTCTCTGTCTCTCTCTCTCTCTCTCTCTCTGTCTCCCTCTCTCTCTGTCTCCCTTCATCTCTGTCTCCTTCTCTCTCTGTCTCCCTCCCTCTGTCACCTCTGTCTGTCTCCCTCTCTCTGTCTCCCTCTCCATCCCTCTGTCTCCCCGGACTCCCTCCCTATGTCTCCCTATGCCTTCCTCTGTCTCCATTCCACCGTCTCCCTCCCTCTGCTTCCCTCTCTCTCTGTCTCCCTTTCTCTGTCTTCCTCTCTCTCTCCCTCTCTCTGTCTCCCTCTCTCAGTCTCCCTCTGTTTCCCTCTCTCTGTCTCCCTCTGTCTCCCTCCCTGTGTCTGTCTCTGTGTGTCTCCCTCTGTCTGTCTCCCTCTATCTGTCTCCCTCCATCTGTCTGTCTCCCTCCTTCTGTCGCCCCGTCCCTCTGCTTGTGTCCCTCTGTCTGTCTCCCTCTGTCTCCGTCCCTCTGTCTCCATCCCTCTGGCTTCCTGCCTCTGTCTCCCTCTGTCTCCCTCTCTCTCTCCGTCTCCCTCTCTCTCCATCTCCTTCTGTCTGTCTCCCTCGCAATGTCTCCCTCTGTCTTCCTCCCTCTAGCTCCCTCTGTCTGTCACCCTCTGTCACCTCACCCCAGCTTCCAGAGCACACACACAGCCGCACCAGAGTACTTCACAGGTCTTTAAAAGACCATTTACTTGTTAATGAGGCTTTGTTGTTTAACGCCCGGCCCCCCATAGAGCAGAGTGTTCCAAACTCCAAAAGTACAAAAAGTCCTCAAATTCAAATATACAGCAGCAGCCACAAAGAGTAATCCTTCCAGCTCCAGATCCAAATGAAAATTACCAGGACATGGACAAAGCACTGGGAGGAGCCTGCTGGACAGGAACAGGAAGTTGGAGACTCTGGGGCACTTCCTTCCTCCTACCCCCTCACCCCCTCCCAAAATGGACTCCTGCACCAAAAAGTGCAGCCAAATGTCAATCTCAGAAGTTATTCTGATCAAAATCATCATTTTCACAAGGTTTATGCTTCCTGCGGTGGATTTCTTGTGCAGAATTGCAATTTTTGCAATTTCGGGAACGCGATCTGTTCAAACCTCCCGCCGGAAGTCAGCTGCGCGCCGTCGCGGGTGTTTATGACGTACTCGTGCTGTCAAACTCTGGTCGTGCAAGATGGCAAGCCGCAATGACGTAATTGCGTTCGAAAAACTCTTGCGCGATCTCGCAGCAAGATTAAAATTGGCGCAGCACACGCAAAACCGGGAGAAAAACAACATGGCAGGCTCAGAGTCAATGCTGCGTGCGCGATATTGTATTTTTCAAGCGCGATCAAGCAAAATAATTCGCAGCTTGCGAATTTGCGGATTATTGGGTAAATTTGCACGATTCGCAAATCGCAAAATCGTCAAAAATCCGCAAATTCGTCCGCAAAACGGATTTTACGCCCACGCTTAGTGCAAATGCTTTACACACAGCCTCTAGAACATGGGTACTCACAAACTTTCTCTCGGGCCATATTTACAGTGTGTTTGTGGCCGAGGGCCACAACAGTGGGGGCGGGGTCAGTGTTGGGAGGGGGGCTAGAGCAAAAATAAAAACTGTGACCATGAGGTTGAACAAAGACCCCTGCAGCGTACGTCTTCGTCCACTGAGCCACCAGACCCGGCATACACACATCTCTCTCTCTCTCTCTCTCTATCTCTTTCTCTCTGTCTCCTTCCCTCTCTCTATCTCTCCCTCCCTCTCTCTGTCTCCCTCCCTCTCTCTGTCTCACTCCCTCTCTCTCTCTCTCTCTCTCCCTCTCTCCCCCTCTACCTCTCTCTCTTTCTCTGTCTCCCTCTGTCTCACTTACTCTGTCTCTCTCTCTCTCCCTCTGTCTCCCTCCATCTTTCTCCCTCTGTCTGTCTACCTCCATCTGTCTCCCTCTATCTGTCTCACTCCCTCTGTCTCCCTCCCTCTGTCACCCTCCTCCCTCTGTCTGTCTCCCTCTGTCTCCCTTTGTCTGTCTCCCTCCCTCTGTCTGTCTCCCTCAGTCTGTCGCCGTCTGTCTCCCTCTGTCTGTCTCACTCTGTCTCCCTCCCTCTGTCTCCCTCTCTCTCTTCCTGTCTCCCTCTGTCTGTCTCCCTCTGTCTCCCTCCCTCTGTCTTCCTCCCTGTCTCCTTCCCTCTGTCTTCCTCTCCCTCTGTCTCCCTCTCTCTGTCTCCCTCCCTCTGTCTCCCTCTCTCTATCTGTCTCCCTCTGTCTGTCTCCCTCTGTCTGTTGCCCTCTGTCTGTCCCCCTCACTCTGTCTCCCTCTCTCTCTCCTTCTGTCTCCCTGTGTCTGTTTCCCTCTGTCTCCCTCCCTCTGTCTCCGTCCCTCTGTCTCCCTCCCTCTGTCTCCCTCCCTCTGTCTGTCTGCCTCCCTCGGTCTCCCTCTCTCTCTTTGTCTCCCTCTCTCACTCTGTCTCCCTCTCTCTCTGTCTCCCTCCCTCTGTCTCCTTCCCTCTGTTGCCCTTCTCTCTCTGTCTGCCTCCCTCTGTCTGTCTCCCTCTGTCTGTCGCCCTCTGCCTCCCTCTGTCTCCGTCCCCCTCTGTCTCTGTCCCTCTGTCTCTCTGTCTCCCTCCCTCTCTGTCTCTCTCTCTCTCTGTCTCCCTCTCTCTCTGTCTCCCTTTATCTCTGTCTCCCTCTCCCTTTGTCTCCCTCCCTCTGTCTCCCTCTGTCTGTCTCCCTCTCTCTGTCTCCCTCTCCATCCCTCTGTCTCCCCGGACTCCCTCCCTCTGTCTCCCTATGCCTTCCTCTGTCTCCATTCCACCGTCTACCTCCCTCTGCTTCCCTCTCTCTCTGTCTCCCTTTCTCTGTCTTCCTCTCTCTCACCCTCTCTCTGTCTCCCGCTCTCCATCTCCCTCTGTTTCCCTCTCTCTGTCTCCCTCCGTCTCCCTCCCTGTGTCTGTCTCTGTCTGTCTCCCTCTGTCTGTCTCCCTCTATCTGTCTCCCTCCATCTGTCTGTCTCCCTCCATCTGTCTGTCTCCCTCCTTCTGTCGCCCCCCCCTCTGCCTGTGTCCCTCTGTCTGTCTCCCTCTGTCTCCGTCCCTCTGTCTCCGTCCCTCTGTCTCCATCCCTCTGGCTTACTGCCTCTGTCTCCCTCTGTCTCCCTCTCTCTCTCCCTCTGTCTCCCTCCCTCTATTTCCCTCCCTCTGTCTCCCTCTCTGTCTCCCTCCCTCTGACTCCCTCTGTCTTCCTCCCTCTAGCTCCCTCTGTCTGCCACCCTCTGTCTGTCACCCTCTGTCACCTCACCCCAGCTTCCAGAGCACACACACAGCTGCACCTGAGTACTTCACAGGTCTTTAAAAGACCATTTACTTGTTAATGAGGCTTTATTGTTTAACACCCGCCCCCCCCATAGAGCAGAGTGTCTCGGAGTCCGTGGTGCTGCGGCGGTGTTTGCTGACACTCTTTAATTTTTCTTTTTTTTTTTAAAACACAAGTACAATGTCTGCAAGGTCCGCGGGCCGCCAAGGAAGGCTTGCCGGGCCGCTGGCAGCCTGCGGGCCGTACTATGAGTACCAGTGCTCTAGAATAAGCCAGACTGCTCGTGTCAAACTACCAAGGGGGTGAGCAGAGGTTATTTTAGGAGTGTAACTCCCTTATACTGACTAGGAAAAGGGTCCCTACTTGGACAAAGGTGCAAGCCCTTGCCAACTAGAGACCCCCATTTCTAACACCACATAATTACCATCCACATAATCAGGGTCGGATTGGGATCACAATTTGGCCCGGGCACTGACTAAAAAAGTGGCCCACATTCAAGGGGCGTGACCCATAATTAAGGGGCGTGACCCACATTCAAGGGGAGTGCCCTTTCATGAAACACCATTTGGTTACACACGTCAATGTCCTTGAATATTAGATGTAAATACATTAAGAATTTGGACAAGTATTGTAGTGCACTGTCCAGTGACCAGCTGAAAGAGGGCACCAAAGAGCAGAAATTGGATTATAAATTCAAATCGGTTCCGAACAGGGGCCCAAACATGTGTTTGGGCCAGGGCCCCCAAAATCCTTAAGTTGTTTGGCACAGACAAGGAATGAAAGTGAGAGGATACTCTTCTTGCACAGGACACAGGGCCAAGGTGACAATGACGCCATGCTAAGCAACTAAAAAAACAGCAAGGCCCCTTTCTGTCACAAACTTATTCGAGCCCTCCAGGGAAGGAGCACCTAATAAGCAGGAAGCCCCTGCTATTACTAACCTACTCAGCCCTCACCAGACCTTCAGCTCAGGAGCACATGAATAGCAGTAAGGCCCCTGCAATTAGTAAATTAATCCGCCCTCCCCAGTGCTCCAGGCCTCAGATCAATGTCCTGGCAGGGGAGCACAAAACACAGCTGCTGGGTCATTGATGGTAGCCAGGGGGAGGCTGAGGTGAAGATGGTGCAAGTTGCAAAGATCACCTGGCCCCCACAGCGAGACCCATTCTTCCTCGCCCACTATGCCCTGAATGTGAAGGGCTGTGGGCAAGGTGTTAAAACTAACACTGTTTATGTGCTGCGTGGGCCACACGGGGGCCGAGGTGAAACTGGCTCAAAGGCCTGCGCAACACCCCGCCCTCAGGGAGGCTGATTTTTTCAAACAATCACCCCCTCCCCAGCCACCCTCAGCCTCATTGCTTTGCAGGGCAGGGGGTGACTGCGGCCGCACAGTGAAGTTGCATTCATTTCTCTCTGTCTCCATGCCCTCTGCGGGCCGTTTTTTTCCCTCCCCTTTCCTAGTCCACAGAGAGCACAGAGACAGAGACCAAGAAATGAAAGCAGCTTCACTGTGTGGCTGGGAAAGGTGAGAAAAAAAACGTCCCACAGAGGGCACAGAGACACCGGCCCTTCGGTCGATGCCCGAATGCCCGCATTGCCAACCCGCCCCTGCACATAATTCCACAGCACATCATGCCACATAATTCCACTACACAAATCCACTACAGACCACACAATTCCATGCCACGCATTCACACAACTAACTAATCCAATCCGCCCCACATAATTCCAATACACACCACGTATATGTACTCCATACCACGTAGGTAAAATACATTGCCAGTTATAATGCCAATAGCGCTAACTCAAAAAAATGCGAGATCCCTTGCATTTCCCATGTTTATTTACTTGCCATGAAACCTACCACATTCTTTGCTGCTGACTTGACAAGTAAAAACTTCATGCTAAATTGTAACCTTTACATTTTGTCGTCAAGTTCATAAACTGCTCGGGTTCCACTCTTAGAGTTGTTTGCCCTGGCGTGGGACACGCCCCCTCACAATGCCAGGTTGACATTGCCCGGTCTCCAATCAAGAATGAGCCAATGGGGCAGTCCCAGGGGCGGGGCTTGAGGTCAAACACGGTCCCTGTGTCTGAGCCATGTGGAGGCAGTGAGGAATTGTTGCAGGGGATTTCATCAACTCCGTGTGTATGTGGGTGGGAGGAGGAGGCGCTGACTCACGCACCCCTCCACCCTCAGTGGAAAAGCGACAGCAAGGAAGGCAGCTCACACACAAGGCAGGTGCCACAGCCCCGGAGGGCAGCTCCCAGGATAAAAGGAGACACTGTTCAAAGTCAGCAAGTCAGTGACGGGACGGCAGCACCCCAGAGGTACCCCTTTAATGCTCCCTACACCGCTGCCTGTGTTACCCAGTGGAGGGTTCGAACCCAGGCGCTGTACAAGTTGTAGTGGTGTACATGTGACGGCACGCTCCTGTAAAGTGTCTGCACACTGCACACTCCCGCCCGGTGCAAGCTCACAGCCTGCATCGATTCCCGTGCGTGGGACGGGCCCCCGGGACGTGCCACCCGGCTCACTTTGGGGGACTTGCCCGGGCATGTCCCCACTTCCCTTCGTTTTTACCCGATGGGAGCTGGCAACGCGTGCGCTGGATGGGAAGAGGAGGGGCGGGACAATGAATGAATGACACTGTCCTCGTCCCAGCGTGCGCTTAATTGCGAGAGGCAGGATGGGAGAATGAATGAATGAGAGCGAAGGGAGGAAACACAGGTAGTTGGAATAATCGAATGATCTGGAGGGAGAGAAGAGATGAAGTGGGGATGAATGAAAGACTAAAATGAAATGAGGCTGGGTGGGGTATGTTGAGGGTGGCTGCTGGAGTGTGACGGGCAGACCGACTTGGATGGAAGTAGAAGTTCCCGCACACGGTGCGTAATGACAATAAGTGAATATTCGCACCCTCGAATGTACACATTGGCCCAGCCCCTGGCAGTACTCCCCCTCTCCCCCCCAGGGCGCCACTCGCACCGTGCAGAGAGCACACCTGGCTATGTACAGCCCCACGCCGTGCCCCCGCCTCACCAGCACCCTTCAGCACATCCATTGAGGGTGCACCCTCACACCAGCACATCCCTTGGGTGCACCCTCACACCAGCACCCTTCAGCACATCCATTGAGGGTGCACCCTCACACCAGCACATCCCTTGGGTGCACCCTCACACCATCACCCTTCGTCACATCCATTGAGGGTGCACCTTCACACCAGCACATCACTTGTGTGAACCCTCACACCAGCACCCTTCAGCACATCCATTTAGGGTGCACACTCACTCCCTGCACCCTCACGCAGGCACCATTCGCACACCCCTGGATGGGGCCCCCTCACACCAGCACATCCCTTGGGTGCACCCTCACACCAGCACCCTTCAGCACATCCATTGAGGGTGCACCCTCACACCAGCACATCCCTTGGGTGCACCCTCACACCAGCACCCTTCAGCACATCCATTGAGGGTGCACCCTCACACCAGCACATCCCTTGTGTGAACCCTCACACCAGCACCCTTCAGCACATCCATTGAGGGTGCACACTCACTCCCTGCACCCTCACGCAGGCACCATTCGCACACCCCTGGATGGGGCCCCCTCACACCAGCACATCCCTTGGGGGCCCCGTCCCCGCAGCATGTCTCACATTCCTGCCCCTCACTCCCCGGTCTGCTGCCGGTGCCCACCGTTTGTGCACCGGGGCCGCCGTGTAAAGGATCCCGGCGCGCCATGTGCGGGGACAAGTCGAGACTTGCAGCTCAGCTCGTGTTTCGGGCGGGGCTCCAGGGATGGCGGGCGGGACAGAGGGGTCCTCACACCTCCTCATACCCTGGCGGGCTGGGCACGGGCCCAGACACTGGAATCTCTCACAGCCCCCTCGCCCCTGACCCACAGCAGCCCCCCCACCCCCCTCCGCCGTGCCAGCCCCGTGCCCGAGTAACGCCCCCTCCCTGCCCACTCATTGAGGCAGAGGGTTCCTTCAGACGCCCTCACCGCACGCAGGAGGCTGCAAGGACCGACCGGCAGGTAAAGCGATGCGTTCATTTTAAAATCACAGCATTGCATGGAAACATTATAAATCGTGATGCATATTTCTTTAAGCACGTCACGCAGCAGGTGCGCTCAGATGCTGCTTTTGTTAATGATGTCAGAAGCTGTGTCCAGGCAGACCCACGTGTGTTTACCTCATGCACGTGCATCTGAACGGACGCGCGTGCGTTAAACACAGATGTATCCAGGCTAACCTTCTTAGTTGTCTGTGAGTCTGTCTAACTCCTTCAAGTTTAGGCTCCAGGCTCGAATGTTAGCCTCGCTCCTCCGACCTTGATTCCTACATAGCGCTTGCTACCGCCATTTCACAGTGCCTTGCATGCCAAGGTGGACTGATACCTAAAAGAAATGTATCGGCTTGAGAAGGATGTCGCACGAGACAGCCCCAGACAGATCTTGCGAGTAATCTGCAGACCACACACAGATGCCGTCAACGAACAGCCTTCTGGGAGGGAAGCCTCTCTAATTAGTGGTGTGTCTGATGCCGTGGCACACACTCACTCGTGTCCTGTGGGTCTGACACCCTGAAGCACAGTTTCACTCACACAATGTGGGTTTTACACCTTGGAGCACAATCTGACTCGTGCGATGTGGGACTCACTCCTCGGATGTCGGTCACATTGAACGCAAGCTCACTCATGTGATCCCATAGGTACATACTACAGCCTCATGGTGGGATGCGGGTGTAACACCTTAGCGCAGTCTCACTCGTGGGAGATGCGTGTGACACCTTAGTAGACAGTCTCACGTGGGATGTGAGTGTCACACCTTCGAACGCAGTCTTACCTGTGCGCTGTGGGTGTCACACACTGGAGTGCAGTCTCCCTCGTGGGATGTGGATGTCACACACTGGAGTGCAGTCTCACATGTGCGCTGTGGGTGTCACACCTTCGAACGCAGTCTCACCTGTGCGCTGTGGGTGTCACACACTGGAGTGCAGTCTCACTCGTGGATTGTGGGTGTCACACACTGGAGTGCCGTCTTACTCGTGGGATGTGGGTGTCACAAGTTGGAGTGCAGTCTCACCTGTGCGCTGTGGGTGTCACACACTGGAGTGCAGTCTCCCTAGTGGGATGTGGGTGTCACACACTGGAGTGCAGTCTCACCTGTGCGCTGTGGGTGTCACACACTGGAGTGCAGTCTCCCTCGTGGGATGTGGGTGTCACACCTGAAGAACGTCTCACTCTATCCAGCCTCGACGGCCTATTTCACTTTAGATAGGTGCCACTCCCTCCAAACGCACCAACATCACTTTATAATACACATACCATGGGAGTGCTCGAAAATTCGCCCTTTTGGGTCTCAAATTGAGGACTATTTGATTAAAAACTTCTCTTCTTCACTTCTCTCACACATCGGTTTTCACGGTTGCTCGATGCCTCAGGCTCCCCAGTTTCCTTTCATATTTTTAAGTGGCTTTGTACGGCTCCTAGTTTGGCCAAAATTAATATATTGTAGTTATTGGAAGGCGGATACTATCTGACGCATAATTCTTGATGAAAGGTATGTTTGATGTGGCTCAGTCTGAGGAAATGATTTATACATTGAATGATAATTTACATCCTCAGATCACACACATGGGGGGGGGGGGGGGTCCTTTACTTCCTGCACCATAACCTGCATGTAGTTACTCAATGTTATACAGTTTGCTCCACATTTCTCAAGATATTTATATGTATCAATATTGACGAATGATGCTCTAGTTAGTGTCCGTGACCAATTGTTTTACAGTCTTTTTTTATGCAGATAGAGTGTCTGGTTATTTTTTCTCTCTATTTGTCTGTTTTATCACCATCTTCTTTCTTTACCTATTTATGTCAGTTGATTGGTATTTTCTTCTGGTCTTTTGCATAATATGCACACTTTGTGTATACGTTATGGTTTCTATATGCGTATCGTTGTATGCTATTTCCCTTTTTAAAAAAAAAAAATGTAATAAACAAATTAGATTTAAAAAAAGGAGTTAACAACTGGGTACCAAACGTTCCCGATAATAACGAAATAGGGTGTAAAATCATTTAAAGTCTCAGCGCCCCTTCAAGTAACTTCCCATGTCCGGCTGCTGAGGCCTTCTGTAGCATAGAAAGAATACCCACATAATGAAATATACCTTATATAACTTCCAAATTGAAACGTCTAACAAGCATCTGTTGTCCAGTGTGCCTCTTACATACATTAGTTTAAAAACATCGGAATAACGTTCTACGATTCCGGGATGTAAAAGCTAGTCACTTTTTTCCTTTCTTTTTTTTTAAGTTCAAAGAAAAGTTTATTAAAATAATTGAATAATGGCAACATAATATACAACATAATATACAAAGAAAAAACTATAAGAATAGCATGAATATTAACTGAGAGCATTATAAGAAGTGTGATGAAATAAAATGAGGGGAGGGACAAAAAAGAAAGGGAGGAGAGAAGGGAGAAAAATACAGAGAGATAACCATGAGGCTAAAACTTTAAAAGTATAATCATTGAATCTACATAACATTGGAGGCAATGCACAAATATGCAAATAAATAATCAGTAATGAATAAGAAGGAGCAAAAGGTTATTCAAGGGGGCTCAAGGGGGTTTCGAAACTTCTTGTTGAACTGGGGATATATGAACGGAGCGCTGGGCACATGCATCTAGGTAAAGGGTAACTGGGAGCCATAATGCAAGTCTTTTCGGAGCCAGGGAGGTGGGGTAAACAAATGCAGTATCTAGTCTGTGGTTGTAACATACATTAAACCACCAAGCTTTAAAAGTAATGCCCTTGGAGTCTTTCCAATTAACAGTAATTTGCTGGAACGCAACAGCCAATAATAAATCAACAATATGAACATTTGCGTCAACATCAATCCAAGAAGAGGAAAGTGAACCAAGGAAAATGTCAGTGATAGAAAAGGGGATGGAGGTATGAAAGATAGAGTTGATTTGATTCCAGACTTTAGTCCAGAAAGCATGCGTGGGAGGACACGTGAAAAGCATATGAAAGAGTGAGGCATTGGGATTAGAGCAAGACCAGCAGAGGTCGGGGGTCAGGGGAAAACGTTTGTGGAGGAGAGATGGCGTGTAAAGAAGACGGTTGTAGAGGAAAAAAAGGGTTTGCGTGAGAGAGGCTGCTCTGGAAGATTTGCGTAGCTTGGTCCATATTTTGTCCCACAAGGATGTGGGCCACGAGACATCGAGATCAGATTCCCATTGTTCCTCAACTTTGGATTTAGGTCTAGGAGATGGAGGATTGTAAAAGGAATGGTATATGGAGGATGCTGATGGGTGAGAGCGTAGTTGAGTGTGTAGAGAAGAGACAGGAGTGATAGGGGGTGTAGTCGAATTAGAGGTAGAAAGAGAGTCATAGGCAGACATAACTGCATTTTTGAGTAGGGTGTATTTATGAACAAAGGAGGCAGGGAGAGAGAAGAGTTGACGAAGAATAGGAAAAGGGATGAAGGCAGATCCAGTGAAAAGTTGGGAAACCCAGATTAAACCACGCTGCCGCCAAGTTTTCCAGTAAAAGGGTTTCAATTTGATAAGAATGCTATTATTATACCAAATTGTGGTGTTTAGAAGTTCTGTAATAGAGGAGGGAGGGGCCGGAGTCTTGGCTAAAAGTAGTTTCGCTGTATGTTTATGAATTGGACTGGACAGGAATTGGGGCTTGCGCGAGAAGGATAAGTACTCAGCAAAGGTAAAGGGAGAAAGAGAAAGGCGTTCAAGTTCAGCCCACAGAGGAAGAGGGTCATCAGGGTCTGTAAGCCAAACGGCTGCCTGTTTCAGGAGGAAAGCTTTATGATAAGCAGGAAAGTTTGGAAAATTAACCCCACCCTCCGATTTGGGGAGGCGGAGACGCGATAAGGACATACGCGGTTTCTTACCAGACCATAAAAATACAGAAAGTATGGAATTTATTTTAGTGAAAAATTTGGCAGGAATGGAAACCGGTAAATTAGAAATGGTGTAGAGGATAATTGGGGACAGCATCATCTTAATAGTGTCGAGACGACCCCACCAAGAAAGGTATAGGGGGTGCCATCTAGAAGTGAGGTCAGATAATTTTTGAGAGCATTTAGTAAGGCATAATGAAATAGTATCTGGGACAGAAGGAGTAATGTACAAACCAAGATACTTGATATGAGCCGGACTCCAAGTGAAAGTGGATGCAGCAAAGTCGGGTTTAAAAGTGAATTTGGTGAGAGGCAGGATTTCGCACTTGTCACTGTTGAGCTTATAACCGGAGAGATGGGAGTAAGTATGGACTTCAGCGAGGAAAGCGGGGATGGAAGCCGATGGAGTCGAAAGAAAGAGCAAAATGTCATCTGCATAGGCAGCAAGTTTAACTTGCGATTGGGCAAGAGGGAAGCCATGAATGTTCGGATTTTGACGTATTCTGGATAAGAAAGGTTCCAGGGCAAGGTTAAAAAGAAATGGGGAGAGAGGACAGCCTTGTCGAACTCCTCTACCGAGACGGAAAAATGAAGAAATGAGACCATTAGCACATACCGCTGCTCTAGGGTTCGCATAAAGGAGGGAAATAAGGGAAATGAAGTTGGGGCCAAATCCAAACCATTTTAACACTGAGAAAAGAAAGGACCATTCTACTCTATCGAACGCCTTCTCGGCGTCCAAGGCAATAGCAGCTAAGGAATCATTGAAGCGTGGGGATTTAGATAAGACATTAAAAAGGAGCCTGGTATTGTCGGAGATAAAACGACCCTTAACAAAGCCCGATTGTTCAGGACCAAGGAGATCTGGGAGAAAAGGATCAAGTCTAATGGCCAAAGATTTAGCATATATTTTATAATCAATGTTGACAAGGGAAATCGGTCTATAGTTCTTGCAATGTTGATGATCCTTGCCTTCCTTCGGTATGATGCATATGTAAGCATCCGAAAAAGTACCTGAGGAGGCATCGCTAGTTTTGAAGGAGTTAAGAAGGTGGAATAGTTTGGGTAGAAGAAGGTTTGCAAAGTGCTGGTAAAATTCGACGGTGAAGCCATCTGGGCCGGGAGCCTTATCCTTTTTAAGTGAATGGAGTGCAGTGCGGAGTTCGGGAATGGTAAGGGGAGCTTCAAGGGAGGTCAAATCAACAGGAAAGGTGGAAGGAGGACGGATGCTGGATAAGAAAGTGGAAATAGAGTGAGCAGAGGGTTGAGTGCCAGAAGAATAAAGTGCAGAGTAGAAGTGAGAAAATACCTCCAGGATGTCAGCATCTTTATGTTGCAGTACTGAATTGATATCAAAAACAGACTCCACATTTAACTTATTTTGTTTGACTTTCAAATAATTGGCGAGAATTTTCCCCGCCTTATTTTTCCCACCATAAAATTTTGAACTGGATTTCAGTAGGTACAGGGAAGCATCATCAGTGGATTGTTTATTATAATTCATTTTTGCAGTGACAAGAGCTGTTAGAGACTCCAAAGTATGAGAAGTATAGTAGGAATGCTCTAGGAGTTTAATCTGAGACAGCAGATCTTTAGTGCGCTGACGAGCAATTTTACGTTTTGCCGCAACATGTCTGAGGATGAAATCCCTGGCAGCTGCTTTGAAAGCATCCCAGACAGTGTGAGCAGGCATGGATGGGGTCTCATTAATAACAAAAAATTCATTGGTGAATTCAATAAAGGAGGTGGTAAATTTGGGATCAGTGAGGAGGGTATTGTTGAAGCGCCATCTTTTAGGACCACTGGATTTCGGTAAAAAATCAATGTTGACCAGGACAGGAGCGTGATCAGAAAAAACTATGGGACCTATCTCCGCTTGGGTAAGGGATTGGGAGAGATGGTGGGAAAGAAATATATAATCAATACGGGATTGGGAGTGATGAACCGGGGAATAGAATGTAAACTCTTCGTCAGTTGGATGACAAAGTCGCCACGCATCAATTAATTTGTGTTGGGAAATAGCGTGGGCAAAAAGTTTATGGGATTTATTAAGAACAAATGAAGATTTGGAGCGCCTATCCAAAAAGGGGTCCAATGGTAGGTTACAATCACCTGCTAAAATGAAATTGTCATCTATGCAATCGGTGATACGGGAAGCAAACGCTTTCCAAAAAATAGGATCCCCACCTGTGGGGGCATATACATTAAGCAAGGAGAAAGGGACACCTTTAGAGGATAATTTGACAAATAACCACCTGCCCTCAAGGTCAAAGGCAGATTGTAACACTGAATGAGTAAAAGATTTACGAATTAACAAAACAACACCATTTCTCTTGCCATCACCAGGGGCAGAAAAAACCATACCCACCCAACCTCTTTGGAGTTTAGCAGCCTCATTGTCAGTTAAGTGGGTTTCCTGTAAAAAGGCAATGTCAACATTAAGTTTAGCTAAGTGAGAAAGTATCTTTTGCCTCTTAATGGGCGAATGTAAACCTTTAACGTTCCAAGAGACAATACGAACTGACATTAAGAAAATATGAAAGGGGAAAGTGCAGAGCAAAAGTGAAGGTAAGCCTCAAAAAATACGAAAAGGAAAAGAGTGAAAAAAGGAGTGAAAGTAGGAAAGTATACAGAAGAAAACAGGCAGAGAAGTACTAAAAGGGTAGAGGATGAGAGGAAAAACTGCGATAAGAAAAACATGGGGTAGTACTTACAATAAATGATGGGGGATGGATGTTCAAGAACAGGAAACAGAAGGGAAGGAGTGGAGACGAGAGACGAGAGGAGGGGGGAAAGGCCAACCAACGGAGGACAAGCAAACGGGGCCACGGGACGTCCCATCGGAGAGACACGACGGCACACAATGAGATGATCTGTGAGAAAAAGAAAACAGTGAGATTAAAACAAGCAAACGACTAAATAACAGAAGAAAAGCGGTAGATTAAACAACTGGAGAACAAAAATAAGCCAACACAAACTAAGACCGACCAGGTCATATAATAACTGAGGAACCTGTGGAAGAAATATCTTAACGTTAGAGGAACAACAAAATATCATGAACAGCAGGAAAGACCGGAAATGTTAGCAACAGAGTCATGGCGGGAAGGAAGAAGAAGGGCCAGAGAATTCCATATCAGCCGGACCGCAGGAATTGAGGAAGCTGCGTAGTCGGAGAGGATCCTCAAAAGTCATTGTCTTGTTATTATAAGTAACTTTGAATAAACAAGGATGAAAAAGTCCATATTTGGCGCCAATGGATCGCAGTTCTGGTCTCATGTCGAGAAATTCTTTGCGACGAGAGGCAGTAGCTTTGGCGTAATCCTGAGCAATGTACAAGGTGGAGTCCGACCATTTCAAGTGAGGCATTGCTTTAGCCGCAAAAAGAACCTTCAGCAAATCAGTATACTCAAGAAAGTACATTATGACACCTCTTGGCTTTGTCGTAGGAGAAGCATTGGAAGGAGCTCTACCAAGCCTATGTGCGCGTTGAATGTTAAGAGAAGTACCTTCAGGAAGATGGAGGAGCTTGGGCAAGAAGGATTTGAAGAAGGCAATGGCGTCATTCCCCTCGCAACCTTCCTTCAGGCCGCAAAGACGCAGGTTATTGCGCCTATTCCTGTTTTCAAGGTCTTCCACCTGCTTCTGGAGAGTGGAGAGCCTCACATCCATATGTACTGATTTGGTAGCGGCTTCCTGGAGAGAGGATACAGTCTTTTCCACCTGAGAAACTCTGGTATCCATTAACGACCAATTGTCAGTTAGAACTTGCAACTTTGAGTTGGTCTCCTCCACAAATGGGCGCAGTGCTCGTATTTCCTCAAGAAGGAGTTCCATGGAGATAGCTGTCGGTGATTTTGGGGGCGACGGAGGATTATGTTTCACCCTCTTAGGAGTGGTTTTCGCTCCAGGCTGGGGGAGGGCGTCCATGTTGAGAGAAGAGTCGCAACTGGAGGAGCCTGCAGAGGCTTCTAATTGAGTCAACGCAGTGAATAGCTTTGAGTTTTTAACGTAGTTGCGTTTAGGGGTTTTGCCCGGACCCTCCGCCATGGAAGTGTCAATAAAAAGAAATCTCCAAGGATGGGTAGAGCAGCTGTGCAGCGCAAGAATGAGGAAAACCTAGCAAAGTCAGTGACAGGAGGAGGTGAGGTGAAATCCAACACAAGTCAGGAGTAATTGAGAAGAAATGGTCGCTTTCCGATCAATATGAGGTGAATAGCAGAGGTGGCATGTGAACAAAGCAGTAGAAAGTGCAAGATGGCCGCCAAAGCTGAGGAGAATGCTGGAATTCGAATAAAAATGAAATAAAATGATTTCAGAAGAAAAAGAAAGTCACCTGGCCAAATATTCATGAAGCGCCGTCATTTCCTGCAATTATGGGATGTTGCCGTGAACTGTGCACGGTTTTACCGATGACGACGTGTCAGGCGCGCTCCTGAGGCAAGCGCCGGTTTAGGCATCAAGATGGCGGTCGCGGCAGTGGTGGAGCCGCGACCGAAGCAAAACGGAGCCCACCGTGCAGGGATAAGGAGCTGGTGCACAGCGTGCGATTAATCAGGCGCCAGAAGGGTTCCGCTGCCGTTTGCAGGTGAGCATTGCGGTATAGAGGGGCTGGAGCCGCCGAATTCCTCCGATGTAGACGGAGCCTCACCCCGCTGCTGCCATCCGTCACGGGCGCTTAGCCACGCCCCCCCACTTTTTTCCTTTCTATATTAGATTTTTTTTCAAATTAACCGTGTATCAACTGCAGGCGAATGCTTTCGCCCCTTCTGGTGCCCCACGTTTCCTGGAGACACGTTTCCGTTTCTGGTTTCTGGAGGTGATTTTTCTGGCAAAGAACGGCCCACGTGTCATTCAAAGAGGGTGCGAGAAGGGTTTAAAACTCCAGCCCACTTGCAGTAACTTTGCTGAGGACTGCAGAGGTCTGGTCTTTGCCCAGGGGCACACACAGTGTCAGGGGCTGACCCGGGAGACACTCTAGGGTTCGCCAAATAGCTGCGGAGTGATGTGGCTGAATGTACTCGCCCAGAACGAAAGAAACGACCCCTCGTGCAGTGACATTTTGTACCAACATTTGCCCCTTCCGAGCAGTACCTATAAAACATGTTTCGGTCGGTAGGTTCAAATGCAATGTTCTTTTTGGAACGTTTTGCAGTTTGGCCATTGGAGACAGGTGGTGCACGTCGCCTGTCTGTCCCCTCGTCTCTCTTTTCAAAGGGCGTGAGGTGCAGAAAAATGGTACGAGAGAGACAGAAAGTATTTCTTCTACAGCATGTTCTGTTTGCGTTTATGAAGTACGTATAGCTCTGGTCGTATTTAGAAGTGTATCAAAAGGAACAAGCATTTGCAATGCAATAGGTTCGCATTTGCGAGAGTTTAAGCTATTGGCATTGTAAATGACAATGCCCTTTATTTATCTGTTTTGATAATTAACAGATAAATAAAAGTCATTGCCAGTTACAATGCCAATAGCTCAAACTCTTGTAAATGCGAGACCTATTTCATTTCAAAGAAGCAGTCGACATTGTTCCAGGCTGCTTGGAAAGTGAAAGCGCGAATGGCGCGCTGAATGACGAAGGAAAGCATGTCGGGTCTCCTGTAGATGAAACTCATTAAAGGAAATAGTGCTTGCAGACTAAATAAGACGTACTGTGTAACGACAGAAGTAAAAGGACCAGTCCTCATGGGAGGTTACAAATGAAGACAAGTCGATACTAAGGAGGGACTAACAAGCCTATTAACAAATCAGAAGCCAGCATCTACGAAGGACAATTATACAAGCCAATGACAAATATGGGCAGAGATGTCCCAGAGAGCATCTTCCCATACCCTGCAAACTCTAAGCCAGTACAATCCTTTCCATGCCTGACTCTCAGGGTAGTGGCAAGCAGCAGTCACAGGCTTCTTGGGTAGGTAGAATGGGGTGATTGTGCTAAAAGCCCAGCAGTCGGTTAACAACCCAATAAAGAGAAAATCCAACGTAGTGCTTGTATTTTTGGAATAGCAAGTACTTTATGAGACAATGTATGCACTCCAAGTAGCTGAAACAATTTAGTTTCTCTGGGCACAATCTTGGCAGGTGCTGCTCCCACCCCACTGCTTGACAGTCCACAGGTTCTCTCCCTTCTTCTAGGTGGTCCCTTCTCACTCTGGGGGATAGCAGAAGTAGCATTAATCTGACACAGGTGCAGTTTAAGTCACCCCAAAGCATTATGTGTACTTAGTCTTGTTCGTTTCTTCACCATTCATGGGTAGAATCAATCCTCACAGGTCAGCTTCGGCCTGCCCAGCACCCCAGATGGCTGGCAGCCAGGGCCGGACTGGGAACCAAAACCGGCCCCGGCAAACTGCTCGGCCGGCCCCCCTGGGGGAGGTTGGGGGTGCGACCAAGGTCTCCGGGGCCGGTTTTTGGCCAATTTTGTACAGGGCCGATTTTGCAGCTATGCTGCATAAACGGCCCTGTAACAAAAACGCCCCCCAGGGGCCAAAAACCCGCCCCCCCGCCCTTGCAGCGCACCGGGGGATTGCCCGGTGCCCGCAACGGTCAGTCCGGGCCTGCTGGCAGCACACCAGCAGTCAGTCTTAGAGTGTCTCCCGCCAGGGGTGTAACACAGGCCCCTGCAGACCCCGGGGTGCTGGGGGGGGGGGCCCTCACCCTCCAGGGGGCCCGTCAGCACCACACATCTGCTGGGGAGCTCTAGATTGAGTCTGGAGGGGGCCCCTTTACTTACCCTGCAGGGGGGCCCCCTCAAGGTTTGTTACGCCACTGTCTCCCGCCTCCAGTGCCGGGCTGCATCCGAGAGTGGGAGGCGGCTGCCCTCATGCAGCATGATCCCGTCTGGACTGATAGCAATAGTTTCGGGACTTTGGTTCTGGTGATGGGCCCGCGCTATGGGTTTAGGTCCCACAACAAAGCTCCCAACAGGGTTTGGTGACACTTGGCAGATGCATCCCCTCATAGGCTGATCACTAACTCGACTGATACAACCCTAGAAGGGTCAGTCACAACTTCAGAAGTTGCTTGCTTCATAAGATGACATTGCAGAGCATGTGTATTTGTAAAGCGCATATTCAGCCAGTAGGGAATCTTGGCGTTGAGTAACAAATGTCACACAGACCAATCTCAACACTAGCAGATGCATCCCCACAGCTTTGGAAGTTACAGTCATTCATGATCTGAACACAACTTTGCAATTTGCTGCCACACATGGACTGATCACAACTTCAGCAGTTGCTGCTTCACACAGGCCAATAACAACTTCAGAAAATGCTTCCATACATTGGTTGATCTAAGCTTTGGCTGTTGCAGACATGCATGTACTCATCACAACTAATGTGGTTGAAAATCCAGTACAGGCTGATCACAACTTCAGCAGGTGCAGCCCTATACAGGCTGATCACAACTTCAACATTTGCAGCCCCATGTAGGCTGATCACAACTTCAGCAGGTGCAGCCCTGTACAGGCTGATCACAACTTCAGCAGGTGCAGCCCCATGCAGGCTGATCACAACTTCAGCAGGTGCAGCCCTGTACAGGCTGATCACAACTTCAGCAGGTGCAGCCCCATGCAGGCTGATCACAACTTCAGCAGGTGCAGCCCTGTACAGGCTGATCACAACTTCAGCAGGTGCAGCCCCATGCAGGCTGATCACAACTTCAGCATTTGCAGCCCCATGCAGGTTGATCTCAACTTCAGCAGGTGCAGCCCTGTACAGGCTGATCACAACTTCAGCAGGTGCAGCCCCATGCAGGCTGATCACAACTTCAGCAGGTGCAGCCCTGTACAGGCTGATCACAACTTCAGCTGGTGCAGCCCCATGCAGGCTGATCACAACTTCAGCAGGTGCAACCCTATATAGGCTGATCACAACTTCAGCAGGTGCAGCCCCATGCAGGCTGATCACAACATCAGCAATTACATCCCCATGCATGCTGTTCACAACATCAGCAAATACATCCCCATGCAGGCTGATCACAACTTCAGCAATTACATCCCCATGCATGCTGTTCACAACATCAGCAATTACATCCCCATGCAGGCTGATCACAACTTCAGCAATTACATCCCCATGCATGCTGTTCACAACATCAGCAATTACATCCCCATGCAGGCTGATCACAACTTCAGCAGGTGCAGCCCTGTACAGGCTGTTCACAACATCAGCAATTACATCCCCATGCAGGCTGATCACAACTTCAGCAGGTGCAGCCCCATGCAGGCCGATCACAACATCAGCAATTACATCCCCATGCATGCTGTTCACAACATCAGCAAATACATCCCCATGCAGGCTGATCACAACTTCAGCAATTACATCCCCATGCATGCTGTTCACAACATCAGCAATTACATCCCCATGCAGGCTGATCACAACTTCAGCAATTACATCCCCATGCATGCTGTTCACAACATCAGCAATTACATCCCCATGCAGGCTGATCACAACTTCAGCAATTACATCCCCATGCATGCTGTTCACAACATCAGCAATTACATCCCCATGCAGGCTGATCACAACTTCAGCAGGTGCAGCCCTGTACAGGCTGTTCACAACATCAGCAATTACATCCCCATGCAGGCTGATCACAACTTCAGCAGGTGCAGCCCTGTACAGGCTGATCACAACTTCAGCAGGTGCAGCCCTATACAGGCTCATCACACACAACTTCAGCAGGTGCAGCCCTGTACAGGCTGATCACAACTTCAGCAGGTGCAGCCCTGTACAGGCTGATCACAACTTCAGCAGGTGCAGCCTTGTACAGGCTGATCACTTCAGCAATTACATCCCCATGCAGGCTGATCACAACTTCAGCAATTACATCCCCATGCAGGCTGATCACAACTTCAGCAATTACATCCCCATGCAGGCTGATCACAACTTCAGCAGGTGCAGCCCTGTACAGGCTGATCTCATCTTTAGCAGGTGCAGCCCTGTACAGGCTGATCACAACTTCAGCATTTGCAGCCCCATGCAGGCTGATCTCAACTTCAGCAGGTGCAACCCTATAGAGGCTGATCACAACTTCAGCATTTGCAGCCCCATGCAGGCTGATCTCAACTTCAGCAGGTGCAACCCTATAGAGGCTGATCACAACTTCAGCATTTGCAGCCCCATGCAGGCTGATCTCAACTTCAGCAGGTGCAGCCCTATACAGGCTGATCACAACTTCAGCATTTGCAGCCCTATACAGGCTGATCACAACTTCAGCAGGTGCAGCCCTGTACAGGCTGATCACAACTTCAGCATTTGCAGCCCTATACAGGCTGATCACAACTTCAGCAGTTGCAGCAATATGCAGGCTGATCACAACTTCAGCAGGTGCAGCCCTATACAGGCTGATCACAACTTCAGCATTTGCAGCCCTATACAGGCTGATCACAACTTCAGCAGATGCAGCCCTGTACAGGCTGATCACAACTTCAGCATTTGCAGCCCTATACAGGCTGATCACAACTTCAGCAGTTGCAGCAATATGCAGGCTGATCACAACTTCAGCAGGTGCAGCCCTATACAGGCTGATCACAACTTCAGCAGGTGCAGCCCTGCACAGGCTGATCACAACTTCAGCAGGTGCAGCCCTGTACAGGCTGATTAAAACTTCAGCAGGTGTAGCCGCATGCAGGCTGATCACAACTTCAGCAGGTGCAGCCCCATGCAGGCTGATCACAACTTCAGCAGGTGCAGCCCCATGCAGGCTGATCACAACTTCAGCAGGTGCAGCCCTGTACCGGCTGATTAAAACTTGCAGTAACCGCCCTGATTGGTCCTTGGCAATCTTGCCCTTATTGTTCCTCTTTGAACTTTAGGGAGAGTTTGGAGGAGCACTGCAACATATGGGTCTTTCCCGACCACTATCCAGCTCTTTGCTCCTCTTGGCAGTTCACGGCCACTGGCTCTATTTCTCCCTCCTTCCTGAACACTCTCTCCTCTCTCAGGGTGTAGTGTAGTTCCTAGTTTCCCACTAGGCCCTGCGCATTGGAATAACATAAACAGTAGTATCGACGTGGAACTGCGGATATTCCAGGCCTCCACTGACTATGCTAAACTTAATTGGGTTGTGTTACCAACTAGCTCAGAGGTCACTGGAAACTTTCTTCTCTGCATAGGAAGTGATCAGCTTCCTTGGCACAGACAAGAAGGGATTCAGTTTTCCAACAACCGTGCAACATGACAACTTTGCTCCTCAGATCAAGAGTCAATCTCTAGGGTCGCGTGAAACAATAGACATAGATTTCACTCAGTCAGTCTGGTGCAGTTTACTTTCACAGATGTAGAGAATAGAGAGACGGGCGTGTATCAATAAAGGTTAACATTTATTGAACAGTCTTTCTTCTCGTACAAGAGAAATGTATTGCCACAATTGCAATAACTGTTATTATAAAAAGTACGTACAGTAAGATAAGTATTGCGAAATAGAACTGTAAAAGCATTGATATGGTTTCTTAGCCATACAATGGTTTAAAAGTAATAAAACATATATACAGTCATATATACATTAGGCTAACATACTCAACTGGTGCTTCTAACTAAGCCTACCCCAGTGTGCCTGACCTAAGCCTAACACGTGAAAGGGGGAGCAAGTAAGTAGCTTAAGTTAAGTTGGTTTTGCCAAGGTTTGTTTCAAGAATTCTCGTCTAAGGGTTTAGTCAACACCATACCTCTGAATAGAATGATGGAGGATTGGTATCTCCTTCAGGGGTCTCTCTCGATATCCCAGTCACCTGCGAGGGTAAACCGGAAGCGCCGGGACTGGATTTCTCTGCACGAGAAAGGCAGCGGCTTCTCTCAGCGCGTCAAAGAAGGAGGGGTGACAGCGTCCGCGGGCAGCTGGGCTGGATGTCTTCGCAGAGGACGGCTGTTCAGCTCCTTAAGCGTACTGCACCATAGTTCGCGCTGTAGCGGCGATAATGGTAATCAGCAGCTTCACCACCACAGGATAGCAGGCTGCAGCGACAGAGTGCTAGAGTTACCAACACAGGGTCATGCAGGCAGCTGGCATCAGCAACAGGGAACGAACTCGCAGCTCGTATCTTTTCTCATTGCTTAAGGCAACGTTGGTAATATTTATACCTGACAGGTGCCGGGTTTGACGCAAGTTTGCTGGACATAAGACGTCAATTAAAGATGTCACTAGGAAGTGACAGTTATCAGTTGCTCATTATTGTTCCATTACTAATCAAAACATAGCAAGCGGGGATTTCCAGGTTTGCTAAGTTTTTATCTTGTTGAAGAACTCGGAGTGTTATCTAGGAATATCAGATAGTGACTGCTGCTCTGTCATTGCACTAATTGGTCGCAAAGGAAGTAGCAGAGAGTCATGCTGGAATGTGGCTCTGTTCGTGTGAGGCCAGAGATGACTTTTCAGAAAATCGCACTTGAACGGTTATGCCAATATAGGGAATAAATGGATTTATAGCCGAATAGGGGCATACGGTCACAGTATCGATCAGGAACCTAGATAAGCACGCAACACCCACTCCACGTTTTCATGTCCATCAAAATTACTAAAACTAAGCAATAAGATGCATGTGTAACATTGCCCACCCCAAAATACATAAATGCATTCGAAATAGGCGTACATGTAATACATGGAATTTTAGGTACTGTACGTTTTTTAAAGCATAGTAATCATTCAAAAAATTATTGCATATGAAATCAATGAACGATTATGCGAAAAGAATCACACATGAAGTATCTCTGACAGAAGAAATGCGAGATAAATCATCACATAAAAATGCATTGTAATAACATGTGTGCTAGAGGCTGGTGTTATGTTGTTATGTCTCTAGATGTGTTTAGGAATAGAAGTGTGAAGCTTCTGTTGTCTAAGAATAGTTTTTACGTTAAGCAAAGAATTGTTCGTGCCAAAAAAGGTCAATATTAGAAAAATTGTCCAATTCAAAGAAAATAGATTTCCAAAGCTCCTGGCAGTTTTTGTTGATCAAAACTGAAGGCCGAATTCAGAGTTCATGGGAACGCTGTGTGTCGGAAAGCTTCTCAAAAGTTATTGTTTCTCTATGGGTGAGAACATCGTATCAGACAGGCTCGCAAAGAATTGGTCTACAAAATCAGGTGATAGTTCAACCAAATTAGATAGCGCTGTAACTTGGCAGGTGTGAGAATGATTGCTGTCATCGAAGGCAGGACCAGCAATGCTCACAGAACGTTGTACCTGGATGATGTTGCTTTTGTCACTCGCTCCACTGTTACCACTTGGTTGTAGCACAGGAGTCTCCACGAATGCCGTCATCAGGATTGGTAGCCGCTGGGGACAACACAATGCGTGAGCCGTTATTGGACTGAGCAAAGTATCGACGTCCATTGGTACTGCTGATGGAAGTGAAAGACAGATGTCCAACACGCATTCATCGCCGCAAAGCATACACCGTAGCACAGGTAAAATGCAATTTTGCCATATCGGTCTGAATGAAAGGAACCAGGTCATGTTTAGATCTCTCAGCCTGGCCAATCCAAGGACGTTAGTTATCCTGTCTCTGTAGCGCATTGCTAGGATTGTCTCTTCCATTCCCATGGGAGCTATGTCTGAGCCGAGGCTTGCCATAACGTAGCAGGATGGTCAAAAATAGAATCCCTGCGATGAGTCCCAAAAATAGTGGAATGCCGCCAAAAAATTGAGTGCACAAAATTAGGAAAGATTCCCAAAATCGCCTGGAAGGGTGTTAGCAGTCCCGTAAAGACTGTCTTAAATATGCCTGGGATGCTTGTTGCACTAGACATGTTAAGGAGTTGGCTGAACATTTCTACGAAATGCATGGGGCAATTTGTTGATAAAAGGTCATGGACTTCAGTAGCCGTCCTTGCGACTAGAAGATCATACGTCTCTTTAGATGACGTTATAGGCACTGTTGTCTGTAAAAGCACAGATTTCATTTTGCTTAATGTATCAATTCGTATAGAATAGAGATTCAGACGAGGCCAGAGAGGAGTCACTATGTCTGGAGGCCCGCTCGGAAACAATGCTTGCATACAACATTTGACCATGGACGTTACTTGTACTAGATAACTTTTTCCGGGCGCGAGGCCACAACACCTGTGATCCGTTCTAAGAATGAAACTCCCGTTTGCGAGTTGCATAAAGAAGGGCTCTATCTGAGTTGCAGGTGTGACTAGCTGGTGGCATGAAAGGTTGTTTGAATTTCCATCACATGCTCCGTGTAAATTAATACCCTGACACAAAAGTATACCGCTTAGTGAATGTTTACAGTTGTCACCACTAAGAAATACATTTTTGTCGCTGTCACTATAGCAAGAATGAGTGTATGGTAATTTCCATATAGATTTAACATATCCCTTACCCAATTGTTCATATTGGCCAGCAGGTATGTACTCAAGGCATTTATGAAATCGGAAAGTTGTTATCGGAATTGTGATAATTCCGTGTATTATCCATGCAATGACAGGACTCTCTGACATTGTCAATGATAATCTCTCGAGTTTTTCGATGCTCAGGATTGTATAGTCTGCTCCTTTCTGTGCCAAACTGATCTGTTTATCAGTAAGGTTAAAAATGGAAAATAATGACGTTGTGTTGATTAAACGCCAAGGCACATAGCCTGAACGAAGATTTTGCAGCGTCCAGCCTAATTCTATAATAGAGCGTAATTGAGACTGGCCATGTTGTAACATTAGCAAATCTCTGTCTATCACATCAAAGGCAGAGGATACAATATTGTCCAAAGAATATATTCTAGAAGACAGAGTCATTAACCCATTGTCTACTACAGAAAGTGATTTCTCCAAATTAATACGATCAATTTCTCGTATTTTTTCAGCAGTTTCAATTTGCTTTACTTTCCAAGCCTCGTTGTAAGCAGCATAGATACTGGTCACTATGAAACGCTTTTGACGCTGTTTGCGTGGTCCAAGAATGAAATCGCGCAAATCAGCACCATCTTTTAGCAAAGACAAGTGTTGCTTAATTTCAGCCAGTGTGGATGTAGTTAGCCATTCTAGGCAGAGTTTCCCTACACTGTATGTTGTTATAATCCCTGGATGTTGTCTCTGGGAGTATCTAGGGTCTAATCTGGTCATTTTTAACCCCTGTGTTTTATTCAGGAATCTATCTTGACAGCTATTTGTGTCTGTAGGCCAGATTAACCACTTTTTCCAATCAGGATGTGTTCTGTTGAAATGTAAAATGTGTGACACGTCTAACTCAATATCAGCTGTTGCATTTTCAGGTATTGGCTTTGGTATAGACGGTGTTTTAAGGTCTTTGATCTTAGCTAGGCCAAGACAAGATGTTTGGTGTATTGTGTCATTTAAAAACAACATTTGTTCAGGTATCATGCAGGTTCTAAACAGTGCTTCTATGCCTTGCACCTGCCAATCTTTTGTACCCCAAATCGTTTTCGTTTCAATATTATTTTTCCAATAATCAAAACCAAATGTCATCATTTTGTCATAAAATGCTTCTGAATATATCAATTTAGAATTTGTCAGCATTGTTTTCATTCCTGTTTTATCTAACAGTTTATAATAAAACGTTTCTGCATCACTGGTGTTAAACCCTGAGAAATATTTGAATTTCTCAAAAAATGCTCTAGAACTGCTTTTAGGTGGTGTAGAACAATGTTCCCATTGATTATACATAAAAACATTTCTAGGCTGTGCAGATTTATGCAAGTAATGATCCCCATAGTGGGTGTAACAGAATAACTGCTCATAACTAGATGAACCTTGTAAATAATCATGATCTGTGAATCTAGCTGACATTACTAAATCAGACATCATGTCATTAATACTGTTAAAGTCCCAATCATCAGAGAATGTACTAGGTGTCACAAAGTCACTTAAGGAAACCTTTAGTTGATGAGGATACTTCAGGATTTCGACCGGACCATAGATCTCATAGTCTGTTTTCTCCCATACTACCCCACCAGGTATTGGAATAGCTGTGACATTTACTGTTGACAGTTCTCTTTTCTTCACGTGGGATGATCTGTGTGGTTTCAGGACTAGGTTGATGTTCTGACTTGCTGTGTCCATTGTAATATATTTTCCTTCAATGAATTTTCCCAAACACAGTACCATGATGAGCCAAAGCAGGAGGAAAAATACACCTAGACCGAACCAGAACTCTAGCCAAGGGGAAATTAGGTAGATTTCCTTCAGTTGATGAAAGAGTTCCGTTGCTTTTTCTTTAAAAGACTTTTTTGTTTCTGGCATCACTTCGGGGTCATTGAAATCTTCAGAGAAGTTGTCGAAGTTGATGAAATAACCAGAGGCAGTTCTGTCAATTGATGGGATTGTTCTTTCAATCTGTCTCTCGGTAGCACTTTCTGATGCCACATTAGTGTAGACTGGTGTTGTTTCTTGATGAACTGTTTCAATCTGTGTTTCAAGAGGCATGAGTTCCATGGCTGTATTGCATAGTCCTTCATTGTGCACTGCAGGCTGATCGAATGTGATGAGTCTTTCAGTTTGAACCTCTTGGATTGTTGCAAGTTTGGGTATTCTGTTGTTTCTTGGGAGTCCACTGGGCCTACTGTTGATTATAGGCCACATGCTTGTGGTTTTACCAGGTCGATGGACACGACTCTGTTCTCCTTTTTACCAGCAAGGGGCGGTAGCACAACTGATCTTGTTCCGGTGACTGCCAAGACAGGTACTGCTTTTCTGTAAGAAGGCCCAAATTCCTTCTTCACCGCGATCTTTTCTCTGACTAGATCCCCAATCTTTGGAATCCAGACAGGCCTTGCTGGGGCTGTTGCGGGTGGTGCCTCGTCAGTGGTACTTGGCTGTTGCTTTAACTTTACGTTGCTTAATGATTTTCTTGTTTCATTCAGTTCCTGTAAAACAGCCAAACGGTCTTTTACATCAAAGTGCGTTGTTTCTTCTTGTACCACTGACATCTGACTATCGAGGTCCTGAACGTTCATTCTAATTCCGAACAATAGTTCGTATGGGCTGAAACCTTTTAGAGAATTTCTTGGCATGTTGTTAAGACTAGTTTGGACACTTATTAAATGTTTGACCCACCCAGCGCCTGAACCTAATACCTTCGCTGTTATAGATTGCTTTATGTCCCGGTTTTTTCTTTCTACCACACTATTCCCTTCGGGGTGCGACGGACAAGAATACCGCAACCCAATTCCCATGCTGGCCATGGCCTCCTTATAGGCTCGAGAGCTGAAAGCAGGACCCTGGTCAGAATGGAACGTGGTAATTGCGTATATGCCGATATGGACTCGCACATCTTTTATAACCGTTCTAGCGTCAGCCGAGCGCTGGGGACCTCATTTTTTAAGTGCTTTTCGTCTTAACTATTAATAGGACGCAGGATGGGGTGTAGGCAGCGTTACGCTCTTTCTGACTGGTAGCCGGTAGCAACGTTCCTTACTGCGATCCCTATTACAGTTTTCACAGTTGTTTGCATATATTTGGTGTTCTACACTCATTCCCGGCCACCAGAATACTGATTGTAATTCAGTCAGTGATTCCTTGATCTCTCTGTGCCTTAGACCCAAACCCATGTGTGCGTCTGCTATTAAAAATATTCTCCTGTTCATGTTTGGAATTACTCTATCCCCCACTCCAGGGATTCGAGCAAAAGGAACGGAGTTTGCATCGATTATGTATGCATAATTGAGTGGATAGTTCACGGGTAGTGCTGCACAGTCGCCTTTTACGGTCGTTTTTACTGCCAGCATGGTTTCCCCGTCTATATACTTATCTGTACGCTTTTTTGTGGCTACGGAAGCCGGTTTAGTTGCTTCCGCTTTGGCTGTATTAGCCAATGAATTCCCTGCAACGTGAACGCCATCACGTTGAAGACTCTGTGCGTGTATCACGTGAGTCTTTTGTAGTTCTTTGTGTAAAAGAGCTACCTCGTTCCAGAGCAATTTATGCTTTATTGTGGCACCTGTGTCATCTTTGTAGTCGTTTTTGATCCAACTCTGCAGCTTATTGTTGTAAGAGTTGACGCAAAAATGAGAATCGCACACGATAAGTGTGGGGAATTCGCGTTCTGCATTGTCGAGCGCCATCTTTAAAGATCTGATTTCAGTTCTTTGAGCCGAACAGTACTTTACTGATTCGGTTTTTGTTATTTTCGGTCTGAATTTACCGCACAGCCAACGACCTTTAATGATCGCACACGCTGCATCGTAGGATTTTCTCTCTACGTTGAAATGCTGTACAAAGCTATCTGTATAGATTATACAGGCGTATTGTGGGAGAGGCAGAATTTCGATTGGCAGAGGATATTCTTCTTCATATTCTAAATCATTCAGTTCTTCAAATTGCGGGGCGAAATAGTATTTCACATCTTCCGCTCCTAGAGAATCTATGCACTGTATCCACTTCGGATCCAGTGACACTATAGGCAGGTTTACTGGGCTGAATAGCGCCTCGAAGGCGGATTCCGCTGTAAGGATATTAATCCGTTTGCCGTGAGCTAGTTCTCGTTCATTTGCTAATGCGATTTGCACTGCTTTCACAGTTCTTTCTGTGTGACTGAATGTTTTTTCTGCTTGTGTGTACAAGTGAGATTTAATTGAAATAGGTACCTTTTCTCCCTCATTAGAGGTTAGGTACGTGAATCCGCATCTTCCTGGGATGACTCGGATTACAAGATCGATCGTGTTGTCACGTGTATCTAATTTTGTTTTTGCTAACATGTCTGTTTGCAGTGATCTCAAAATTTCTGTGTGTTTTTGAGTCCAATTGATTTGTTTTAAATCAGGTTTTATTAATTCGTAGAGAGGTTTAACCCTCTCTGCGTAATTTAGTATGTAAGTTCTTCCGAAATTCAGAAAACCTAGTATTGATTGTAAATTCTTCAGCGTTTTTGGAGCTTGGAGTACAGCGCACTTCTCTAAGAAGTTGTCCGCTAGGCTTTTCCCTTCACTTGATAATTCGTACCCTAAGAATAGTACTGTCAGATGGGCAATTCGGGACTTTTTAAAGTTGAATTTGTAACCCTCTGCTGCGAACCCAAGTATAATGGTGTTCACTCTTTTCAAGTGAGTATCCAAGTCGTCGTCTGTGAGATAAATATCATCTACGTAAGATAATGCTTCATCATCATAGATTTGTAGTAACTCTGTTACCCTAGCTGAGAATAGTCCTGGGCTGTTCTTGAACCCCTGTGGGAGTCGACAGAATTTTTTCTGTGACCCAAATGCGGAGAAAGCGGTCAAATATCTGCTTTCTGGTGCAATGTTTTGACAAAAGAAGCCATTAGAAATGTCTAATGTCGTTTTATATTTTTTCCTAACTATGTTATTCATTAGGGCTGCACTATGCGAGTTTTGTACTGCAAAAGTTTTGCAACATGTATTAAGATGTCTGTAGTCCAAAACTAGACGATATGAATTGTCTGGCTTGGAGACAGGAAACAAAGGATTGTTCATTTGAGAGGTGCATGTTTCAATCACCCCCTGGTACTCAAGTTGATCTAAGATCTCCCTGACCTGTTTTTTAGCTTCTTGCTTTATGGGATACTGCCGTTGGGCAGTTGGTTCACTTTTTAGTTGGATTTTGTGAGGCGGTGAATCCTCATCCCATCCTACATGATTTTTATATAATGCAGGTGCCTGGGCTACTGCCCACTTCCTTGCATATGTATATTTTTTATGAATCGGTATGTGATTCGAGAAGGCAGGCATAATCACTTCTTCGCCACGAGGGAACTCCCTGACAAACACCGGGGGCCAATCTTTTTCAGCTAACAGAATATCATAGCCCTTTGAGAGCTTATCCCAAAATAGACCCTTAATTTTCCTAGTCTTATCACCCTCTATACGCAATGTTATTTCGTATATTTTATGGGGCTCGCTAAGTCTGGCGTCGGCAGTTTCAACCTGAATGTATTCATTCGTGTCCACTGTCTCCAGATGACTCATCAAGATCTTGCGCGCTATACTGATTTCTGCTGCACTGTCCAACATTGTCAATGCCCACTCCCCGTTTTTCAACTGTGTCCTCAGTATTCTCGGCATGGTTGATTACTCTAATACTGGCTACCTTCTTTTTCTGAAATTGAGATTTCTTATTTTGAGCAGGCTCCTTGTCTTTGGACTTGGTGTGCTCTCCTGGGTCTGACCGTCCTCTTCTTTCCGAATTCTGTGGAAGAGATCGAGAGGGACGTGTATCAATACTTTGATATCTATCAGGTTTTTTCAGATTATCCCTATTTCTAAGGTTATATCTTTTCTCAGAGGGCTCCCGCTGGGGAGACTGGCGTTCTCGAGTCGGAGTTCTTTCCCTCCGTCGAGGAGACCTTCCTCTGGACTGGAAAACTTTTTCCTTGGGAGTGGATTGTTTATTTCCATCCCAGCTCTTTTTAGGAGTGTTTAAATTATTTTTAATAAATAATTTTTCAGGATTTTCGAGCAGTTGGGGCTTAACTGGTTTTCCACCCAAGCTGTCTCTACCTAATTCTTCATAGCACTTTTCTATGATTTTTGCAAGCTCAACAGGATCTTTTATATCTGTTTCCCTCAACTTCTGGCGGATCGCCACAGATGCTGCTTCTCCCTTTACGTTGGCTAATAATATAGCCGTGACCTGCTTGAAGTCCTTCAGTAATTTCATACCTAGATTTAAAGCGGGCTCTGGACCGAATTCATTTTGAATCTGTTTTAGCACTTCTGGTATTACCGCCATAGACGGAACACCGTGTGTTTTTGTGTAAATGGAAGCAAAGACTGTACCCCAAGTGTCACAGTCCTCCACATGTGGTGCGATTCCCATTGGAAGGCAGATGGTCAAGATTCTGTGTTTCTCAATAGGGGTAGTATCAGGAAATACTGCCTCTATTTGAGTGATTTTCTGGGCTAACCAGAAAGGAATTTGTTCCCGTTTTACGGGTGTTTTACCAAGACATGACTGTATGTTCTGTGGTGTAATTTTATTTGTGTTCCCCTGATGAGGGGTCAGCTGTGGTGTATTAACAGCTGGCTGGACTGTTGCAGTCCGCATTACATATTGGACTAATTGCCTATGTATTTTTATTAATGTGTTTAGCTGTGCTAACAGCTCTTCTCTAGACATTCTTGCAATGTCAGGATGTGGTGTGTAGCTGGCTAGAACCGGCCACGTGGCTCCTGGTCTACCTAGTGGACCGAGCCTGGTAATGTGATCATTGTGTTTTAGGGCGCCATTAAACCAGAGCAGGTGCTCTTGAAATTTAAGTGGGATTTCAATCTCCTCGAAAGGAGCGTACTCTCCCGGAGGTTCCTCTATTTTGTAATAGTGAAACTCTTGTGTTATAGCGTTTACCGCTGGAAAGTTTATCCATGAATAGAATACCTCTGTCTGCCGATACTCGTGAGCCTCTATCACGAAAATTACTGTACCACCTTGTGGTGTCAATCCGTGTTCTATAAGTTTTAAAGTTATAGATCTTCTTAACTGGACCGGGATGATTATAGCACCCGGGTCTGTGTATTCGGGACCTTGCTGAGTCGCATCTGCTGCGGCCCCAGTGGTGCCGTTGTTTTCTACTGACATTGTATAAATGCAGTTTTTGCAGAGTAGGTCTCCAAGGAGACAAAGATTAGATGCACAATATTTTGGAACACTGTATCCTTCAACGTTGAATAAACCAGAGCTTTACATAGGAATCTCTTCCTACTAAGGTCGGGCGGATTTTAACCTTTCACCCACTCCAGACGTCTATTGGAGTATTTACGGGAGAAAGGGTGTGAAATATGCACGACTGAGTTACTCTATAAGTCTTGCGTTAGTTTATCGCCTTACCAAACCGTTGGGCGCCATGTAGTGTAGTTCCTAGTTTCCCACTAGGCCCTGCGCATTGGAATAACATAAACAGTAGTATCGACGTGGAACTGCGGATATTCCAGGCCTCCACTGACTATGCTAAACTTAATTGGGTTGTGTTACCAACTAGCTCAGAGGTCACTGTTCTCTGCATAGGAAGTGATCAGCTTCCTTGGCACAGACAAGAAGGGATTCAGTTTTCCAACAACCGTGCAACATGACAACTTTGCTCCTCAGATCAAGAGTCAATCTCTAGGGTCGTGTGAAACAATAGACATAGATTTCACTCAGTCAGTCTGGTGCAGTTTACTTTCACAGATGTAGAGAATAGAGAGACGGGCGTGTATCAATAAAGGTTAACATTTATTGAACAGTCTTTCTTCTCGTACAAGAGAAATGTATTGCCACAATTGCAATAACTGTTATTATAAAAAGTACGTACAGTAAGATAAGTATTGCGAAATAGAACTGTAAAAGCATTGATATGGTTTCTTAGCCATACAATGGTTTAAAAGTAATAAAACATATATACAGTCATATATACATTAGGCTAACATACTCAACTGGTGCTTCTAACTAAGCCTACCCCAGTGTGCCTGACCTAAGCCTAACACGTGAAAGGGGGAGCAAGTAAGTAGCTTAAGTTAAGTTGGTTTTGCCAAGGTTTGTTTCAAGAATTCTCGTCTAAGGGTTTAGTCAACACCATACCTCTGAATAGAATGATGGAGGATTGGTATCTCCTTCAGGGGTCTCTCTCGATATCCCAGTCACCTGCGAGGGTAAACCGGAAGCGCCGGGACTGGATTTCTCTGCACGAGAAAGGCAGCGGCTTCTCTCAGCGCGTCGAGGAAGGAGGGGTGACAGCGTCCGCGGGCAGCTGGGCTGGATGTCTTCGCAGAGGACGGCTGTTCAGCTCCTTAAGCGTACTGCACCATAGTTCGCGCTGTAGCGGCGATAATGGTAATCAGCAGCTTCACCACCACAGGATAGCAGGCTGCAGCGACAGAGTGCTAGAGTTACCAACACAGGGTCATGCAGGCAGCTGGCATCAGCAACAGGGAACGAACTCGCAGCTCGTATCTTTTCTCATTGCTTAAGGCAACGTTGGTAATATTTATACCTGACAGGTGCCGGGTTTGACGCAAGTTTGCTGGACATAAGACGTCAATTAAAGATGTCACTAGGAAGTGACAGTTATCAGTTGCTCATTAGAGTTCCATTACTAATCAAAACATAGCAAGCGGGGATTTCCAGGTTTGCTAAGTTTTTATCTTGTTGAAGAACTCGGAGTGTTATCTAGGAATATCAGATAGTGACTGCTGCTCTGTCATTGCACTAATTGGTCGCAAAGGAAGTAGCAGAGAGTCATGCTGGAATGTGGCTCTGTTCGTGTGAGGCCAGAGATGACTTTTCAGAAAATCGCACTTGAACGGTTATGCCAATATAGGGAATAAATGGATTTATAGCCGAATAGGGGCATAAGGTCACAGTATCGATCAGGAACCTAGATAAGCACGCAACAAGGGTAGGCAGGCTGCTTCCCTCAATAAGGAGACACACAGTCTTCTAGATGCTTCAGGGCAGGTATACAGCTGTTCCAGCAAGAGATCTGAATTCCAGATGATGTCTCATCACCTATGAGAGACTGACTATTAGGCAGACACCAGCCCTGGTTGTACAGCAGCCTCCTGAGTACTTTGCAGAGCACTCCCTTCTTTGGCCATGGATGACAAGGTGAAGGAAGAGCAAGTGGGGTAGAGGACTCCCACTTTTCTGTATAACTTCCAGACAGAATATGTAGAACCACTGTCTGAAACAGCAGAAGCTGTTAAGGGTGATTCTTTTTTGATGTGTCCTTTCCAGGCTGTTCCTTTGTTTAGGGTGAGGCCCCTCACAGCAGAATAAGCCTCCCCATCACATGACACATGGAACTCGAGCAGCTGCAGTGCAAACTTTGCTTCCTCACAGAAGAGGCACAGTATATGAGTGGCAAAGAAAGCTTCCCTCTCTCACAGAAGGCAACAAGTGCAATCTTCCATTCCCCACAGAACATATCCAACAGGCCAGACTAGCGCAAACTTTCATCACTCATAGAACATGTTCAGTTAAGACTTAAGCGAAGTAAAGGTTGCAGTCAGATTTCTGCAGCAGGTGCCTAACTCACTGGGAGGAATGTGTAGGTGGATGAATGAGTGAATATTGGTCCCTGACGGTATTCTCACTGAGATGATGCTCCTCATCAGCCAGAAATTCCGTCTGGTATTGCTCGAAGACTTGCAATCTGTGTCGACTGTTTGGTTTTCCACGCACTGAGAAGTACCCCAATAACCCATGAGATTATTGTTTGTGGATCTCCCTGGTCACATTAACTATGGTCTGAACAGGCAAATAGTTGCCAACCTTTTCAAGAAAGTTTTAAATGCACAAGCGCCATGGCCTATGCAATATCAGCCTCAGTGGTGCTCCTGTTCAAAATATTAAGAGTGGCCAATGTTCTGAATGACACATACAACAATGTACTTCTCTGAATACTGCCCCAGAAATGTATGCTTTATGAATTACATTTAAATTACTTATGCCAGTTGTATGCGTAAGCTGTTAACCGTGTGCACACCTGTGTGCGTACAAGCACACACTCACACACACACACACACACACACACGCACACACACTCTCTCACACACACACACAAACTCTCTCCCACTCGCTCTCTCAACCCCCCTAGACTCCGCACCCCCTTTAGCACATTGATTTACACGTTTCTCATACATTCTGAATCAACCATAAAGTTCCTAAGTATAAGTCAGGTGCCTGTTTGGAAGAAGCTTGAACCAGCCCATGTGATTTTTTAGGTCTCTCCTAGGCAGCGCTTGCGCTGTCTCTGAGAGACATGCTGTATTCAGGATATGGGCTTTAAAAGCTCTGCCCCTTTTCAGGGACTGCTCCTGTTACATGTGTTGTTACTCAGAGCTTGTGACCACTATTTATTTGTTTAAGTTGAAGCAGTGGGGACCAGTGCTCTTGGTTTACAGAGCTCTGTTGTAAACAGAGCTGTTAATACTACTCTTATCTTGCCACATTTCCTGTGCATTTAAAGACCAAGGTCTGTTTTAGCTGCAGCTGCCTCCTCCTCCCTCCTGCTTTTGAAATGCACCGCCTGGCATCACGGTCCCTGCCTTCCTATGGCTGCTACCTCCTCCGTCTCAGAACTCAACAAGCATTCACAATGCTATAGGTCTCGCATTTGCAAGAGTTTGAGCTATTGGTATTGTAAATCACTATGCCTTTTATTCATGTGTTTTGAAGACTTGCATGTGGTGCTTAAACACACACTTTGTTCTTATAGTCATTGCTTACGGGATGCAAACCTGGCAGTAACTGCGCCTCTTTTACTGTCAGCCTTGCTTCTCATAAGCAAGGACTATAAGGACAGAGAGAATGTTTATGCACCGTTTGAGGCTTTTCAAAACATATCAATAAAAGGCATTGTCATTTTGAAAGCCAATAGCTCAAACTGTCGCAAATGTGAGACCTATTGCATTGCAAATGCTTGTTCCAATAAGCCTTCAACTTAGTGAAGGTCATAAAAGAACTACCAGGTTATTACGTCATACATTTTTCTGTTTGTACTAGAGCTGGCCCGTCGGCCTACTGAGTAATAAAATCCAGTCTAGGTTTCTGAATGGCAAAGAAAAACGCAAGTAGTCTACTCTTCACTGAAATTAATTGTAAGCAAATTTGAAACATATTTGTTAAGGGTAATCTGAAAAAAATTGGTTCGACAAGCACAACCCTCACCTATTACTCTGCAACCAGCACCAATTTAAATATTTTTTGCACAATGTAGTCCACCGCTAAACAATGCTATGCTATAAAAGGCAACAGACTACTACACACTTCTAGAGATGAAAAATAGATATCTTTGCGTTCCCTCTTTTCAAGATGTTATGATATGTCTATAGCTGGACATTCAAGACCACAAATAGGTAGTATACCCCAGGGTTGTGAACCTCCGGTGAATGTGTCAATCAGTGTGAGGGATGGTGGTCTGGGGGGACGGTGTCCAATTGGAAGGAGATATCATATTGGTATTGAATTTTATTTAAATAGTGCTTACAACCTCTGATAAGGCATTGAAGTGCTTTATGGCGAGTAGCCCGCTACTCCAGAACCCAAAGTTAATGGTTAACCGCTTCAGCGCGGTGCAAATTTTCGCACTGTGCTGAAGATTTGAAAATGGGCGTGGTCGTGACGGAACGGTTCAGTCATCAGCACAGCCCAACCGACGCTGATGACGGAACCGTTCCATCATGAGCGTCAAAGGGGTTAATCTACTGCTTAAATGGTAGTTATTGCGATCAGTCATGCTCTCAGGAAAAAAAAGCATTGCATACATTTACTGCAGTAACTTTCAGATAAGATTATATTATTACCGGTTAGGATTGATGATTAGTGGGGTCTAAGTGGTTTCAGGTGAATGGCTGGGGAGGTAGAGAAACTGGTGGAGATTAGGTAATGTTACATGACAGGATAGGGTCTTCAAGAGGAGAGTTTGTGATCTATGAAATGAGGTGCCAGCCAATTGAAGAAATAAAAAAAGAAGGATTACGACTGGCAGACAGGCATGAGACTAAGAGGAGGCTATAGTCAGAATAGAAGGCGTGCAGAGGACGGAAGGTAAGAAGAGGGTCACACTGATTAAACAAAGGCGAGGAATCAGGATGAAAGGAATCAAGCTTAAAACTTTGAAGGGCAACTACTCGCATTATCTTGTAAACCCCATTAATTAATGGGCTTTTGTAGGTGCTCTGCACCCACTTGAGGAGCAATTTTGAGAAAGAATTTCCTGTTAGTATTCACTCTTAACACTATCCCAAGCAGTGACAGCAAGTGAGCCATTCTCAAGGGAGTAGCCAGAAAATGTAAATACCCCCTCTTGAAATATACTTCTAACCAAAATGAGCTTGCAAAGCAAGCAAACGCGACCCTCCTTCCATCTATCTATCCATTTCCTCACCCATCTACTCATTCATCTGTTCATTCATTCCACTTTCTATCTTCTCATCCCATACTACTTCCATTCATCCATCTATCATTTCACCTATCAACTCATCAATATGTTCGTGTATTCATCCATTTTAACCATTCATCCATTCACTCTTTCACCAGTTAATGCTTTCACTCTTGCATCCAACCTTTGACCCTTCAATTTATTATTCCTTTCACACACCGTTCCAGACATTCTTTCATCCTTCCATTCACCTTTCTTCCATCTTTCCTTTCACTTTTCCTTCCTTCTTGTCACCCTGCTGTCACCTCCAGTTCTTTTTTCCTTTCTATCTACCCATCTTTTTTTCCCATCCTTACTTTTTTTCCATATCTTTATCTCTTATGCTCATTGTTTTTCTATGTACCGTATTCTTCTCTCTGTTTTTCCCCGTATTTAATGTTTTTCTTGTTGTGTTTTCTTCCCTGTGCATGACAGTGAACACTCACAACCCTCTCAAATTGGTATTTCGTAGCAGTGTTATTTATTAACATTTTGTCTGCAGACCTGCAGACTTAAGAGGCCCAATAACAATGAATCCATGTTTATATGGACCCAATTTACCAGCTTATCAGGCTCAGTGGTAGTCCCCCCGCTTAAGCTGCTAAAGTGGGGTGTTTCCTACGCCCCTAGCCATCCCAGAGCAATCAAAGTTGCCCAGTCCACATCAGGGAGTGAAGGCTCTTCCAGGGGCAGACTAATTTATGTACAGAGGTTGAACTGAGTCCCAAACTACAGGAACTGAGGGGCATATTAGCAACGCATTGTGATAAATATCGCAAAGTGCGCTTAGCAAGTATTTTTTCATTTCCGGCTATCGCAGGATTCCATCGCCGAGATAGAATGTTATTAGCAATGGCTATCTCTACCCAGATAGAAAACCCAGCGATAAAGCAGGATTATCGCATTAATTACAGCGATAATGACCCAGCGTTAGGGGGATGATTGCTGATAGGCCATGGTGGTCTCAGCCACACAATCCATCCCCCCATTGAGTTGAATGGACAAGTCGGTTTTGAGCAGGTGTAAAAAACCTGTGATAACCGCTACTTTCATCGTCGCTAACCGGGTCCCAGGGCCGCATTGCTGATAGGAGTTAGGTGTGTTTTCGACTGGATTCCTGTTATTTTCATGGAACACGCCTACTTTACATGTCATTAGCGATAAATATCACTGACATACAAAGCGGCAAGGGCAACGGTCGCTGTCACCGGAAAGCTGTTGCTAACAGCTGTTAGCGACAGCTTGTTAATTGGGCCATAATAACATCGCCGCTTTAGCGGCTGAAAGTGCAGCTAAAGGGGCGTAAATGCCTTTGCTAATATGCCCCTCAGTTCCGCAACTTCTACTTTTACTTGTTAATTAGTTATAACACGGTTTGTGTATCGCTGATACATCACATTAGTCACTTTGGAACACGTTAAAAACTCTCCTACGTTTTACAACCATTTTCACAATTACTGTGCCTTTTCTTAAGTTCACATATAACGCTTTTCTTTTATAATTGTATTTGACACTCAGAAAACTCATTACTTCACACATACTGATATCGATCAGGGTGCTATTTAAACTTTGATTGTTTTCAACCTAAGAATGCAAAATAAAATGCAATACATTGGCATCAACTTTTCTCTACCTCCTCTTCAGTGGTCACCATTTTCGATTAGCTGTTCTAAGCCTCCGGCCACGTGTTGTCCTTTCCCATTCTTGCTGCCAGCATCTTACAGTTCTAGTCATTTTTGGGGAGAGTTTGACCCAGTATAAATATATAGGGGCTGATTTACCAACATTTTGTGCTGTGTTTGCGTCACAAGTTGGCACAAATCAGCACAAAATGTTTTTTTTATAATTAACTTTTCAGTGCAAAACTTGTTTTGTGCTGGAAATTGCCTAAAAGTAACGCAAAGTAGCACAACTTAGCGTTAGCAGCGGCCCGTGCAGGTAGGAGCAGAGGGCCAGGTTTGTGGGGGGGGGGATTCGATAGACGACCACAAGGGAAAATAAAGGGAAAATGAAATATATAATTAACTTTCCCTCATTGTTGTCTGTTTAAATCCCCCCACACCTGGCCCCACTGCTCTTTCCTGCACAGATCGCTACTGCTTAGCGTCAAGGGGACGTTACACAAGCATTCCCATGCAACTGACTGTGCTTTTTGACGCAAAACCCTATCTACCAAAAATGTGAGACTGTGTTTTGTTGCTTAAAAAATTAATGCTATTTGAAAGCAGTCTTTAAAAAGAAAAATGTTTTTATTTCTCCTTTTTTCTGACTTTGTATTTACAGCACACTTACAAAGTAGGAAAAGTATTACAAGTTGTCTAGGCATAGCATTTTGTATTGGAAGGGAACCCTTAGAGCAAAAAATCTATGCTAGACTCTCGCACACACCCTTGCACTATGGTGCAGAGGTGTGTTGGTGGCGCAAGACAGCAAAATTCTGCACCGTTCCTAGGAATAGTGGAAGAGAGTGCTATGCCTCTGTAGATATGACACTCTCCTGATCCCTCCCTGTCACGCAATGCAATGCAGAATTTTACCTGCTGTGCTGCGTTCCGTGATTGGTTGATAAATCTGGCCCATAGTTCCTTGTTCTGCAGATGGCGGCACCCAGAAGCTGGTACACCATTAAATTGGAAGTTTGCTTTAAATATCTCCATGGTTTCAACTCCTGTTTTGAAATCGTTTGTAATTCTTCAGCCCCCAGAGTAGGTTGAAACAAAATTTGCAATCTAGAACAGAATTGTGGGCACAGAATTTTTTTTCAAATAACAGTATCTTGCCATTGTTGTGGCATAATTGTAGAAAAACAAAATGGAGGTCACTCCATTGTTTGTGATAAGATTAAGTCTGTACAACCTGTAAACTGCAAGTTCAGAACCAAGCAGGGGTAACTCAACCTTGTATGCTTCTGAGGTTGATAAAATGCTTGCCTGTTTTGTTCTTGGGTCGGACCAACCCCCTGAGGAAAAAATAAAGGAACAACCCTTAGCGCGTTTGGAGAGTACTTCCAGTAAGAGTCTTAGGGTGCATCTATTTGTGAACTGCACCGGTGCCCCCTCCACAGAAGCTGCACTTATGTTGTATTATACTATTAATTGTCAACTGAGTGATTACGTGACATGCACCAACACTGCATTAAAGTTGTTCACTGCTGCAAAGTGTTCTCTAAGTGAAATGACCTTCTTCACCCTGCACTTATTTTCGCTTTCTAGACTCACCAGCTCGCTCTTGACTGGTTCATGTTCTTCTTCTTGGACCACACCTTCCCTACCTGTTGGCCTTCCCAAAAGTTCTGTCTGGGCGCACTTATTTGTGTCTTATTTATCCTATAAAATACTTCCCCTGTTGACATCCTCATTTGGCATTGATACCTATCACACTCCTACAACTGTAACAATTTGGACTATTTCAGGCCTCTAAAGCTATAAGAATGGCTTTGGTCGCAGGTAATAGTCATTTTTTAATGTCTATTCAGTTAATAAATAACTGTTTCTGTGGCCATCTCCAAATTAGCTAGACAGTGCCACCTGGTGGCAGACTGTCACATGCACCAGTGTTGACAATTAAATCCCGGTGATGAGCACCAGAAACCACCATCTCAAAGTAAGCACTGCCTTCCAATCTAGAAGGAGATTTTCTCCTGCCCTTCTCAGTGGTACATTTCTGACCTTATTACTGACACAAAATGGGAAGGGTTCTGTGTTACTGAAAACTCTCAAATGAGCAGATTTGTGGGCGAGTCCAAACTCACAAGGTATTCTAACATTTGAATGTCCTTTCCCTGTACACTCTCGAGCCTGTGAGTATATTTTCTCACGCAAA
Source organism: Lissotriton vulgaris (assembly GCF_964263255.1). Classification (NCBI taxonomy): domain Eukaryota; kingdom Metazoa; phylum Chordata; class Amphibia; order Caudata; family Salamandridae; genus Lissotriton; species Lissotriton vulgaris. Next base: position 100,130,093 of record NC_141691.1, read on the forward strand.
AAGGACACACCTGATTTATAAAATCGGGATGCATGGAACTTTACAATTTTAAATTGCATTTAGGACCACAAATGCCACCTGAATAAAAGAAAAAAAATCTGCTAGTTAGGATACATGGCTTTGTGCAGCGGTGCTTCCCTGAACTTGTATGCTTTCTGGACAGCCGTGTTTGCTTTCCAATTGAATCAACAATCCCCAACGAAGTCCAAAGCAGGGGATTTCCTTGCTTAACTGTTCTGAGACTCTAGAGCTAGGATCTGATGTCGAGAAGACACACCATTTTCTCCCTTTGTTTCAGAAAGGCTACAGTCCTCTATACCTAAATTTTGTGGTGAATGAGGATGACAGCAGAGCAGAGGCAGCTGCTGCCAATCTGACATGGGGGTGGGGGCAGCACAGGGCAATATTTTTTTTAAATGACTTACCTTTTGCTGCCGGCCACTGTGGTCTTTAGCTCCTGCGCCTTGTTGCTCTTCTCCTTCCGGCACTGCAGTCCCCATTAGGACAGGCTCCCAGGCTCCCCAAAGAATCCCAACGCTTCTCTCATGTAATTACTCCCAGTATGAGAGAAGAGCTGGGATTGGGCGGAGCAGCCCGATTTCACACTTCAGCAGGGACTGGGAGCCTGGGCCCCAGAGCACTGGAGATATCTCCAAGGAACAGCCTGGAAATATCCAAGTGTGCATGTCAGTTTGGTCATTCTAAAACGGCCGGCCAAACCGACATGCGCACTTTCAGTGCCAACCATTCCTCCTCCCTGTGCTGCTGACACTGCCTCGTGGCACCGCCCGACCTAGACTGAGCAACTGGAAGTGAAAAATAAAGTGAGAATAAAATAGTTTAATTTTAATTTTATTTTTCTTCTGTCTGCTGCATTTCAGCAGTGGGGCGAGCTCCTTCGCCATAGTTGTGGAGCCGGTCCTGTGGCATAGACAGGAGCACAGTCCTTTTTGCCTGAACCGCTGTGGGGGGACCCCCTCCTTGTTGAAGTAGTTGAGTTCAGTCACCAATAACTGGGTTCCCTGGTCTTCTTCATATTTTGGACATGTGAGGAGGGTGCTTGTAAAGTGTAGTCTGTGGGCCATGACTGCAGAGCCTCTGCCATGACTGCAGAGCCTCTGCCACAACTGCAAAGCCTCTGCCATGACTTCGGAACCTCTGCCGCGACAGAGGAGCCTCTGCCACGACTTCGGAGCCTCTGCCACGACTTCGGAGCCTCTGCCATGACTTTGGAGCCTCTGCCATGACTTCGGAGCCTCTGCCATGACTGCAGAGCATCTGCCACAACTGCGGAGACCCTCTGCCACGACTGCGGAGCCTCTACACAACTGTGGAGCTCCTGCCACGATTGGGAAGCCTCGGCCACGACTCCGGAGCCTCTGCCATGACTGCAGAGCCTCTGCCATGACTGCAGAGCCTCCCCCACAACTGCTGAGCCTCTGCCGCGACTGAGGAGCCTCTGCCATGACTGAGCAGACTCTGCCATGACTTTGGAGCCTCTGCCATGACTTCGGAGCCTCTACCTTGACTGCAGAGCATATGCCACAACTGCGGAGCCTCTGCCACAACTGCGGCGCCTCTGCCACAACTGCAGAGCCTCTGCACAATGGTGGAGCTCCTGCCATGATTGCGAAGCCTCTGCCACGACTGCTGAGCCTCTGCCGCGACTGCAGAGCCTCTGCCATGGCTGCAGAGCCTCCCCCACAACTGCAGAGCCTCAACCAAGACTGTGAAGTCTCCGCCGCGACTGCGGAGCCTCCAACACGACTGAGGAGCCTCTTTGTGTAAAGGCCCTGAGTGTTTTTGTGTTGAGAATGGACTGATGAGTGCTGGAGTCTGCTAGGAGTGTGTGCTGCAAAAGATGGCACTCACCGTTCTGCTTGACTACTAATGTCCACCTCAGAGTTTCCTCCCTGAATATTCATTCTCTCCTGTCCTTCTCTCTAAAAACGGCAGTATCAAGCGGTGCTGGTAGGTAGCTAGTCCTTTCATTTTTGTTTTTAGAGTAAGCTCACCTCCTAAAGCGAAAGACCTACTTGCCCGCAACAGGAGCTGGACTGTACCTGCCAGGGGATGAAGCAGCCTGGTCGCCAGAAAGGCATCATAAGGCTCAGATGATTGGAATGACCATCATGGGGGTGTAGTGTTGGGCCTCAGGCCCACATCACCGAAATAATGGACACAGACACCAGGTGAATGTATAGTAGTAATTGGCCACGAGCACGTGCACCTGGGCCCTTTTATTGGCGGGGCCACGTCACTCGTGACAGCCGCGATGGATGGGTGTGCGGGTGCAGTGTGAACAGCCCTCAAGGGAGTGGCTGGGAGTACAGCTTCCTGCAGAACACTAGAACGTGTCCCGCAGGACACTACATTCCTCCCCAACTTTATTGAAGGACAAACAAAACGTTAGTCCAACCTGTGGGGACAAAACAAACAGTTAACTAAATACCACAGGGTCCATCAGTCTTCTGAGTCAGGTAGCAGGACGATGTCAGACATGAGCCGGTGACTTTGCTTGCAGCCGTTCCTGCTCATCAGGCCCCCATAGTTTAACCTGAGGAGTTCAGGACATGACCGCTGGCTTGGAGACATCCGCTGCATACCGTCAGTTCACTGATGATGACATGTCTTGCATAGCTCCTATCTTGCTTACGTTGGTGATGGTCTGTGGTGAGTTCAAACAGTTCTTTATAGTAGGTTCCGTCATGGACATGGATGGAGTCCCAGGTGGGAGTTCACACAAGTGTTGCCTGATCAAATGCCTCTGTTGAACAGCTTGGCTGTAACCAATAACCTGTTGGTGGGGCAATGTCTCTTCTCCCTCTCTCGCCTGGGGAGTCCCGTTGTTGGGGTTGCTGCAGGACTGCAGGTGGACTGCGCTAGGGCCGCTTGTGTGCCGACTGGGGGCAGCTGCAGGACCGCAGAGGAACCGTTACTTAGTCTCACGCACAACACTCACGGGTGGACGGGTCTTGGCCAAGACTTGCTCTCGCTGCCGCGGTTCCAGTGTAGGCCACGTTCACAAACAGTCTTGGTTTCTTTTGTTGGTTGACGTGGCAACGGTGTAGGACTCCAGTGCATTGGTGCTCTAGGAGTAATGTTTTATGACGCGTGTGCTGTGGGCCGGCGCAATGGTGGTTGCCAGCAATGTGGTGAGTCAGAATGATAGGTGGTGGTGACTCGTTGGGAGAGTTGGATGTCAGGAGGGACTTAGCAGCCATGACCAAAGTCGCCTCTCTGGGAGCCTTGCTGGAAACCGCAGCCTGACGAGCGGCCCCTGCCTCGTCCCGCCAGATTAAAAACACCCTGCTGGAAGACCCTCTTTATTCCAGTCTGCGCCTTGTCCAGGGATGTAAACGTGCCTACGTACTTTGAGACGTCTTTAACAAAGCGCTCCCCGAAGAGCTGTCTGTTCGCTAAGAGACCAGGTTCGGCGTCCGCCAACTCTGTGAGATTACTATCCATCCTAATGAGCAACGATTTTCGTCTTTCCGCAGAAATCGCACAATTAGCTTTTCAAACGAGGCATATGGCCCATTGGGTTCAGCCCGCAAGAATAAAAGGATCAATTGGAGTAGCGCTTCCCTTGGTCGCCAGGGCCATCTCCAAGATTTCGGCCAAAGGGCCCACCACGTCAAGCATCTTATCTTGGCAGCCGCGCCAAGCGCTGTCGATTCCACGTTTAGGATCCTTGGAGAATTTCTTTAGGAATGTTAGTAGGCTTGCGTCTATTTCAGGCGTCTCAGCCACTTTGTCTGTCAGATCCTGGCGTGGGCATTCAGAACGTAGTCGATTGTGCACCTCCCGTGAAAACCCTTTTCGAAGATTCTCATGTAATTAGTCAGAAACCGCGGAAGGCGGTGCCCAGTCAGATGATCGGGGATGCATGATGTCAGTAGGGTGGAATGTAAAAGGAGTTGACGGTGGTTGCGCAGCCAACGAAGGTGAAGTTTTCGCCTTCTTTGGAGGGGGAGGCTCCTCCGAGGTGTCGGAATCGGTGTCTGTGCGCGTTGTGGTAGAATCCGTGTCGGTATAGGCTATTAGTTTAGCTTTGGCCTTAACCCCCGTGTAAGAATGGTCGCCTGCCCCACTGCCGGGCAGTGTCAACAGCGCCTGGGCATGTGGCCATTGTTTAGCATTAACCACGCCTTGACCTGAGGTCGAAGCCTCAGACTTCCTCTTTTGAGGCCGCTTGCCGTAGCCCTGACGCTTAGTGAAACCTTACAATTGCTTTCTAATAGGCCGCAGGGCAGTCGCCAGGGCCTGCTGGACGGTCTGAGGAACCGTGGTCTCCATTGATCTACTAACGGAGGACTGGACTGAGGCATCCAGTGCTTCCACCCAGTTATCTTCTAGGACAGCCTCCTGCACCTCCTCCTCATCATCATTTTCATCGGGGTATTTAACCCAATCTTCCATAATTCAGGTGGACTGAAGGTTATTATACTAGCAGTCAAAAATGTAATGCTGAGACAGCAATAATCAAAGCCACCAGGAGGGGTAATGGGGGGGGGTCAGCCCACAAGCACACCAGTAGGACTATCAAAGTACTAATATAACCCCCTCAGCAAAGCTGTAGTCAGTGAGGTCAGAGACCTGGGCCAATATAAAGGTATATAGAGCGTGTGCTCACGCTTCTGGACGGTATTTTACAACCTTGTACAGGCGAATGGAAACAGAGTGGCAAACCGAACCAGAAAACGTGTTTGAAAACTGTCGGGAACCGCGCTGAGGCACGCCACCCAAACGTACCCAAAACCAGGCCAAAAGGAGCCCAATTGAGCATGGTTGAGGCGCGCACGTCAGCCGAGAGCCACCCGGCACGTGCGGCTGAAGGCGGGCGATTAGGGAGCCCAGACGCCAATGCCAGTAAACAAAGGCTCCGTGTGAGCAAAAAAACGGCTGCCGCTCTGCCCGGTCGAAGACCGTGCCTCAGACGCGCTGAAACAGCGCTGCGTCGCGGACAACAATCTCCGCTTGCATCGGGCCACAAGAAAAGAAGCCTAGAAGGCTGAAAATCATCAATATACCGGAGCGCTCGCTCCAAAGCTGAAACAACATTCAAACCCTCTTGAGGTAAACCAAATACACATAAACGCAATCAAATTCTCTCATTAACATAGTACAATAATCAAAAACACAATGAAACACCCTCCATGTGCAAAAGCAGAGTGAGGGAACATGAAATGGTGCACTTAACTCTTGCTGTGAGCAGCAAAGAAAGAGGATGATGGGACCACGCAGAGGGTTCTTATGGACTATGGAGGCGTGGTTAAAATCTGTGCATCCTGGGCAATGTAGTTGTTTATAATGTTTATACAAGAAAATATGCATTTTCATTGGCTGCTGTGTTTTGCAGTAAAGATGAGAGAAGCATAATCTGAAGCCTCCGGTCCTGTAATAGAATCAGCACTCATCTGATTCAAGGCTCTAAAAAATGGATTATGGGGGTTGGCTGAAAGCTCTTACAAGTAAGCATAATATATGTTTGAGTTTACTAAAATCAAAGGCATTGGCATTGCCAGACCCATAAAATAGGTGAGGACTATTTCAAACAGACAATGATGTAATTTCATGATTTGAAGGGCTGTCATAACCTTGTCATACTCTCTTTTGCTGTCATAGCTGAAGTAAACACTTTGCAATGTACATTATCTATGCCTGTAAATATAGGGCATTCAATGTACATGGTCACCAACAGACCACTCATCCATGTGTATCTACTTGTCGCTATACATGCCAAGCAATAACACAATAAGTAAGAAATGCAGATGTTGTCTCTCGAATATTATTGATGGGTCTCAGCACGCCCGCCCTGTGAAGTCCAGTACCTATGCACGCACTCACTCACTCACTCACTCACTCAGTCACTAACTCACTCACTCACTCACTCACTCACTCACTCACTAACTCACTCACTCACTCACTCACTCACTCACTCAGTCACTAACTCACTCACTCACTCACTCACTCACTCACTAACTCACTCACTCACGCACTCTCTCTCTCTCACTCGCTCACTCACTCACTCACTCACTCACTCACTCACTCACTCACTCACTCAATCACTCACTCAGTCACTAACTCACTCACTCACTCACTCACTCACTCACTCACTCACTCACTGGCCCAATCACAAATCATTTTGTAGAAATAAGATCAATTAAGTGTCCCCAAAATGTCAGTTTCAAGGTTAATTCATATTCTAGATTCAAAACACAGTTGGTGCAATTCTTTAATCATGTGAATTTGTAAATGCTATATATAATAACCACAATGTTAAAGTTCGGGGCAGTTTGTTGGAACACCTTGGTAGCACCTGTTAAAAAGTAGGTGCACAATCAATAACTGTAAATGTTTTTTTTTTACTTGCCTCATACAGGTAGGTTTGCATTTCTTACACATATCTGCTCCTGTCGGGTTCAAGAATAAGTATGTTCCCAGGGTGGGAATGGGGAGGGGGGGTTGGGGGGGGGGGTGAAACCCCTTTTCATATCAAGGGGAATGGGGGAGGCCCTACTACAGAAGAAAAAACGGAGAAAGAAAATAAATACATGTAAATGCACATTAGCATACAGATTTTTTCACCTGGGGCCCTATAGCAGATATGACGCACTGCCCCAATCTGCCCTATGGCTCATGCTCCAATGTGTGCGGAGCACAAACTGGACAGTGTGCCATAGCAAATATGTTGTTTCCAGTGCAGGTGCAAACACACGTCTTTAGTGATAGCAGTGAATGATTGAAAGGCGAACTAGCTGTTTGAAGCCTCCAGTCACTGGGCAGGAGGCCGCTTGGCTTGCATTTCTTCTGGAGACAGAGACTCTCCTGCAGGCAGGTGTAGAGAGTGACTGAATCTACCTGCAGGTGGGACCCTCGGGACTGGGAGTCACGTTCCTTCCTTTCAAGGAACACCCTCGAGATGGGCACTGACTGACTGTGTACCTTCTTTGTGTGACTCACGGTCAGTGCGCCTCCTGTCGACCTCTTTGCCGCTGCGGCTGTAATGCTTTAAGGCAATAATCTCCTTGCATACTGGCATTGCCCTTATAGGGCAACGCCAGTATGCAAATGAGGGGATGCCACCTTGAGATCACTCTGCTGTACATTTAGCACAAATGTGTTCTGTGTTCAGTGCTTAATTTGTAACAAAATAAGTGCCAGGGCCCTTGTATGGAGGCCACCTTAGCTTGCACCACCCTTTGCCCCTGCCAGCGCTGCCAATGACGGCTCTTACACAACTACTAACCATCACACTGCTACAAGTGTGACGGTTCAGACTGTTTGAGGCCCCCATTGCTATAATAACCGCTTGTGAGGCAGATATTAGTTGTTTTAAATGTATATTAATGAATAAACAACTGTTGTTCAGCACATCTCTAAATTACACAAACAGCGACACCATGTGGCAGCAGTCCTAAGTGCCAGTGTTGACAATTAAGTGCTGGTGCCGGTCACCGGAAACCACCGGCTTAAATTTAGCACTGTCTGTATTACAGAACTGGCTGGCCGCACCTGTTTTCCACTCCTTTTGTAATACAGAAGCGCACTGGGGTGAAAAAAGCAGGTGCATAGACCTGTCACACCCCTGGGGAACAAAATGTATGACATCCCCAGGTAGACATTCTCCATGCATACATTTTGCCAGTAGTGCTTGAAATACACATCTGGTGTACATTTCGAAAAGCACTAGTGAAAATCTTTGTGAATATCATAAAAGTTACTAATGTGCTCCAACTATCGGAGGAGACTTAGGGTAGCACATTTCTGACTTTCAAATCTAGAACTTTGTTTGTCAGAGCTGTTCCTGCTGGGTTATTGGTTCAGCTGTCATTAAATTCCCTGTGTTCCATTTTAGTAGCTGGCACAGTGTGTGTTGTGCTATCCTTCTACAATTCAGCCCGCACAGCTGCAGCAGGGCCTGTTGATGTGGGAGGCTGGGCGGATGTAAACAAACAGGCCCTGGAAGTTAGCCAGGACTGGGCTGCCTCTTTCACTAAACTACTGTTGTGGGAGCATCAACAAGAGCTGCCTGGTGTCCTGGCGGAGGAAATGCCTGCCCTGGATTTACACACGAGTTGTGGCTCAGAAAGGAACAGTGGGCGCGATGCACAAAGAAATTCGTAATTCCGCTCCTAAAGGTTTATTTCCTCGTAGTGGGTGAAGTTTTACATATTTTAGGAATTTGCGAAAATGTCCCAAAATGTTCCAGGAAACCTATGACAGTCACAGCATTCAAGATGTATGCTTGGAAAACCTTTGTGAATGAATAATTATGTATTTGTGGGAGAGATTTTGCATATGTAATTGTACATATTTTTTAATTGGTGCAAAGGCACTTTTCCTTTTTCTTACAGGGAAATGTTTCCTTGTGAACGAACCAGGGGGCCTCATTTATGGCATTTTGACATAGGGTAGGGCAGAAATCCACCTTGCTGGGCTGCTCTGTGCCAAAGTGAACGGGCTAGAATGCACCGTATTTAAGTAATACAGTGCTTTTCTGTCCTTTCTACCTGACCTGGTGCCATTTCAGCAGCCTAGCGTCAACGTAGGTCTTTGCACCATGGTGCAAGGGGTCCTCCATCGCAGGCAGCATCGTTTTTATGAAGGAAGGGGCACCTTCCTGCACAAAAAGAATCCTAAGAGGCGTTTTCCTCGTTCTATGTGTGCTGCAGAATGCAGAAGACAAGGAAAGAGGAAAAAACCAGGAGAAATAAACATATTTCTCCTTGTCACGCCTCATCTCGGGAGGCGGACGGATTTCAGGCTTCCCCAGGTTTACAACACTTTGTAAATCTTGGGGTGGCATCAAATTCCATGGGTGTTTTGTGCGAAAACCTATTGCAACGCCGATGCAATGCCTCCCGGGTGCAGTATAAGGTGACATAGTGATTTGCACTGCTTGACCTTACAAATGATTTATTAGGCCACGGAAAGCTATGCAAGGTGGCTTTAAAGATTGTTATGAGAGCCCTGCATAATGCATATACCACTTTAACTGGTGCATGTACCACTTTATGTGGTGCAAAAGTGACACAGGGCTCGCATAAATAAGACCTTGGTTTGCATCCACACCAATTATGGCTGTACTACCTTCCCATTCCGGTGACCTTTGGCAGGAGTAAACTACTCACTGTTTCCAGGGTGGAAATGAGTCATGGAGACGTTTTGAACTCTTGAGTTTGTGGGTGTTTTTTAAAGTGTTAGACAACCCTCACCCTGGTACGTGCACCACCTGCCGCTGGCAGGGGCTTTAAGTATCCATCAAATGACCCCATACTGTGGTAATATCACACACAGGGAATAGTGCAAAACCACCTTTCGTCAATTCCTTTTACTTGTTAATCAATCATTTGTGTTTGTAAGTTGAACTTACATGTGAAAATGGGTTTCTGAATCAGACCAAGTGTGTGTGAAGCAGGGAGAGAGTGTACACCCACAGAGTATCAGGTGGGTGCTGTTTGTGTACGAGCGCAGTGTCACCTTGTGTGCTGTCACGCTCACACCCATTTGTGCTTTTGAGACCCACTTTACAGATTCCAACTGCTTTTAAGTAAAGATCAGAGACAGTCCGTTCAGTGGTTTCTAAGGAGTACGTAGCTATTAGATGAACTGTATCTAAAACCCTTTACTTCGAATTAAAAAAAATTGTTGGGCAGATTTACAAGAAAGTGACGGATCTGTAAAGATGCGTCATGTTCCCTGCGCCACCCTGAGAAACCCTTGCGTCACCATGAATGCCCTGTATTTACAATACGGCGCACCGTGGCACAAGGATTGATAGATGCATCAGAAATTCTGACGCATCAGTTGGCGCAAAAATGACACATTGCTGGAGTCGTGTCACAAGAATGATGCAACTCCAGCAATGCATGGGGAGGCCTATCCTCATTGTGCTACATCACTCCTTACGCCTGCTCCCAGTAGGCGTAAGATTTTGACGTAGTGGTATCCTAGAAGTGGCGCAGTGAAATCTTTCTTGTAGATTTCACTGTGTCACATCTATGAGGCTTTTATGCATTGGAACGCCCACCCTGCATACGTTATACCTGACGTAGGTATAATGTGACAAAGGGCTTTACAACGTGACACATCTCCCTAGATGCATCACTTTGTAAATGGGCCTCATTTTTAGGCTGCCGCAGCGTGACAAGAAGTGACACCACGGTGGCACAAAAATGACTGAAGGGGCTTGTAAATCTGCCCCCATGTTTCTTAACAGTGTTGGTTAAGCTTATCACCTAAATTGTGCTGGTGGCCATGGGCATGCTTCTGTGTGTGAGGGGCAAGGGCCACTTTCTCCTCCAACTGCCCCTTTCATTTCCCTTCACTTATCTTCTATCCCTTCCCCTCCTCTCCAGGGACATCTTAAGGATTTGAGGGACCCTGAGCCAAACCTATTTTTGGGTCCCCTGGTTGGAACAGCTTTGAATTTATGATCCAATTTCAGCTCTTTCATGCCCTCTTTGGCCAGGTGACTAACAGGCACACTCCTCCGAATTATAAATTTGTTTACATCTAATATTCTGGGATAGTGATGTGTGTTTTCAGTATTGTAGCACAGCAGCATCTCACTGATATTACTGCAAAGAAGCTCTGCGACTCCCTCCCATTTCTGATTTGTGAGGTCACGTTTGGATCTAAAATAAACTTTTTTTATGGATGTTGTATGAAACATATGCAAAAACAACAGTTTCACCCCGAGTGTGCTGGGTATACTCAGACGTGAGTCCCAGGCTCTCCACACCTCTGGAGGCAAGCTATCCTGGCTGAAGACGGCTGATAGCCAGAAACCGGTCCTAGGATGCTTGATTCCGGTCCAGGAAAGACATGGCTTGGCAGTTTAGTCTGGACTGTTCCCATGAGGCACAGGGTCAAGGCTGATTTGCATATGGCCATGTCTGAACTGGGGTGGTGTGGAGTGCAAAAAACCGATGGATTTAGGCCCAGATCTCTGTACTGGGGTGAATGTATGACATTGTTCTGCATTCTGTCCATCAACTGTTGTTTTTGCATTTGTCACCCCGAGTGGGATGGGTATGCTCAGACGTGAGTCCCATGCTCTCCACACCACTGGATTCAAACTATCCTGGCTGAAGACGGCTGATAGCCAGAAACCGGTCCTAGGATGCTTGATTCCGGTCCAGGAAAGACATGGCTTGGCAGTTCTGGCTGGACTGTTCCCATGAGGCACAGGGTCAAGTTTGATTTGGATATGGCCATGTCTGAACTGGGGTGGTGTGGAGTCCAAAAAAATGATGGATTTAGGCCCAGATCTCTGTACTGGGGTGAATGTATGACATTGCTCTGCATTCTGTCCATCAATTGTTGTTTTTGCTGTTGTATGAAACATAAACACAACATTACTCTGCAAAATATCTGTAGAACTCTCGTGCATCACCCACATTAAAAATAAATGAAAGCAAAAATGTATTTAAAACAATCTGCATAAGAAATATTAAATGTCATCCTGGCAAGACTCTCTGCTGAACAGTGCTGGCTCTGTCAGGGGCACCTTGAGAGGCTGGGGCCCTGGGACAGAGCCACTTTGCCCATGTCTTAAAACATCTCTGCTTCTTCTCCAGGGAGTGAGATTGTAAAGCTATTCCACAGTTTAAGATATTCTTCAGACTTTTAAAATATAAAACATAGACCTGGATTACTGAAGGGCCAATTTACAAACATGTGGTAATTTACGACGATTGTATAGTATTTCTGCATCAGTTATTAAGTTACAATTCATTCTGTAATTTAACAAAACCCATGCAAGATAATGAGATGTGGTTTAAGAATGTCTGAAAGTACAAAGTTGGTATTCACAGTCACTTACGTTAGTGTCAGTGGATGAAAAGTGGTGTAATTATACCAATGGAGTAAAAAACAATCATGAAGCTGAAAATAGAAGTAAACATTTTTCTGTGACCCCAGACTACTTTTTCACATTACATCTTCTCTGCCCTCACACAGCCTATTAGAATGTGGTTGATTTAAACTCCTTCACAAATGTGCACCCACGATTTCTCTGCCAATTTGCAGTTTTAACTTGGGATCTTAATCACCTCCAATGTAATTAAGCAATGCAGCTGCATTGTCACTTAATTAAGAGTTACCTCACATAACACCCAATCCATCATCTTCTGTGTAACTTGCAAATTTCAACAATGGCATTTTTTCCAACTCAGACAGCTCAAAATGATTAAACTGAAGCCACGCGTGCTGTTGGGCAGTGGAGGCCCTTTGCTGTGCAGTGAAGGGGAACCTTGCTTTTCATAATTGCTGCAATTAGGTGTTAAACTGATACTAATAAAACCAATCTTGTACACAACCATGTTACCGTTGTAAAAATTAGAAAAATGTGAAGTAATACAGCCACAAAATGTGCCGTAATACGCAAGATAATTTGCCCCTTCTTGACCCATAATTTAGTCAACCCTACCACATAATCTGCTCCTCTTCTTCGGCCTAATGTTGTGTACGTTGAAACGAATGGTTCCTTGGATTTTAGTAGCATGGCGTGTGGTTTGGGCTTAAGTGCGGTCCCAGATGGTGGTACTAATGGTTGCATTTCTCTGCCACTACACACCTCATGTGCGATATCGATTTTGTATTGCTCTGTCCTGGGTGCTTTATAATGAATTAAGTTGTGTTGTATGGATCCATGACAGCACAACTTACATACATATTATGAAAGTACATAATAACATATGATCATTTCGTACAATACTTTGTGAATTATGTGCAGCTGAATGCAAAACACATAGAAATAGGAAAAAATGAGGAGAAATAACCCCTTCGCTGCGGGGTTAATCCCCTGCTGTGCTGGGGAGGGAGGGGGGCGCGCACAGCGCCCCCATGCTCATGACGAGCTGAGCTCGTCATGAGCTACGGCGCACCAGTGCTCATGACGAGCTCAGCTCGTCACAGGTGTATTACCTCCCGTGGAACGCTCAGCACAGGAGGGGAATTCTCCCCGCACCTGAGCGTTCCACGGCTCATGACGAGCTGAGCTCGTCATGAGCACCGGAGCGCCGTGGCTCAAGACGAGCTCAGCTCGTCATGAGCCTCGAAGAGGTAAAACAATTTCTCCTTGTTGCGCCTCACCTCTGGAGGCATACGGATGCGGGTCTTGGGCTCAAAAAATTCCACGGACTCGATAATTCTCGTTCCGGTGCCTACTCGACTCACGGGTTCACACTCTGCGACTCTGGGCAATAGCTTGCTTAATCTCCACTACGGCCCCTCGCGACGGGATGCCTGGCTTTCACCTTGTGGATACCCTGCTGGGGTTGTCTCACAGGGGAATACCAGGACGGGTTCCCAAGGCAAGCGCCTTGATGCCTTCGGGTGATACGTGCGCTATATAAATCGCAATACATTACATTACATTACATTTAGCGCTTCCCTAGTTTTACATCACTTTGTAAATCTGGGGCAGCGTCAAATTCCATAGGTGTTTTGTGTGAGAACCAACTGCAACGCCCATGGAACACCTTCTGGGCGCAGTGTAAGGCAACGCAGCAATTTGCGCTGTTTCCCCTTACTCGTGATTCATGAGCCCACTCAAAGCCAGGCAGGGTGGCTTTACTTGGCTTCATACATCGAAATGAGAGCCCTGCATCATACGTATACCACTTTACAAGGTGCAAAAGCGACGCAGGGCTCACATAAATAAGCTGGCAGGTCTTTTCCCTGGGTTTAGGGTGACGTTTTAGTGTCCAAAGTCAGAGAATAAAGGGCCTGATTCCTTAAACTACTGGCAAGTTATGACAATTGTACAACACACATATTCACGTACAGGTGAATTGCTAATCTTCTCTTTATAAACTTTTGTCTTTCCCATTGTCTTGATGTTCCCTCCATGCAGGGTTGGATTGGGATTAAAAATAGGCCGGGCACGATAGAAAAAAGTGCCCCACATTTGCATATTGCCTTTACAAAACACTGCTTCTGCAAAGTTTTATTAAAAAAAAGGGGGGGGGGGTAAAAAAAATGCACGGATTAGCTTGCACTGGTGAAACACATAAATACAAGTGATGACACTTTTGCCTCCGCTCATGTAAATGGGCCGGACCCAGCGAGAGAAAGGGAGTGACACCTCTGACCTTTGATAAAAGGGAGGTAATGGACGCCCATCTACCTACAGAAAGGCCACTCAGGCACCCGCTGGGCCACTGGCAGCATCAGAACAATGCAGAAACCGCCAAATCGCCCCCCAGACTGCCTAAAAAAAGCAGCCCACAGCTGGGATTGGACACCGGCCCCTCGGACATTGCCCGAGTGCCCTCGTTGCCAATCTGACGCCTCCTCCATGTCCTGAACCCTGAAAACTGGGGAGATTGGTGCTCCTCCCCATATTTCCGAACAAGTTACGCATGGACCCTACAGTTGTAGCATCATCAGGGCCAAGGGAGGTATGCCATTTTGACGCTGTGGAGTTTTCTGCATAATTATGGATTTGCCGCATAATCTCTCATCTGATGCATAATCTGAAGACTTTAACAAATAAATAGTTTCAAGCTCAAACAAAATTTACTAAAAACGCTGCAACGTGTGTTGTTGCACAGTGGAAGGAAGGGCGTTTGCAAAGGTTGACGGGTCCCCTTTCAGTTGCTCACTGCTGTATTTAGGTGCGAAATTCATAGGAATGACATCGACCCTTTGCCCAGAAAGTGTTAACTTGTTTAAAAGTGACAAAATAAGGAAGTAATACTATCACAAACTATGTTGCGTCACGCTGCATAATGTACTTTTTTAAAGCGAACATGTAACTGTGGAGAAGGCACTGGCAAATGTTTTTAAACGCCCACAAAATGATACCTGAATTGGAGCTCATGCGTGCATTAGAGTTTCCGGACCATTACTCTGACACGCGCGCATAAGTGAAATTTAAGAGAAAATGTACATGTGCATAAGTTACAGACTCTAATTTACACATTCTGGGGCCAACTCAGAAAGGAGAAATCCAGACTGTCATTGAGCCATGGACGAGGGCCGGAATTATTAACGGGGTTCGCCTGACTGAAGACACTTGTGAAATGACGGCGCCTAATTTAGAAAATATTTTTCTTGACTTTAGCCTGGAGTCAAAGCAAAATCCTTCATAAACCGGGACCTTTTATCAGGTTTAAAACAGTTTTAAGAGTGTAATGGGGCCTGGCAAAATCTCATGGAAAAGTTTAAAATTAAAAAAGTTTTAATATCAACTTTCCTGCCTTACTTCTTATTTGGACCCCAGGTTAACCCTCATGTGAGCAAAATCCCTCTGTCACGTGAACTAATGCCCCATCAGACGGTCACGTGACCCCGCTGCCTCTGGACCACGGCAGCATCTTCTGAATAGAACCTTCGCCAAGGTGAGCCCTGCACGGATGCAGGCAGCAGCATCACTGAGACGTACGGCCCGGCTTCGGTTGAACCGCAGGTGTCTGTTCCCCTTCACCTGAGGCCAGACCCCAGAGCGCCAGCCCTCAACAAACCCCCGTTGTGGAAGCTGCAGACAGACATCAAAGCAGCGCCTTGCGGTTTCCGTTGCAACCCCGGAAGGAGGCAGGAAGCAGTAGTTAAAAAGCTTACACCGATTTCAACTTATCCAAGGTCCCTTTGTTTGCTCCTTGTTGGAGCCTGCCTGCCTCGGGGCGCTAACTCCGAGCAAGGAAGCGGCGGGGGTCTGAGGGCTCATTCACAAAAGCATCCATCCTGAATTTGGAAAGTAGTAATACAGGAGTACTGGTACGTACGCCTGCATGCCTTTGTGAATGTGCCTCAAAACGTCCAACTCCTATTTAGAACAAGCACTAGCAAAGCCAAGCGGTCGCACTCTAGAGACATAATGGATTTGCCAATTTCTCTTGTTGGTACAACAGCCCGGTCTCTGTGTATGATCGTCAAAATTAAAAAAAAATCTGATAGCTTGCAGGTCATTCCAATGGCACGTGCGAGCATCAGACAGAAAATTGTGCAGAGCAGCGGAATAACGCAGGCGCAGTGTGCTTTCATTAACCAATCCAAGATGGAGGATGCCACTTGGATCCGTAGATAAAACAATAAAGATTATTTTAGCGCAAACGCGTCAATTGAAAAAACAGAAACAACAGAACACCACAGCCAGGATCTCCCTAGATGAACCCACATCACCCACTACCTCAAGGAACCCCACTGGCTCCCTGTACAGAAAAGATGCTAGTCCGAGAGCCTGACACACGAATACAAGCCCCTACACAACTGTGGACCCGCCTCCTACGTTAAACGTAAACGAGGACCCCTGAACAGAAGATAATGCGGAGAAGCAAACCAGGGGAACTAAGAAAATCAAACAAAAACAAAAATATGTATGTGTGCTTCTGTTTGACCGCCCTCCTAGAACCACCGCCTTAACTTCCATCAGCCCACCAGATACCGCTGCTTCCCTTTCTCTAACTCTTACCTCCCGCATCAGACGTAGCAGATGCGAAGGGCACGCCATCTCCTACTTAGGAGTGAAGACACAGAACAAGCCGCCCTTTAATCTCAGGAACTTCCCATCGCTTCCAGAGTTCTGAAAGTAACTGATGACCTGACAAATCAACTGGATCCTGCCATCACCTGGATACCCTCGCGGGTGACAAGAAGCGCTCTACAAATCTACTGATCGATGATCGAGTAAAGGAACAGTGAGGTGTAAAGGATAAAACAGAGCGAACAACACAGAGAGAAAAGCACAGGGGAAAGAAGCACATGAAGGAGAGGAGGTAGCGTGGAGGGTGGAAAGAAGCACACAGACGGGATAGAAAAAAACGAAGCTGGAGTGGGGAGAGAGGCACTAGAGGGAGACAGCTGGAAAACACAC
This sequence comes from Lissotriton vulgaris, assembly GCF_964263255.1. NCBI lineage: Eukaryota > Metazoa > Chordata > Amphibia > Caudata > Salamandridae > Lissotriton > Lissotriton vulgaris. The sequence continues at coordinate 100,146,921 of NC_141691.1, forward strand.
GCACTTGTGGGGTGCTTAAGCAAAAAGAAATGAGATCGTGTGTGTTGTAGAAAGGCAGTCAGATAAAAGAGAGCAAAACAGCGACAAGGGGAGGAGGAACACACAAGGAGACAACTAGAAAACACATAAAGTCTTGTGGAGTTCATAATCAAAAAGAATAGATCTTTGCAAGATGACAATAGGTTTTTGCAATCATACAACTTGTGCTGTCTGGGCTGGTATGCTCGACCTAAAAAGTGCAAAGTGGGAGCAATCTTTCGATTTGTATTATTTGCACATGCATATTCGATGAATATTCAAATTTTTGAAGTTTTGGGGGCAATTCACAAAGGTATGTAATAGTATGTCAAAGAGTACAACAAGAGTATTATTTTAAGTAAACTGCTCAAGGATGTGCTGCCCATGGTCCTGTTAAGAGTGTGAAAGGGTCAGGGACTGTGGTACGCGCCTAGTTCTTGAAAATGGGAAACCGTTGACATCTGCACACAGACAAAATGTTCCCATTCTTGCCAAATGCTCTTGTACAATTATACATTTGCTGAGTCCTTTATAAATCACACATTTTGCTGCTCACACATAAAAATCCACTGCTCCTGCAAACATCCCTGACTTAACCCTGCTTTCCTAACACCACCGGGGTCATTGAGGGGCATATTTACAAGGGCTTTATCTCCGCTTTTTTGGCTTACAAAGCCAAAAAAGCAGAGATAAAACCAGCGCCCTATTTAAAGAGAGGGGGCTAACAATCATAATCGCATGTTAGCACCCTTTTCCCCAATGCCTCCCTTTGCATCCCCAATGAGATGCAAAGTGGGCGTTACTGGGCGTACCCAAGATGGACTACCTTGCAAATATCGCTGATGTTTACATCGCGTTATTTACAAGGCAGCCCACATGATTTTAGCACACATTAGATTTTGGCGAAAACAGCAGTTTTCGCCAAAACCTAACGTCTGCTAAAATCCTGACTAAGCCTTACCTTACATAGGGGGTGGATTATGCTGATACGGCCCTGTGAGTTTTATCAGCAAGGTTATCGCCCTTTTGCAGGGAACAACGCTGAAAAACCAGCGATGTTCCCTGCAAAAGGGCGATAACCTCGCTATCTCTGGAATTTTTATCGCCCCGGAGAAACGCGTTGTTAATCACTCGCTACCAGGGCAATAAATACCAGAGATAGCCTGCGATAATATGATTATCGCTAAGCACGGCCAGCGATAATTATCGCTGGCCGTTGTTAATATGCCCCTTAGAACCTAGTGATAGTGGTAAATTGAGCACAGAGTATATGTGCAGCTCTATTGATTCTAGCTTCTACTAAGAGATTAGTTCAAATAGCACGTTTTTGAACAAGCAGCTCTCGTCCAGTTGTAGCTGGTGGGATTACTTGTGTGAAACTGGACCCAAGCAATGATAATGGGCCAATACCAGCCGTTGTCTCCTGCACGCCTCGTCCCCAGCCATCCTCCAGGAAGGGCTGCAGGGAGAGGGCGTGGCCTTACATTACACTTTGAAATGGCTGAACCAGTATCGAGTCTCGGCGTCTAATCAAGATCCGGCCCTTAGGGAAACATCCTTTAATCTCCTCGGGCCATAAACAACAAATGTGACCATGTTTCTTGTAGCTGGTGCTTGTGTAAAGCCCTCCAGTGGCGTAGCAAGGCCTCCGCGGTGCTGGGGGGAGACCCCCGAGTTCTGGGGGCCCTTAGCACAGAACCTGGGCTTGAGCGCTCCTGAGTAGGTCCTGAGGGGGACCCACGCTCGGATTGGGAAGGCGACAATCGGGCATTGGTCGAGGGGCCGGTGCCCCAGGGTCACCTGTGGGTTGGTTTTTTGAGGCCCCCCTCCCACACACACACACTTTGAGCAACAGCAATGTGCTTTTGACACCTTCCTTGCCAGGTAAATGCCCAGAGGTAATAATGGGCTTGGGAGGGGGTGAGTAAGAGAAGTGGCCTCCATAGCAGCCAGGTTTTGTGACCTCATCTCCAGTGTCTATTATCAATCTATCAATCAATCCATCAATCCATCAATCAAACAATCAATCAAAGGTTTATGAAGCACAGCTACTCACGCGAAAGGGTCTCAAGGCGCTGAGAGGGTAGAGGGGGAGCTCAACTTTCACACAGCTCCGTCGAAGAGTCAGGTCTTGAGGTCCTTCTAGAACTTGTGGAGTGACGGCCTTTGTCTGAGGTGGAGTGGGAGGATGTTCCATGCCTTAGCATCCTGCTCTGGTCTTGATGCAAAGTACCATCTCAAGAGAGAGCTGGGCCGAGCAGACGGATCTTCGGGGTGGGTGGAATGTAAAGCAGTGGTTCATGTAGACAGGTCCAGTGTTGTGAAGGGGCTTGTGAGCGTGGGTGAGAAGCTTGTAGGTGATTCTCTTCTCGACGGGGAGCCAGGATAGTGTCTGTAGGAGTTGGCTGATGTGGCAGTGGCGCGGTAGGTTAAAGACAAGTCTGGCGGCCACGTTCCGGACGTTCTGGAGTTTGCGGGTGAGGTTCTTGTTGATCCCGGTGTAGAGTGCATCACCATAATCCAGTCTGCTGCTGATGAGGGCTGCTGCCGATTAGGACTTGTTGGGGGTGAGGAGAAGGTTGCATAAAATTGTGCAACGGTCAGAATTGCAGACCTTGAAACTAGGTTTGAGTCCCAGTGTCAGCTCAGCATCCTGTGATTTTGGGCAAATCACTTGGGGCTAGATGTATCAAGACGTTTGCGATTCGCAAAGGTCGGAATTAGCAGAATTCCGGCGTTTGCGAATCGCAAACGGTCTTTTTGCATGTTTTGGCATGTAACAAAAATTCGCAAAATAAGGAATCGTAAAAATTTGCGATTCCTTATTTTGCTTAAGCATTTAAGGAATCGCAATTTTATGTAGCATTTTGGAATTGCGAATTTAGGTAAAGAAATCGCAAATTACCACCAACTTGTAGTTGGTGGTAATTTGCAAATTCTAATAAAAATGCACAATTTGGCAATTGTGAAGGTGGCATGTGACGCACATACATGCCCGTATGTGCGCTATATGCACAAACATGTACATTTCAGGGGTGCAGCAGGGTATCCTTGAGACACCCCTGCACCCTTGAAATTATTCTCAATTTGCGATTTGCAAATTGCGAATCGCAAATTGAGAATTGTTTCACAATCATTCCTATGGGCCTCCTGGCCCATAAAAATGAATGGGAAATTATTCCTTAAATGCGAATACGCAAATTGCGAATTCGCAAATAAGGAGATTAAGAAATCCCCAAAAAATAGCGATTTTCTACATACATCCCATTTTGTGATTTCTAAATAGCGATTCCTTACAAATCGCTATTTAGAAATCGCAAAAGGGTAAGTTGATACATCCACCCCTCAATCTCTATACCGAAAACGAAAATGAATTTGATCTTGTGTAATGTAACTGATGCTTATGTGCATTGCTCCAATGACTTTGGGCTTAGTTCACACTATACAAAACTATAACAAAAAATAAACAGCCAGATTCCAGTGAGACTAAAGAGACAGTGATCCATCAGGGAATGTGGGCCACTTTCTTGATATTGCCCAGGCCTAATTTTGTTCCCAATCCGAACCTAGGGGGTCCCTCCATGTACTTTGCAGGGGATGGAGGGCGGGGGTCAAGTTTCGTTACTCCACTGAAAGCCTCCACTACCTTTGGGTCGACTTTGTGCTATATACAACTGTAGAGAAGGGACATATTGTTGTGCAGATAGTTTCTACCTCGCTTGGCTGAGCCCCAAACATATCATACCCAACAGAACTGAGTAGGCTGGTGTAGGCAGGCTTTGGCAGAAATAAGCCCCTTTACTTTGATCATCCACAGTGTTCAAAGAATGGTAGGAGTTTTTTCCTGTTTGGAGGAGTGTGGTGTGGACTTGTGTTGACTTTGCTCTCCATTATAGCTACCTGGCCTGGAGTTCTGAAATTTCACAATTTCAAATCAATCCACCAGTATGTGCTGACTCATCGCTGTGTAAACACAGGGCCCTGTTGTGCAAGAAACCGGTGTTCAAGGGGTCCAAATGAAGAATCACTTTTTAAGAGAATTGCTGAGTTCCCTGAGGAAGGATTTATTGCTTATTTTAAGGACGGCTGTGGATTGTATTGTAATTATAATTACATTTATATAGCACTTGCTACCCCTGATGTGGCGTCAAAGCGCTTTTTGGCAAATAGCACTCTACTCGTGAGCACAAAGAGGATTGGTGGTGAATTAGTATAGGGAGATATGAAATTAATTTGAGCGGTGGACATGTGAGTTTGTTATTTGGATTGAAAAAGGATCGTGGACGGATAGAAGAGGGAAGGGTTTTCATTTATATAGCACTTGCTACCCCTGATGAGGTGTCAAAGCACTTTTTGGTGAGTAGCACGCTAAAGCGGAACCCAAACAGGATTAGTGGTGAATTAGTATGCGGAAATATGAAATGTATTTGAGCGGTGGACATGTGAGACTGTTAGCTGGATTAAAAAGTGTCTAGAAGGTGTTTATTTGGAGAGTTGAGAGGGAAGAGTCATAGCGAAGCATTTAGAACGGCCTGTTTGGGAGATCTGAAGAGTAAAAGAGGTTGGAGATAATACCAGGAGGGGTAGAAGAGGGAAGAGTCTAGAAAGGGTTATTTGGGGGATCATAGTAATAGAATGAGGTTTGAGATGAGTCAGACTGTGGAGGTAGAGGATATATTGAGAGACGTATAGGGTGAGATATAGGTTGGTGAGTCGGAGATGCTGAATTTACAGTTAATTAATACATATAAAGATACATAAGTACATGGAGAGTATATATGTATGACGAATGAAATATGTGTAGGTTAACGGTGTATTAAATAAACTCAGACTTTCAAGTGGTGCTGTACTTTACACTAACTTGTTATTATAGTATTTCAATAGTGAAGCAATTGTAGTTAAAGATGTACTGATTTATGCAGTGACCTATATGCATGTTAAACACAGAATAATATACCCGAAGTAATATGTACCTTTGTTAGGCAGAACTAATGAATATCTCTATGTTTTTAAACATAATTATTGTACACGTTTATACAAAGGGATACACAGCTACACATATATAGCCCAAATAAATGTTTATCTACACAGCAATATGCTGTATATTTTATGTTTGAGTATGATGGTTATATGGGGAAGAGCAAACTCTTGAGTACTCTTCTGAAGATAAGGTAGTTATCTGTGGCACTTATGTTCATGGCAACGTTGTAGGTTTTTATCTGGCTGTAGGCATTTATGATCTGCATTATACTGGTATTAGTACAGTGCTTCCTATCACTTACGAGGCCCAAAATGATTTCTGAAGAGTTGAGTTGGCTGATGCTCTGTTTGCTATGTTGCGTTATATTATATGTTATTTTTTAATAGTGCAATAACTCCAAACCTTCATGGAGCCGTAAGATCACAATACTCTGCACTATAGAAAAGTTCAGCAGCTAAAGGGTGTAAAGCTACATTGATACGTTTGCTAAACATAAAGACATTTAGGAATAAAGGTGAAAAGTCATGTGTTCCACAATCTGATTGCAACAACAGAACTCCCCTAACTCTGGAATGGGCCTTATGGGATGCAGGAATATGACGTAGAGACGTATTTCCCAGGCATAGATAAGTGGCACAATGAGAATTGCCTGTCATATTAACATTCATTGGGGTTAGACATTTTCTAACTTTAGAATGATCTGGGTCCCATCATCAGCATTGTAACAAGTAAGCGCAAAGGGTTTCATGATGTCCAAGAGATAGATAGCATACACATTGAAAAAGACAGGGGAGACAGTGGAAGAAAATTAAATTCTGGACACTGAGGTGAAATGTGCTAATAAGTCGAGTGGAAGCGAGAGATTTTGTAGTAGCTGGACACAAATCAAGGTGCTTTCCACTTATCTTTTTTTCATTTATTTAGTAGACAAGTCAGTAACCTCCAGCAGAATGACCAAGATAACAGCTTTTTTAAGATCCCACACAGCACCTCATTCCAGCATCATCATTCCATGCATCATAACACATTCCACCTTCTAATACACCTCCACACATCTACCCACTTTTCACATTCATAACCAAACACAAAATAATATAACATTTTTAGCATTACTAAAGTATTAAAGATAGCAAGTTCAATACAATGTAACTGCAGGACTAAATAATCATGACACAACACCTGCCCAGACCAGTTCTTAGCCATGTTATCCAATGGGAGGTGGATAACATGGCTAAGAGCATTTCATCACTAATGCGTGAATATCGCTGTATTCTCAGCGATATTCACGCATTTCGCCTCTATCGCTGACTTGTACCACCGTACAAGTCAGAGGCCACCGAAGTCATCTGCGGCGTCCCTCAAGGATCCTCGCTGAGCCCCACCCTCTTCAACATCTACATGACCCCCCTCGCGGCCATCGCACGCCAGCACAACCTCAACATCATCTCCTACGCTGACGACACCCAGCTGATCCTCTCCCTGACCAACGACCCCGCCGCCGCCAGAGCCAACCTTCACGAAGGGATGAAACACGTAGCCGAGTGGATGACGACCAGCCGCCTGAAACTGAACTCAGACAAGACGGAGGTCCTCATCCTGGGCTCCTCGCCCTCCGCCTGGGATGACTCCTGGTAGCCCCCCGCCCTGGGCACCGCACCCAAACCGACAGACCACGCACGGAACCTGGGCGTCATCCTGGACTCCTCCCTCTCCATGACCAGACAAGTCAACGCCGTCTCCTCGTCGTGCTTCAACATCCTGCGCATGTTACGGAAGATCTTCCGGTGGATCCCCACCAAGACCAGGAAGACGGTCACCCAGGCCCTCGTCACCAGCCGAATGGACTATGGCAACGCCCTCTACGCCGGAACCACCGCCAAGCTCCAGAAGAGACTCCAGCGGATCCAGAACACCTCAGCCAGACTCATCCTCGACATCCCACGACACAGCCACATTTCCGGACATCTGAGAGACCTGCACTGGCTCCCCGTCAACAAAAGAATCACCTTCCGTCTCCTCACCCACGCACACAAAGCCCTACACGATCAAGGCACGAGCTACCTCAACAACCGCATCAACTTCTACGCTCCCAAACGCCATCTCCGATCAGCCAGTCACGACCTCGCCGCCGTCCCCCGCATCCGAAGAACAACAACAGGAGGAAGGTCCTTCTCCTACCTGGCCGCCAAGACCTGGAACTCCCTCCCGACCGACCTGCGCCTGACCCAAGACCACCTCTCCTTCAGGAAGAAGCTCAAGACCTGGCTGTTCGAGCAGTAGCAGCACCCCCTCCCCAACCCCCCAAGCGCCTTGAGACCCTCCGGGTAAGTAGTGCGCTCTATAAATGTCTTGATTGATTGATTGATTGATATTTTAGCACAATGGAGAAAAACGTTGCTAATAGCATGTTTTCTCCGCTAACATATCCAGCTATAGGCAGCAATAAAAAAATCATCGCTAAGCCTATTTAGCGATAAATATCGCTACTTGTTGGTAATATGCCCCTGAGTCGCTTCTGTATTGGAGAGAATTTGGAGATCAGGTCTAGGATGTTCAGACTATGTTTGTTCACAGTAACTTGTGCTACTAAGGATGCAGAATAGATTGCAGCCAGTGAGTGGCAATGAAGATTGGTTAATGGTAAGAGGGGATGGGGAAAGAAAGAATAAGGGTGGACACATATATTGAAAAAAAAAGGCAGCAGCATTTCCATATATGCACCCAGAATCTGAAAAACATCACTGCATCCATCAGGACTGCCCTAGTGCTGCTCCAATTTATGAAAAAGTTGAATACTAACCTCTTTAAAGAACACTACCTTACAGTACAGTAACCGTCCACAAGTCAGCTACCTCACCTATCACTCAATGACTTTATGCTTGTCTTTGAGCTTGTACAGCGTTCCACTGCCTTTTGGCTATGTTCACCCTATAGATAGCCACACACATTCATGCATAGACAACAAGCTCGTTTTTACGGACTCCAGAAGACAGATGAGAAATATTTATGTGTTGAGAGGATAAAAGAAGTAGGCAGAATGAGGACAAAAAGATTTGGAAAAGGTGAAGTGAGCAAGATAATGGAGGCTTAAGAGGGATTGGGAAGAGAGGATAGGGGATCTCAAGGTGCGGTGAAAGGTGGGAAGGAGAAGAGAAAAAAAAGTAATGTGATCTTGTGTAATGTGACTGGTGGTTATGTAAAGCTGTGCAATACCTTTGGGTCAGATTCGGCGATATAAAATTGCAAAAAAAAGAAAGAAAAATGAGGTGGGTCTCCTTATCTTGTGTCATAATTCATGCGATAGGTCATAGGTGATTGAAGGAGGGAGCTGAAGAAGGTAAGTGAGAAATTAAGTGAAGAGAGCTAGTCAGAGAAGGAAATGTAGTGGGGTAGTGGTATGAGTGGCAGGTAGTGAAAAAGGTAGACCCAGAAGAGGTGGAGGAGGGAATGATTGAGGACAATTAAGGGGAGCAGTGAAGTTGCAGTACGGAGAGGGGATCGAGAGTAGAGGGTTAATTAATGAGTTCAATAGTAGAGAGTGGAGTTAGTGGGTAAGTAGAGAGATTGTGGAAGATACAATGCGGTAAAGAAGACAGCAAGGAAGCGAGGGAGGGGATGTAGGAAGTCGGACTTGGGGAGGATGAGAACTCTAGGAAAGAAGAGCACATGCAAACATTGAGAGAGGTGGAGATGTTGTTTCTGTCTGAACATTGACATACACAGGGGATCCAAGGTTGCTTAGAAGATGCTTGGAAATAGGATTGAAGGGAGCACCCGGGTCGAAAGATGCAGCTTCTGAAACACCAGTGTTTGAGTCTATGGTGTCTCCCTGGGGAGGTACAAAGTATAGGAAGAAGCAGATTCCCAAAAGCACCAATCTTAGCAGGTCTCTTAAAAGAGGAAGTTGTTTAATGTCTTCCTAATAAGAATGTCTAAACCACATGCTATATTCCATTAACAAATAGATTTTAAGACAGTCTCCGTGCACAGCACTTGCACTGTTTCATTTTCAGAACCATTATTAAGAGAGAATGCAAACCCTTTTATGTGACTTATGGTGAGACAAGTGCAAACTTGCTCCAGTAACTTCTTCCAAAGGTCAGCACTGCAGGGGATTTCCAGCTGCTAAAAAAAGACAAATGGGCACCATGAAAATAAACACTGTCGCATCCAAAAGCCTCCCTGTTGTAAGAATGCTAACTTTATATGCTATATATGCTATTTATTATTCATATTCAGTGTTAAGTTGGGGTTGAATAACGAGAAGACATTTTGCTGGTTAGTTTTTTAAAAAGATATTTAACCAAAGTTAGGAAGCAAGAGATTTTGGGGCATATTAGCAAGAACCTCGTTAAAATTATCGCCGTTTTAGTGGCAGGAAACTGCTGCTAAAACGGCAATAATGGCTTCTATTGGAATTCTATAACGCATATTAGCAAGCCCATTATCTGCGTTTTAGCTAAAACTGCGATCATTTTAATGAGGTTCTTGCTAATATGCCCCTAAATTTGCTCAGCAAGTTAAAATCCTACTGAAAAACTCTTATGACTTTTAGGAAAGCTTTTTCCCAGTGTAAAGTAATTGTAATTTCCAATTTATGACGCAGTATACTGTGGTTTTTTCCTGTCTTATTAACTGGATTTTGACTTTATACTGCAGTGATACATGGGTGAACATGCATTTATTAGCTCAGTTGTTTTAAATACTGCGTACACTGTGAGACCACCTCACACTAGTAGATAATCCAGTCTAGATTGTTTTTTTGTGCTTTTTTTGATTTTTAGTTCTTTTGATCCCACTATTAAATCTGGATAATGGTAATAAATAGCATACTATATGCTGCACATCTGCATATACTTTATGGGGCTGATTACAATGGCGCAAGGACTTCCGCCATCAGACTGAGATTTCCAACCGCCACATTATGATGGCGGGGGGATCCAAACTGTGACGGTGGCAGACGCAAAGACTGTCTATCATGGAACCGCCACAGGCAATTATTGCGATTGCCTGACGGACGGTCCAGATATTCTAAAATGATGGCGGTGCCTAGCAGGCACCGTCTGCCAAATTAGGATACTGGCTATAGCCAGCCTTTCTATGACTGCGAAACCGCCATGGAAAGGATGGTGGGGATTGGTTTCAGGGACCCATTGAGGGCCCTCCTTATGTTGGGGGAGGTGTGTGTGCACTAGGGGGTGCCCATGGTACACCCAACATTTCAGTGCACCAAGTGGCAGGCACAGGGTGGTCCCTCCCACATAGTACAGCGAAACGCACAACATGCATTTGGAACATCGTGGCGGGTGCTGCAGTCATATTTACAACAAGGGGTGGTGAGGGACAGAGTCTCTGAATTAAGCAGAATACTCTCACCCAGTCAAGAGATCAGGGCTAGATCCAACACCGTTTTTTAGCTCACTGCACCATCCCAGTTTCAGAACCTGGCTGTATGCAAATTAGTCTGTTCCTGTCCCAGTGCATGATGGGAACAGGGCAAACCAAACTACAAAAGCCAATTCTTACACTGGGAAGGAAACAAGCTACCGGGGACCGGTTTCTGGCATTTCAGCCGTCTTCGGCCCGGCTTGCTTGAATCCTGATGGTGCAATGAGCAAGGGACTCACATCTGAGTATACCCTTCCACGCTTAGGGTGGACAAAAATATTTACAACAAGGGGTGGTGAGGGACAGAGTCTCTGAATTAAGCAGAATACTCTCACCCAGTCAAGAGATCAGGGCTAGATCCAACACCGTTTTTTAGCTCACTGCACCATCCCAGTTTCAGAACCTGGCTGTATGCAAATTAGTCTGTTCCTGTCCCAGTGCATGATGGGAACAGGGCAAACCAAACTACAAAAGCCAATTCTTACACTGGGAAGGAAACAAGCTACCGGGGACCGGTTTCTGGCATTTCAGCCGTCTTCGGCCCGGCTTGCTTGAATCCTGATGGTGCAATGAGCAAGGGACTCACATCTGAGTATACCCTTCCACGCTTAGGGTGGACAAAAATATTTACAACAAGGGGTGGTGAGGGACAGAGTCTCTGAATTAAGCAGAATACTCTCACCCAGTCAAGAGATCAGGGCTAGATCCAACACCGTTTTTTAGCTCACTGCACCATCCCAGTTTCAGAACTTGGCTGTATGCAAATTAGTCTGTTCCTGTCCCAGTGCATGATGGGAGCAGGGCAAACCAAACTACAAAAGCCAATTCTTACACTGGGAAGGAAACAAGCTACCGGGGACCGGTTTCTGGCATTTCAGCCGTCTTCGGCCCGGCTTGCTTGAATCCTGATGGTGCAATGAGCAAGGGACTCACATCTGAGTATACCCTTCCACGCTTAGGGTGGACAAAAATATTTACAACAAGGGGTGGTGAGGGACAGAGTCTCTGAATTAAGCAGAATACTCTCACCCAGTCAAGAGATCAGGGCTAGATCCAACACCGTTTTTTAGCTCACTGCACCATCCCAGTTTCAGAACCTGGCTGTATGCAAATTAGTCTGTTCCTGTCCCAGTGCATGATGGGAACAGGGCAAACCAAACTACAAAAGCCAATTCTTACACTGGGAAGGAAACAAGCTACCGGGGACCGGTTTCTGGCATTTCAGCCGTCTTCGGCCCGGCTTGCTTGAATCCTGATGGTGCAATGAGCAAGGGACTCACATCTGAGTATACCCTTCCACGCTTAAGGTGGACAAAAATATTTACAACAAGGGGTGGTGAGGGACAGAGTCTCTGAATTAAGGAGAATACTCTCACCCAGTCAAGAGATCAGGGCTAGATCCAACACCGTTTTTTAGCTCACTGCACCATCCCAGTTTCAGAACCTGGCTGTATGCAAATTAGTCTGTTCCTGTCCCAGTGCATGATGGGAACAGGGCAAACCAAACTACAAAAGCCAATTCTTACACTGGGAAGGAAACAAGCTACCGGGGACCGGTTTCTGGCATTTCAGCCGTCTTCGGCCCGGCTTGCTTGAATCCTGATGGTGCAATGAGCAAGGGAGCAGTCAGCAGCACCTCCCACAATTTTAAAGTGAAAATGCGACTGCCATGGTGGCGGTCACATCCTAATTGGGTGTGCGGCACCGACGTATGTATTTCAGACCGTCCCAGTCACCTCCACAATGGCGGACGGACTTCAGTGTAATTGCCCGCAATGTGTATATATTTACAGTTATATAAAAATGAACACATTTATAGGTAAACATGTATACATGTATATATACACATACACATTTGCCCATGCAATTTTCTATAGGGATTTTAAGCATGACTACAGCCCAAACCGCGACCAGAATTGTACCAAATTTGGCAGAAAGCTAGATCTTGGCCCAGAAAGAGTGCTTTATGTAATTTGGTGTAAATCTGTTCAGTAGTTTTGGAGTTATTGAAGAAAAAAGAGATATGTATATATAGAGACGTGGCTCCACCTCAGTGGATCTGAAGATCCATGTGCCAACAGCAATGCCGTGATTGGCTGTTTCCACTGTGATTGGCTGTCCCCAGGAAGGGGTGGCAGCCATTTTGGGATTCAGACTCGACCGACTCCCAAGAAAACAGGGAAAAACCACAAGGGACAGGATAGGAATACCATGACCCTCTACGCCTGGTTGTGGGGTCTCACATAGGGCCAAAAATGTTTTTATTTTGTTATTTTGCTGAAAATTCACAAAGGATCAGTGGCACATTTTTATTTAAAAAACCAAGCACAGTCCCTCGCGTATATATATTTTTTATGCCCCCGGGTGCGCCAGGTGCGGGAGGAGGAGGAGGATCAGATCTATATGAGGGGAAGGAAGGGGGACTGAATGCCCTCTCCCCATATATATATATAGTGGCGAGCCCATGAAATGGCATCCCAGGTCCCAGAAGGCCCGGGGAGGAGGGATGCATACTATCCTCCCCCACAAAATGTTCCGGGGTCCAAATCGGCCCAGGAAGGTGGGCCACATGCCCCCTCCCCATTAAATATGGTGCCAGGCCCACATAATGGGGTCCCAGAGGCTGAAATCAGCCTGGGGACACGAGCTGTGTGTCCCCCTTCTCCTAAATGTTGTTGTCGGGCCCTAAGGGATGGGAACCCCGGGGCCAAATGCAGCCCAGCAAGGTGGCCCCATGAGCCTCCCCTAAAAATACACTGATCCCTGGGGGAGGGGGTCCCTGGGGAAAATAGCGGCCAGGGGAGGGGGCCTGCTGGTTGGCTGTCTTTGGGGTGCGCAAGTTATAGTTACCTGAGGGCACAAGTTATAGTTTCTTGAGATAACTATAACTGCTGAAGTTCTATGGTTTTATTTGTGTGAAATCTGAACCTAACTAAAACATTCCTGTACCCTTTTGTAGTGAATTTCTAAGTTTTTTAAACATTTTATTTCCTCACTATAATGTCCCTGTAACCTCTGTTATTTTAAGTGAATTTCTCTGTATCTTCATGCTATTTCTTATCTATAACGTCCCTGTAACCTTTGTTTCTTTCTGCGAATATATATATACACACACACACACACACACACACACACACACACACACACACACACGCAAACACACTCACACACACACACACGCGCACACACACACCATAAATATATACACATAGTGTACATGCAGATGTGCAGAATGTAAAATGTTATTTATTACCATTGTCCAGATTTTATAAGAGGATCAAAGAAACTACAAATCACAAAATGTAAAGGAAAAAAATATCGACTGCATTACTTACCTTTGTGCAGAAGCCTTGCAGTGTTTTCATACAAGTGCCATCAGGGTGAGGAGGTGAAACAAAATTTACCCCAATAGGACATTATTTAAACAGCTGTACAAATAAATATATATTCACACATAGGGTGACTTTGGATCTGACTTCTTCATCCATGTATCTGTTCAGCTAACATAGATATTGTGCTGCTGGCCACCATATCATATACTGTGGGTAAGTGGGTCAGCGACTAGTTCTCTTGCACTGTGCATTTAGCCCTATCATCTGTATCTATCTGCCTAAAAAATAGTGCACTTCAAAGCCAGCGTTGTTGGAGCAATACTGTACTGTGCCAATGCATTTTAACCCAATCCCTTTTCCATATTTTTTATTCATCCTTGTCTGTCTTTATGTTACAGCCATATACGAATAATAATATGCTGTGATGTGCAGTAAAAGTAAAAACTGTTTCTATTCTTGTTCTAAATACACTTGACTTCTAGGAACCACCTATATGATTCTGTTAAAGTTATACGTGAAGTGATAATTAATTTTCTTTACAATTTCAAAATTGTTATCGCAAGTATTTAGCTACCACGTTTAGGTAGGAACATATTTTCTTTAATGCTTATATTTTTATCTTTGTGGAATATATTTTCAATACAAAAAAAAAACCTCACGCCAGCTTGACAAGAATACCAGACATTTTGGCTTTGACAGTGCTTCTGTCTAAGTTATAGTTGAATGCACTGCTACAGTTTAACTTCACAGTGCTTCATAATGGTACATTTAAAAAAACAAATATTTTGAGGTAAGACTTTTTTGAAGTGCTACTAAATGTTTTAATATATTTTTTATTTACTCTTAAAAAATAAAAATTAAATTGTTTAAATTATTACATATTTCAAACTTTGTATTATCCCTTTTCATTTTTCATGCAAATGAAATGAATATTTGAAATACAGGATGCTGGTAAGGGCCGACTGAGTCCTGTGCGCATATTAAAATTACCCTCAACCATTTGGTCGAGTTGAATTCCAGAGAGAGTCTGTTTTTTGTGGTATTGCGGAGTTGTGAGTGGTAGTGGTGCGGTTAATGTGTTTAAGGGTATGCGCTGAAGGTATTGGACATAACATAAGGAATAACGGGGATGTAAGACAGCATGATTTGGTGTGCAGTAGACAAAAGTTAAATTAAGAATAATTTTGCAAAATGCAAATAAGGCTCATTGAGTAGGAACCAACAGTGCATAAGTAAGCCACTTTAGCCTGAATTAAATGGGTAAAAATCAGAAAAGAAATTAGGTTGTCATTGGGTAATAGATAGCACATCATTTAATGAGACAAGGTCACCAGGACAGTTAGTCTGCACCAAAAAAGAGTAAGGAAACCAGACCTGGACACATCTAGAAACACCCAGAGGTAGGGAGTGGTAGTAGATATGGAACAGCACCAGGATACTGGGGAGCAAAGCAAGGTGTAAGAGGCGAACCAGGAAAGCTCTGTGCACATAATGCATGCAAATAATTATTCCTAACATGGGAGTCTATTTTGCAACTTGGCTTCTTTTTAATGCTCTGCAAGCTAGTGCCCATTTGGCATTTTTATTTTCTTGAACAAAATCTCTAACAACGTATCTAATTCTTCTCTTGAAATCTTCCTGCATCTAATGCATAAATACAATACCTATTTTTATTTATTTAAATGTTTTGTAAAGTCAAGGATTGTGATGAAGTCATTGTGTAGTGTTGAAGGCTGGTATATTTTAAATAAACAGTGCATTAATTGCATGAGTGAGTGTAGGACGCTAGTTTGGCAGAGAACACCTCATAGTTTCTGATGACGCTGCTTGGTTCAACTGAGAAATACTGATGTTATCACACTCAATACAATGCACTCGATAACACAGACCATATCAAGGTTTGAGCTTCACAGACTGTAGATTTATTTGAAGTCAGCTTCAGCACTGCTTTTCAATTATGCTATTGAAAACATTGCATTGTGGCAGCAATATAGCAGACTCAAAGGACCAAGCATGGCTGTGAGCTTACCTAATTCCTTCAATAAGTACAGCTGTCCATATTATGGTGCCATGTTGGTCCGCCTGCACAGCATGCAACCTTCTTTAGCAAAGTGTGACTTCTGTCCCTCTCTCGGAATCAAGGAGGGTGCCGGTGAAATGGTAATGGTGTGTCCGGTAAGGAGTGTTGTGAGAAAGGAGGACAGGAAGGTTCCATAATTTCGGCAGTACACAAGCTACCTCTAATTCCTAGGGTAGCACTGTCACTAGTTTGAGGAGTAAACCGCTTGGGTGGGTTGAATACAGTAAGGACCCCTAACCTGCAGTTGGCTCCAGAATGCTAAAGCAGAGTGGGAGGGGGTCATGGAAATTCAGAGGGAGAAGTTGAAGCTAGGTCACTAGAATCAGGAGGAATGGGCCTGGGAAGAGAAAGTAAGAGGATGAGAATAGAGGAAAAAAGGGAAGGCATGGAACTGGATAGGGAGAAGATTGTCATTGAGAAGGAGAAGCTTAGGATGGCAGCAGGTACACATCCATCTGGAAGATATGACTCCACCTCCATTTTGTGCCAGGCAGTGGCAAAGATTCCCTGAGAGCTGTACACTTGTATGTGGAATGGTGTGTTAGCTGTAAGATCACTGTTAAGGCACAGGCTGTGACTGAGGTGATAAGGCGGCTGCCTTTATGGGTTACAGCCTTTGGAAGGGGCAGAAGTCATTGGAAGGATGCCCGTGGTAGACCAGATTGTCTATGAGCGAATGAAGGAGGCTCTGATCAGGATATTTAGGCCTGAACCAGTCCAGTACCTTCAGAGTTACAAGGAATTCCAGAAAACGGGTGGGGTTCCATTTGAGACTTGGATTCACAGGGTATTGCGAGATTGGAATGAGTGATTGAGAGGAGTGAATGCCAAGGGTTTTCATATTGTTAGCCAGCTGATTGTGATAAACAGACTCACGGAGGAGCGCTCTACCCCACTTTGGCAAAATCTGTCGGATCCAACAGAGAGGGATCCAGAGGAAGTTGCAGTGCTGGCTGACAAGTGGTTTTCTAACCAGGTTCCCAAGGGGTTAGGGCATCATGGTTATAAGCAAAAAGGGGGGAGTAACTCTACATATTCTGGTTCCAAAACAGAGGGTAAGGGCCAAGGTCCTAGACAGGACCACTCAACATTCTACCTTGGTTCTTTGATAGTTGCTGCTCCTCACGTTTAGAATCCTGCAAGGAACATGAAATGTCCTGCTGAGTTCTTCCACTAGCAGTTGCTGTTCTTCTACTGGTCCTGCTATCCTCATGGTCTACTGTTCGTATCCGTGAGTAAACCTTCCACCAACTACAGCAACTTTCAGATGTCTGAAGGAATGGGAACCACATACCAGTAAGCCCTGACCAGTGACTGGAAGTGCACAGTCATAAAGTGTAGTATAGAAATTGGGTACTGTTTATGGAACTAGCAAGAAAGGCCCCTCTGGGCTGGACCACTGCAGAGTCACAAGCAAGACCGAGGTGTCTTCTATCCCTGCAAGTGGAGAGTCACCAACATTGTGCTGAAGTGCAGTCTCTACTTTGTTTCAGGCTTTAGTTTGCTGTAGACCTGAGCTTCAAAGAAGCCATGAAAGAGGAAACAGTAATAGGAGAACCTCTTACAACAAGTGGAAAGGAAAGTTGGCCTGAGACTGTTAAAACGGGGGTTCTGTAGTTGGTAGAGGTATGCACCTCTGTCCAAATAGGGACCCTTGCTTCTAGTCAGATTAAGAGGGATACACCATTTAGATAACCCCTGCTTATCCCCTTGGTAGCTTGGCACAAGCAGACAGGCTTCTCCCAAAGGCAATGTGTAAAGTATTTGTACTCCAAACACACAGTAATACATTAATAACACCACAAAAGGACACACCACCAGATTAGAAAAATAAAGCATCTTTATCTAAGCTCACCAAGACCAAGCAACAAACATCCAGCATACATGTAGTAAAATAGCACCTAAAACAGTTATTTTCCAAATAAAGCTTGTGGAAAACGAATAGGTACACTTGAGGCTATTACGTCATCATGAGAGCAATAAATCCAAAGTACGGTGCAGACCACGAGGTACGCGGCATTGGGCATGGAGTAACACAGACCCTCAAACAGTACTTTGGAAAACTAAGTCTATAATGATGCACAGCGCCCTTTTGGTGAGGCATCGGTGCTGAGGTCAAGGCCAGCTCCCTGGCTGCCATGGGGAAGGCAATGTATCGTGTCCACGAGGAGGCGAAGTGTTGAATGCAGGACAGCGGAAGTCGGTTGCGTCGCCGGTGAGGTGTCGGTTCCCGTGAAGCGATGCGAAGTCTGCGAGTTCATGGAGTCACCCTCGGTGGTTATGAGTGCTGCCATAACTGGATGCATGCGCTGTGGGTGATGAGGTTGTTGCAAGCGCTGGCATCATGAATGCCGATAACTGCAGACATCAGAGGGCATTGGACCTGCAGTGCAGGCCGGGCGGTGCTTTGTGCAGTTCACCAGTGGTGCCCCGGGCCTGGGTGCAGGTCGCAGCATCAAGGCGGCGTCACTGACGGCATTGAAGATTGCTTCTCTTGCTTCTTTTAGGTTTCTTCCGGCTCCCAACAGCAGGAACAACCTCCAGAGGCCCAAAACTACAATAGGCACCTCGTGTCAGGTGGAAACTCTCAGCAACAGAGTTCAGGGTAGCTAATGGTCTTTGTGTCCCTGAGACTTCTGAACAGGAGGCAAGCACACACAAGCCCTTGGGGATTCTTCTTCAAGCAGGTTTCTCAGCAATGTTCCAGTCTTTGTCCTCTCCTTGGCATAAGCAGATACTGCAGGCCAACCCCACACATTACACAGCAAAAGGGGCAGCTCTTCACCTCGGCAAAGGTTCCTCTTGAGTCCATAAGTGATCTAAGGTTCTGGGTTTTAAAGTGCACTACGTATTCCCAATATTGTCTTTGCTCTTCATTGTGCAAGGGTCTCTAAGCCCAGTCCAACCCAGTTCTGTCCTCACTGGTGCAGTATGACCACAGAAGGGGGAGCCAATATTGTTCAAGGGAGACAGGCCCTATTCAGGTGCAAGGAAAACTCCACTCACTACTCTAAATGTAGCCAAGCTCTATTCATCTCAGCTCTGAGTCATCCAGGAAGGGACAGGCATAACTCAACCCCCTCGCTTCCCCCAGTGGCTGTCTACAGTGAATGCACATCCCCAGCCCCTGTCACTCCAAAACTAGACAATCAATCCACAAAAAGGTAGAGACACACAGAATGGTTAAACAAGAAAATGCCTACTTTCTAAAAGTGTCATTTTCCAACACACATTTTAAAAACCATCCTTATTAAAAGATGTGTTATTACATTTTGAGTTCAGAGACCACAATTGAATTTCTCTATCTTGTCCCAGAAGGAAAATATACTTGTAAGATGGTACAAATTATCTCCCATGCTATCCTATTGGACAGATAGCATTTCAATTCTGAAAAAAACGAAATTGGCAGTATTTCACTATCAGGGCATGTCACACACGCCAGTACATTTCCTGCCTTTCACATACATTGCACCCTGCTGATAGGGGTACCTTGGGCCTACCTGAGGGGAGTCTTACATGTGACAAAATGGAAGGTTAGGGCCTGCCAAGTGGGAACACTTGCCAGGTCGACATGGCAGTTCAGAACTGCACACAGACTCTGTAGTGGCAGGTCTGAGATACTTTTTCAGCGCTACGTGGGTGGCATAGTCAGTGCTGCAGGCCCACTAGTTAGAAAAACCAAAAAGAGCACCAATATTGCCAACTTATTTCGACACAGGACTGTTTTTTGCCTCGCAACTAACTGAACTAAACCATTTTTTCCTGAATAAATCAATTATTTTAATTTGATATTTCAACAACACATTTTAAGAGGATTCACATAATTATGAACATTGCTTACTTCACTCCACACTTACTCGCAACCACAGATTTTACATACACTTCAGTCATTCAATCAAACATACACAACGTACAAAACATAAAATAAGTATTCATCAGTTATTACAAAACATTATTTACAGACATCATTTAAAAAAACACAGCATTGGGAATAATTTCAAGTTCTATCCGTTTTTGTTTTCACAATAGTACTCCTAACGCGGTGAGAAACAGGGTCTACGCGTTGCAAAATCCCTTTGATGAAGGGAGATCTCATCAGGACCACGTAGCTCAGCAAGGTACTCAGATTCTTTTGGTGACGGCTATTCGCCGCTTTCAGACAGCAATTTGTTTCGTAAAAAAAGGGGGGGGGGTGAAGTTTTAAAGGTGGCGTGTATAATCATTCACCGGAAGATATGGGGAAATCAGGGGAAATTGAATTCCTGCGTTTCTCAATAGATGAGGTCCTTCGTACGCTCACACCGTCTACTTCCGTGTAGAATTCTACACAGAAGTCAATTACCCCTGCTTTCCCCATATCTTCCGGTGGATGATTATACACGCCACTTTTAAAACTTCACCCCCCCCTTTTTTGACGAAACAAATTGCTGTCTGAAAGCGGCGAATAGCCGTCACCAAAAGAATCTGAGCACCTTGCTGAGCTACGTGGTCCTGATGAGATCTCCCTTCATCAAAGGGATTTTGCAACGCGTAGACCCTGTTTCTCACAGTGTTAGGAGTACTATTGTGGAAACATAAACGGATAGAACTTGAAAATATTCCCAATGCTGTGTTTTTTTAAATGATGTTTGTAAATAATGTTTTGTAATAACCGATGAATACTTATTTTATGTTTTGTACGTTGTGTATGTTTGATTGAATGACTGAAGTGTATGTAAAATCTGTGGATGCGAGTAAGTGGGGAGTGAAGTAAGCAATGTTCATAATTATGTGAATCCTCTTAAAATATGTTGTTGAAATATCAAATTAAAATAATTGATTTATTCAGGAAAAAATAGTTCTGTGACTTACTGTTTAGTTCAGTTAGTTGCGAGGCAAAAAACAGCCCCCTGTCGAAATAAGTTGGCAATATTGGTGCTCTTTTTTGTTTTTCTAATAAGTGAGGCTTGTCCTTATTGCCCGTGCGCCAAGACCTAGTTTTGGTTACTGCAGGCCCACTAGTAACATTTGCTTTACCGGCCCTGGCACACTCAGCTAACTTTACTAGTGACTTACCAGTAAATCAAATATGCCAATCAGGGAGAACCAATTGTAATAACAATTTTCACAGGGATCACTTGCACTTTGACACTGATCAGCAGTGGCAAAGTGCCCAAAACATCTAAACCAGCAAAAACGAAATCCAGCACAGCATCAAAAATACAGGAGGTAGAGGCAAAAAAGATAGGGGAAACCACACCAAAGATGCCAAGTCTAACAGAGACTATGACCTTTCCTCTTTCCAGAGGTCACAGTGTTAGGGCAGCATTTTGGAAGTTTCAAGTGTTATCCGCAGGTGAAGGATGCATGATGAAACACCCCTCCTTCCCCCAGCTTCTCCACACCTTTGCTCATTAGCGGGTGCGACCTTCCTTTCCTTAAAGGTGGGTGTTCAAAAGCCCAGGGAGCATTCGTTGTGGGGGAAAGTTATGTATTTGGCTGGGACTAACTGACCCTAGGAACATGCGACAGACAGGCGGACCCGTGCAGCGAGAAACCATGATGGGATATTTTGTGACAAATTATGTACTTTCTAAAATTAAATGTAAAGAAAAACCGGATTTACGAAGCGATAGCCATGAAGAAAAAAATTGGAATATTACAACAATATTGATGGCATTGCAGCTACTTTTACATTTCTGAACTGTATGCCTTTATGAGCAGGGTCTGAGAAATATGACTTGCCATCTGCAAAGGAGGCGGGAGGGGCGCTCTAAATAAAGAATAGAGACACGAAGGAAGATTCGTTTTCCTGGAGTCTGCGCCTGAGACTAAACAGCTTGTAAATAAACCTCTCCGGGGCGACAGACGTGGGCGGGGCCTCGCCCAGCAGCTGCCTCGGCCTTGTCTCAAGTTGTTATCACTCCAGGTGACCTCCAGGGGGGGGCGCTTCCCTTCTCTGCCTTCCACTTGGCAGAAACCCATTTCTAAATGGAATTACTGCCTATCAGATTTCAAATAGCTTCTTTGGAATTGTGCTACGTGTTTTAGCTGCTTGGGCAACAAGTAAACAGTGACCAGGAATGGGCGGTATTTATGGTTTGATAATTGTGTGCCAAAATGTTGCATAGATCCAGATTATTGGAAAAGCGGTGTTTTGTGGAATTTACCACTTTTCCGATATCTAAGCCCTGGTATAGTTTCCTCCGAAAAATTGAAATATTTCCTTGCGACTGCTAGTTAGCATTGACAATGGATGAGCCATTTACTCACGAGGTGACTTTAAATCAATTTTCCTTAAAAAAGTTAGAAACTGGCTGGATGTTGGCAAGATCGTTTCTTGCAACAGCTTAAAAGTGGAGCAAAACTGAAAACTGTCACGTAAAAACGTAGGTGCGTGACTTACAAGTACTATTTGCAGGAATTGTTAATAGTTTGCAAATTTTTTTAAAAAAAACTTTGCATATCCCAATTGCAAAAAAGAAATAGAAATGTACAAGTATGGTATGTTACTGTATGTAATTTAATATAATGTTGGTTATTGCGTGTTTCCAAGGCAGGTATCACGGCGCTATGGGGGTGCGCAGGAAGTACTCGGGTGAAAGTCCCATCCTCATTCTGTGATTATCGATCTTCAATCGACTGTATTCCATCCCAAGACTTAGGCCCTATTGATCACACCTGAGAAATAATACTGTGGGGTGAGTGATTTATCAGGTGTGATAAATAGGACCTAGCTCTGGTTTCTTGGAATGGTCACCACAACCCATCCGCCAGAGTGAAAACGAGGAATCATAAAGAAATTATTGGGTCCAGACCTTCGAGTTTGAAAGCGCTGCTGCGTCCTGCCAGAGGAACGAAGCGCTATATGATTGCAATTGCAAATATAATATCGTAACTTGTTGATGAAACCCCCTACGAAAAAGGTGGCACATTTTACATTTTTTCTAAAACACAATAGTTTCTTTTTCACTTGCCTTCTAATTATTTATTAGAAGGTTTTGTTTTATATAATGTCGTCTATATCTCTCTGTTGCCATTGAAAGCGCTTTGTGACAAGCATCGGCCGGGTTAATTG
The DNA here is from genome assembly GCF_964263255.1 of Lissotriton vulgaris. Classification (NCBI taxonomy): domain Eukaryota; kingdom Metazoa; phylum Chordata; class Amphibia; order Caudata; family Salamandridae; genus Lissotriton; species Lissotriton vulgaris. Next base: position 100,169,777 of record NC_141691.1, read on the forward strand.
CAATGTTCTCTCTAATTATTTTTCTCTGTATGTGGAAATAGTATGGGAGTGTGCACGCTTCTTATACGGTGTGCAGAATCAAGAGTGAGTTGTGAAAAAGCCTCTTTGAGGGTGACTGCGTTGAGCGAGCTACCACTTTGGAGAGGTGTTGGTCTGGGAGAAGATTTGAGTAGGTAGAGGACATAGAAGGCTAAGAGGACATCAAAGATTCAGATGAAAAAAAACAACAAAAAAGTAGCAATTGTGCTCCTGGGTCCCCTAACATGGCTCCAATTGTACAACTTGGATCCTTGATTTGAACAAAATGACCTCCCACTGACAGTCTTGTTTTCATGACTCTGTGTTAAACCCTATTCTGTGTAGCTCTGCTCAGAGACCTATGTATTTAATGAGCACTGGTCCCAAGCAGTGAGGGTAGAGGCCGAAAGATGCACAGTTCATAACTGGGTAGAAACTAACCATATTTCTACAACTTTTAAAATAATGTCAAAAATAGTAATGTATATGAGTGAGAAAAGGGGAGCTGGTGTGCTCCTTCCAGGTTATAGTTGCTGGCTTGTAGACAAAACCTGCTGCACACTAAATACAGAAAGGTACAAGCACAAGAGATGTCTCAATGGACTTAAAAGTTCAAATTTCCATAGATGAAGAAGGGGACCATCAGTATTTCGGATCCTCTTTTATTGTTCATTCATAGCCAGCCGACACGTGTTTCGTCGCAAGAAAAAAAAAATATTTCCGCGACTCCTCAGGGCTGTAGGTAATGGATGTAGAACCACAGGTCGCAGTGCCAGTGATAATTCCGACCCAGCTCCGCTCGAGACCGGGTTGAGTCCTTACAAGTTTTTGTAGTTCGTGGTTCCAGAGTGGTGCTCTCCAATGAGTATGTGGAGATGCTTCGATCAGAGATGTTGCTTAGTTTAGATGCTTTTACGATAAATTGCTCATGATTGTGTCCTTGTCCACGAGGTGAAGCGCTCTAAAAGAGTATATTCCCTGTAGTGCTGGGAGAAGACGCCGACAGGATGAGTGTTCCTGTGTTCGGTTCCGGGTAATCATGAACCTTGAGACCCTCACAGGTGAGTAGCATGCTTAAAGAATCCCTGATTGATTGATTGATTGATTGATAGACCCTTGTCGGTTTCAGCAAACCCATTCCACAGCTACCACTGCCAGAATTGACCATCACAGGTGGAGAAGCATCTCAGAAGAGGAGTGGGTTTTTGTCTTCTCCAAGTACCTGCCCTAAGCTCACAAGCGATTTCCTGAAAGCCATTAAAAAGCTCAACAGCCTCATTGCCACATGAGCAGACACCCTGGCTCCCCTCAAGCGTAACTTAATGGCAATAGCCTGATCACAGGTCAGCTGGTATAAAGAGAAGCTCAGGCTGACAAAATACCACTGCAAGCAACTGGAGTGCAAATGGAGAACAAGCCAAGACACCACAGTTAAAGACATCTTCAAATTCGCCTTAAGACACTACCACCAGCAGACACAGAACATCAAGTACACAGCTCTTGCATACCACATTGACACCAGCACCAATTGTAGCAAGGAGATCTTTGCCATCTTCATAGATTTCACTGCGTCTCCAGCCGCCTCCAGCTGCGTCACCCTCTCACAATATCTTTGCATCAAGCTCTCAAAATTCTTTGTTAACAAAATCACCTCCATATACAGCAACTTTGACCCTCAACCCTGTCATGATAGCCAATCACTCGGAGGCCCTTGCACCCACCTTGCCTTCACCAAAGGACTCTTACCTATCAGTAAAGCACTAACACCCATCCTTAACACCTTCATCAACTTGGCCACATTTCTGGACACCCGTACACATGCCACTGCTCAAATAGTCATCCTTTGTCCGAGCCACACTTTCAAACCACAGGCTCATTGCCCTTCTACAATACCCAGAAAAAGGTCTTAGAGAAACTAATAAACCAAGGTGTCACCGACCACCTCAGCAAACCCCAGCTTCCCAATGACATGCGGTCCGGATTCAAGCCCAACAAAAGTACAGAAACAGTACTCAGAGCTGCCACAGATCACATTGCATGATATGTGACAGAGTAGATACAACAGCCCTCATTCTCATGGACCTCACTGCAGCATTTGACACAATCCTCATGAAGCACATACACCTGATTGATATCCAAGTACCCGCTGTCGGATGGATCTGCCCCTTCCTAACTGATAGAGGCGGTCAGGCTGACAAGCTGTCAGCCTGGCAGCTTACTTCTCAACAGCCTGCAAACTCATCTGCAGAGTGCCTCAAGGCTCATCGTTTAGCCTCACCCTCTTCAATGCATAAATGATCCCTCTAGCCAACGTCAACCATGCAAACAATATCAACATCCTCTCCTATGCAGATGACACCCAACTATACTCCCCATTTCAGGCAAGACCCCAAAACAAAAAGAAGTTCAAGATTGCATGACTGAACTCGTTAACTGGATTTAATCCAGCTGTGTCAAACTCAACACCCACAGGACAGAAGTAGTCATCTTCGGAAAGAACATCTCACCATGGGACTACAACTTGTGGCCAGCCGAACTCAGACCCACACCCAGAACCCACACAGGGAACCTCGAAATAATCATCAACAGCAAACTAGACATGACCGCCCAAGTCAACACCATCACTGCATCCTGTTTCCACACCCTGAAAATGCTGAGGAAGAACTTCAAATGGCTGGCAAGTAACACTTGAAAAACTGTCACTCACACACTAGTCACCAGCAAATTGGACTATGGGAATACCCTCTATGCCGGAAATCACTTCGCAACTCACTAGAGGACAACAAAACATCCAGAACTCAGCAGTCAGACTCATCCGCAACCTCCCACACATCACAACACATCTCAGGGAGCCCCACTGGCTCCCGATTCAAAAAAGCACTCTATTAAAACTCTTCAAACACATTTATAAGGTACTACAGAACTCAGGCCACACCTATAGGATCATTCGGATCTCTTTCCACCAACCAACGTGACATCTCTGCTCTTTAGGACTCTTACTCACACACATCCCACACATACAGAGAACCAGATCAGGAGGACGGGTATTTTCTTACTTCGCTCCTAAAGCATGGTACTCCACATCAGTGCCTATTCCTCTCTTCTTGAATACTGTCAGCAGCTACAGACTTGGGGCCTTTTTTATGAGGGCCTTGCGCCGCCGATGCGCCACTTTTCAAATGGGAAAAAGTGACTCACTGGCGGCGCAAGGCCTTCATCAATAAGGATTCTACCGCGACCCTGCTGGGAGTGCTGCTTTGGTTTACCTGCTTGTTCTGGCCGCTACGCCACACCACGCCTCGCGGCCCCCGCTCCGCGGGTGCCGCTCGCAGGCAACAGATTTAGACTGGGATCTTCCTTATTGTCCCTGGTTTCTACGTGCATTGAAGCACCAACGTGCCTGCAGGGGTTGTCCAGCATCGCTCCAGGGCCAGAGGCGGGACTGCAAGGACCAGCGTGCTGAGCGGCGCTGATCGGCCGCAGCTGGTCCTCTTCCCGCCCCCTCCACCAGTTAAAAGCAGTGTAGAGTGTAACCTGCCTGGGATTCTACTGCGACCCTGCTGGGAGTGCTGCTTTGGTTTACCTGCTTGTTCTGGCCGCTACGCCACACCACGCCTTGCGGCCCCCGCTCCGCGGGAGCCGCTCGCAGGCCACAGATTTAGACTGGGATCTTCCTTATTGTCCCTGGTTTCTACGTGCATTGAAGCACCAACGTGCCTGCAGGGGTTGTCCAGCATCGCTCCAGGGCCAGAGGCGGGACTGCGAGGACCAGCGTGTTGAGCGGCGCTGATCGGCCGCAGCTGGTCCTCTTCCCGCCCCCTCCACCCGCCCTACTCCCTGATAAACTGCATCAGTGACGCGCACGCGGGACAAAGGCCGGGGCGAAGACCGGGCAAAGAGCGGGCCGTTTGAGGCCGTTCGAGGACTGAGTGGACTGGACTGGGCCAGCCCCCTACGTCTCAATATACGGGCTATATCGTCGTTATTAGTTACCATGTCATCCCGGGAGTACAAAGAGAGGGCTGCAAAATCTAAACTGAAAAATGGAACCCTAGACGATTTTATTACCAAAACTCATTCTGCCATAGATAATGAGATTGCTAAAATGCAACGTCGAGTTTCATCTGAACTGGACGCTGCAAGGAGGCTGTCACAGGAGTTAGCTGCGGCCAAAAAATCTTCTTTAGGTGCCATTGCCTTTGCTAAAACCCCTGACCGTTCCACCGGCCAGCCTTTGAAACTGGTTGAAACAATGGCAGACATTCATCAGCCAACTGTTCCCACTACACCCATACCAAAGGAGATCTCATCATCACCATCACTATCCCCTAACTCTTTAAAAACATCTATGATTGGGTTAATAGAGGAAACGAAGGAGTGTAAAAAAGGTGTGCCGGTGTTGGGTTTAAAAATAACACCCACAGAGCAGACTGGGGGAACTCCTGATATCAAACACCAAGGGCCACACACCAAAAGGAAGCGTGGTAACCAAACATCATACGCTAGGAAAAAAGTTAAGGTTGCAAAGTCCCAATTATCCACCAAGTTGCCATCTCCGTCCCCAGCGATTAATACCCAACCTTCTGACTTTATATCAGAGGTTGATGTAGACTCGCTGGCGATAATTCAAGACAAGGACAAACTGACAATAGTGAAGGAAAATAATGGGGGACCACTTTGTGTTATAAATGGGGAAGATGTTGAATTCCTGACTATAGTGTGGGAGACGCTTAAAAAGCTTTTAAATCCCTTCGAGGATAGATTATTACAGATAGGATCCCAACTCTCAAATATTGAAAAGAACTTCTCGCATCCAGGGAAAAACCCCCCCTGTAATGAAGATAAAGACCTCATGGTCAGTTACGAGAAACTTATAAAAAGTCTACTGAATCCCCTGATGGAGAAAACCCAAATTATAAACTCAAAATTAGATCAATTGGAGTTCTTAACATCTAAGAACACTGCCCTATTGGAGAGTCTGGTAGGAAACAAAAAACAACCAGTTACCACTACTGGTAAGACTAATAGTAATAATACCAGTTTAGGGAAAAAGGGCCCGAAGACCAACCTGATACATCAATCTCAATCTGTAACATCTGCAGATTCTAGTGGTATCACCCCTTGTACAACCCCTTGTGCAGTACCAGCACCTTTAAATAAAATCCAGCAGGGGAATACATTGGGCCCTAAGCCAAGTAACTCGCTGGTGGTAACTACACCGGTTAATATATCTGCCCCCGCCCCGATTAACACCGAAGGGAAAGAAACTCCGTCGAATAAACCTCAGGCCCCTAGTAAAACCCCATTACAAGGTAGACAGATCTATGTAAATATACCCCCGGAGTCTGCCCCTTACATGGCAATCCTGACAGGTGTTCCATTAATCCCAGAGAATAAATATGAGAAAAACGAGGACCTCTTAAATAAAACAAAATTCTGGCTAAATACAAATAGGCCATTGACTGAGGATACTGTCACAAAAATCCTAAGTGTACGAAGGGTCCCCTGGGTTGGACCAAGTAAAAAGGACCTGGAGGACGATTGCATCCTGATAAACTTTAGAGACAACTGGGTCAAGGATATCATTTGTAGTAAGGCTAGGTTTGGGAGGATGGGGGATATTCAGTGTGTGGGTCTTGAATACTTCTATCCCAACCTCTATCAGACTATCCCTGATCAAAATCCCTTCCATCAAGGACATAGCACAAATGGCAGATATCAAACGGGTTGGACACATAACCCGAATATGAATCAAGGCCCGCATCACCATTATACCCCTTGGCACGAGACAGTTCACTTCATGGGGCCACCAAATATGGGTAACTTTACACAAATCCCTTATAACCCACGAAGACCAAGGTTTAAGGGCACAGACTATCCTGGTTGGTTTACAAATAATAACTATAACAACATCCCATTGAGGAATCGCTTTGACCCTTTAATGAACTTGGATGAGGTAGATTGACTACCATCGGGGATTAAAGACATCGCATTTTCCACTCTGAATGGGGGAATGAATGAAGAACCAGGGATATGCATTGATGATGGTGACTTAGTGCAGGTAACTCTTGAGTGCGATAATGTGAATGCTGGACATCTGCAGACAGGGACTGCTGTTATGCCGGTGGGTAACACCGTCAAGGGCCATGAAAGAAATAGGTTACCACTGTCCGAACAAAATATCACTGTCGTAAGAGATACCTTGGGAAGTAATCATGGAATTCAAGGGCCTTCATCATCATCATTACTATCTCTACTGTCCTGGAACATTTCCGGATTGATAAACAAACTAGAGGATGAGATATGGTTAGATTTTGTGGAAGCTCATGGAATTCTGTGTCTACAAGAGACGTGGTCCAGGACCGCCTGTGACATCGAGGGCTTTCAAACATTTGCTGTCTCGGCTGTCCCATCTACATCGGGGAGAGCAAAAGGTGGAATAATGACAGCGTTATCAACAAAACTACAGGAGCTCAAAACCTCGATACTGGTAGAGACAAATTGGTACCAAGTGCTGTTATTGGAACATCTTTTCCCTGAATCAGTGTTACTAATTAACTGGTACTATAACATCTTTAATGGATATGATATCTCAATAATTCAAGGTTTGGAGGATGCTTTGGGTAAAGTCCGCAGTAGGCACCCTTCTTCGCCTATCATCTGGGTCGGTGACTTTAACTGTACGTTGTGCAGTCATGGAGGATCGAATGTATGTGGTTTAGAGGATCTGAATGCCCAGCCCCTAAACCATTTCAGACATACACCACAGGGGGATGCCTTGAATAATATAATCATTATAAATGACTTGTGTGTAGTAGACCCCTGGTCTCCCCCAGACACTCTGCATATACCAACATTTCAGGGTTTGAGGGGGGAGATGAGCACAATTGATTTTGTTTTGGTATCGAGCAACTTTCTTAAGTATGTGGACAAGTTGGAGGTGGTGGCAAATCCCGCAAGTGATCATAACCCTTTAATGTTATCATTGTGGGTGCCAACAAAAGAATCACCAAGGACTTGGGAACAGCCGATCAAGTACAACAAAAACCAGGGTGTCACTCTGAAATGGGGGAAGGTAGATGTGGCCAAACTGGAGGAAGATATTGCTGTAAACTGTAAATCGGAAATAGAATCATGTTTAGCACCAGGATCTGACCCCCACCAGGTCATAGAAAGCTTTGAGAAGTTGTGTTGCCATATAGGACAGTGCTTAAAAAAACCCAAAGGGAAGGGAGGCCAAAAGGCTTTTAGATGGTTTGACTCCGTGTGTTCTGCCACACATCGATCATTGAAATTAGCTCTGTGTCAAAAGCCAAGAAATAAAGAACTTGTAAGGACCAGTAGAAAGGCTTATAGGGACGCTATCACAAAAAGAAAACAGGACTTGAAAGGCAGGGCTTGGGACGATCTTGAAAAGGCAGCAGAACTAAAAGACAGTAGGCTCTTTTGGGAGGTTATCAATCGTCCCCTTTTTAAGAGTGATAATAAGGAATCTATAGTTATGCAGGTCACTGCTGAACAATGGGTCCAACATTTTAGTAAGATTTTTAATCCCAACTCTTATGCAATAATGGCAAGCATCGAAGGGACAGGGGACCTGGTGTCACCTCCCTCGGCTTTGACCCTCAGCTCTTCAATTACATTGTCTGAGATTGAGGAAGCCCTAGGGAAAGGAGCATCACTAAAAGCTCCAGGCCCAGTGTTGAAGGTGAGCCCATAATTCTATCGATGCCCAGGCTGCTGGCGCAAACCGCCTCTTAGTTTCCATTCTGAATAGTTACCAAAATAAAGAGACGGGCGCTGGAAGCAGGAATCAAGAACAGAGTTTAATTCTCATGAGGAGAGCCAGTCATTTCGGACACGAAACACAGTGTCTTTCGGGAGGTGCTCTAACAAGTGAGCGTGAGACTCCGGCTTTTATACATTTGCAGAACATTTGATGATACAATCAGGTCAATGTGTCGCAAAAGGAATACATTCCTATAATCCTCGTGATAATCCTACTCCAAATACGTTCACAATGGGGACCCTTGACCTGCTGATAAGAGGGCAGGGCGATCGTGCAACTGAGTGTGTCGTAGGATGTGTGCGCCTGATCATGGCCCAGGGGGTGGGGTGGCTAGGCATACAATAAGGGCAGTAAATGATATCTCCTGGCTTAGGCGATGGCCTCGGACATGTGTGGTCAGCCGAACTCGGGGGAAGGGGTCATCAAAGGAGTGGTATTCATGCCTGCGTGGACAATCGAGTGCGGAGGGAGGGCTTGTCAATAAAGGAGGCATTCATGGAAGGGAAGGAGGTGCTGGTCAGGCGCAGCCGTGATTCTCAAGGACAGGGCTTTGCGAAAGAAGAGGGTTTATGACTTGCTCATATGAGGAGAAGGAGGGTGGGCCAGGGTGCATGCAGGGCCAGAGTCGCGCAGAGAGAGAGAGAGAGAGAGAGAGATCTTATGACCTGTACATGAGAGAACAGGGGCAGTCAGATACAACTGGGGGGGCTATGTCAGCTGAGGCGAAGGATGACTCTTCAAGAGGGAAATGGGGGGGGGGGTGCCTGGGTCAAGCAGGAGAGTTGCCTTTCATAGCAGGGTCGCGCAGAGTGCTGGGTTTCATGGTCTACATATGTGAGAGTGGGAGGGAGGGGGGTGCTCAAATGCGCGCAGGAGGGAAGCCAGTGATTCTAACGAGTGGGCAAGAGGCCAGGGTGCCTAAAAATGGCTGTCATGTACACATGGGTACAGGCCTTTGCGGGCTGAGGGATGCAGTCAATGCTCTACAATATTCATGGTGCGTGCAGGGAGGGGAGTGGGAAAAAGGGAAATGAACGTAGCCTATGTACATCAATACTACTTATTTTCTACAGTCGCCCCTTTTTACATAGCAAAGTTCATTTCTTTTACAGTCGATGAAGGTACATATAAACAGGTGCGATCGAAGAATTTGCATTTGTCAATACTAACATATGTCATGCAATCATGGACAGTTGATGTTTTTGGCAGAACGCAGTACATAGGGGATGGCATTTGTCGAGTTCCTATCATTTCAAATCAAATAGTCAAGGGAGGAATTCAGTTACAAGATCTCTTCGTCCCAGTGTCTTTTATCAGTGAGCCATCACTGGTAGGCTCTAGTCCGTGTCCTTTCGTTGGCGCTGTTGAGCACCCGCGGTGGAGCTATAGGTCCAGCTCTGTTCTATCCTTGCGCGTTGCAGGGTGCGGTCAGTCCTCTGCTGTTAGACCACAGTCCTGTTCCCTAACCAATCCTTTGAGTGGCGCCTTAAGCTTGGCACCTATATTTCCGTGGTGTAACCCCATTTCCATCTAGATGCTGTTCTTCCTTCAGCAGAGAGTCGCATGGAAAAGAGGGTGTGCGGTTTCGTTAGTCGATGGGAGTGAGAGGGCGGAGTGGGGGCAGATTTTCCCGGGACACACCAAAGGGACCAAGGGAGCAATGGGTAACAAGCAAGCAGGCCCATCAATCGGGCTTGAAAAGAGGGACGGAGGCTCCAGGCACACGTGGGTTGGCGGACAGTGGGCTTCAGGACAGCCCTTCATTCTTTCTTTTACCGCCTTTGAGAGTGCTGCCTCGTCCCGTTTCTTGTTGTCCTGCGGCTCCACCTTTGGTTGAGGTCGCATGTGTCTCATGATCTGCAGCCACGCTGTGCGTCACGTCCGGCCCTTCTCCTCCGGTGATTGAGTATCTTTAAAATGGGTAAAAACAAGTTTTAGAGAACTGGCAGGAGAAGAGATTTTTACATATGAATTCCACTCGCAATCCTAGCACCTGGCGTTATGCTCATTGGTCTTACATTTCCCTTTAGAGCTGGCTAACTCTTTAAAACAAAGCGGGGGTGCAATCATTGAAAGACAGAGTCAAACACATTTTTTTTTCTCGAGGGGCGGCAGTTACTCATGGTCATCACATATATATATATCGGGGGCAGTAGCTGGGGTCGATCAAGTGGGGCGGGGGCGCTTCGGGCATTCGTGTTTGGGTGCAAAGGGGGTGGGGCAATCTGGGCATTGGGGGTCAATCTGGACCTTGGCGCTTGTTTCTGACAATAAAAATTAGGATGCCATTGGCATATAGTTCCCCTATAAAAGGCCAAATTGGGGGACCTTAGCCGTCTTACCTGTCCTTTCCTTCTCAGCCAATTCAAGTTCATTCATTTTGCAGAAAGGAGAGGTAGTAACATGGCGAGATACAGTCATTTTAGTTTTCGGTCAATTTCGCTGAACACCTTCGTGTTCAATATGTATCGAATCAGACTGGTGCCGGTGGGGCACAATTTTACCAACAAGAGGGAGAGAAAATAGAGAGACTCTCATAGAGAGTGAGAGTCGTCCGCAATCTAGACGAGCCATTCGGTACACGTATGACATGTAGATAGAGAGAGAAAGAAAGGGTGGAGAGAGAGAGAGAGACGTGTACGAAAATAGGTCATTTAGTGCGCTCACAACACAGAACAGCAAAGGTCGGGTAACATGCAGATATAGACAGAGGGGAGACATATATCCGTACGTTACACACACACAAACTCAGACAGGGAAGACGGCACATGTGTTACACATATACAAGACATTCACAACAAGACAGGAAACAATTGTTAGTCTACAACATCTATTTTTATATATATCCTACGTATCTTTACTATCCTATTTATCTACGTGCTTAGCTCTTTCTGCCCTTCCCCCCTTTTCCTCCTCGTTTGTCACGCCTGCGAGCGTTCCCAATTACCAATACTCACACCTCCGTTGGCTGATCGGAAATTAACCTGGTCATGCTAGTTACCCATGGTCGGATCTTAAACCATTTTTCTGTTCCCTCCTTTGGTGGGAAGTTCTCCAGGCTGAGGCAACGGCAAGTATTGATCGGGAAAGCAGTCGGACAGCTTGGCTATATCTGTAAGAGTGTGAGAAAAGGGGGGCAGTGCATTTTGAACATCGGCAACATTTCTAACTTCCTAGGCTGGTGGTGCCGTGGCAACCCTTACCCGTACAGTTTTTCTTTTGTCCTTTCCCTACCTAGTCAAAACGTCCAGTCATTTCATCTAACGCGTCGTTTCTAGTCAATTTTATTTTTGTCATTCAGTACCTGTCCAGTCTCTATGTCAGTCCATCCTCCCATTGCTATGCTCTAAGGAGGAACAGTCATGTTCAAGTCTACGTCTTTTTTAAAAACTTTTATTTGTCCTAAGGACCATGCTCACATTCCCTTTTTCTTTTCTCTCATCGGCGGTTCGGTCGTCGTCCATCCATACATTAGCCAGTGTTCCGACGTGACCTGCAGAAGGGAGGAAAAAGAAGGGGTGGGGGGGCAACATTCAAAACCTCATCAACGTGCAGTAATCCGGAAACGCTTTACCTACCACATACTCGACCTATTTCCACGTAGTGTATTTCTCTACCATCACGGCGTTTAAGCCCAGATGGACCAGAGAGGTCAGACAGATAATCATTGACGATCTGTGCGACATGAGCTACTTGGTCGTAACCTCTTTTGATCGGGTACAAGGGTGGCGGTCAGGTGGCATTTCTGTGGTGTCGTTTTAGGGCTTCTAAAGCACCTTTCCGGCTGCCTGTCACACATAGTGTGGCTGCTAAATATCGGGTCCTTTTTAACCTTTAGCCTTCATCATACTTTCTCGTTGCTCATAGTAGTAATACATTCAAAACTCATTAATGCAATCCGCTACAACTATGCTTTTGTTTCCAGAATACCTTTAATAAAGAAGGTTGACACATAAATACAGGCCTACAACTCGGTGGGCTAGCCACGGAGCAGATTGGAACTGTGCATGGGAAGAACAAAGCTGGTGGCAGTTCATTGTATAAAAGTGCGGCAGTGCAATAAAATCATATTAAACTCTCCTACAGAGCAAGCATGATGCATGTCAGTAATTCATCTTTAATACGTTCATAAATACATCGTCCAATGATCATTCATTTATACCAATCCATTTTCCAACTCATAAACAGTACCCACCCTTAAGTCAATTCATTGTTCAAGCACATACTCAATATCCTTCATATTTACTTTCATTATCCAAACGTTATATATATCTCGGGGCAAAAAGCTTGCGCAATCAGGGTGCAACAAAGTTCATTAAAAACGTCACATTTTGTGTCGGCGCCATTTTGGGTGGGGTCAGGCAAGTTCTAGCACAGTCAGAGTGTCTCTAGTCTCGCAAGGTTGGCCCAGAACTTTCCATTGGCAGTTCAGAAAGTCTCGTGCAATGTGGTTAACAGTCTAACAATATGGACCATGAGTCAAAGAGTGGGAAGGGCGGCAACAATTTTCCTACCGGGTCATTTCTGGTGTTCCTCCGGAACTGAACAAGCCTGTGCCGTGGCGGCATCTTAGCCATTTCCGATCCGAGTCTGGTGCCGGCAGGAGTAGCACCGATGTCGTGGTTCCCAGTGAAGGGGGCGGGGGCACCCATGCAGAGGGTCGGGGGCCCCCCGGCTCTTATAGAATCTTCAAGGTCGAGGAGAGGCGATATGGAGCGTGTGCCCGTCCTGGGCAGAGGACCTCTTTTTGATGTTGACCCTTAAGCGAAGAGGGTTGGGGTGTCGCTGGAAGCCTCCACCCGGAGGGAGGTGGGGGAGGGTCGTTCGCGGCACCTCCCCCTTCCAGCGACCCCGCGCCGTTCCCCGGCTCCATCGTTTTCGACATCGGCCGTGCCAGCCATTGATGATGGGGGGGGTGGTCGGCGGCTGAGGCAGGACAGCCCCCCCCCTTCCCTCGGCGACATGTGGCGGGACTACCTTCAACTCTCCAGGGAGCGTGGAATGTGGCAGGACTGCCTATACCTATGAAGGCAGGCAGTGAATTTGGCATGTGGCGGGACTATCTGATTTGCCGCCGTTCTTGCCTTGGCTTCGGCTCTGGACCAGCAGGCGATGGCATGCGGCGAATTTGAAATGTGGCGGGACTACTTGATTCGCCGCCGTTGTCGCCTTGGCGTCGGCCTTTGGCAAAAGCCGGATCGGGTGAGAGAGAGGGGTGGTCGGTGGCCGAGGCAAGACAGCCCCCTCTCCCCCCGCGGCCTGCAGGGCGGCAGAAGGGAGAAGACGGAGAGGTCCTTGTCATCCTTTTTGGACCGCCTGCCCAACATCGTCTCCTTCTGACCATGGGCAGGCGAGTCCCTCGTGCCTCCAGGCCTCGCCTTCCGGATGGGCGTAACCGCGGACCTGTTGCACTTCGGGAGCTTCCGGAATGGGGGTAGGTACCTATTGAGTTGTTTCTATTTCATGTGACCGTTATTTGGGCGGGGCGGGCAATGAGGCAGACATGTTGGGAACAGGAACAGGCAGTGAAGCCTAGCTACCTCGTGGCTATGTTCTGATATCGAATCTTTTTGCCATTTTACATTTCTTGTTACGAACTACTTCTAATGTTTCTTATTTTTGGTGAAGTCAAAAGCTCATCAGGGGGTTACTGACTTAGCCTGATTTCTTTTTATTTTTCTTTCTCTTCCTTAGCGTGTTTCGAGCTAAAGATTTCTGTTAGTAGGGAACGGTGATCACTTCATATTTTTATGTGTCCTTTTCACTAGGGGGGGTACATCTGGACGGACCAGACGAGTCCCCTCCAATAAATGGTCCGGGGTGGAACGAGATTTATCGATCAAAAGGGGAACATATATTCCTTCATTAGGGTATCATCCTGGACGGACCGAGCGATGTACTTCCACTTACTAGGGTAGCCTCCTGGACGGACCAGTCGGTCTATTTCTATTAAATGGCCCATGAGTAGAGAGCATATGTCCTCCATAAGAGTAGTCTCCTGGGCGGACCATGCGAGCTACCCCACAATAACCAACCAGTGGGGAGTGGGTAGGACTGACGAATTCACAAAGGGGCATAACCTACCCTTTTCTACTTGCAAAGACTAGACAGAGTGCTTCTATTTCACGTTGTTTGCAAATAGAAAATACCTCAAATGAAACAATTCCTGGAACAACAATGTCCAGGCAACCAACCAATCAGTGGGGAGAAAAACAGGCATGACGGATTACAACGGGGACAAATGTCTGCATTACCTGCCCTTCGCTATCCAAAAAGGAAGACAGAATATTTCTACTCGTCTCAGTTTGTAGACAGGGAAGATCTCAAAGAGCAACAATCGATTATTAATCGACTTCAAACAATTCAGTGGGGAGAAAAGTAGGCATGACGGATTACACCGGGGACAAAAGTCTGCATTACCTACCCTTCTCTATCTGCAAAGAGGGACGACGTTCCTATTCGCCGCTGTTTGCAAACAGAGAATGTCTCGTTCTCAAAAGAGAACCAATATGTCAAGTAGCCCTCAAAGCTAAATGAACCAATGCCAGTATACAAATACCGGTTTTCAATACAAACAATCAGGTGGACAGAGCCACCCTACCAATCAGGCGTAAAAACACCCTACTTAATCTTACCCGGACCGGACCATACGGACAGTTCTTCGACTCCCTCCTCCAGCGCCCGATCGTTCTCTTACTCCATGTAGCATTCCTGTGGGATTCCAGTCAGGACAATAGGTCACTCAAGAGAGGTCCGTTCAGAATTGGTGAAGTTCTGTCGATCGGCAGCCGGGCTAGGGCCCTCTCAAGGCAGGTATACTCCGATCATTTTAGACGTTCACTTTTTCGTCTGGATCTCTCTTACCGAACCCTATGTCACTGATGGACCCCGCGTTGGGACGCCAATTGTTGAAGGTGAGCCCATAATTCTATCGATGCCCAGGCTGCTGGTGCAAACCGCCTCTTAGTTTCCATTCTGAATAGTTACCAAAATAAAGAGACGGGCGCTGGAAGCAGGAATCAAGAACAGAGTTTAATTCTCATGAGGAGAGCCAGTCATTTCGGACACGAAACACAGTGTCTTTCGGGAGGTGCTCTAACAAGTGAGCGTGAGACTCCGGCTTTTATACATTTGCAGAACATTTGATGATACAATCAGGTCAATGTGTCGCAAAAGGAATACATTCCTATAATCCTCGTGATAATCCTACTCCAAATACGTTCACAATGGGGACCCTTGACCTGCTGATAAGAGGGCAGGGCGATCGTGCAACTGAGTGTGTCGTAGGATGTGTGCGCCTGATCATGGCCCAGGGGGTGGGGTGGCTAGGCATACAATAAGGGCAGTAAATGATATCTCCTGGCTTAGGCGATGGCCTCGGACATGTGTGGTCAGCCGAACTCGGGGGAAGGGGTCATCAAAGGAGTGGTATTCATGCCTGCGTGGACAATCAAGTGCGGAGGGAGGGCTTGTCAATAAAGGAGGCATTCATGGAAGGGAAGGAGGTGCTGGTCAGGCGCAGCCGTGATTCTCAAGGACAGGGCTTTGCGAAAGAAGAGGGTTTATGACTTGCTCATATGAGGAGAAGGAGGGTGGGTCAGGGTGCATGCAGGGCCAGAGTCGCGCAGAGAGAGAGAGAGAGAGAGAGAGAGAGATTTTATGACCTGTACATGAGAGAACAGGGGCAGTCAGATACAACTGGGGGGGCTATGTCAGCTGAGGCGAAGGATGACTCTTCAAGAGGGAAATGGGGGGGGGGTGCCTGGGTCAAGCAGGAGAGTTGCCTTTCATAGCAGGGTCGCGCAGAGTGCTGGGTTTCATGGTCTACATATGTGAGAGTGGGAGGGAGGGGGGTGCTCAAATGCGCGCAGGAGGGAAGCCAGTGATTCTAACGAGTGGGCAAGAGGCCAGGGTGCCTAAAAATGGCTGTCATGTACACATGGGTACAGGCCTTTGCGGGCTGAGGGATGCAGTCAATGCTCTACAATATTCATGGTGCGTGCAGGGAGGGGAGTGGGAAAAAGGGAAATGAACGTAGCCTATGTACATCAATACTACTTATTTTCTACACCAGATGCTGTCCCCCTGGATCTTTTTAAGTCCAATGTTAGTCTGTGGGCACCCATTTTATTGAATGTTTTTAAAGCTGTAGTGGTCGGCCATATCCCTGGCACATGGAAGGAGGCAACTGTAGTGCCAATCTTTAAGAAGGGTAATAGGTCTGATCCACGCTGTTACCGCCCGATCTCCTTAATAGATGCCTCATGTAAAATCTTGGGTAGGGTAATCTTGGCGAGATTAGAAAGTTGGGCAGATTCTACCGGATTTATAGTTGACTCCCAGTATGGTTTTAGACGTGGAAAGGGTACAAATGAGCAGTGCCTTAATTTGGCACTTATTTTGGGCAAGTACATGAAGGCCAAAAAATCTCCTGTACATCTGGCCTTCATGGACTTGACAAGCGCCTTCGATACTGTCTGCAGGCATAAGTTGTGGAGGATGATGAGAGACATGGGCTTTGAGGAACCTTTAGTCACACTGCTCCGTAGGTTACATGAAGCAACAAATGTATCCATTAGATTTGGCACTGAAGGGGAAATAACGAAATCGATACCTTCAACTGAAGGTGTGCGTCAAGGATGCATCTTGGCGCCTTTCCTCTTCTTGGTCTATACAAATGGTTTAGAACAGTACCTATTAAATCAGGGTTGTGACTTCCCAAAAATTAATGGTAAAAGCATTCCCATGCTTTCTTATGCAGACGATACTGTCCTAATGACATTGACAGGAAACAGCATGCAAGTGTGTTTAGATGCCTTTAACACATTCATGCTTGATCTCGATCTAAAGGTAAATTTTGAAAAATCCTTTGTAATGTCTTGTGGCCCTAAGGGGTCAACCATTAGGAAGTTTGTGGTAAACAACCGCATAATTGGGAAAGTGGGAAATTTCAACTACCTTGGTAATCTGTTTGATAGTAAACTAAGTTGGACACCAGTAATGAAGGTCCGAGCACAGAATATGACAAGGGCGATTGAAGGTATTTTTCGCTTCTGTAGCAAATTGGGGCAAAAGCACATCATGCATCTCAGAACCCTTTATACCTCAAAATGTTTATCTGTAGCCACTTACGGGGCAGGGGTGTGGGGGACTGAAACGCCAGCTGTGATACAGGTGGTGGAAAATAACTTTATAAAAAGGGTCCTATCAGTTCCAAAAAGTTCTTCAAACACTTTCTGCCACAATGAAATCGGTATGGTTAGTGTTTCCGACACAATCCGTTTGTCCCCTTTATTGTTATGGGGTAAAATTTGGCAATCTGAAGACCTGCAACTTACTAAGGATATTATCACTGATTGCTCGGCTTTAGAAAACTCAAAACAGATTCCCTGGTTGTCTTATGTTTGTAACATGTTGAATAAAATTGGACTTAGTTCTTATTTTGACAACCCTGAAAAAATCGAGGGGAATTATAAGGTGGACATAAAGGCAAAGTATCTGAAGTCACTGAACCAGCAGTCTATGGATAATGTTATTGATAATGGTATTACTAACGCCTGTAAACCCCAACCACAGTTCTATCTAAAATTTACCCTTAACGTGCAATGGCGTTTCCTTTTAACAAGGTTTAGACTGGAGATTCTCCATTTTTTATTTGCATTTCCGAAACAAGGGGGTTGGTGTGAGAGGCTGCCCCCTTGTCCTTGTAATAACAGGGATAGGCAAAGTACTTTACATCTGGTCCTTTTTTGCTCCTTGTATAAGGAGCCAAGACTCCGGTTTATTAAACCAATCCTGAACGGGAGACAACCTTGCACTTATAAGGAAGGGTACGAATATTTGTCATCACTATCCTCTGTAGAAATCTGCTGTTCTATGTTAAATTTCATTAGAATCTCACTAAAGATTAGGAAGAACTATGGGTAGTACCACATATATAGAAATTTCTTATCTGAAAATCATGTTCTGTATATTCTTTTATTGTTATCATCATGTCTTTTTAAAAAATTATTTGGTATAATTGTGCTTAATTTAGTATACCTTTTAAACACTATGAGGCAAGATGAATTGTATGTTCATTACTTTTATGATTCATTTTATGTATCGAATAAAGTTTTTGAAACGAAACGAAACAATAAGGCCCTTGGCTTTTCAGTTAACCAACCTACCACAGGGAGGGCCAGGCGCAAACACCTGTGGAGACCCAGGATACCCTAGGTGATGATAGTGCATTTTACACATACACATATCATAACATTTGTTCTGAAAGTTGGAAGTGCATTGACTGATCCTTATATTGGAGGCAGGAGCTTCACCCCTGGAGCCGTCACACATTAAGCAGTGCTCTAGCAACACCTTGATTTCTACGGGTGCTCACGTTTCTAAGTACTGTCTTTGTGAGCACATATGTGAGACTTCCCAAAACCAGCATTTGTTTCATGCTCATACTAAGCAATTTTCTGAAACGTGACAACATGTGTAGCTGGAAGGCCCTTCACAAAGGCCGGCTGGTCATCTTTCTGTTGCTTAGGGCTATATTTGTGACAGACTTGTTCTAATGAGGTGATATAATTGCACAGATAGTGCTAACATGTAAAAATGCCAAAATAATGAAGTAATGTTAACAGAAAATATGCCACATTATGCTTCATAATTTTCCTTTCCTTGCAGCATAATTCAGTCAACCCTGCTGCATAATTTCATCCCCACTACCACATTATTCCAGTGGCTCTGTCATCCTCTCTGTGTGCGGTATGAATAAAGATGGTGTGCGGGCGTCCAAGTGCACATCTTAGAGGGAACACAAGTTGGTAGTTATAGATCAAATCAAACTTCCAGGAGGTTAATGCTGTGTTTCCACTGTGTAGCTGCTTTAGAATCGGCAGCTTGCCTGGACACAGATTTGAATCAGCTACCTCCCATCTATCCTCCAATTGCTGGCTAAATGGGTCTGGATCCCTTTCAAAGCTATGAACCTTGTTCAACGGGTAACATAGTTATTATTGTATAGCACACTATGCAGATACACTGTACTTAGCTACTTAACCTACATCAGAAGACGGTGGATGGGTAGAAAGAAAAGGAATGGTTCAATGGGGCTGATAAATTGACAACACAATTGGTAGAAATGCCATGTTTACACAGATGTACCCAGTGAACATATGGTGTGTGGGCTGGTAAGGCGCAAGGGGTGTATAGAGTTATCTGTGGTGCTTTCCCTCTGTTTGATGGTGTACACTTTCAGGAAACGCTTGCATGCAGAAGAACCTGCTAGGCCACTGGGACAGACATTCTGGTCAATAGGTCCCTGTAGGTCAAAGATCTTGAACCTGGTTGTGGTGTGCAGTGGTTTAGATACAGACACGAGGTTGTGGTGAGCTGAGCTTGGTCGGCCTGAGTGCGGTGAACAAGAAGAGATTTGCAGAGTGGTTGGAAGTGAAAGCAAATGTACTGCCTTGTAAACCTTGGTGCAGAGCTTGCCCAGTGACCCCCAGCTGAGTGACAGCAAGCTTACTGCCAATAGGCATACGTCTGTGTGTGTCTGGGCAGTCTCTTTATAGGATCCTCTAAACAAAAGAAACGAGTCAATCTTTGTGGATCCCCTTATGTACATTGATGTAAATTTACACCCCTCACCTCAGCAGGCTCTCTGAAGCAGCCTGTCAGCCACTAGTTTAGACCTGCACAGAGACCTCATCTGGAATAAACTAAAAATGCATAGACAAGTGCCTATGCGCCTCACAGTTAAGGCAGGGAGCATGGCGCTACCTTGGGTATGGTTTAGTGGCTTTGTACAGTAGTTTGTGTTTGTGCTCCACATTAGGTCTTTGTAAGACTAATCTAAGTTTATTGAGATATATTTCTTCCTCTGTTGCTCCAATCATTCCACAAAAGTCCAGTTCAGTTGAGCACTGGTTGTAAGTCATACTAGCAAAGTGATCCGGCACGTTTGCAGGTATAAACTGCGTCTCACACTAGTTTTCAATTCATTTTTAAGACATTTTTTGTAATTAAACAAAATACATTTCTAAAACGTCGGAATCAGTAAGTCCGTAAGAACTCAGGAGCTGAAAAACAGATTACCTCCTCGTTAGTCTTCCTCGCCACATGATTTACATAGTGAGCTTTAGCTCCACAACAGAACCCTCCAAAGCAAAAAGAAAAAACCTCCCACCCCCTCCCAACATGGCCGACCAGTCCCACCTGACCTCTATAAGAGGCGGACCGGCCCAACCAACAGCCTGTTTTTTTTGTTCTGCGCGATTCTCTCCAGAGGCGCTGTTCAGGTAAGATGGGCCGGCGTGAGCTGGCCCTTGGGTTTTAGGGTTGAGGACCTGCTCTAGCGGTCCCTGGTGCCTTATGCCTAAAAATCCCCCCCCCTCTTCCTTCCCCCGGTCCTATGGGGCCGGTTAGGTGCTGCTCTAGCGTGCCATGGGTTTACAGGGGGGGTGGCGGCCGGGGAGATAGGGTGTTGGTACATTCCCGTGCTCTCCCCAGGTCGTTACTAATGGGCCCTGGCCACTAAGTGGACTTTGGGTCCGGCGCTGGGGGTTCTCCTGTGTGTATGCTGGGGCCCCGGTTACCTTTGAAACGCCTGGCGTGGGTCCTTGGGGCTCGCGCTGTTCTAGCAGTGGATATGGACCTGATATTGCTCGTCCCGATGCCAATTCGCTCTTTAGGGCTCCTCATCGCATTGGCTCCACTTTCACCACTTTCTCCATGCAGCGCGTTTCCCTGGTACTCCTGTCTACTGAAGATTGCTCAGTGGTAGTGCGCATACTTTACATGTGGGAGGCACCGGGTTCTATCCCCGGCATCTCCAGCCTTTTGCCATTCACGCATCACCGTGGGTGGCCCCGGAGTCTTTTCCGCTTCCCGGCCATGCCCCTGTGACCTGGGGTCTGCCGGCGTGTATCGAGCCTCACCTGACGAAAACCTGGTCAGTATTAATATTCCGAGGGATACAATTGCGGGCTCGTTCCTACCTCAGCGGCGGGCCCTCGGGGGTCCTGTGGGCCGGGTCCAGGTATGTGACTGCAGCCTCGGGGCTCGGCGCTGGTCGCTTCCGCCTCCGGACGGGAATTTCAGGATTCCCTAGGTCCCGCGGCTGTTTGCTGTGCTGGGGTTGGCTGGGGGGTTTCCCGCCTCTTGGGGGCGGGGCTTCGCTCGGCCTGGTGCAGCCGGTGTAGCGGCCGGGGCTGTGGGGTGCTCTTACGGGCGGCAGGCACGGCGGCTCGCGGAGCGGTGCAGACGCCCTGAGGGTACAAGGAGCTCGCAGGTAAGGCTTATGCCGTTGGTGGGTCTGCCCCCACGAAGGATCCGTTCCTGCATGTGCAGTGTTGTTTGTTTTGCTAATCCTCCGGCCCCCTCCGCTAGTGTCTGCCGTCCTCGGGCGGCTCTGCTGTTGCACAGATTTGTCCCCGGCGCCTGGGGCGCGTTCAGGAGGGCACAGCTGGTCCGGTTGTCATCCTGGGGGCCCGTGTTTCCCCCGAGGACTGTGGCTGGAGCGTGGAGCCAGATTGATGGCTCAGTGGACTGATGCGTCCACTACAGAGGAGTGGAGGTGGCCTAACGCCTAGGGCGCTCGACCTCGGTCCAGGAGAAGCCGGGTTCGAGTCTCGGCAATGACGCTCACATTCTGGGCATTTCACCTCATACATGTTCGACCTCATAAAGTCCTGGCCATCGGCGGAGCCTTCCCTTTCCTGAGGTGCTCGCTTCGGCTGCATTTTTTTTACTCCAGGGGAATAGTGTACTGAGGTGCGATGCTCAGAGGTTGTTCTTGTACCTTTGGTGCGGACAGCCCTCACAGGCCAGGGTTCGAATCCTGCCATGGCTGTGGAGCTCTCCCATGGTGGTTTGGCCCGGGTACCGGGGTCGGTCCCCTGCCGCGGCGGGTCTTCAGTTCATGGAGTGCCATGGCCCGGTTTTTTCCTCGCCTCGGTGCCTTTCCCACTCGTGGCCTCCCATTCTGCTTCTCTGGGCAATGGCGTGTTTTTATCGCATGCACGGCCCCACGAGGCTTAGGTTGCCTTGCCTCCATCTGAGGGGTGTCCGGGGGGGTCGTCTCACTGGGTGTGCCAGAGGGTACCCCTGCGGCATTGGGCCGTTCCGCCCTGTAGGCGCCTGGTCTCGTTCGCTCTCAGTAAATGAGCTGGGTCGGGCCTGGTTGGTCCCTGGATGGGAGTCGGCCTGGGAATACCGGGTGCGGTGGGCTTTAGGCATTCATACCGGCGCCGTGAGGCCCTTAGGGGGTGTTGTGCGCTTTTCTTGGGTCGCTTACACGACGGAAGTTTTAGCGTGGCCCCTGTGCTGGGTGGTCACGCGCCAGGTTGTGGAGAAGTGTGGCTCAATGGTTAGTGCGGCAGACCCTGATGCAGAGGTCTAGCCCGGGACCAGGGTTCAATTCCCCGCCTCGCCGGGTCTTGGGCTCATTAATTCCACCGGCCTGATTATCCTCGCCTCGGTGCCTATTCCTGCCATGGAGTCCCACTCTGCAGCTCGGGGCAATAGCTTGCTTCATCTCCATGTCGGGCCCCACATCGCTAAGGATGCCTGGCCTCCTCCTTGTGGATGCCCAGGAGTGGACGCCTCACAGGGAAAGCCTGGATGGGTTCCACGGCGGTATTTTACATCCCTAGGGGTGAGGGCGTCTCGCCTTCTCTTGGGTGGGGCCCTTTGACATTCCCCCCGGATTTCGGGGTGTCAGCCTTCACGTGGGGCTGGGCTTCCGGGCCCAGGTTTTCGGGTGCTCGCTTCGGCAGCACATTTACTGAAATTGGCTTTTCCCTGTCTGGTGCGGCCGCTCCCGTTTTTTTTCGCCCCTTGATCCTGGCTTTCGGCCATCTCCCTCCCTGGGATTCCGGGGGGTGGGGAGGGGGGGCTGTCGCCTCCGTTGCGTCCCTTCTTGGGACGTTGCTTTCATGGGCCCTTTGGGCTTCCTGGCCGGTGTCCAGTCTTGCGGTTTTCCGCGGGATCCGCCTTCTCGGAAGGTTGGGGTACCTTCTCCTTCCCTTGTCTCGCCTGTGTTTTTTTTCCTGGGCCTGTGGGTGGGGACTGTGCTCCTGGCCCGCCTGGTGGAGCTTCTTCGCCGGGTGGGGGCCTGGGTGTTCCCTGTATGGACGTATGGTTCTTCTCGGCCTCGTCGTTTTCGTGGGTGAGGCGTCTCGTCAGGTGGTGTCTCTCCTCCGTCGGCTCCCTGCACTATGTGCGGTGGTCCCTCCGGCCCCCGTATCGGGCTTGTCCTCCTTCGGGGGTCGTGTGCCTGGTCACGGTTCTTCCCTCTGGTTCTTTCGGGGGGGTTTGGCCGGGGCGTTTGGGGGTCGTGGGGATCTCCGGCAGTCTCGCAGCTCCTCGTGCTTCAGGGGTTGCTGGCAGTCCTCCTGGCCTGCCGTCTTTTGCACCAGTGCTTCGGGGGTCGGTCGACCTGGCGCATGTCCTGTCCCTTCGGGCTGTCTTTCCCCCGGGGTCCGACTTGGTGGAAGCGATTCGACTGTGTCGGTCCTGGCCTTCGTTGCCTGGTCTCGCCCTGACCCCGGTTGTGTTTCGGCGCCTGGGGCATCGACTCGGTCTGCCTCCGGTGGCTCTGTTCACGGAGGGGGTCTCGGCCCTCCTGCCCAGGTTCTGGTCTCTCCGCCCGGGTCCTGGTGGTTGCCCTGTCTTTCGCTTGACCTTTTCGGTCTACTGTACGCGTTTCCCCCGTGCCCTCTGTTATCGCGGGTCCTCTGCTGGATTCGCTTGGGTGCTCGCATCGGCAGCACATACACTAACTTTGGAACGATACTCTGATGATTTGCGTGGCCCCTGCGCAAGGTTGACACGCGTTTTCGTACAGCGTTCCGTATTGGCTGGGCCGGGGTGCTCCTGGGTGCTCGCTTCGGCTGCGATTGGACTACTGTTGGGACGTTACGGTGCTGTTTGACATGGCCCCGGCGCATGGTTGGCACGCGCATTCGGGTGGCGTTCCTGTTTGATTCCCGGCGGGGTCCGCCGCCCCTGGTACCCTCTCCTTTTGCGAGCTGGCGGTTCAGGCCTACGGGCGGATCCCGGTCCTTCCCGTTCCGTGGTTGGTCCGGTGTCGGTGTTGGCCGGCTCCTTCGGCTGGCCTGACTCCGTCTGCAGGTCTGATTCTGGCGCGTTGTGATGCCCGCGCCTCCGTGGACCCCTTGCGGGTCTTGGATTTCCCGGCTATGGGGTTTCCCTTGGGCGTGGCTCCTTCTTCCCGGGGGGCCCGAGTGGCTGCCTTGCGGGCCTTCCGCAGTCCGGTGTTCGACGGGCTGGTTTCCCTGGTGGCTCGCTTGGCTCTGGAGTTTGTTTCTCCGTCGCCCTCGGGCGGTCTGCCTGTCCCCCCCTTGGGTTCTCTCTCTCGTTCTACGAGCTCTTCAGGGTCCGCCCTTGGTGCCCCTGGCCTCGGTGGCTTTGCGGTTCCTCACCTTTTCGGTGGGTTTATTCTTGGTGGCAGGGGTGTCTGCTGGGCGGAGGGGCGTGCGGGGGTCGTGCCTCCGCTCCCCTCCCTTCTTGCGGGTTTTGCCGGGCGGGTTGTCCCTCCGGCGTGTCCCCCGTTTCCTTCCCGGGGTTCCTTCCCTGGTGTCCCTGGCTCGGGTGGTGTCTTTACCGCCTTTCCCTGCCGACGAGGTTCCTCTCGTGTCCGTGCAGGTTGTCCGGTGTGCGGTTTTGGTTTCTCTTGACCGCTCGTCTTCCCTTTCCCGGTGGGATGGCCTGTTTGTGTCTTTTGGGCCCGGTTCGTTCGGGCCTCTAGCCCTCTCTTTCCACCTTGGTTCGCTGGCTTACACAGGCTATCGTCCTTCCCTACGCTTCGCTGGGTTCGGTGGATCCGGCGGGGGTCCAGGGTCGGTCCACGGGGTGTGGCTCTGTGTCCTGGGCCCCCTTCAGGGGTGTCTCCTCTGTGGAGTTGTTCTCGGGCTTCGTCCTGGTCGTCCCCCGCCTTGTTCGTTGGTCTCTAGCAGTCCCGGGGGGACTTCGCTGGGGCCGTTCTGAGTGCTGGAGCTGCGGCTCCTGGTTGGCCTTCTTTTCCTTGAGGTCTTGATTTCAGGTTTCCTGTGATCCCTGTTTTCTTTTCATTTATTCAACCTTGTGTTGGTTTCTCTGCATCACCGTGTGGTGTTGTTCTTATGGTGGTCAATGAAGCCTTGTTGGCTTGGGTATTTGCTCACTATGTAAATCATGTGGCGAGGAAGACTAACGAGGAGGTAATGCCCCGGTTACTTACCGGTAATCTTCATTACTCCGAGTATAGTCTTCCTCGCCACATGAGTTCCCTCCCCCCCTCCCTGTCTGGCTATCGGCTTCATTGTTTGCTTGGTAGATCAGGCTGTTGGTTGGGCCGGTCCGCCTCTTATAGAGGTCAGGTGGGACTGGTCGGCCATGTTGGGAGGGGGTGGGAGGTTTTTTCTTTTTGCTTTGGAGGGTTCTGTTGTGGAGCTAAAGCTCACTATGTAAATCATGTGGCGAGGAAGACTATACTCGGAGTAATGAAGATTACCGGTAAGTAACCGGGGCATTACCCCCTAGTCTCTCAGTTGTGAAATACCGTAAAACTGTAAAACTGTTACCATTTTATTAACATTTTAATAAATCTCAATTGTACTGTATAAAATTATAATATCATTGGGTTGGCCTCATAGGCCCTATGGCTACTGCAGTCGTCATTATGCTTGGGTGGGAGCATGTGTGGGATTCAAATGTTGTTTATCTGGATCGAGTTCTGGTGCCATGCTTGAGGGCCAGAGAAGTAGAGATATACACAGGGTAGCCAGACTAACCCACATTGATCCTGGGCAAATTTACAAATACACAAAGCAGGGGTTCCTGAGGGTCAGATGCACCTATTCCCATTTAAATCCTCAATAATATTATTAGCCATCTGGAATATGTGTTTCAAAATATATAATTTGTACAACTATTGCAAAACCCCGGTGTGATAAAATGCATCGATCTGGTTCATCATAGTGTCCAAAACATGAGAAAAAAAGTTTTCAATATATTTAATCAAAGATTCAACATAATTTATCACATACAATCTTCCGAACATCTTCATTACAGGAATTGGTCTAATAGATTCAACATTTATCACGCATCTTGCAGTCCTTATATACATATTTATACAGTCAAGGGTATTGCTGAACCGGCCCTCTTAACACCGTTAGTGGAAACCAATAATAAACCCGGCTGCGGCAGGCTGAACAATTGCTATACACTTAAGGAAGCTTAATCAAGCTAGCATAGTCGGCCCTAAACCACTAGATGAGCAGAAGGAACTACAGCATTCAGTGGGCTCTGGTTTTATCCATCCAATTAATTCGAATGAAAAAGAGGCAGTTTTTATTGTAAATTGTGTTGCACCTAAATGTTTTTCTAAAACTCTAACGGCTGAGGGGGTTCAGCTCTCAACCGTCCCTCTTTCATTTTGAAAGATCTGTGACCCCGCTTAGATGGAATGTTGCAGGTAACAGGCCAAAGCTGGGTGATACGGATTGGGGTACTTTGGTAGATTCAATCAATCATGGGTTTGTATAGCGCAAGCTACTCACCGGAACGGGTCTCAAGGTGCGGTGGTGGAGTGGGGTAGGCGAGAGGGGGGGTTCTGCCGATCCTACAGGATCACTGAGTTTCATCGAAGAGCCAGGCCTTGAGGTCCTTTAGGAATTTGAGGAGCGTTGCAGCTTTTCAGAGGTTGAGAGGGAGGGAGTTCCATGCCTTGGCCGCGAGGAGGGAGAAGGAGCACCCTCCTGTTCTGCTCTTCTTGATCCGAGGTACAGCTGCGAGGGAGAGCTGGGCTAAGTGTAGAGAGGGCTGGGGATCGTGGAACACGTGGCAGTGGTTCAGGTTGGCGGGCCTGGTGTTGAGGACGGTCTTGTGTGCGTGAGTGAGAAGCTTAACGGTGATTCTTTTCTCGACGGTTAGCCAATACAGGGTCCGTAGGTGTTGGCTGATGTGGCAGTGGCGTGTTAGGTTAATTACTTGTCTAGCAGCAGCATTCTGGAGTTTGCGGTGAGGTTCTTGTTGATCCCAGCATAGAGTGCGTTGCTGTAGTCCAGTCTACTGCTGATGAGGGCATGTGTGACCATTTTCCTGTGTTCGGGAGGGATTCACTTGAAGGTCTTGCAGAGTAGGCGGAGGGTGTGGAAGCAGGAGTAGGTGATAGAGTTGACCTGTTGGTCCATTTTGAGTTTGGAGTCCAGGATGATCCTGAGGTTGCATACGTGGCCAGTGGGGGCTGGTGGGTACCCGAGGGCGGGTGGCCACCAGGTGTCATTCAAGATGTCAGGGTGTGGGCCAATGATGGGTATCTCTGTTTTGTCTGTGATGAGTTGAAGGCAGCTGCTCTTCATACATCTGGGAATGCCATCCATTCCGTCTTCAAAGTTGCTTTTGGTGATGTCGGGTTCATTGGATAGGGAGAGGATGAGTTGGGTGTTGATTGCGTATGATGTAATGTTGAGTCTGTGTGATCTGACGATGGCTGAGAGCAGGACCATGTATATGTTGAACAGGGTCGGACTGATATAGGATCCTTCTGGGACTCCGCAGGTGGTTGGTTCTGAGCAGAATGGAAGGAGTCTGACTTGTTGCGTTCTGCCGGGGAGTAAAGAGAGGATCCAGTCTAGGGCCTTGTTCCGGATTCCCGCGTCGTGGAGTCTGCGGGCTAGGGTGCAGTGAGAGACGGTGTCAAAGGCAACAGAGACAAGGAGGATGAGGACCACAGTCTCTCTTCTGTCAGGGAGGGTGCAGATGTCGTCTGTTACTACGAGGAGTGTGGTTTCTGTGTTGTGGTTCTTCCTGAAACCTGATTGGGAGGAGTCGAGGATGTTGTTCTCTTCGACGAAGGCAGCAAGTTGGCTGTTGACAGCTTTTTCCATGACTTTGGCTGGGTAAGGGAGTAGGGAAATCAGTCAGAACTTCTTGAGGTCGGTGGGTTCCACTGAAAGTATTTTCAGGAGAGGGTTTATCTTGGCGTGTTTCCAATGATCGGGGAAGGAGGCGGTCTTGAAGGAGCAGTTGATTATTCGTTGAAGTTCGGGGGCGATGATGTCTGCGGCTTTGCAGTAGATATGGTGGGGGCAGGGGCCCATGGGTGCCCCGGAGTGAGTGGTCTTCATTATTCTCAGAGTTTCTTCGATGCTGAAGGCGGTCCAGTTGTTAAGTGTTGGTTGCCTGCTGCTGGGAGTGGTGGAAGAGGGTTCCTCGTGGGTGTTGTTGACATTGATGTTGTCATAGATGGTCTTGATTTTGTGGTGGACGAAAGTGCTGAGTCTGTGACAGAGGTCCTGGGAGGGGGTGACGTCTGTGGACTCTCTGTTGGGTTAGGCAAACTCTTAGATGATGCTGAAGAGTTTCTTGCTGTTATGTGCGTTGTTGGAGATTCTGTCCTTAAGTGCTTCCTTCCTGGAGAGTCTGATGAGCTTGTGATGGGACGCGGTAGCTGTTTTGATGTTGTCAAGGTCTATCTGGGTTTTGGAGTTCCTCCGCAGTTTTATGAGACGTCTGCAGGTGCGTGTGGAGTCTTGGAACTCAGTGGAAAACCAGCTGGTGTGTATGTTTCAAGAAACCTGGGCTATCCGTGAGATATAGCGACAAGGTTATTGAAACTGCTATGTGTTAGCTAAAAAGTCAACAGCTGGCCGGCCTTCAGGTGGACTAAAAATATGAGTTTAGACGTCCCTGGTTTGCAGTGTAAAAACAATTGCCACCAGGTCTCCTGATATACTTGCCCTAAAAGTTTACCTTAAGGTCAAAAAATAATTTTTTTACTTAATGTTTAAGATAGAAGTTCTACACACTCTACGGAGTGTATCACTTTAAATTGTCTGAGGAATGTTATTAGTGCGCATAGCAGGGATTCGGCCTTATAATTGGGGGGGATTTCAATGCCATTTTTAAACCATCCCGATTACTTATGGAGGTGGCTAGGGAAGAAAATTATTATTGGGGCATCCCGGTTCTGCCAACTTCTCCCCCCAAAAAATCCCTCCAAATCAGACATACAAGTAGCAGATAATTCCATATCATTTGGTGTCCGTGATTGTAATGGTTGTACTCTTTCAGATCGTCTTGTCACTCCTATGTTTAAGAGAGGTTCCTAAAGTACTGAAGGACTGGGTTCTGCTAAGACCCAGCGGTGCCAGGGATAACACCTAAAACCTTCGTGGGTAACCTGTTCCGGCGTACAAATGACAGAGACACGGGACACTTCCTTCGGCGTCAAAGATTCGAGGTTTATTACTGCAGGGAACACAGAAGTCACAAGAAGTACAACATGTGTAGGTTCGAGGAGTCTGATTCAAATTGTATCTGTGGATCGCTCTTCTTATACAGTTTTCCAGCATAGGATAACATGGTGCACAAAGGTTTACAACTTGGTTCCCATCGTAAAAGTCATAAGGGGTCGCTTTCATGTATTCAGGGCCCGGAACATAATCACAGTAACATTTGGCAGTTCCCAACTGTAAAAGCACATCTTCCCACCATAAGTACATTCCAATCAGTAGTAAACGAATCGAGGAAGAGACAAAAACAGGTGCAGAGGAAGATGAGAACAGTGAGCAGATCGGAAAGGGTGTAAAAGGGGTGGTACCAGGAAACACGAGTTTCAGGCATCAAAGGGGACGTGCTTAATGAATGTACGACTAAGACAATAGAGCGGCACGGCAAGATGAGCCTCGAGCGGGGCCATCTGCCTTACAGTGCCATCCCCCTCATCATAAAGACACCTCCAAAGGAAACGTGTCTTCCGCAAGAGCTTGGGAATCCCAGGGTCGCGAAGCGGACAGCGTCCGTTCGCTGGCTACTTGAGGGCAAGAAACAAAATGGATGCCGTATCTGAGATGGAACCCGTGGGTTCAGATGAAGAAACCCACGAAACAAACAAACGGTTCAGGTTAGCACAGCGTAAACACGTACACCCACTAAACTCGTCATTTGCGGTTCATAGATACCAGACTCGACCATATTCGTGTGAGTCAAAAACACCACTTACAATTGTCACGGAACCTCAGACGCTCCTTTTGCCCTCATGTAGGCAAGCACTAGTCGGAATCATAATCGATCGCGATATTCATCAGACCATCCAGATGCTGCTGTAACATAATTCTATCCATCAATGCTTCCTTGGTAACAGGCGGCTGCCTTATACACGTCGTAGCACAGAGGCCACATAAAGCAGGGCCACACTGCACACAAAGACAACACGTGAACAGGAATGCTACAACAATCCCGATGATCATCAGAATCTACCAACCCCAAGTCGACATCAGGCCCCAAAACCACCCGAGTAGCGTCCAATCCCCTACGTCCACGTGTATGGACTCGGAGATCTTATGCAACTTCGAGATGGCTTGATAGACAGTCGGAGCGTTGTCTGGAATGAATACACAACAACTCGAATGGATCACTCTACATACTCCACCTCGATCTGCTAAGACAACGTCTAAAACCATACGATTTTGTAACGTCATCAACCTTTCCGCCTGAAGCTCTGCTGTAATGTTGCCAAGGGCACTGGCAGTGATATTAGCTGTCGATTCCACCACTCGAGTCAATTGTCTCAGGTTCCTGCTATTGATCATAGGACCCCAAAACGGAAAGAAACCCTTGAAAAAGTCTCCTGCCTCTTGACCGGCAGTGTCCTCTTCGCTAATCACGCCCCTCACAACTCTGGTCTTGTGGTAATCGGAGGCGACTGTAAAAGTCGGTGGCAACAAGTTTGCAATATAACAGGTGCCCGCAAAGTCAAGGGGCAACCACGTATATGCACGGTCATAACAGACAAAATACGTACCCTTGGCAGTCAGGAGAACAGGGGAAGAGAGCATTGGTAAGACATACGTCTCAGAGCAAACACTCTCTCCAAGGTGAGCCCTCTGATTTCGACCACGGCCATTTAGACAGAAATTACCAAGGTGGGGTACGACCCATATTGGAGACGAGCTCCTAAGCTGTCTCTCGCCCACGAGCGCACTATACTCAGCCTCACTAAGATCCCTATAGGCTCGCACCTCTTCCTCTGGGATAAGCGACGGCTCATAGATATCCCTATCTAAATCTGCAATCGCTATTGCCAAAGACTTATGGTACGGACCAGGACCAAAGTGTGGAGGACGTGGCTCTTGATTGGGGTAAGAATCTAGTACACTTCGAAACATTGTTTGCAATGCTCGGGCTGAACCCTGGGAACTATAAGGGAGGACCAAGTAAGGAATTCCCTTATCGGTGGTATGTGGCAATAACCCGCACACCCAACAATTGGTAATGTTCACCACTAACTGATGCTGATGAAGGAGCTGAATGAAAGAATTGTTCATGAATTCCGCACGTGTAACCTGCTCGTGTTGGGGTAAGATGTAGAAGGAATTGGGAGAAACAGTTGTAGTAAATTTAGGTTCAGGAGGAGGGGTAGGTGAGGCAGAAGGCAACAATGACTGTATCATGTAATACACCCCACCCACCAATAACGAAGAAACAGTTAAGAATAGAAGGAACACCTGAAACATGAAGCATTTTGTATGTGCGATTCTACGCAACTCGAATCTTCTAGCCTGAGCCTTTTCCATGTCCATCAGCTTCGAGAAAGCCATCCTCTAAAACCGTCCGCTACGTTTTTGACGCACTTCGTTCTGTGTAGCAATAGTCAATCCCCAGGAGTTCCTAGGAATCGACGGTCTCTGACCTAGTGTCAAGACCTACTAACCAGAAGGAAGTACCCGCGCGGCCTTACGGTCCACCCGGATGTAAGGTATCTTTAATCAACAATATGTACAAAATCTGCTAGCTGTGGAAGCAAAACACATATGTGGAAAAGACTCAGATTTACAAAAATCACAATTATATATATGTGTGTTCAACTGGTCAGTGATAATGGGGTAACATAGATGTCCAGGGGAGAGAGCAAATATTCAAATTTTATTAGTCTTTAGGGTTGGAGCGGAGAAAATATCGGCTTCTCCCAGGACGTGTCTGCTCGTCAAACAATTGGTCCGATGATAAGACAGAGTTCTGTTGATCAGTCAATTGTTCAGATCTTGAGTTTTGTGATGACAAATGTTCAACAGTATCGTTCTGCTGCACTGAGGTGTCTCCGACAGGCTTAGCGTCGCTAAAAGGGACAAAGTTCGGAGCAGCTTCGGTCTCAGACGATGCAATGCCCTTCTTCACCTACGAGTCTGCTGGTAAAGGTATAGGTACCTTTTTAGTATGGGTGGCATGCACCCAGTTTTTGCGTCCTTCCAAACGAACAGCAGTCCTCGTGGCAAGAAGAACTTGGTGGGGTCCAGTAAACCGAGGCTCAAGGTTGTGCTTCCGGCTGAAGTTTCTCGTCACCACCCAGTCTCCAGGCTGGAGCTG
This sequence comes from Lissotriton vulgaris, assembly GCF_964263255.1. Taxonomy (NCBI): domain Eukaryota; kingdom Metazoa; phylum Chordata; class Amphibia; order Caudata; family Salamandridae; genus Lissotriton; species Lissotriton vulgaris. The sequence continues at coordinate 100,201,944 of NC_141691.1, forward strand.
GTGGCCTGGACCCTCCGTCTGCGTCGGCAGTGCTTCAAAGACCTGTTGGTGAATTAACCTCAGTTTAGCAGTCAGATCATGAAGATAATCGATCAACATTGGGTACTCAAGATCAGAAAACACACCGAGTCTAGGGACCCTCCAAACATTTGCAGGGCGGCCGAACACAATCTCATAGGGGCAGAGCCCTACTCGGGAGTGTACAGTCGCCCTAGTTGACAGAAGAGCTAAGGGCAAAGCGTCAGGCCATGAAAGACCAGTCGTAGCCTGAACCTTCGCTAACTTCAGTTTGAGGGTGCCATTGTACACTTCAACCAAACCTGCTGACTGAGGATGATTGGCGCTATGGAATTTTTGTGTAATTCCAAGGCCCTTACACACATTCTTCATCACACTCCCCACACACTCACTTCCGTTATCAGACCATACAATTCGTGGCATTCCATACCGAGGAAAGTATTCCTTCAGTAGGATTTTTGCAGTGGACAGAGCAGTGTTGTCTTTGAGAGGGTAGGCTTCGATCCATCGGGAGAATGCGCAAACCACCACTAAAACGTACTTCAGGTTATTGCATCGCTCCATATGGATGAAGTCTAGCTGAATCACCTCAAAGGGACATGAAGGGGGAGCAAAATGGCCAGGGGGTGTAGGAGTTCCCTTACCAGGATTGTACAGCATGCATATCATACAATTCTTAACCAATCTCTCAGCACACTTAGTAATACCATCATTCTTCCACACAGGGGACAACAACTTGCAGATACCTTTTGCACTAATATGTGCCAAACCGTGTGCCATCGTCACAACAGCCAGCGCATACGCATCCGGCAACATCCACCTCTTATGTTCCGACAAATCAATCCAGCAGCCATTCACATCCAACTTTCCCGTACTCTCTTTCCACTTCGTCTTTTCAGTCTCAGTGGCCTCATTCTGAATCGCTTTCACACTCTCCATAGTGTCCTCACACATACCAGTTTCTGCAGGCCACCTTACCGAACTCGTCACATACATTTTAGTGCTAAGGTTCCGGGCAGTCTCCTTAGCAATCTCATCCGCAAACGCATTGCCATGACCAACATCATCCGTCACCTTACGGTGTGCACTGCATTTAATAATCGCCACCTGCTTAGGCAATGTAAGTGCATCCAAAAGATCATTCACGAGCTGTCCGTGCTGAATCTTCGTACCATGCGATGTCATGAAGTCTCTCTCTCGCCACAATCGTCCAAAACTATGCGCAAGACCAAACGCGTATTGACTATCAGTAAACACATTCACCCGCTTCCCTTTCGACCACACACACGCTCTAGTGAAGGCAATCAGCTCTGCCGCTTGTGCAGAATTCTGATTCAATCTCGCAGTCTCCACAACCGTACTCAATGTTACCACAGCATACGCAGTCGTCACATCACCATTCGACAACTTAAAAAACGACCCATCCACATACAGGGTCCCATCGGGATCTTCCAGTGGAGTATTTTTCAAATCAACACGACATTTTGTTTCCTCCTCAGTTCGTAAGTAGCAGTCGTGAGGCGCTACTTCGTCTGACTCCATACTGATCGGCAACAACGTTGCCGGGTTCAGGACATAACAGCGCTTTATCTGAATGTGACTTGCCAAAAGCGTCAATTCGTACCCAGACAACCTTGCACTCGTCAGATGTTGGGTTTTCGTACGATTCAAGAGAGTGTCAACTGCATGCAGAACCACCACCGTAAGCATATTATCCATGACTAATCCTGCAGATTGTCGGATGGACACCGCAGCTGCCGCCGTTGCTCTCAAACAACTCGGCAATGCTCCAGCTACTGGGTCCAAGGTCGAGGAAAAATATGCACATGGACGTTGCTTACCACCGAATTGTTGCGTCAAAACACTCAACGCACAACCTTCCCTCTCGTGAACGTATAGTGTAAACGGCTTACTGTAGTCAGGGGTACCTAACACAGGGGCCGAACACAACGCGTCACGCAGTTCAGAAAAACTTTTTTGACATTCTTCCGTCCATGGTAAAGGAGTTGGAACATCCTTACACGTAAGAGCTACCAATGGTTTCGCTAGCAATGAAAAATTTGGAATCCATTGCCTGCAGTATGACGTGATACCTAAAAAGGCAAGCACATCTCTCTGAGTTGTTGGCACAGTCATTCGAGCAATCGCTGCAATTCTCTCTGGGGTCAACCTTCTTCCCTCCTTTGACAATAAGTGACCTAGGTAGGTTACTTCTTGACAACAATATTGCAGTTTAGAAGGTGACACCTTGTGATGTAAGTCACAAAGGTGCTGCAACAACGACACCGTAGCAATTCTGCAAATGTCCTGAGTATCCGCAGCCACCAATAAGTCATCTACATATTGGATCAAGGCCGCACCGGCCGGCAACACAAACGCATCAAGTTGACTCTTCAAGGCTTGACTGTATATTGATGGACTCTCACAGTAGCCCTGAGGAGCACGTTTGAACCTAAAGCTGCGACCACCAAGAGAGAAACCGAAAAGGTCTCTACTTTCCTCAGCAATCGGAATGCTGAAGAATGCATTCTTCAGATCGATCACTGAGAACCACGATGCAGATGCTGGAATCAGAGTCAGTAGAGCCGTAATGTCAGGCACCACAGGGAACTGAGGAATCACAATTTTATTCACCTCCCGTAAATCAATAACAAAACGATAAACAGGAGGCTTAGATGGATCAGTACGCTTCAGAATGGGTAGCACAGGACTATTGCACACGTTTCCCCGAGTCTCCTCAATAACATCTTTCTCGATCAAATCGTAGATGATTGCTAACAGCGCTCGTTCACCATCAAGGGAGATACGATACTGGGGAAAACGTGGCAAACGCACATTAGATTTCAAGTGAACAACATAAGGGGAGATATCAAGCAGGCCCACGTCATTGGGACCTGTCGCCCACAAGGATGCAGGAAGAGAACTCAATTCCGGTGGAAGCTTGTCGAGGGACAAGTACATAGGAGAGATAACTTTCTCACCCAATGTAAGCTTTACCCCCGCAGGAGAGCAATACAAAGTCGCATACAGACGTTTCAGCAAATCCAGGCCTAAAAGATTCTCACCACAACCAGTAGTCAAAATCAAGGGAGCTTTCAGCTCACGAGGCCCAATTGTAAGGGGCAAAGGGCACAAAACCGGATTGCTAACAGGGGCGCCAGAGAATCCAACGGAAACATTTGTTAAGCCAGACAAAGGTGCGCCAGGGAGTTTCGAATGCATGATGGAACTTTTCGCTGCACCAGTGTCCCACAGAAAAGGCTCAACGACGCCCGAGGTGGCAACTGCGACGTAAGGCCCTCTCTGATCGACCGGAACTGATACTACTCCCTCTCTTTGTCTATGGCTATCCTAGTAATTACCGTCGTCAGTGTTGTGATCGACGTAATAATCGTCTACATTGTACTGAGCAGATCTGCTTTGCGATGATCCACGCTGATCAAAACAATTGTTAGAATCGGAAGAATTATTGGAAAGATCAGTTTGAACACCACGACCTCTACCACGTGATGCCTGTTGAGGACTGCTACGACCTCCTCTAGATGAGTTACCACTGTTTCGATCACGCAAGACTGGACAATCGAATTTCAGATGACCCTCGTTCCTACAATAGGCACACTGATTGTACCCCAATGAAGATCTCTCTGAAGAGGAATCATTTCGTGATTGTGACCTATTCGACTGAGACTGCGATCGATTCCGCTGTTGCAAATCATTCTGATTCGAACGTGGAGGATACGCTTGTTGCAACAACACTTTAGTTTTGAGCTCTTTCGTCTTCTTATCGGCACGATCATTTTCCTCTTTCTCTCTATTCTCATAATATTGGGCCGTAGCCAGTATTTGAGCAGAAGTAGAAACAGCCCACGCACTCTCAGAATTTCTTAATTTGTTGCTTAAGTCCGGCAACAAATTAGACACAAATTTGTCCACGAACAACCTCTGACCTCCCTCAGTGCCCATATCCTGACCACTATGATCGATGAATGCCTCCTCAAATCTCGTAAAGAAATCAGAGACACTCTCGTCCTTCTTCTGTTTGCAAGCGGACAACTTGTCCCAATTCACCTTCATAGCTGGCATAAGCGTCTTCATGAGGGTAATAATTCTCTGAGGAAGATCCGTAATTAACTGTTCGGGCTTAGCCCCACCAATTTGTAGTGTATCCGCCGCTATAAGAGCAGGCCAATCACCACCCAACTCTGCTACATGATTTTCTTGACGAATTTTCGCCCAAACTGGTTGCGGAACTACGTTACCAAACAACATATCGATGTCAGCGAGATTCATTATCGTAGCATCCACAAGCTGCGACAATTCCTTATAGTACCCTGCAGGATTTTTGCGAGGGTCAGGCAAAGATTGCTTTACCTGTAAAACTTCCGATCGTTTCCACGGAAGATGTATCCACACTCTCTGAAAATGTGGCAAGATCGGTGGAGCTCGAGTAGCATCACCCGGCATCCACACTGGTGGAACTTCGCGCATAGGATACTGACCAGGCGCTGTTGGCGATCCCTCAATATCTTCTACAAACAATGCTCGAGGCATTATAGAAGGACGAAAAGACAGCAACTGCTCGACAGCACGTCGAACATTGCTACCCACTATCATTCCGCTCGCAAACTGAAGCTGAAGATTAGTTAGAGCAGTCATTGTATCATCAGATGCATCAACCGATATTTGGTCACGCAAAACCTTGCACATCTCCTCAAACACGAACCTCTGTGTTGGTATATTGAACTGAGAGAACGTGTCAACCACCACACGTGGAGGATTCCTAAGGGGATATTTCATCCAAGCCATCGCCATATTGTATAGACAGTCACGTTCCCGACTACCGGGAAGCTGACTTCGTCTTTGGGGACCGTCGGAACCAGCAGACTCAAGAATCGGTCCAAGAGAATTGAAGAAGTTGGCAGCAACAGAAGGGACACGACGTCCGGTAGACGGGGTATTAGGGTAACACAACAGGGTAACAAGAGAAGTATCAGAAACAGAGGGAACAGCAGGAGAAACCAGAACAGTAGAGGCAGCGGGAGCAGGAGTATGAGGAAGTACAAGCGGAGGAGCAGTAGGGACAGAAGCAGGCAGAGGAGCAGGAACAGTAGGAGGTACAGGAACAGGAGCAGGTTGAGGAACAGGAACAGGGGGAACCACAGGAACTGCGGTACCCTGTACATACGGAGGTGGTGACTTCATAAGATAGGACATTAAGGGGTCCTCTGTAACTTCCTCCTTCTTATCCGTATCCGTCGGTAAAGCGGGGTAGCATTTATCTATAGACATGCGCTGCAATCTATCGAAAACTTCCTTTTCCTTTTCCTCCTTATCTCGCTGGAACTGCTCTGCGTTTCTTACCGTAGTAACAATACCTTCTCTCTTATTACGTTTGATCTGTTTGATTTCTCTCTGCTTGGCTTCTTTGCGCCACAACCGAAAGGAATCAAACATGGCCGGCCTTGCTTTTCTTTGGAACAATCTAGCTTCAAGATTATCTAAAATCGGAGTATCAAAACTACCATGAGGTGGCCAACTAAGGACACCGTCTTTCTTAGTGTATCGAACCCAACACTCATTAAAGGTAATCGGACCTAAGCCGTGTCGGCTGTACAACTCATAAGTTGGAGTTCCAATCGGAGGTATCGGACACGAGTCCTCCAATCGGGAATCCGCTCTACAACTTCTAAAGCAACTGAACAAAGTACTACGGCCAGGCATCGTGCACACTAACCGAGTTTCACAAACGTCAAGGGTTATAGGATCACAATATCCCTACAAAGAGCAAAACCCTCGGTTTTTGGCGACTGCAGACGCCAAATATCACAACAAAGAACAAAGTACCAAGAACCACAAATGCAATGGAACCATGCAACAACTAAGCACCCACAACAAAGGACTCTGGGAGCGACCCACAAATACTTAACTCAAAGATCAATGGCGTCACCAGGAAGGCCCGTCTATCGTCTCGCTGTACCAAGGTCTACGCCAGGCGCCAAAACAGGTCTACAGTCAGGGCAGCAGTCCGTCGCAGCCGTCATGAGGCGGGGATCTTCGCGGGAAAAGTCGTCGGGCCACTTGTTTCGACAACAGGATCGATGAAGCGGGGTGCACCTTCCCTCGGAGATTTCACACGAAGTTCCTCACGATCGTCGGGCTTTGGACCGGTACCACTGATGCAGCCCTACGTTGGGCGCCAACTGAAGGACTGAGTTCTGCTAAGACCCAGCGGTGCCAGGGATAACACCTAAAACCTTCGTGGGTAACCTGTTCCGGCGTACAAATGACAGAGACACAGGACACTTCCTTCGGCGTCAAAGATTCGAGGTTTATTACTGCAGGGAACACAGAAGTCACAAGAAGTACAACATGTGTAGGTTCGAGGAGTCTGATTCAAATTGTATCTGTGGATCGCTCTTCTTATACAGTTTTCCAGCATAGGATAACATGGTGCACAAAGGTTTACAACTTGGTTCCCATCGTAAAAGTCATAAGGGGTCGCTTTCATGTATTCAGGGCCCGGAACATAATCACAGTAACATTTGGCAGTTCCCAACTGTAAAAGCACATCTTCCCACCATAAGTACATTCCAATCAGTAGTAAACGAATCGAGGAAGAGACAAAAACAGGTGCAGAGGAAGATGAGAACAGTGAGCAGATCGGAAAGGGTGTAAAAGGGGTGGTACCAGGAAACACGAGTTGCAGGCATCAAAGGGGACGTGCTTAATGAATGTACGACTAAGACAATAGAGCGGCACGGCAAGATGAGCCTCGAGCGGGGCCATCTGCCTTACAGTGCCATCCCCCTCATCATAAAGACACCTCCAAAGGAAACGTGTCTTCCGCAAGAGCTTGGGAATCCCAGGGTCGCGAAGCGAACAGCGTCCGTTCGCTGGCTACTTGAGGGCAAGAAACAAAATGGATGCCGTATCTAAGATGGAACCCGTGGGTTCAGATGAAGAAACCCACGAAACAAACGAACGGTTCAGGTTAGCACAGCGTAAACACGTACACCCACTAAACTCGTCATTTGCGGTTCATAGATACCAGACTCGACCATATTCGTGTGAGTCAAAAACACCACTTACAATTGTCACGGAACCTCAGTACTAATGATTATATATTTATTGATGTTTATTTGTGGCCTGCACTGAAGGATATGACGGTACTAGATAGACAAGAGAGTGACCACAATCCTTTAGCTTTGAAGAGGCCATCATGCATGCCCTGAACATAGTAGCACCCATGTCAAGAGTTAAGATCAAAGCCAAAACATCTCGTGGTTCACATCAGCACTAAAAACTGAGAAACTCGGATGAAGAATTGTCGAACGGCACTGGAGGAAAACCCAAACTACCGAAGATCACATCAGATCTAAATTAATTTACTGTACCTATTTAAACAATATTAAACAAGCCAAAAATAAATATTTACCAACAAAGATTATTAAAGCCGCTCACCCCAGTAAAGAGCTATATAAAATAGCTGCGAGGAATAGGAATTCCTTTCGACCTCTTATACATACTCACATAATTAAAATCTGATAATTATGCCAAGGTTAGGTAGGGCTCCAATGATGAACTTCTAGAATTGTAGTAAAGAAAGGAGTTTGACAGGGGTGTGTTTTTGCTCCTACCTTGTTCTTAATTTTTATTAATGGATGTATAGCTTTTTTATCAAACCATACTAATGATTTCCCCTTCTTGGTGGGATATAATGTGCCAGCTCTCCTTTTCATAGATGACACTCTGCTAGTGTCAATGCATGAAAACGGTCTACACGTTCAGCTACATAGGTTCACTTATAGTTTGGTGTTAAATACGCAGAAAACAAAACTAATGATTTTTAATCCACATATGAGCTATCATCTGAAAATTACCCTAGGTGGGTGCCTCTTGGAGAGAGTCAGGGAATTTAATTATCTTGAAATTCAGACATCTGACTCTAGCTCCTGGTCGAAACAAATTGATAAAAGTGCTGCTTTACTTAATCATATTCCTGCAGCAACAAATGACGGAGGGAAGGCTGAATGAATCAAGCATTCACTCTTAGTCAAGAGATCTAGGTTAAATCCATCGCTCTTTTGCTGATTATGCCACCCCACTTTGGACCCAGCCATAATGCAAATCAGTCTTGACCCTGCTCCTCGTGGGAACAGTCCAGCACTAACCGCCCAGCCGAGCCCTCCCTCGACCAGAAACTAGCATCCTGGGACCGGTTTCAGGGTAACACCCCTCATCAGCCAGGCTGGCTTGACTCCAGTGGCACAGCGAGCAAGTGACCCACTTCTGGGCATACACATCCAACTTAGGGTGCAAAGTGCTGCAGGGGCAAATTACAAAGTCAGAGGACTAATGTAAGGCTATATCTTCTGACAAATTGAATTGCTGCTTATTTTTTAACATAGAGATTTGAGTTTAGAAAATCCTCTTACTTTGCATTCAGAGAAAGAAAAGGTGAGTGGATTATGTGACATTGTCACTGTGGTAGAGGAAGTGCATACGTAAAGGCTGTAGGATGTAATTTTATACGTAAAACACAATAAAATATAAGTACTTTAAATGAACTGCACATTCATCAGTTAGGAAAGCACAAATGAAACACTGTTTTGTAACTTTGAAGTGTGATGGAAACAAAGATTTAATAGGATCATAACAAATTAAGACACCTTACTTTGTGATGCGCAAATGATAAACATTCACTAAAACCTGATATCCACACATTAAAATGTGTGTGCTCTATTGCTATATCTAAGTAAAACTGTATGTCAGTGCAAATGTTGTGGCCACTTTAGTGGAAAATGTGCTGTCGGTAAATTACAGTGTGCCGCTACGTGATGGTTTAGGCCATTAAAAACTGACCTCCTCATGTCCATTAAAGCTAGGTAGAAAAAGAAAGTTTGTTGTTTTAAAAATTAGTTCGTGGGTCTAAAAAGTTTTGGGAGCACAGATCTAAAGAAAGTTCCAGCACTGAACCAGAGACTAGTACACGTACTACATGTGCTGTATCGCATATATCGCCATAGAGTTACATTGATGGATGCAAACTTTGAATCATTTTTTCATTAGACTATAGATCTCATCTGTTTCATTAAGGTCTAAAGTGACTGTCTTTAATTTCTGAATCATTCTGGCTTAAGTAACAGCAAGTTTCAATACTATTGATCCCCCTCTTGGATCTTGCTCTATCACAGTCCAAACCGTCTCTTTAATATCATTGTGAGCATGCCCCATCTTTTCATAGTGTTGGACTATGTACTATGTTGGACTACTTTTACTTAGCATCTACTCCTGGATCTATGGTGCACAATCCTCTTCTTTACCCCCTGTAATGTCAATCCAATATAACTTTTATTGCACAGACATAGTATGACATAGATCACATTTCTGGTTTTACAATTGGAAAAACGGACGATAGCATTATTGAGGGTCAGAATGTGAATAGGTGCAGCTTCCCCAAGGGAACTTCTACTTTATATGTTTGAGGGACATTGTTGTGTACCTATAATGTTGTTGTAGATGGAGCAAGCAGTGGCACATTTCTTTACCATTATCTGCAAAGTTATATGAATTTTAACTGCCTTTTTTGCTCAAGGTCTTCAAGTAATCCAGAAGAATATGTGCTCCTCTAAAGCAGCTACCTAGTCCTTTTCAAAGTTAAAATGTTGGTAACTTCTTCATTTCTTGTTTCAGTCAGATCACTAACACGTAGATGACAAGGGCGTCAAGATGGCAACGCATGGACACATCTTGCTGCTGGCTCTGCTTCTCCCACAGGTAATCCTTCAACTGGAGGGAAGTGTCCTTCAAAGTAGATTCTTGTTTCGATGCAGATGTCCTTCACCCATGAAAGAGTCATGGTGCTTCCTCTGACATTGCTAGTGAAGCCATCTCTAAGGCATTGATTTTTTTACAAATCGTTCTGGTACAGTTTTTATAGCCATGGAAAAAGATCCTTTAAGTGTTGTGACTTTGGAGTGAGTGGTCTTAGGGACTGAGTAAAGTGCTTTCTTAATCTGAGTTAGTGTTCTTTATACCGGTTTATCATGGACTTCAATTAACCAAAATATATGGTGTAGTGGGTGTCACTTATTCTTTGACATCTGGATGATAGCAGAGTTCACCCCTTTACCCCATCCTAAGCATCTCATTGGGCCTCTATTTGCTGCTCAAGGGACAGAAGGAGGAGAATGAGGGTAAGTAGCAGAAAGAGACCAGAAGCCTCTATCCCTGCTGTTTCTGATGCTTCCTTTGCAGCTTCTGAGACCTGGGCCGCCAATGACAGTATCGTTGGTACCAAAGGCTAAGCCAGGCCCAGCAGCTGATAGTAATGCCCACTTTGGTCACGTAAGATAGACTTATTAGATTGCATTGGAATTAAATGTGTTCCAGCTACTTAAACCTTTTGTATGAGATGGGCAGGCCCTAGCAGTGAGCTGAGCAGTATTACTGCTGAATATCGAGCCCAAGAATGTCAACATACAAGAGTATGGAAAGAATATCAAGGGACAAAGTATTGAAAGGGAAGTGCATATAAGGAAGCATAGATTTACTATTCCTAACTCCACATCTATGTACCTCGAAGTATATACAGAGATATATCAAGGTACATAGATGTGAGCTTTGTAAAGGAAATATGCTTATGTTTTGATATTCTGGATACTATATTGAGGGTTCACATCATGCTGAGCAATTATAATTATAACTTAGTTATGTACAAAGGATCCACAATGAAACGTATTTGCTCATAACAATTGGGTAAATTGTGTTGCGATAGTGAAATCTGTCCATCCGTCCGTCCGTCTATCTATCTATCTATCTATCTATCTATCTATCTATCTATCTATCTATCTATCTATCTATCTATCTATCTATCTATCTATCTATCTATCTATCTATCTATCTATCTATCTATCTATCTATCTATCTATCTATCTATCTATCTATCTATCGACATGTCTGTTACAAAGTTATATTTAGTGACAGTGAAATCTGTCCATCCGTCCGTCCTTCCGTCTATCTATCTATCTATCTATCTATCTATCTATCTATCTATCTATCTATCTATCTATCTATCTATCTATCTATCTATCTATCTATCTATCTATCTATCTATCTATCTATCTATCTATCTATCTATCTATCTATCTATCTATCTATCTATCTATCTCTCTGCCTGTCTGTTACAAAGTTATATTTAAAATAACCTACTTGTGTTCCTTAGATTTGTCACATCCTGGCTAACACTGATGAGTGCTCAGAAAACGAGTTTGCAGATGAATATGGACAGTGTGTTCTCTGCAAAGAGTGCGGACCTGGCCAGGAGCTTTCCAAGGTTAGTAATTTTTTGCCACTGGAAGTTTACAAACGTGTCAAAATGTATCATCTTCTCCACAGATGACTGCACATGTCCTTTAACCAGTCTTGGGAGAAACAATTAATATGAGTTTTTATACGAAAGAGAATGTCCCTAGTCACTGGAGACTGGCCTATAGTGAACATCGACAATTACAGTTTTTCATAAAATGTATGAATGGGACTGAACCCTCAAATGATGGTCACTGTGCATGTATGACACTGCACATCTGGGGCTGCACTGACCATTAGAGAGGTGAGCACATCATCTGAGTCTGTACCTGCGCCGCTGAGCTTCTCTTTGAGCTTCTGAAGATGTTTTCGGCACATGCAGCTTCAGTTTAGCAGGGGACGGTTGTGATTGGGCAATTGATAGTGACCTCCTCTAGCAAGAAACCTCCACGGACCTCTCTTCGGCCCCCTCGGACAGTACTTTAAATGTAAATTATTTAAATTGGGGGAACCTTTTACCAAACTTGTGAGAACCTTGCCAGCATCCTGTTCGTGACCTTACCTGGTTGGAAAACGACACACAGCGCCAGGGGTCCTTGCCTGCCCGCCTCCCGCCGCCTAACTCCCTCAGCCATCGTGGAGTAGGGCCCCCGAGCGGAGCGTGGGCGGGCCTTTGACAACTACAAATCCCAGCAGCCCTAGCGGGTCAAAACTACAGCGTTTGGCGCCAGGAGGCACTCAAATAGACCGTCATCTCTGACGAGTGGGGGAACCTTTTACCAAACTTGCGAGAACCTTGCCAGCATCCTGTTCGTGACCTTACATGGTTGGAAAACGACACACAGCGCCAGGGGTCCTTGCCTGCCCGCCTCCCGCCGCCTAACTCCCTCAGCCATCGTGGAGTAGGGCCGCCGAGCGGAGCATGGGCGGGCCTTTGACAACTACAAATCCCAGCAGCCCTAGCGGGTCAAAACTACAGCGTTTGGCGCCAGGAGGTGCTCAAATAGACCGTCATCTCTGACGAGTGGGGGAACCTTTTACCAAACATGCGAGAACCTTGCCAGCATCCTGTTCGTGACCTTACCTGGTTGGAAAACGACACACAGCGCCAGGGGTCCTTGCCTGGCCGCCTCCCGCCGCCTAACTCCCTCAGCCATCGTGGAGTAGGGCGGCCGAGCGGAGCGTGGGCGGGCCTTTGACAACTACAAATCCCAGCAGCCCTAGCGGGTCAAAACTACAGTGTTTGGCACCAGGAGGCGCTCAAATAGAACGTCATCCCCGTCTCGCGGGACGCCGGGCCCGTTTAAGCCCGTTCAAGCCCGGGTAAGACTGGACTGGGCCACGTCCCTTGCATTTTTGTTTCCTGGATACCCTATCTGTGCACCGACTCTTTTTCCTTAACTGTTGCACCCTGTCATTCATAACATTATATCTGTAAACCATAGTAAACCATGTTTAACTATGAATAGAGTCACTAGAAGCAAAACGGAGTCAAACGCTGCACAAGTAACAGGCCCTATAGATCTCTTCATCACCCGGACTAATGAGGTGATAGACCAGAGCATAATTTTGCTGGAGCGCCGAGTATCCCATGAACTGAAAATAGCTAGAAGATCTTCCATGGGTCCCCTTGCTTCTGCCCAAACCCCCAATCATCAGGGGCCGACTATCCCCTTATTACTTCCACCAGAGACCATCGCAGAGATACATACGGTCCCCAGTGTAGTGGACCTCTCTGCTACCCAGCTGTCTCTTGATTTGCATTCAAGTGAAGACTTGGAAAAAACCCCCGACCTACAACTATCACACTCCCGTGCTGAAACCCCAGTGAAAAATGCTAAGGGTAAAAGGGAGGGAGCGATTACAAAAAGGGTCAACAAAAAAAAGAACACGTTTAATTCAAATAAACCTACATCCCCTACAAATATTCAAACATCTGTTTCAAATCAGTCTCTTCACACCTCTACAAATGTTAACAATACTCTCCCAATTAACACCATAGGAGCACCCGAGAACCAAATTGGTGCGGGGGCAGCGGGGGGCACATGTAATATATGCATTACATGCGCAGAAAACAACCAACTGCTTCTAAAGAGCGTGGGGGAACTATTTAAACGCTACCTACAACCAGTCGAAAAAAGTCTTATGAACATCGAGAAACAACTGGCAAAATTGAACACACCACCGTTCTCTGAGAAAATAATTAGGCCCGCTTACTGCAGGGGGGGGGGGGACCCAAAGTCACTAGTATATTAGCTCAACCAGTACAATCTGACACCCGAGCAAAACCCACACCAACTCCAAAAATTGCAAACATGCAGCAGAATTCTGCACAAGTCACACCCCAGACCACAACAGGAGATGGGAAGGCAACACTTAATTCTGCTTCACAGATCCCCCAGGCATCCCCGGGTTCATCTAAAGGTCCAACTCAGGCAGCCAAGCCGAAAGCGACACTATCCATACCTCCGAAAGGGCCGGCCCCACAACCACCGGGCGAAGGGAGAAAGGGAGGGAGGTTCAGGCGTCCGACACACTTGCCACCTGAGGCAACCCCATATACTGTCATTCTTACTGGGGTCCCAGAGCTGTCGGATAATACAGATGAACCCCCCTGGTCCCTTCGTAACAAGGTTCTGCAGTGGCTGAGCCAAAATAGACCTCTTCAATCACCAAACCTTAGCAGAATCTCCTCGGTACGAAGAGTGCCCTGGATTGGAGAATCTAAAAAATGTATACAGGGCGATTGTGTTATAGTCAACTGTGATGATCCTTCCACAGTTGACTATATTTGCTCCTGGCCTGCCCTGGCAAAGAAGGGGGGGATTGACGCACACCGCCTGTCCTTCTTTTATCCACCTTCAAATCTATATGAGTATGGAGAACCCCCCAGCTGGGATGAGGGTCCAGACTGGTCTTGGAACCAGGTGGGCCATTGGAATAGACATAGAAACAGAAATTGGGCCAGAGACTGGGAACCACGGTCCTGGTTTCCCAGAAGAGAACAGCCCAACTTGGAAGGCTGGAGGGGTTTTCCTACAAGAAACAGGTTCGACTGTCTAGACATGGTCGATTGACCAACTGGGCATATACAAGGGGCATATCAGGCACCTAGCACCTCACCCGTTTCCATAACCCCAGGAATAGAACATATCTCGCATAATAATAAACAGAATCCCTATCATACTAGTCTGACACTGTCAAACATTACTACCATCTCGAGTCGGGTTCCAGTACCCCAGGCCCAGCTTCCTTCCCAACACCTAGTTATAGAACCAACTCCTGAGGGTCTCCTCATAACAGACACAAAAGAGAATATTGACACATTGTCCCGTGACAATACAACCACAGAGACTCTGAACAAGCCACGGCAGAATGTAGTCACCACCACGAGTTTATTCCAATTGAAAGATGGCCCATCACAGTCCCAGAGGAGAGCCAGCGTGACAATAACTTCATGGAACATCGCTGGTCTCTCCAAAAAATCTAAGGACCCAACTTTCTTAGCTTTCGTGGACAAATTTGACATTATATGTCTTCAGGAGTGTTGGGACCAAGAGGTGACCCATATAGAGCGCTTTAGAACCCTCTTCACCCCTGCCACTCAGGGAAATCGAGGTAGGGGATCTGGAGGTCTGTGTACGTATATCTCCAACCTGGCTAATCTGTCAGTGAAGAGATATGAAGTGGAGGAGCTTAAAAATAGGGAGTGGAATGCATTGCAGGGCTTTTCGGTAAAAGGGAAAGGGCAGCCCCTTCTTTTGATTAACTTATATAATAATATCCAGAAGGAGGATGCCAAAGCTTTCATAAGTGAGTTGACTTCTATCCTAAATAAAGGAGTGGGGGAGGCTGATTGCATTCTCATAGTTGGAGACTTTAATTGCCACTTATGCCCCCACGGTGCTTCAAAAATCTGCGGCTTAACAAATTTAAAAGGGGAACCTTGCACGCATTTTGAACACACTGTATTTGGCAATATGTTAAACCAACTTATGCATGACTGGGACCTAGGACACGCTAACGAACTGAGTGAGCCCATGGTTGCATTTCAACCTACCTTCCACGGTCGAGGGGCAGGTTCTGTGATAGATTTTGTGTTGATGTCCAATAATAACCAGGGCTCCGTAAAAGGGTTTAAATTTGAAGAACTAGCTATGAGCGACCATTTCCCAATAAGTGTCAGTCTTGATGCGGGCAGCCATGACAGCCATGAAATAAGCACATCTGAAAGACTATATCGTCACTCCATTTTCCTGTCTAGAAAAAATGGGTATGCCATTAAGTGGGCCAAAGTCGACCCCAAAAAATTCTTAGAAGAGGTAATTATCAAAGAGCGTGAGCACTTTATAACGTGCTTAGAGCAAAATTCTAATCCCCACTTGATTAGAGCGGCTTATGATAAGATAGCCGCTACCATAAACGATAAAATAACCAGGAAACAAAAAGCTGGAGAGAAATCCAGATTAGCTGGCTGGTTTGATTCGGCCTGTACTAAAGCCCATAAAGCTCTCATACAGGCAATAAAGACCTTACCGAAAAACACTAGCTTAGTTAGAACTACCAGGTCACATTATAAACGGACCTTACAACATAGGAAAAATGAACTTAAAACTCTAGCTTGGGAGGCCCTAATTAAGGCTAGCGCCCTTAGGGATAATATCTCATTCTGGAGAGAAGTCAATGCCCCCTTCTTTGCTGAGAGTAAGACCGATTCCTTGGAGATCGCCATAGCCGAAGACGTATGGGTCAGCTACTTCACGGCTTTGTATAAAAATGACGATCTAGTGATGTCAAACCCTTCTGTGACCCCACAACATTCTGACATTGTCTTACAGTCTGAAGTACCAACCACTCTGAACTCCTTTCCACTGAATATTGTTTTCTCCCCATTAGAGGTCAAGCAAGCCATTCGAGAGAGTGCCAACTCAAAAGCACCAGGGCCAGACGGAATACCTATTGATCTATTCAAAGAAAACCTAGAACTCTGGGCCCCACTTCTGACTAATGTATTAAATACTGATAGCCAAACAGGTTTTCCTGACACATGGCATGAAGCCATTGTAATCCCTATCTATAAAAAAGGTGATAGGCAGGACCCAAAATGCTACAAACCCATTTCTTTGCTCGACTCCCTGATGAAGGTAGCAGGCAGGGTGTTATTGACAAAATTGCAAACCTGGGCTAAACTTAAAGGGGTTCTCTCCAAACTCCAATACGGTTTTAAGAGCGGCCTGGGTACAGTCGAGCAGGGTCTCAATTTGACATTAATAATGAACAAATACACGCTAGTCAAAAAAGGGAACCTGTTTTTGACGTTCGTCGATCTTAGCTCGGCTTTTGATTGTTTAGATCACAAAGTGCTATGGAACACCCTGACCAAGATGGGGATAGACCTACACGTTCTAAATTTTATTAAGGAACTCTACAGAGATGCAGGCGCAACGGTACGATATGGCAAAAATGGAGAACGAACCAAAATGTTTCCCATAGAAAAGGGCGTTCGGCAGGGCTGTATCCTCGCCCCTTTTCTTTTTCATTTATATATCAACGAAGTGGCAGATTTTTTAATAAACCTGTAAGTTGATTATCCAAAAATAAACGGCGAATCGGTACCATTACTTATTATATGCCGACGACGCCGTAATCATGTCACGAACTCAGATAGGCCTTCAGAAGGCCCTAACTGGGTTTTTAACCTTCATGAGCACTAGAGGGCTAAGGATTAACGTGGGTAAAACTTTCACCATGTGCTGCACCTCAACAAATAATTCTAAAATTGACTGCAAAACCTTCGTTAATCATACAAAGATAGGTTTGACAAAAACTTTCTCATATTTAGGTATTACTTTTAACAACAGGGGAACATGGACCACAGCCGTCACCACTCGCAGTCTGGCCTTCACCCGCACCATAGGCGCAGTAAAACAATTCGCCAAGAGATTGGGCGGGAAACCAATTGATACTCTGCTCAAGATCTATGCAGCGAAGTGCATCTCTACTGCAATATATGGCGCAGGCATATGGGGGACGGCCGACTGCACCCAAATCCAATTAGTGGAAAACGCTTTCTTTAAGTTTCTGCTTGCAGTCCCAAAAACTATTTCCATGACCATATGTCACAAAGAACTAGATCGAGTCCACATCACTGATATTATAAAGATAACTCCAGTGATGTTGTGTCACAAGATATGGTCATCAAAGGACACAGCTTTTAGCAGGGATGTCATTCAAGACTGCATGAATCAATCAGCTGCTAGTAAGTTCATTTGGCTTTCTTATGTCAAAAAATGTCTATATTCTATTGGCCATCCAGAACTTTACACAACTCCAAGCTTATGCACTTTAATGTCCAAAAAAGCCTTAACGGAAATTTGTTTTACGCTACTAGAAGACAGGCGGTGGTATCTGGATGGTAATAAGTCTACGATCATTTCCCACCGTCTTATTCTTCACGGGCCAGGCTTACATCCTTACCTGGCCCCGGCATTTTCCAGCTACACAGAATGCTATTGACACGGATGAGAACAGATTGCTTTTACAGGCTGATATCATTCCCCGCCCCAAATGACTGGTCTGCTACTTTAATAAATTGTCCTTGCGATGACATATCAACCCAGTCAAACATTCATTGCATCTTCTTTTGCAAATATTATGAGTGGGGTAGAAAGCGCTATTTGTTACCCATTCTTAAGAAGTGGGGACTGAGGCAATGTAAACCAGCCTTGATCAGACTTTACTTGTTGCAAGATGAACTTACCATGCATGCAGCCATTACATTTTTGAAATATGCAGTAAGATGCAGAGGGACGATTGCCTAATGACAAAAAATTCTTGTATGTTTGTATTATATTGTACCTTATTACATTTAATAGTACATTACAATAATCTAGGTCCCTTTTTAACTGCTCTATCAATTGTCTTTTTACATGTCTCACCTAATTTTTTTAACATTTTTTAAATTAAAATACTTACCGCCTGATTCATCAAGCTTTTTTGCGCTCGCAAAGGGCCAGATTCTGAGAATCTGGCCCTTTGCGAGAGCGATTTTTGCATTTGGGATTCAGCATCCCAAATGTAAAAATCGCTAATTGCGATCTCGCAATTTTGCGAGGAATTACATTTAAGGAATCTTTATTTGAGATTCCTTAAATGCAATTCATCATCCTATTTTTTTTTGCGAATTCGCAATTTCTAGTCGCAATTTACCGCGAGGTAAGACTTTGTGGTAAATTGCGAAAACTCAGAAAAATGCATTTACATGCATTTTTCTGAGTTGCATGTTACACACACACATGTCCTTTGGACATGTGTGTGTGCAACACCTGTGTAAAATTTCATTTGAGGGGTGCTACAGGGTGTCCTGTGGACACCCCTGGCACCCTTCAAATCGCTATCCTATTTGCGATTAGCAAATTGCTAATCGCAAATAAGGAATACTCCCCATTCATTCCTATGGGCCTTTTGGCCCATAGGAATGAATGGGGAGTTATTCCTTATTTGCGATTAGCAATTAGCTAATCGCAAATAAGGAATTGTAAGGAATCGCATTTTTTTTGCATATTCCTACATGAATCCCGTTTTGCGAGTCCTTAATAGCGATTCGCTATGAATCGCTATTAGGGCCTCGCAAAACGGGAGCATGATGAATCAGGCGGTTAGAGTATTAATGTGATTAAATGTATGATATGGATGAAATGTTTTTACATTTTAATGTGCTTTTATGGTCTTTTTACAAATACCGAATAAAGCTATCTTTGAATTGAATTGAATTGATAGTGACCCTGGACATTTGCCGCTGTGCCTGGGAGTCAGACTTGGAGATCTGGCTACTCATTTGACACTGCAGCTGTGCATTGAAGGCTGTGTCAGGGCCGTTCAAGCAACGCATGGGTGTTTGAGGCTGTACCAGGGACTGTGTGTGAGCATATGGCACTAGCGTCTGTGCATTTCAAACTATGCATGAGCATATCTTTTTTGTACTTGGGCATGAATAACAGTATTTGGTCCTTTGAGCCTAAATGTGAGTATATGGGTGGGTACTTGGGCATATGGCGACTGTGTTATGGGTTTGTCTATGTATGCATCTACATGTGATGGCTCCCCAATTGGTATACAGCATCTGCTCCATAGTCAACCAAAAAAGGCTTGCATTCTTTGGTAACATTTCGTGTTCTTACATTACTCTTTCACATACTGGTGTGTATTCAGATTTAGTGATTTCACTTCCTGTGATATCACTAAAGTCAAAAGTTAAGAGGCTTCACTTTCAGCGATGTATTGGACTTAAAGGTTGTTAAATTTCACATTATGTGATTTCATCTGGGATCACCAGAAAAAACTGTACAGGGCATCAGAGAACCATCTCATGGACTTTGGCCAAAGGTACATAAGTAAATGTCTCATGGGGGCTTTATACAAATATGTAGGAGTGATATTTTCCACTCTGAAGAAACCAATTAAAATTGAATATTAATCGCTAAAAGGATTTCTTTACCCTATTTCTTGCAACATTCATCTGTGTCTAATCCATATTGTATATAAATGATTAACATTATGCACATTTACCAACGCAATTATATATCAAAAACATGTTCATATTGAAGATATACAAATATTTGTTCAGATTCACAACACGCTAGAAATATTTAAGGGAGAAATACAACTATCACTCTGAAACTCCTCACAAACTCAGCACTTTGGGCCCGATGTAGGTAATTTTGAAATTCCGAATTCTTAATACCGAATTTTAGCGATCGGGTACTAAGAAATCGGATTTTCAGATGTAGGTAAGAATTCGGTATTTTTTACTGAATCCTTAATATTCGGTATTACCGAATCGTTAATTGGGATTCAGTAATAACGAATACCTACCCCTTCATTCCTATGGGCTTGGAGGCCCATAGGAATGAATATGAAGACATTCGGTATTACCGATTTGGTAATACCGGGAGGTATTTCAAGGGTGCCAGGGTGTCCATCACCCCTGAAATGTGCATGTGTGCACATGTGGCACTCATCCATGCCCTAGGGGCATGGATGTGTGCCACATGGCACTTCAAAAAGAGCAAGAAAGTGCTTTTTTAAAGGAATTCAGTAATTTACCACCAACTTGAGGTTGGTGGAAATGGCCGATTCCTTAAGGCCCAAAAGCACTCTTTTATGTGCTTTCTACATTGCATTTAAGGAATCTGTGTTTTTGATTCCTTAAATGCAAGGCCAATAAGGAATCGGTATTAAGGAATCGGTAGTTACCGATTCCTTATTACCGATTCCTTCCCTACATCAGGAAGGACTAAATACTGGTCGTAATGGTGAAATTTACTGAATTTCACCGTTACCGACCGGTATTTGGGCCACCGACATCGGGCCCTTTATTCGTGAAAACAAATTAGCGAATCTCCCTAACCATACAATATTTTGAGATTCCAGAAGTCACTATAAGAGTTTCAAGGTGAAGCAGATGTTCAAATTGGCGTTGTGCGTTTTACCTTCACTGCTCTCTGTATTAGCAAGTGACAGAGTCATTTTTTTCAAATCTCAGTCATTTAGGACAAACTGAATGATGCTTAGCATTGCTTCACTGGGGCTGTTCTTGTTGACACTGGCTTTGCAGCTCCTACATTGAACAGTACAATTCACTTTACATCAAAAGGTTTTCTCTGCGATTTGGAAAATTGGAAGTGTCAACTATTTGTTTGTTAATCCGAACCCATGCAGCAGGTATTTTATTATGATAGTCCCTGCTGGGGCCTATACAGCAGCAAAAGCCCCTCTATCTGAGTTATAGGTGCTAGCGGCAGATGAGGCTCTATGAAGAGGTACAGGGCCTTTAGAAACATGTCTGGCTCGAGGAAGACGGGCTATAATGCTATTAGAACATTCAACCCACCAAGGGCAGCAAGTGAAACAGGGAGAAAGACACATTGGAATTTTCAGAAGAAAGTCTATACCAGCTATTAGAACACTGGAACATTGGAAGCTCCATTGAAAACAATGGAGTGCCCCAGGCTTATAATGGCTGGTATTAGCCCAGAGCTTCAACATTCCAATGTTTCTTTGTTCATAGCTCTGACTGTAAACAAAGGCTTCAGGGAGCCTGAGGGGATTCCAATCCCCTCACGCTCCCATAAGGCTTTGTTTTTTTTTTGTTAGAATATTCAGCCCTCTAGTGGCAGAATGTTCTAATAGCCTTATAGCCTTTCGTAGCTGGGCTATACTGGCTATTAAAGCCCCTCTCCCTTGTTAAAGGCCCTCGCCTTCGGCTCGGGTCTTTAACGCTGGAGTGGGCCTTTAATATAGCCTTAAAGCCCGCCATAGCGGGCTATACCGGCTATTAAAGGCCCGCTGAATCGTTAACGGCCCGAGCTGAAGGCGAGGGACTTTAAGGAAACAGCGGGACTTTAATATAGCCTTATAGCCCGCCATAGAGGGCTATACCGGCTATTAAAGGCCCTCTCCAGCGTTAAAGGCCCGGAGCCGAAGGCGAGGGCCTTTAACAAGGGAGAGGGACTTTAATAGCCGGTATAGCCCATCTACGAAGGGCTATAAGGCTATTAGAACATTCTGTCACTAGAGGACAGAATGTTTTAACAAAAAAAACAAAGCCTTTTGGGAGCGTGAGGGGATTGGAATCCCCTCAGGTTTCCTGAAGCCTTTGTTCACAGCCAGAGCTGTGAACAAAGAAACATTGGAATGTTGGAGCTCCAGGCTTATACCAGCCATTATAAGCCCAGAGCACTCCATTGTTTTCAATGGAGCTCCCAACATTCCAATGTTCTAATAGCCGGTATAGCCCTGCTACGAAGGGCTATAAGGCTATTAGAACATTCTGCCACTATAGAGCAGAATGTTCTAACAAATTAAACAAAGGGTTCTCGAAGCTCGAGAGGATATAAATCCCCTCGAACTTCGAGAAGCCTTTGTAGAACATTGGAATGTTGCTCTGCGGGCCTTTACCGGCCCGTAGAAGCAGGGAGCACTCCATTGTCTGCAATGGAGCTCCCAACATTCCAATGTTCTAATAGCCAGTATAGCCCTCTACGGCGGGCTATAAGGCTATATTATTGGCCATCCACCACTCATTAATTTCAATAGAGTTCACAATATTCCAGTGTTCTAATATCTAAATATGCTTTCAAAATGTGCAGTTAAATTTTGAAAAAAGTATGGTTTAGTAATCCATTACTTCTAAGACTTAATGTAAATGTCCTTGATAATTTTCTAAGATGTATTTTGGCTCGTTCCCCTGTTTGTTCAGGAATGTGGCTATGGTGAAGGAGGTGATGCCAAGTGTGTGGCTTGCAGCAGTCGGAGGTATAAGAAGGATTGGGGCCACCACCGCTGCATTTCCTGCCTCCTTTGCAACCTGATTAACCGCAGCCAGAGGTCAAACTGCACAGCCCAGGCAGATGCCATCTGTGGGGAGTGCCTACCTGGGTAAGACATCATCATTTGTTACAGGACTGTCCTCCCGCTATACTGGGGAAAGTAGGGCTCAACATGTGAAAAGGTAGGGGCTTCAGCTGGGCTTCCGCTGTCATAAATAGTGATATATAAATTGCAAGCACACCTAATGGATTCAGATTAGGATGCATCATAACATATTTGGATATTTATTACATTTGAGTGTTTGTAAAGCTCAGTGGTAATTCGGCTGGCTGAATGTTTGCTGACAGTGCTTTATTACGTGTACAAGAGAGGGTTGACCCAGGTGTCTAGGTGTCTGCTTCCATAGGATTCCTCTTTGTTCCACATTCAGGGCCATATTTATGAAATGAGATTTATGAAGCCAGGCAAGGCCAATTTGCGCGACCCTGAGTGGCTTCATAAATCTGGAGTAACGCAGCGCGACTCGCCGTTCTCCCATGGTTTTTTGACACATTCCCAAATTTACCAAAAGTAGTAGACCTAGGAATGCACCAAAAAGATACGGCTTCTCAGGGGAGGCGTAATGAGGAGAAATATCTTTATATCCTCGTTTTTCCTCTTCCTACGCATGCTGCATTCTGCAGCACACATAAAAAGAGGAATATGCCTCTCTGGATTGTTTTTGTGCAGGAAATGTCCCTTTCTGCACAAAAACAATCCTCCTTACAACGGGTCCGATTCACAGAACTAACTTAAGACAAAATCCTAAACTTACTACAATTTTGGTATTCACAGAAAGCACTTACTCATTTTGGTATTCACAGAAGGCACTTACTCATTTCGGTGTTCGCAGAAGTTAGGAGTCCTAACTTTAGGACTCCTAAATGCCTCCTGTGAATACCGAAAGTCTTAAAGTTAGGATTTTTCTCAGTTTAGAAGTCCTAAAGTTAGGAGTCCTAACGTTACTACTCCTAAACTGATAAAAATACTAACTTTAAGACTTTCGGTATTCACAGAAGGCATTTGGGAGTCCTAAAGTTAGGAGTCCTAACTTCTGTGAATAACGAAATGAGTAAGTGCCTTCTGTGAATTCCAAAATGGTAGAAAGTTTAGGTTTTTGTCTTAAGTTAGCTCTGTGAATCGGGCCCCACGCTGGCACCCTTGCAACATCATGCAGGGGTGCCTTTGTTTATGCTAGGCAGCCAACATGGCGTCAGTGCAGGCACAAAGGCAGGAATGCGGTGTATTCGTTTGAATACAGTGCAATCCTGCCCTTTCCTTGTCACGCCAGCACAACACGGTGACTTGCTGCACTGCGTGACTTTTTTGTAAATATGCTCCTCAGCGTGACGGCCTTATCAAGGGGATACAGACAAGAGTCTGTCACCTGCCTTGAATCTTTCATAACAAACCTGCATGATCATGGACTGTTGCTGGGAACTAAATGCAGCTGGGAGACAGACACGAGTGAGAACGTAATGTGGTAAACCCCGGTTGTAGTCGAAATGGAAATGTCAATTTGTAACCTCTGTGAAACTGTGGGAAATGTTGGAAACCCACAAGTTGATGAGATTCCTCAGCTAAAATTGATCCCGTAATCTCCAATCATTATATAGAAATCTCCTGAGAGAAACTTGCACCCCTTATTTAATCTTTAAATCTACTCATTGTCAATCACAAACACATCTTAAACTACTTTAATAAACAGGTTGGTTTTTAAAAGAAAAACGACCCTAATATCAATATTTTCCTAAAAACTGCATTATGTCTCCTTGCCTTAAAAATGCTATAAAAAATCCAATGTTAAAAATCGTTCATTCGAGCCCTTGCTTAAAATCTTGTAATAAAATAGACTCATCTCTAAAACCCTTTGCTCAGCCAGGCAAACCCAGAAATCTAGTAATATTAATTTCAATTCTTCATTAAATCTTACAACCTGCTAGACTTCAGTTAACCAGGTTTCTGGGCAGGCAGCCGCAAGGAACCGCAATCGGTGATGAGCGGAAGGCTTGCATGGAATATTGGATTGCAGCGTCTAACTCTACTCGCTCTACGAGATACTCTTAACAACATAGTCCATATTTTCTTAATTAAATGCATATGTTTAACATCAATTGCACCACCCTTTCTCAGATCTACTCCTCCTTACTTGATCGACCACAAGAAGTAAAACTCAATACCTTTATAGGTCCACCTACAGATAGTCCAGGGTAGCCCAGGCCCTCAGGATTGCACCTGTTCTACTTGCTGGGCACAATAAACCTCTGGCCAAAGGTCATGAATTAAATTCCCAGCACTTTGCAGATACCTCCTTGCTGTTCTTTAGAGTGATTGTGGATACAAAACTCTAAAGAGAGTAGCACATCAATAGGGATTTGGATAAAGAAAATTGGATATGGTTTAGCTAATAAAAATCAAAAATTCTACTAATTAATGAAAATAAAGCAATAGACCTTTCCATCTCTTCTTCAGAATTAATCTTGATACGAACATGAGAGTAATATCTACTGCAACGTTACCCTTTATTCTTAAAAGACCCTAGATCTTAGGGCAAACCCATTTTCATCATTTGTGCTACTTGTGTGACAAAAAAATGAGGCATGTACATTATATCTCAATTGATATCAAAGAGCGACTTATGCATCAAATCAGTAATGAAAGGGATTTATTGTGAAACTATAAGCATTCTAACCGGTAAAATGACATGTATAATAGAAACTGTAAAAATCCTAGGGCTTGAATGACTTCCTTTAAAAAAATTAAGTTGTCATTAGGAAAATGGAACAAAGTGATTTGCCTTAAGCGTTCTTGCATTTTTCACGTTTGAATTGTGTAAAACATAAAAATCTTACAATAAGTGAACAAAACAAAAATAGTGTGAAATTAGTCTGCTCCATGTTTTGCACCGAGCTCAGCCTACAGCAAATACTAAAACGCTGCTTTGGCATTTGTTCTACCTTGTCTTTAAGCCCCAGGTGAGGTTTCTATGACATTCCTCGTGTGATGCCACTCTGTGCTTCACTGCAGTCTAGCGTGCACACGCATGGCAGGAAGCCAGTGTATTAGTTCCTCAGTGTGTGCTTCTTTGAAGCAGCTCTTGGCTGATGCTGATACTGATGCTTTTCTCTGTGTGTTTATGTTTTGCAGATTCTACAGCAAGACTCGGATTGGCGGAGTAAAGGAGCAGGAGTGTATCCCATGCACGTCCCTGACATCTCCTGCGGAGATACAGTGTAGGTTTCTTTCACTTCCGCTTTGAAAGGGGCAGGGCACTAGTCGGGGGTACACGCGGGTGGACAGTGTCCAGCCCACCTTTTTCACAGGGTGGACGCCGTCCACCCTGCCAAGAAGTTAGGCCCCACTGAAAAATAGGCTGAATTCGTCCTGGTGTAATTTGCAAACACACTATCAGCAGTGCCTGCAAGTTGTCTGCTTTATGATCGCAACAAGGTGCAGTGGGGTGGGGGGGGGGCTTTCTTAGTTCAGACTCCTACTGGGCAGAATCTGAGGGGTCATCAGGCCTCCTTTTGTTCCAGCCAGGAGCCTCACACCTAGATGCCAATGAAGCCGAGGGGAACAAAAGCTCACATCTTATTAGAACTTCACACATACTTAAGAAAGACAACTTTTCACTTTGTTCAGTCCCTGTTTAGGAGATAGGCATACACTGTAAGAATGTCAGATGCATTGGTCTTTCCCTGTATTTACACAAAATAAATGTAATGAGGAGGCATTGAAATAATTATTTTTTTTTGTAAAGCACTATGGGTAGCGGAAGTTTACACTGACAAAAGACAACATTGTTTTATGTGTAGCTTTCAAAAGTGTGAATCTTCTGCCTACATCAGGAAGGTTTACCTGTGTACTTGAAATGTGCTCCAATGTAATTACGACAGACCTGCTAAACATATATGTGAGGTCTTAAGATCAGATGTCACTTTTTATGTTGCCACTTCCTGTGATTTCAGTATTTCTTCATTTTCCACATCTTCAGACCAGGAGCCATGTTCTGTACATGACAGTGTTTCTTCCTTTACCACATCTTCAGACCAAGAGCCATGTTCTGTACATGACAGTATTTCTTCTCTTTCCATATATTCCGACCAGGAGCCGTGCTCTGTACATGACAGTATTTCTTCCTTTTCCACGATCCTGTCTAGATTTACTTCAACATGTATATTTAACTCAGGTGCAAGGTGGCAGATTTGGATAAAGGGAGATAGTCTATTAGATGACCACCTCCAAATAAGAACACACATGGTCTTCATTGTTAAAGGTCCATAGCTCCTTGGGTTAATGCGCCTGCTTCAGAAGTATTTGTGAATCCAGAGGGTGGGTTTTAGTTGGGATGGAGCCTACTAATCTGTGTTTAATCCGAGCATTAAACAAGCACAATTGTGCAAAATGGTGACCTTTATTATTACAGTGCTCAGTACCAAGTGGAGGTAAATCGTGATAGTATTATTTCTGTTACTAGTAAAACTATGGCATCTCTATTATTATTAATATATTTATTATTATTAGTAGTAGCAGTAACAGTGATAGTAGCGGTATTACTATTATTAGTAGCAGCATTAGTCATAGTAGTAGTATTAGAGGTATTAGTAATAGTAGAAGTAGTAGTAGCAATATTAGTAGCAGCAGTAATAGTAGTAATAGTAGCAGTTCAGTAGTAGTAACAGTGATAGTAGTAGTAGTACTATTAGTAGTAGTAGCAGTATTAGTCATAGTAGTAGCAGTATTAGTAATAGTAGCATTAGTAGTAGCAATATTAGTAGTAGTAGTAGCAGTGCTGTAGTAGTAGCAGTATTATTATATCACTGGTGCTATCTAGACTCGACTATGGCAATGCCACCCTCACTGGTACAACAACATCTCAGCTAGCTCCCCTCAAAACTACTCTCAACGCAGCAGCTAGATTGGTCACTGGACTCAAGAAATTTGACGACATCTCACCAGCGCTCAGAGAACTAAAGTGGCTCCCAGTCGAATTTTGTGCCAGTTTCAGAACTGCCTGCCTCACACACAAAGCCCTGCACACAGGAAAACCTGAGTATTTGGCTGCTAAACTCAAGAGGGATGGTCAGACAAGGAACCTCAGGAGCTCCAGCACCCTACTAGTAATCACTATGAAAACACGCAAACAAAAAACTGCCGCACAGTCCTTCACCGGAAACATGCCCAAAATCTGGTACGCCATCCCAGTCGATATCAGGATTATCTCATCCTTCACAAAATTCAAAAAACACCTAAAAGTTCTTTTCTTCAAATGCTCCCTCCAGAATGGATAGCCGCCATCTAAATGCAAATACCTGCTCGTCGTCTCTCCCAGTCATTGTAGCTCTAGGACTTACCTCCTACCTGCCATTGGACCCCTAACTGCTCCTCCCTGTCATCTCTCCCAGACATTGTAGCTCTAGGACTTTCCTCCTCCCTGCTTTTTGACCCCTAACTGCTCTTCCCGTCCACCTAAGTGGTCCAACCCCAAGACAACGTGCACTCTATGAGGTTATCTTAGGACTCACGGATTACCTCAATGCTGCTCAGCACACTTGGACTTCCGAACCTATATGTAGAATACTGCTTTATTGTATACACCCCAAGACAACGTGCACTCTATGAGGGTACTTCAGGACTCACATACAACCTCAACGCTTCTCAGTACTCGCAGACTTTCCGAACCTATATGTAGAATACTGCTTATTGTATGAATCTTGCTCAAAAACTGTTCTGAAGCGCTCTGATACCCTCGGTTCAGGCTAGCGCTATATAAAACTCCTTAATAAATAAATAAAGAAATAGTATTAGTAGTAGCAGTATTTGTAGTAGCAACAATAGTAGTAACAGGACTGCAGTAGTGGCAGTATTAGCAGAATTAGCAGTAGTAGTATCAGTAATAGGAGTAGGGGTGACAGATCTTGGGCAGGCAGGAAGGGGCGCAGACACTTCCCCATGGACTGTCTCCCATCCCGCACATGAAATTGATGAGGAGGGATGGCTGTATAGGAAGTTGTAATTGAAAACAGCAGTATCCAGGCAATCACAAATAGCATCAA
Organism: Lissotriton vulgaris; assembly: GCF_964263255.1. Lineage (NCBI taxonomy): Eukaryota > Metazoa > Chordata > Amphibia > Caudata > Salamandridae > Lissotriton > Lissotriton vulgaris. The sequence goes on from NC_141691.1 coordinate 100,230,695, forward strand.
ACTGGCAAAAAAGCACACACAATGTAGTGCAAAAGTATAAGAACACAAGTAAAAGAAAGCAAGATAACCATTAATAATAATCACATATAAAATTTAATACCATGGATACAAATTGATAAAAATTATTGCATTATTAATAATACGGTAAAAAATAACATTAAGAGAAGACAGATAAACTAATCTTTTTGTCGTAACAGACAGGGTGGGAACAGTAATGGCTCCCACGGCTGATAGTTCGGGTAGCACCAGTCTTATAGGAAGTTGTACCATGAATCATCTCACCCCTTCCAGTCATACACCTTACCAATAATTCCTCTCCCTTCTGCTCTTCCTCCATACGTGCTGCTTCACTTGCCTGGCTCCACCTTTCATTCCTTCAGTCTGACAGTGGTGACGGGGACAGGGCGCATACCCGCCAAGTTTTCAGTTTTCTTATGTGTGACATTTCCATGGTTTAGTGTACTTAGGAGTGACACTCCACAGCCAGATGTGCCCTCTACTATTTGTTTTAAGTACAGCATAAATAGTCAGCCTCCATTCAGCCTTTGACACATGCTTAAAACCCATGGCAGTCTCAATATATTCAGAACAAAACTCTGTATCTCTATGAAGCATAGACTTCCTTATGTATACTCAAAGGTGCAGGTAAATTGAAGTCCCTTGAGCCATGCGTACTTCAGTGGATTGAACGCTTGGCGCGCTGGATGGGATTCAACTTTCCTGTCTTTTGAACTCTTCCTTTTTGACCGTTCTTTTTATCTGGCTCCTGAGATGAACAAACTCTTTTATTCTCAAAGTATTTAGAGAAAGCCCTCCTCCTCTTGTGGGACCAGATTGACCAACCAAGATGGCTAATGTTGTTATGTCATCCTACTTCCAAACCTCAAGTGGCGCAAAAGATTTCCGTCAGTGCAGAGAACAAGAGCTTTCACTTGCTCTCCGTGGCTAAGGGGTCTGTTGTTGAAGACTCATGTTTACGCTTTGGATGAACCATTGCTCAGGCTGTGAGTGTCTGGAATCAAGCTTGGTCAAACCTTGTCTCTCCTGCACTGTCCCTTCACTCTCTCAGACCCACCTAAAGTGCAGAGAGTTTGAACGGCCAGAGCAGGTGCTGGTGTATTTTCTCACTATGTGGCAAACTGTAGGGGTGGGCGGAATTTGCGTAGTCGCGCTACGCGAAGCTCTGCGAAATGGTAAAAAATCTCCACGAGCATGCGGAGTTACGCGAACACGCGGAATTGCTTGTTTTGCCCGTTTGCAATGCTATTTTCCTGTTCGTGAACGCTGTTTGCATGCTCAGGTGGAAATATCTTGTGAACACGCATTTTAAAAGCATGAACAAGCAAAATTCTGCGAAGCCGCAAATTGCAGAATTTTGGCCAATTACGCATTCTCAGTGGAAAGCAAAATTACCCAAATTCTGCAAGCGGAACGGAATTTACCGCCCAGGCCTAGCAAACTGTTGAAATTGCCTTTTCTTTCTCTCAGACTCACCAATGCAGAATGTGGCTTTTTCCGTCAGTCTTGACCTTCTGAAGCTTCACATTACTCAGTTCTGTGCTTCTGTTATGCATTGATTGATAGTCCTAATAAGCCATCCTGAGTGGATGACTGCTCTCTATAACAACCTGAACCAAGCTCAAGAATCACAATCACAACTAATCCTGCAAAATGAAAGATCAAGCAACATATGGGTAGAACACAGAGACAAGGGACAAGGATCATGTCAACTGAGTGGAGCACTGATTGCACTCTCCTTCTTAGGTCCCAATTACAAGCTTCTGGAATGGGAATGGGACTGTGACAGACCTGCCAAAGGAAGATTTGTGTGGCTTGTGCAAGGTTTCAAAATGGATCGTCTGCTTTACAGGCAGCCAGTGTGGTCACCCATTCTTACCAGTCAGGCTGCCATATTTTGTATAAATTGCAAATACATCAGCATTTGCCTCTGCAGTAAAAACCATATCTCTAGAAAACAAGGCAAGAACACATTTGAGTGAATGGATGATTTTTAGTTTTCTTCTGTTTTATATATTGTGAAATTGTTGAGGGCATTTTGCATGAGCACAAGATTATGTTGCACAAGATCAGATTTGTTTTTGTTATTTAATAGACCCAGGGTGATTAAGTGATTTGCCCAGAATCACAGGATGGTGAGCCGACACCAGGATTTGAACCTGGTTTCCCAGTTCTAAAGTCAGCAGCTCTGTCTGTTAGGCCACGTTGCCTCCATTATCAAAGTCTAGTAGCAGATGAGGAGAGGAGATCTCTTCATAATGCTTGCATGGTGATGCCTGGATGTAGCACCAGTCTTGACTACGATAATGATAGATCTCCAAGATCTCCCAGAATGCTAACTCTGTGGACGGGATCTGAGCAAAGACCAGAATAACCCGTGTGACATTTCGCTCCTTGAATTGCCTCAAATTAGAAATGTTTATAGGAAGACATGGGTGACTGGTACTTGTGGGTCAAGAGAGGTAAAGTTGGAGACCAAGGAGATGGTGCTATTGGAGTTTAAAGCCCATCAGGCAGCCTGTCTATGTCATACATATGCTTCAATGCGCTGTGGCAGAGTGCAGTAGGGACTCTGTTTTGTGTTTCTGGGGCATATGTATCAAGCCCTTTTCCCGTTTGCAAACAGTCCAATTCTCAGAATCGGCCTGTTTGCGAACGGGAAAAAGCCTTTTGGGATGTATCATCCCGAAAAGGCCCTCGCAAAATAGGGAATGGCAAAATTAGTGATTCCCTATTTTGCGAATACATTTAAGGAATCCTAAATTGTGATTCCTTAAATGCAATGTAGGAAGCACCCAAGTTGTGTGATTTTGGCTTAAGAAATCGCAAATTACCACCAACTTCAAGTTGGTGGTAATTTGCGATTTGTTTGCTCTTTTTCAAAGTGCCATGCGGCGCACATACATGCCCTTAGGGCATGTTTGTGCACCACATGTGCACACATGCATATACAGGGGTGCTACAGGGTGTCCTTTTGACACCCTTGCACCCTTGAAATTGCATTCACAATTTACGAGTACCTAATGGGTACTCGCAAATTGCGAATGTCTTCCCATTCATTCCTATCGGCCTCTAGGCCCATCAGAATGAATTTGAAGGTATTCCTTAATTGCGAATCGCAATTTGCAATTTGCAATTTGCAATTAAGGAATATGTAGGAATCGCAATTATTATTGCGATTCCTCCTTCCATAGCATTTTGCGAGTCCATAATAGCGATTTGCAAAGAATTGCTATTAAGGACTCGCAAAAAGGCTATTTCATACATATGCTCCTCTGACCTTCATATTCTCAGCCAGTCACAAGTCATAGGAAGATGGTCTTTTTTTTGTCTCTATAGGTAACCACAAGGCAGGACCCATGAAGCTTGAAAGCTCAACGCCACCTCCCCCCAACATGACCGCCCTGCTGGTAGGAGCAAGCAGTGCCTTTGCCATGACTGCCCTGGCGCTGGTGATACTGTCCGCGATATACTGCCGGCGATTCTTGAAAAAACAGTGCAGGCGCGGTAAGCAAAGCAGACAACACCCAAAGAGTAGTATGTGTAGATATCACCAAATGAGGTCCTATTGCCACAGTTCACTGGGTGAGGAAGGTATTGGGCGTGCACTGTTCTGTATTTATGAAATATTGGTAAATATACATCTTATAATTGAAATATACAACATGTGAATTCAACAACAATGAGCGAATGAATGAATGAACATGTTCATTGAAAAAGTCTCAAAGATGTGATAGTAATACGTTGACCTTTGGGTTGTAATATATTCTCCCCACACTGCTTCGGTTGAGTTTTCAGTTTTTTAATGCTAATGAGGCAAATGTGCATCTGGTACAGCTGTTTTGTGGTAAAGAAGGTGTTCCAGCAGCTCAGGTTTGATTGATTGTTTTGGAGTGAAGACCCAGTTAATTGCATGGGGTAAGACACCACTGGGGCAGTCCTGTCACAAGTTTTTCATTTTGATTCCATGTATGAACCCTTGTATTTGTTGCTTTATTAACGTCATATTCTTCCTTACATAAAGGAAAGGAAAAATAGATGTTTACAAGGCAGCTCTTTAAACAACATCATGTGAAAATGAAGATACCATTAAGGATAAAATAAAGTATAAACTACAATTTTTTTAATTTGGCAAATAGGTAATCCATTTAAAAGTAATTTCTGCAGTGTAAATTTAGTGTTGGGGATGAGGAGACTATGAATAAGGGTCTTTGAAGGAATAAACATGCAATAGGATTATTTTATGGGTTATTGCATGGCTTGAAGTCTGGGGTAGGTATAGAGTAAAGTTAAATGTTAGTGTTGTGGTTGGGGGAGAATGTGGCCTATCGTTTTGGTAGGAGTTATAGTTAGGTATAAAGTGAAGATGAGTTTCACTCTTAGTAACCTTAGTATTATGGTTGAATTCAGAGTTAAGACGAGGGTTAAGGCTCTTGCTATAGTGATGGTTAAGGTTGGGGTTTTGTGTAGGCCTAGGGATAGGGGACAGGTTTGGGTTATAATCTGTTTTTTTAATATTTGTTTTCTTCGAATTCTCAACGTTTGGTAACATGCATTTCTTTCACAATGGGGTATTCAGAATCAATTTTTAGGACTGTACTATTTCCGGTTGGTAGTCTTCATTATCATACATCCCTTTAAACAGGGTCACGTACAAGCATTTCCCTGGCTAGAAGGAGGGGGTGTATTGAGAATTCAGAGTGGTGACCTGTGTAGGTTTTCCCTACAATACGTTCTCTGATCCTTTACGTTGATCCCTAAATCATCTGGGTAAGTGGTATGCCCTAGTCCTTGTGAATTATTTTCTAGGTCCTTCCAGGGAAGTTCACTTTGGAGTTGCTAAAAGAATGTATTATGTTTGTTTTTCAGCATTTCTGAGTTCCTCAAAGTTGACAGAAGCAAGTGTGACATTTGCAGGCTGCGGGTCCCAACCCAGCAACCACCGTGCCAAGCAGCAGCTTCACAGTCCCTGTGCCTTGGATGGCAATGCCTCAAGCTCCAATCAGCAGACACAAGGTGACGTTATGATGGGCCTTCCCTGCCTCATGCTATCACATCAAACCACTGCATGCTTACTCTTTACAAATGTTCATGGTGGGCTCGGAGAAGCCAGGCCCAATGTACTGAGTGTGAAATTGCTCCTTTTTCTTAGTGTGTGTTAAATCCCTCATGAGAAAAGGAGCGATGCAAGCAGTGCTTAATTTCAGCCAGTGGTTTCCGGTGCTCAGCACTGGCACTTAACACCGGCTCTAATGATAGTCTGCCACGTGGTGACGCTGTTTATCTAATTTAGGGACAAGCACAGCAACAGTTGTTTCTTAATTCAATACCCCTTAAAAGTGACTAATACGTGACTCCCAAGCCAATCATATAACTTTTGGGGCCTGGAATAGTCTGAATTTTCACACTTGGAGGAGTGTGATGCTTAGTAGTTGTGTTGGTACTGTCATTGGCTGTGCTGGCAGGGGCATTGCGTGGTGCATGCTACAGAGGCCTCCTGCTAAGGGCCCTGGTACTTATGAGTTCACAAATTAAGCTCTGCTTGCAAGGAACGTATTTGTGTGCAAAATGCTTATGAGTCACCGGTGGAACATGGTTTCACCATAGTCGAGATCAAAGACATCCAGTTTCATCCTGAATTAACACTTGTGAGTGAAAAAAGACCTTGGTGTATAGGCATAGGGAAAGCAGGAACTACTGGCCATATTATCAAGAAAGGGCGATACATTATCGCCGCTTTTATCGGCAGGAAACTGCCTCTAAAGGGACGATAATGGGCTTGATAATACGCCCTTGTGAATTCCCATAGAAGCCCAGGTTCTGGTGTTAACCTGGCCTTCTATGGGAATTCACAAGGGCATATTATCAAGCCCATTATCGCCGCTTTAGCTGCAGTTTCCTGCCGATAAAAGCGGTGATAATGTATCGCTTCTTCTTGAAAATATGGCCCTACGTGAGGGTCAATAATCGTGAACTAGGCAATTATGTCATGTAACAAAATTGTTGCACACTCCTGGTATGCACCAGGACCCTCTTGGTAGAAGTACACACTTTAAATGACTTACACTGTATTCCACAACTCCATACCTCATAACCTGGAGTATAGCCTGTACTGACATCCAGTTAGTAAAGTACAGGTTAGGGTTCGAGAGTTGGCTCAGATACTAAGGGCCACAAATGCAGTATGTGTCAGCCACAAGGAGATACACTGCATTCCCGACCAGGGGCATCAACAGAGCCACAGTGAACTTTGTGAGCATTCTGGGAGTGGAAGTCATAAAATTCCACATCTGAAATGTACAAAATAATTTTTGGGAATTCTTCATACTCTTGGTATATTGATTTGAGCCTGTATGTGTGTATATAGATGCACATGTGCAGTGTTGTTTTTGCCTGTCTCCTTGTCCTTGTATTATAGGAAAGCCAACAGCAATGTGCACGGTTCACAGCTTTATGCCGCTTAGACTTGAAACACTGTTGCTTGCTTGAGTTGCAAAATATAGGGAGATACGTACAAGCGAATGTCGAAGCTCTGACCTTTACAAAACTTCAGCACACCTGCGTTTCCCCTAGCCCTGATGCAAAAAAGCTGCCTGACGCCAGCGCAGGCACCCTTGCGCCATATTGCAAGGGTGCCTGCGCTGAAGGGGTGATTTTTTATGTACAGGAAGGGACACCTTCCTGCACATAAACAATCTTTAAAGGTGATTTGCTGTTTTTTTGTGTGCTGCATGCAGCACACACAGAGAGAGAAAAATTGGAGGACAAATTAACAATTTCGCCTTATATCACCATTACCTGGCGTTCATTTCTTGTGCTGCCCCATCCTTGTAAATATAGGTGTTGGAAAGTGGATTATTGGTTGGGGCAAATGTAGGTCTGCCACTGGCATTAAGGCCTCTGACACAGTATAAGTCTCAGAATAGGTCTTAGAAAATTATTCCCATGCTGCAAGCAGGCAGGCTTAACTTCAAAGACGGGTATGTAACACATTTGAAATCACCAATTCAGTAAATAATTAAGACACAGTACAAAATAAAAATCCAACATCAATGTATAGAAATAGGAAATATTTGTATCTTTTAAATGACACCAAAACGAAAATAATCAACTGTAGGGAACCAGAGATATGATTTTTTAAAGATTAGTCACTTTCTAGTGCTTAGAAACCAACAGTGCCCCTTTTAGTAATTTCGATGTCTCAGACAGAGACACCTTTAGCAATTATTCTGGAGGATCTCTGACCACTCTTGTGCAGCCCCCCTCCAACAGGCTAGTTCCAGTTAGAACTACTTTCTGAAGTTCTTCTTGCGGGTCCCAAAGTATCCAGCACACAATCCAAGGTTCTGGAATCTCCAAGGGGGTCCTTGAAAATGAAATTCCCACAATCCACTTGAACAAAACCCTTACAAATCCACTGGTAGTACTCCGGGCTGGGGCTTCTTTGTGGTGATGTCCAGGTGATCTCTGTTAACCTGTAGCTTGCAGGGAGTCCACTCTTTAGTCCTTTTGAAGCAGGTTTGATCCACAGGGCTCTGGTTTCAAATGGTGCAAAAAGGCGCAATTTCAAAGTCCTGGCCTTTGGAAATGCACATCAAACTCTTCAGCACAGACCCTTCTGATTCTCTTAAGTTTCAAGCAGAAGATCTGAGACGTCCCTCTCAGATACTTATTCAGTGTTCTATGGGGTCAGGCAGGAGGGCACTCCTGTCCAGTGAGCTGCAGGGTTCCACCCAAATGTCAGACCACTTCCTGCAGAGTGTGGCAAAATGCTAACCCAGAAACCACTATTCTTCCAAAATTCAATATGTCAGAATTTGAAGCAGGGAGAGAAGAGCTGGCTAAACACACCCGTAGGGTGGCTAATCTCCATAGTATCTCCCCCTTGCATCTGCTCATTCCTTCCTTAATCCTAGCATCTGGCTGGAGGTGAACAGGGGTCCTCCCCTTCGCTTGAAGTCCATGGTGTACGACTCCTCACCCTGCCGTGGCATTCCTATGCCCAGCAACCTCTCCTCCCTGAGAGACTTCCTACCCCCAGGGGTCATGTATCACCTCTCCAAAGCAGCCAGGCTCAACCAGTTATCGCTGACCAATCAGGGTAGAGCCGTACAGGGTTGAATTTTTTGGCTTACAGGAAAAAAGTCTTATAACTTCTTGTCTGTACATTTTACAATACATTCAACAATACCATATTGTTGGATTTATCATTACCATCCTACTGAGTCCTTTAATCCTAGTTTTATGGCTTTTCCTTCTCCAGTTATTAACTAAAAACCTTTTCCAATGTTAACCTATGGCACGGGATTTGCAATGGGAAAAGTGACTTGGGCCATTTTTCCAGCACCAGGGCTATAAAAACATATTTTATAAGTATGCTACATATATCTACAGGACCCCCACCCCAGGAACACCTAGGTGAGACTTTAGAGGTTCCGAATATATGTAAAAATGTTGCAGATCCTCCATCCACAGTGCTCCCACCACCAAAGTCGATTTTGGGCAGCACTTTATCACAATGTGGGGAGTGAAATGTGCAATTTCACTATACCCAGGGCAAAACTTATTTTACAAGGGTCTACCTTATAGATACCTGACCCCCACCCCAGTGACACCTATGGGAGACCCTGGGGCTACCTACTATGCCCAAACATTGTAGGTTAACCATTTTTAAGTGCCCCAAACACAAAACTCGAGTTTGGACACAATTTACTTTTTGAAAGCAGTCCCTGCCACACAGAGCCACTTTTAAAAATACCTCGGGCTTCAGCAGTGCACACATGCAAGAGCAGAAAGTGCTGCTGGCCTCTAAACTGCCATGCTCTATTATATATTAGGGACTGAGCGGTAGTTTCAATCCCCTAATATGTACTAGGGCCCTATGAGGTAGGTCATGCCAATCACAGGGGTACCCCAACCTTAGTGTACCCCAGTGTATGTAGTTGTTTTCACTGTATTCTAACTAATTTCAGCACTGGCTGTGCGCCTGGGTAGTCAGAGCCCAAGGTCAGTCAGAGTCAGTTACCACCAGTACCAGTCAGCAAAAATTTGGGGGGTGCCCAGGGCACATGATGACTTTGCAACAATAGGGCAGTGTAAAAAAGCAATGGGTGTTGCGGTGGACGCCCATTCTAATGTCCATTACTTGCCCCTTTGCCGCAGCGGACTGCTACGGAAAGGGGCATATTTACAAGGTGGTGTTAAGCCACATTACGTGACTTATTGCCACCTTGTAAATAAATTGTATGGTGTAACACCACCGGAGCTCAGAAAAAGTGGTGTTAGGGGCTTGTAAATGTGCCCCATTATGTATTGTTAAGGAAAACAAACCCCATCACAGCAGAGCATGTGCTGAACTCTAAAACAAAAGCACTCTTGAGAAAGGGTCAGGCGCAGTCTCTTCTGATTGGAAGTCCTTGACAGGAATCCCTTGTTAGGTCTGGTGCTCAGATTAGCCAGAAACCGTGAAAGTTTACTTCTCAGGCAAGAACTTACCTGCCAGCACCTTTAAATGTGCTGCATTTGGAAGGCTACATCAAGTATCCACCCACCAATAGCCACTGATTGCCTTTTGAAAATATTTGCTGTCATCTAGATCCCCTGTGGTGTAAGTTCAACATATGTTAAAGCCTTTTTTGTTCACAGGTGCAGTAGAGGAGTTTCCCTGTGCTCCAGACCGCCACACCTCCAGCCTCCAGCCGCACAGTCAACCCTGCCCTCTGCAGCCTGGCCCAGATCACCCTCTACCCTTCCACCCAAGCACTGGTCCTCAATTCACCAGAAGGGTTTCAGAAACCCAACCCCTCATCAGGCACTCTGGCTCCAGCGACTGCTCTGCCGGCTGCTCGTCGTGTGAGATGAGATCTAATCCAGGGGTGGCCCCGGAGTCCTTTGTCCACCCTCCCATGTCAGCTACAGTTTCCTGCGCCTCTGAGCAGTGCCAGCACAGGTGGGCACATGCGCCAGTGGAATGCACCGAGCTTGACCTTCACAGGTTCTCCATGGAGCAAGAATGCCTCGGTACAATGGATTCTATAGGCCCGATTCATCGAGGGACTCTGGAAATGACTGAGTCGCGCACAGGACCACCAGACCAGATACAGGAGACATCGAGTACGGGGTTTCAGCACTTCACTGTTGAAAACGGGGTATGTATGCCAATGCTGTTCCTCTGTATATTACTGCATGTCCAGAGCTACTCTCAGCACCTGCAGTGTACACATTTGGATATATTTATCCCTCTATTCCTAGATAATCCTTTTTCTAGGTTAGTACATGTTATAGTAATCTATTTAATCCATAATGTATACCTCAAATGCAATACAACTTCTGAACTGTGAACTGTTGGTTTTGTTATTCACAAAGGCAACTTTTTTTGATAAACAATTTTATTGATTTTGTACATGAGAACAAAAACCAGTAGTTCAGCACATTATAGTAGGAACAACAATTCCCAATCAGTTTGATGATTAATCCTGTACCGCAAGACCCCATGAAATCTTACATGATACAGATAGTTAGCAGGCGACCCAAATTAAAGCCATAGTACCCAGCCATTTGCCCCACACCCTGTGGTTTTTCTTCGGGCATCCTCGTGCTTCCTACATAGGTTTTTCCTGTGTAGCACACCAGTCTACCCCTCCTGCCATTTCTTGAGGCTAGGTGGAGCAGGACGTTTCCCGTTGGTGGCTATGTCTCGCTTTGTGTTAGAAAACAGCTTCTTGTTTCTGGACCCATCCAGCCCATCCGTGATCCCCAGGAGTGGGTGCCGTGGGTCATGGGGAACTTCCCACTCCAAGACTTCTGTGAGTTCCTTCTCAATGCCCCCGTGAATTGTGCCAGTTATGGACATGCCCAAACCATATGGAAGAAATCCGCCTGGTCCTGACCCCAGCGTGTACAGAAGGCAGTTGGGTACAAGCTAGCCCTGTGAGGCATGCTGGGGTTAAGTAGGTGGCATGCAAGTAGTACAGTTGAATTAGGCAGAGTTTAGCCGATGCAGAGACCATGTTAGGCGCCATGAGTGCATCCCTCCAGTCCTCCTCCTCCAGTGGACCCACCCTTTCCTCCAACTGGCTTCTGAGTGGTGGTTGGGGTGTTGTTGATTAGTATACGGTAGTTACGGGAAATGCCCCCATTCCCCAAATTGCCCATCATTATCTGCTCCTCGGGAGGGTTGTATTCTGTAGTCAGGCATGTGCGAATTTAAGAGTGTGATGCAACTGCAGGTACTTGTAAAATTGTAATAATCAACAGTAATGGCCTACCCCTTGTGCGCTCTGTGGTTAGAAAAATTCTTTATTTTAGTAAGACAGAGGGTATAATTAAGCCTTCTGTCTATATGAACTGCACTCTGTTACAGATTAGATCGACGCATGCGCCTACATATGGGTGTCTGAGTGGTCCACCACCGATCTACCAATTCCCTCTATCTTCCAACTGTGAAAAAAGGGGGAGGGGAGGTTGACAGTGCCTCAAGGAAGCAACACCAAGGGGAGGATCTGACAGACTGGTACTCGCCTGATTCCTCACTTCTCATCATCAGCTACTGTCAACCCGAAAATAAAATGGGAGAAAAAGATAGTGCAATCAAACCAAAAAACCATCATGTGTTACACGTGTTACATAACCCATTGTGGTGTTCCCATATCCCTAAAAAGTGGAATACAGATATATCACCATTAAAAAGAGCTGAGAAAACTGGCAACTATATCTTTATTCTGTGCTGTTAGCTCACTCTATTAAAAATCAACCGACATGTTTCATCACTGTTATTTACTTTACCAGTGATTTCTTCAGGGTTTTGGGTCAGCATATAAATTGCACGTTTTGAATTCTTCCCTTATTGTACCTGTAGTCGGATATAGGACAGACAACACACATATATATATATATAATACATCAGTCATGTCTCAACAAGAAGCACCGTTTCCGGTGCAGATTAAAAGTAGTAGGTGTACTTCTGGGTCCTGGCAATAGTGAATTATACATTACCAGGTGGCCTCCACTGGCGTGCCTACCCGGCCCCCGTGGAAGAATGTGTAGCTGTTCGGTGCCCCTATCTCTGTAGTGGGTCCCGTCGACCGCCAATAAGTCGGTATCTGCAGTAAGACAATAAATAGGTATGTGTAACATTGTACGCTTGACCCCTTCTACTGCCTTTCCACATCGCATCCATCGATCCTTACACCCGCCTAGCATCAGGGTTACATCGCACTTCTACCGATCTCGTTCACTGTTTGCCTATTTAATCGTAGTGCCACTCCTGAATTCCCATACCGTTTGAGGTCTGCTACTCGAGCTCCTTACCGTTACCGCGCACTGGTGTGGTCTCTGCTCACCCCTCGTGTGTCTTTGCCTCAGCGGCGTCCCATTTACATCCTCGTTCTTCCAATTACGTGATCGGAGTGTGCTACGAGAACGTCAATGCGGCGTAACGCGTCATCGCGGCTATGCGCGAGCGCCATTTTGGATCGGGAAGTTTGTCCATAATATTGGATCCCTGCCGATTTTCACCGTTTATTTGATCAATCTTGGGCTCAAGGTGCAGTATTGTAAATGTGTCGACTGCTGACAATTTAATGCCAATTTTCTCGAGTTGTCAGCAGACACCAAGCCAATGTTCATTAACCGCATCGCTGCTGCGGTGATTTTTCCCCTACGTGGCTTTTTTCGAAAAGCCGCGTTAGATGACGAGCTCAGCTCGTCATCCGCACACGCCCCCCGTGGCTGATGACGAGCTCAGCTCGTCATCAGCATCGAAGGGGTTAAAATAATGTTTGCAATGTTTATTTTATTTTATGTTTATATGTTGCCTATCCAGACAATCACTAGGGCGGAAAGAACTCTCAAAATTCAGTATCTAAGCCTTACTCTGTAGAAATTATAGTGCATAGTGATTGTACCACAAACTAATGTAAGGAGAGTCAGCATTTATTTCAGCTGCTGTTTTCCACCATCATGCAAAGAGCCTATGTGTACAGATAGAACGTTGATTGATGGTATGCCTATCTGAAGATAGCCTTACACTGCTGATACTTTATTCCACTCAATAATTTCATTGAGGCCATGTTCATCCGTGGATTCTTCAAATATTCAGCGGGCCTCCTTCTTGAGTAGTCTGTTACTCATATTGTACTGGTCTCCTTGCACTCTTTCAATGACTACCCAGCGTAGGTCCCTCGGAAATGCTCATTCTAAAAAAAAAACGGGTTCCGGTTTTGAGGATTCTTGCAGGTTGAGAAGCGGGTTGAGAGCGCTGAGGGCGATGTGCCAGGCGCGCTCCAATCCTCCTCCCGAGACCCATGGTGCTAGTAGCGCCCTATTTTAAAGTGCTGATACACCCCTGAATTAGTTTTTTTTTTAGAATGAGCATTTGCTCTTCTAATTTTTAAGTACTTTTTTCACTTTTCCTTTTTTCACTTTCACGTCCCCAGGTTAGGGTGGACTATTAGAGTGTCCATACCGCCGGGGTTTAGTCCTGAAGAATGCCTTGGTGAATACATACCACTAGTACGGCAGAAACATGTTGACTGATTAATTTAACCACGTGGTATTTAGCTGAATTTAACCAAATCCTAACAACCTTGGCACTTAAATTCAGACACATATACCACCTACACGTGTCTTAGGGATCACTCATTAAAGTTTTTTTGATACCCTGTTAGGCACTCTTAATCTCTATTTTTCACAACACGTCCTCCCCACACGACCAGCTCCGCAGTCTTTCTGGCGTCGCAGCACACCGAAGAGACACTCGGTCTCTTCGGTGGGGCCCGATGATGAAGCATGACACTGACCAGGTCGGTGTGTGAGGGCCTTCCTACTCAATCAGAGTGATTGTGTTAAAACCCTCCTATCTTTTGCTCCATATTCCTGGCAGCCTTGTGACTGATCAGACCTCTCTTCTTTTGTTGTATGACAACATAGATACATGCCAGGCTGGGGGCAAAAGTTGCCCCCATCGAGGTCCCCGAGGTCTGCAGGTAGAGTTGTTGTTTATAAGCAAAGAAATTGCGTGTCAATGCTATCTCAATGCACTGCAGAACAAAAGTTTGTGCAGTGTCATAGAACCACTCGCATTCCCGCAGGGAGCGAGCTGCTGCCACCAGCGTCGCCTCCTGGGGTATATTCGTGTATAGTGACTCGATGTCGATCGTCACTAGGAGGTTCTCTTCAGGATCATATGTAACTGTCTGGAGATGTCTCAAGATATCAGTCGTATCCTGCACAAATGAAGGTTGTGTAATTACACATTCACGCAGGAAAAAATCTGCAAACTATGACAGTGGCTCAAGTGTAGAGTTAATGCCAGAAACTATCGGCCTACTGATAGTTGAGACTTGTAAAATTGTGACAGGTGTAGGGAATACCTGGACTGTAGGTCTTGGAAGGAGCGTATGTAGCCGCTAGCCCACACATCCCCAAGTTGGAAGATCCCTATAAGGTCCCAAGATCGAAATCCCTAGGCCCACTAACCTCCCGGAGCCAGGTACCCTGCCAGAGAGGCATATATTGGGTTAGTTTATGTGTCCATTGGGTGTGACGCAGTAATGCCCGCCAGGCCAGAAGCACAGTGCGTGTCCCTTCTGGCAAGGTGTTAGGTATGGGCCCTCCGCACATCATAGATTGACTTCGAAGCAAACCCAGCTCACTCAGTTCGAGCCTGTAGGCCGGATCGGACCATCCCCCATTGAATCAGTCTTTTATTGTGAGGAGGCAGGTTTGCCAGGTGATATTAGTGTAAATTGGTCATCCCCATGCCCCCGTCGAAGAGCGGGATCTGGCAGCGGGTCAGAGATTACAGGGCCTTCGACCCCCCCAGAGGAATTTGGTGGTTGTACTGTCTAGCTCCCGAAGCAAAGCCCACAGTAAGCAGAAGGGGGTGTTTTGGAGAAAGTAGAGGAATCTCGGGAGAATCATAATTTTAAACAGGGCAACACTCCCCAGGGGATTTAGGGGGGCGTCTGTCACTTGTGGAGGTTTTCCTTTGCCTTTGTCACTAGCGGGGGGATGTTGAGGGACCAGGCGAGGTCAAAGAGCAGGGCGACCCAGATCTCTAAGTACTTGAATGATTATCGCCTCAGGGGTAATGTGGATTGCCAATCGTAGCAGTCCCTCACCAAGTGTAAGGGGAACAGAACTGACTTGTGGTTAAGTTGTTGGCCGGAGGCCTGCCGGAAGGAGTGTAATACCCAGAAACAGTGAGGGCCGGACAGAGGGTCCGCCAGGAATATTAGAACATTGTCTGCATAAAGGGCAATTTTGTCCACCTCCGAGTTGTGCCACTCCCATCCCCGGATGCGGTCCTCCGACCGAATCAGGCCTGCCAGGGGCTCCATTGCCAAGGCTAAGGAGAGGCGAGAACCCCTGCCTCATCAATCTATGAATGGGGAAGTCCTCTGATAATACCCCGTTGACTAGCACCCGTGATTGGGGCTGGGCGTAAAGAACCTTCACCAGGTTGCAAAAGCACTGGCCGAAACCCATCTCCTCCAGCACGTTGCCCAGGAATTGCCAGTCCACAAAATCAAAGGCCTTCTCAAAATCGATGGGAAGAAGTGCCAAGTAGGGGGTGAGCCAGTGGTGGATGCCAAGGCCAGATAGAGATGACGGAGGCAATGTCTAGTCCCTCACATGGGCATAAACCCACACTGGTCCAGGTGAACCAGCTTGGTGAAGTAGGACCTCAGCCTTTGGGCAAGAATTGTAGCAAATATTTTAACTTCCGTGTTTATGAGAGAAATTGGGGAGTATGCACAGAGGGTAAACGAGGTTTGTGTTTTAGGGAGAACTACAATGGTGGCCATATCTGTCTCGGGCGGGAAGGAGCCCTTCTCTAGGTATGTGCTATTGCTTCATTAATTTCCTCATTGGTAATGGGGAGATCCAAGTCAGCAGACTCGGCAGACCCTAGGCGAGGAAGGCGGGTACGGCCAGTGATCAGCAGGTCAGAGAGGGACATTTCAGGGCTCTGCACTGAGGAGAGCCTTTGATAGTAGGAGGAAAAGGCTTGGCCCATTGCCAAAGGGGATCGATGTGCTAGACCATCTGGGTAATGCGGTTGGCCCGTGGGTATGTAGCTAATCTATGGAGGATATTCCCATTCTTGTCGCCCCATCCGTACACCCTAGCTATGGATAATCTCCAGCGGAGCTTGGCAGCATCCAGGGAGAGTTGCTTAGTTTCGACCCGAAGGCGTGCGAGTTGTCTCTCTTGGGTGACATAGCATTCATGAGAAGGAGATTGCTCAATGAGCAGCACTTGCGCCTCTCGCAGGGTAATCTGGTGTACCTCGGCTTGTCGCTGATGTTTGAGTTGGCCTTTGGCGAAGCCTCAGATAGTGGCTTTGCGTGCTTCCCAGAGAGTACTTGGGGAAGGAACAGAGCCGGTGTTGGCAAGGAAGTACTGTTGGAGTTCTATCCCCACCACCTTTCTAAATTCTTTCACCTGGAGGAACAATCCGCCAGGTTGGGCGTGTCGAGGGGCCCAATACTGAGAAGCAGTGGTGACTGGTCGGAGATACCTCTTGGAAGGTTACAGCTGTCACCAGCCATTCCTTTAGCTTTGGGGAGCTGCAGTAATCTGAACTATTACATTTGCAGGCGAGAGAGATTCTTAGTAGTTGTTTTAGCAACAATGACAGCTGCAATGGGTAATGCAAGCTGCAGTGGCCTTCTGATCAGGGCTGTTGCACCTATTATTTTACAGTCCCACCCACAATTACTACTAAATCCAACTCGTGTTTCCGTGTTAATAAAGGGATAACATTATCGGAGCTTTTCACCCGAAAACGAACGCTACAGCGGCGATAATGTTACCGCCAGCCCTTGATAATATGCTCCAAAGTTCTTCATTTAAGGGAAGGAAAAGTGAATGATATTTAAAAAAAGTTTTTAAAATATGTTGTCAAATTGGGTATGAATGTTATTTAATGGTTAAATCATTGGGGCATATTACCAACAAGTAGCGATATTATCGCTAAATAGGCTTAGCGACGATTTTTTTTATCGCTGCCTATCGCTGGATATGTTAGCAGAGAAGACATGCTATTAGCAACGTTTTTCTCCATTGTGCTAAAATATCCAGCGATAGCGGCGAAATGCGTGAATATCGCTGAGAATACAGCGATATTCACGCATTAGCGACAAAATGCTCTTAGCCATGTTATCCACCTCCCATTGGATATCATGGCTAAGAACTGGTCTGGGCAGGTGTTAGTATTTGGAGATATTCGCACTTATCGCGAATATTTCCAATGCTACGCCTGCCTTGCTAATAGGCGATAGCGACGTTAGCGACTGCTTTCAGTTGCTAACTGGTTGGGTACGCCCACTTTGCATGTCATTAGCGATAAACATCGCTGACATGCAAAGCGGGCCCCAAACCGCTCGCTATCGCCTAAAAGCTGTTGCTAACATCAGTTAGCGACAGCTCGCTAAAGAGCGATAGAATTATCGCCACTTAGCGGCCGAAAACGGCCGCTAAATCGGCGCTAATTGCCTATCGCCCCCCTTGGTAATATGCCCGTATCTTTTTGTTATTGAAAATGAAGGTTTAGACTTTCAATGTATGCATGTAGACGTGGTGCTGGGATTTTTGTTTCTGTGTGGAACCCTTTTTGACTCTGAAAAAACATTTCAGGGATATGCGAAGACTTCATCCCATCCAAGGATGTCTTTGTAGTCATTTGTCCCGCAGTGATACTGGTCGCCAGTCAGTGTTTCACGCTGTTCCCTCATAATAGTCTTGTCTTTGAAGTTTATTCATTGCATGTTTAGAGAAGGGTGTACGAATTTTTAAGAGCCAGTGTTTAGCTTGGAAAGTTTTTTGAAGAGCGAGCATTTTTCAGTTATAATGGTCACATTTCCCTTTTTTTGAGGACAGCCCCTGTCTTCTCAGTGAGCGGGCTAAACTTGTCTGTGTAAGACTGTGTCATGAAAGCCTAGGTTTAGAATGTGCTTTTATATAAGTGCAGTGCTTTATCTTATTATTCGTCCATATTTTTTCATTGTTCCCTGTTTATGTTAAAGTTTGTTTTGCAATTCTAGGATGGATTTAGTTTTCGTTTAGCTGTCTATTTTAACGGTTAAAACATCACTAATGAGAAATCATTTATGGGTTGAATTAAAATCAAATATCATAGTAGCCACAGTGTGGCAGTATTGCACCAGACTAGAGATAAACAGTTGCAACAACCAGCCATCCGAACTATTTATATGGTAGGGCTCCATGTTTATGTCTCTGCCTTCATGCATTTTCCGTAAATGCAATCAAAATGGGACACCCTCACAGTGGGACGATGCACACCATCTACTTAACTAGACCGAGATATATGGAAAAAATCGTTGCCATTTTAATTTCTGTCAATTTTATTTACTATCGTCAGTGCACCCAAAAGTGCTTATGGGCAAATCTCAGCTGTAAACTCCTCAATTGCTATCCCGCTAATACATTCAAATGAATGTTTTGATAGTTTACTAAATATTTGTATTTTGTGCCATTGCTTTCCGTGTGCTGGTGTATTGCAGCCTAAAGTGCTCCAGTGCAGAGGGAGAGACACTGAGCTGCATATTACCCCCCCTTTGCTGCAACGCAAATGAGCAGCTTTGGTTGCTGTGCTGTGTTGCATCACTTTCTGCTTGTATTTAATCTCTGGGAATAAAAGATATGATCGTTTCAGATCACCAGTGTTTTACCAGCACTTTTTGCTCTGATTTCATCTAAATGCCATGGGCCTCATTTATGAGGCTGTGCGTCACTTTATCGCCGCTGGTGCGTCACTTTTTGGGACGCACCAGCAGCGTAAAAAATGTGCCTTGGTGCACCATATTCACAAAGTGACGCATCTAGGTAGATGCATCACTTTGTAAACCCCTGCGCTACATTATACCTACGCCAGGTATAATGTATGCAGGGGGGCGTTCTGACGCAAGAAAGGGTCATAGAAGTGACGCAGCGAAATCTATAAGATTTCACTGCGCCACTTCTAGGACACAAATGTGTCAATTTCTTACGCCTGCCTCACAGCAGGCGTAAGACTGACGCAGGCCCTTTAAAATGGGGCTTGCCCCATGTGAAAGGACACATTGCTGGAGTTGCGCCACTTTTGTGACACATTCCAGCAATGCGTCACTTTTGCGCCATACAGATACGTCAGAAATACTGACGTTTCTGTAACTCCTTGCGCCATGATGCGTCATACTGTAAGTATGACGCATCGTTGGTGCCGCAAGGAGGGCGCAGTGAAAAATGATGCATCGCTGTTTTCACGCAGCGATGCGTCACTTTTCATGAATGAGGTCCCATTTTTTTACAGGCAGGTGACTGCTCCTTTTCTATGCACTCGCTTCACACCTTCTTTCTGAGGGTGTTACATTTTTTGTTGTGTGTGATTGCTTTCCCACATAACATATCATCAGCTTCCTAAAGGCCACAGAGAGATGCACAAATATACATTTTGCAGTACTTAAAGAGTAAACAACAAAGTGAGGCGCGGAAATATTTTCATAAAGAAAGAAATATAATTGCAGGGCCTCTGGAATTGTGTGGCAGTGGAGGACCAAATTATGTGGAGGAGTTGGCTAAATTATTGAGCAACAAAAGGCAACTTATGTAGCATAATGCGCCACATTGTGTGCAACTATTACCTCATTATTTTGGAATTTGTATTTGTTAACAGTATCTGGCCAAAGGATGTACCTTATTAGTACTACTTTGACACCCAAATATGGAAATAAGCAACAGAAAGGGGAGGAGTCAACCTTTCGAAGGGCCCTCCACTGCATGACAACAGATGCTGCTGCATTTTTTGTAATTTCTAATCCGTTTGAGCTAGAAACCATTTTTTTGGTTCGATTTTGTAAATTATGCTTCAAATGATGGGTTATGTGGCACATGCGGCAAATCCATAATAATGCGGAAGACTCGGTGGCCACAAAAGTAATAATTCCAGGGACCTTGAATATGTGTTATAAAGATGCTGACAATTATTGTACACTTAGCAAAAAAATATTATCAATTACAAAAACTAATGCTGGAAACATGGCATGTTTTGTTTTGGCCTGTTTAAGTTATCTAACTGGCGCACCAATTATTTCTCTTCTAGGTGAATGAGTTTCAGAGCCTGGTAATCAGGATCAGCAACGCTACCCAGGGTGAGTGAGATGAAAATGTGTTACCACTAAGCAATGGTGGATTTCTTTCCCAGTCTTACTTGCATTGAATGCTGCTGTGTGACATTCCACTTGGAAAGAGCACATAAGATCTACTTTGCTACAGTCCAAAGAGATTTAGAGAAGGCTGAACGTTTGAAAAGTTGTGTTTTATGTGTAGTAAATAGATTACAGCACATTTAGCACCTTTTAATTTAAAGGAACGTGGGGGCATATTACCAACAACTAGCGATATTTATCGCTAAATCGGCTTAGCGACAATTTTTCTATCGCCAAATTTTATCGCTGAGATAACGTGCTATTAGCAACGCTTATCTCAAAATCCGTGAATATCGCTGAGAATACAGCGATATTCACCCATTATCGCTAACAGGGTCTTAGCCATTATATCCACCTCCCATTGGATATAATGGCTAAGAACTGGTCCGAGCAGGTGTTAGTTTTTGGAGATATTCGTGCTTAGCACGAATATTTCCATCGCTACGCCTGCCTTGGTAATAGGCGATAGCGATGTTAGCGACTGTTTTCAGTCGCTAACAGGTTGGATACGTCCACTTTGCATGTCAGTAGCGATAAATATCGCTGACATGCAAAGCGAGCCCCAAACCGCTCGCTATCGCCTCAAAGCTGTTGCTAACATCAGTTAGCAACAGCTTGCTAATAGGGCTATGTAATTATCGCCGCTTAGCGGCCAAAAGCGGCCGCTAAAGCGGCAATAATGTCATTTCGCCAGGCTTGGTAATATGCCCTGTGGTATTAACACAATGCCAATGTATAGGAGTACCACATTGCAACATAAGCCCCATGGTTATATGTCTGTACCAATAAATGCATAAAACCCAGAGGAAACACTGTCTCAGACAGTATTTTAACACTGAAAGTCATATTTGTGGTAATACCAGACAACCTGAGTGGGCTAACACAATTATCTCAAATGTACCAAAATCTCCAAGCGACTGATTCATATAAAAAAAGCCAGAAATGTACTTCCTTAGGCACATGCCCATTTTCGAAGTACATTCCTGACTGTTGTCGAACTCACAAATAATTCTTTGGCTTTTCCCAGGAGTATTAAACTTTAACAGATTTTCAGGAGTTTGGAAGTTGTTGGTGAACAAATTGCAATAAGTGCATGTGTAAATCTTAAAAGTGCACATTTTCACATTTGTAAAGGTGCTGCCCAAATGCATGTGCACTTCGTAGCTCCACCACAAATTTGAGGGTTTTTCTCCTCTTTTCCTCCTTCAAAACATATTTACCGCTTTGAAAATAGAATGTTTGCAACCATTATCTTGGTGAGTGTGTCCAGAGATTTTTGAGTTGGTGAGTTTCGATGGTGAACATATCCTAAATAATCAACACACAGCACCCAACATAATTAAGGTATGAGCTACTGGCATAGCATTAATTGTGAGTAAATTAAAAAACAAGTGCAAATCCGCGTATGGTGAATTACAAATTTAAACTCATAAATGATGCTATTTGGGCACCTAAGTCAGTATTTACTACAGCTTTCACTTTCTGTTCTTACCCTAATTATCATAGACATAATAGGAAGACTTAATAAAAAGATCTTTGAAGGATTCTTATCTCTCTTAAGAGAATAAGAAACTCATTTCTCCAGTGATATCTTTGGTTGAATGAGGCCTCAGTACCAGACATTATAGCCGCTCTGCCTTCAGACTATTGCATCCTCAGAGTTCATAGCATGAATAAGAAAGGGGAAGGCCTTGCACTTATTTTCAAAGCACAGGATGTCTGCAAAATAGACAAACTTACCATCCCAGACTATGAAGCTCTATTGCTTCCCCTCACTCTTTCTAACAATTTCATATAAGTGATTTACCACTTTCCTGGTCTGACGACCAGCTGATGCTCCAGTCTAGCAGAGGCCCTATCTCCCCACATCATAATCATAAAGTATGCTAGCTTTACGATTCTTGGGGATTTTAATATCCATCTCGATAATAAGTCATGCAAAACTGGTCCCTCTCTTATTGAAGATCTTATGGCCCTGATTGTCCAGCTTGTTAACAATGGTCCTAGGCACGAGGCTGGCCATTTGCTTGACCCTATTTTGTCGCGTGAACGGAACCGGCAGGCTGATCAGGCCCACCACTGGCCTGGTCTGACCATTTTGCAGTTCCCTTTGCTCTCATTGTTTCAGGTGTGCCCCTGCCAGGGTCAGCCAAGTCCACCTTCTTAGACAGGAACTGGTCGAAGCTAAGTGTTTCTGTACTGAACTCTATTCTGGAGTCCAGTTGTCCAATGCTGCACAACTTGGTGTGTTTAGACGCTTCCATCATTGATAGGCGGACTGGGTCTGCACTTGACTCTTTATTTACGGTAATAACCAAAAAGCACCACAGAATCCTCCCACCGGCCCCCTGGTTTAATCACATACTGCAGCAAAATAAAAAGATCTGCAAATCCCTTGAGAGAACTTGGCAACAATCCTATGGCGCAGATGACAAAGAGCCTCCTTTTTGTTGGTTAAAATCAACCTGGCCCAAAACTATCCGAAAATGTACTTTC
Organism: Lissotriton vulgaris; assembly: GCF_964263255.1. Lineage (NCBI taxonomy): Eukaryota > Metazoa > Chordata > Amphibia > Caudata > Salamandridae > Lissotriton > Lissotriton vulgaris. Next base: position 100,253,422 of record NC_141691.1, read on the forward strand.
AAGATGTTAAAACACTTTCTGGCCCTGCAAACACAGGCTTGGTTGTCCCTCTCTCACAATCTGTGATGAATTAGACACTTTTTTCTCGAAAACAGTTGCAGACATTCAGGCCGCTTTCTCCCCTACATCAGACTAAACCTCTAAAGACACTCATGTTACTCCTTCCCCATATTAGAGCATAACTCTCAACAGGGTCATCCTACCAGGTCCTTCACATTGAGCTCATTACCGCTCCGGTACCTCCCACTTTGAAATTCCTCCTCACTTCAAGTCAGGTTCACCTCTTGTCTCTTGCCCTTCTTCGGTGTTTGGCAATCTTGAACCTTTCTGGATGAATTTACTTACACAGCTTCTAAATGCCTCACTTTTGGAAGGTACGAGCCCAATGGGCATGGAAACTTGCAATGGTCATGCGCCTACTCAAAAAACCTAATCTAGACCCCTTTGTCTGGTTTAACTATAAACTGATTTCCCTCCTCCCTATCCTATCTAAAGCATGAGGTCAAACAACTCACGGTGTATACAGAACAGAATGGTCCGCTCCATACCTCACAGTCAGGCTTTAGAGCCGGCCATAGTCAGTGCTGCTAGCAGTAACTGAATATCTAAGGCAGCAACTAGACAATGGTGGCACCACTGTTGAACCTCAGTGCAGCATTCGACACGGCGAACCACAACAGACTCTACTCAATAGGCTAGAGGCCGTGGAGGTGCAGAACACAGCTCTGTCCTGGCTGAGCTCCTTCCTCCGGGATCATGTCTTCGAAATCCACCCCATTGTTTTAAGCTGCACCCTCAACCTTCTGGGGTCCCTCAGGGCTCCACTCTTATCCCAACACCCTTTAACGTATGTGTAAGGTCCCTTGCAGATATTGTAGAAAAGTGTGGTCTCATCCTCCTCTCTTACACTGATGATATGCAGATCGTTGTCTTCTTGTCATCTCAGGAGATCAACAGCGCAGAGGCACTGAATAACTGCCTCATACGAGACTGCTCCTGGATGAACACTAACTCCTTGAAGTTAAATGGAGGAAACACTGAGGTCTTATTATCAGGCAACTGTCCCCACCTGTGCGCCCACATCTGTTGCCTGAGGTGTTGTGTTCTGGACCCACACCTGTTCCAGTAGTCAACAATCTAGGAGTCTGGCTGGGTGAGAATATTTCAATGAATTACCAAATTACCAAAGTGGCTGCACCTGCTGTAAGATCTTGAGATGGCTCCAAAAAAATTCTAGGATGTCTCCCGCTCTCGGCCCAGCAAACAGTCCTCCAGGCCGTGGTCATCTTTAGGCATGCCTACTGCAAAATTCTTTATCTACGGGCACAAAGTACCTTCTCAGGTGGTTTAGGATCATGCAGAATGCAGCAGCAAGACTCCTTCTGCATCCCGCCAAGTTTCATCCCCCTGCCAGTCTCCTCTGCGAAGTGCACTGGCTCCCAGTTGAACATCACATTCAATTCAAGGCACTGTGCTACATGCTCAAATGGCTGTCAAACTCTGGCACCTTCTACCTCAGATCCTTGGTGTAGGCATACACACCCAACTGGTCTCTGTGCTCAAGTAATTTGGTTCTTTCTGTATTTCCTAGAATTAGGAGAGCCAGACAAGGAGGCCAAGCTTTTTTTGGCACAGAGTGGTGGAACTATCTTGAACTTGAATTGAGAACCTGCCGCTTGTTTACAGTCTTCTGCAGGAAGCTTAAAACCTGCTTATTTTAAACCTTGATATTGGGAGTCTCCCTTGTTGTCTCTGGGTGCCTTTTCAGTGGCCTAGTGCTGGGAAACCCATGGTTGGGTAGTCATGCACTGTACACATCTGAATAATCTGAAGAAATGTCCCGTACAGTGCTTAATATCTCATGAGACATAAGCCCTGTTAAAAATTAAAATGCAACACTTCCGGAAGCCTAAAGTCCAACTAGCGTTTAATGCCGAATAGCAGGCAGCAGAGCAAAATATATCATTTCACTGACCAGAGCTCTTGAAGCTGTGTGCTAAAATGCATGTAAACTTGCCCTAGTATATACCCGATTTCTTTCTATAAATGTCCATGCAGTAACCCAAGACTTTCTGGTCTGGTTGACACTCCCCCTGTGAAGCCTCTTGGCAGAGAAACACTGCCCTGTCCTCCTGGTCTGTGTTATCACCAGTTCAAGCCCCGGTGCTGGTCTCCTACCTTCACAAGTGGCGAGTTCCTTCCAACATTTGATTATAATTATTGCTTGTGTTTGTTTTGGGTTAGCCTCAATTTTGAATGGTTGCCTGTGTTTAAGTTTTAGTCTTAGCAAGTCCTTCATTGTTCATTTGTCAGTATTGCCTGTGCATCACGTTTGTCATTTTCTGGCCCGTGCTGTTTTGTTTTTTCGTCACTGCCTCCTTGGTGTTACACACTGGCTCGCTCCAGTTTTTCCCTGCGCCACCACCTGCCCAGCCCCCTGCCCTCCCACCCCACTGGCTATAGACTCAACCTACTACATCTTCCTTGGAGGCCTGAACTTCCACCTTGAGGGCCCCAATGACACCAAAACCACCACGCTACTCAATAAACATGAGCGTCATCGGCCTCTCTCAATTTGTAACCACCCCCACACACAGCGTAGGACACACCCTGGACTTCATATTCTCCACTAGTGACTACGTCAACTTCTCTCACACCACCAAACTGACCTTGACAGATCACAACATCATTCCCTACTCCATCCACGGCCCACTGGAATCCCCGCTGTGACACCCCTCCCTCCCTACACCCAACTGGAGCAAAGTCACTGAATTCCTCTGGACAGCTGCCCTCAAGACAGCAAGATCAGCTCCTGCGGATACCCTCAAACTCACTAACAAAGCTTCTCCAACTGGATCTCCTCTGACACCACCGCCCTCGGAAAACCACCACCAGGGGAAGACCCACCAATCAAGCAAGATGGTACAGCTCAGAACTTCTGACCCTCAAATTCTACTGTAAGAAACTGGAGAGACAATGGCGTGCTAACAAGACCCCAGCCAACCATGACTCCTTCTGATTCGCCCTCAACAGCTACCCCCACCGGCTCAGAGAAACCAACAAAGAAATAAGCTCTCAACACCCGCATCGAAACGAGTGCCAACCACACCTAGGAATTTTTTCAGCATCTACAGAGAATTCTCCTGCCCTTCCGCCACTCAGAACACAATGTACACTTTCCAAGTCCTCTCTGACACTCTAGCACACTACTTGCACCGCAAGATCTCCAACAAGTACAGCAACTTTAAGCCCCAAGCCACCCCACCAAATCATCGACACAAAGCAGCTCTCTGCCGACAACAACGCCTCCATCATGAACTCTATCAGCCCGAATCTTCCTCATATCCTTGTCCCCACCACATCCACAAACTAGGAAGAGAAGCAATTGGAGGTCTCCTCACAGCACTTCTCAACACCTCCTTCACCACAACCACCATCCCAGACACCTGGAAGCATGCCGAGGTCAAACCTCTACTGAAGAAACCCTTAGACAACCCCAACAAATTCTAAAACTACTGACCCATCCCCCCCACCACATCCCACCAAAGTCTTGGAGAAAGCCATTATCCGCCAGCTTACGGACTACCTAGAAGAAAACCACCTGCTCGACCACTCCCAGTCAGGTTTTTGGCCCAACCACAGCACCAAGACCATCCTATTCGCAGCAGCGGGAGATATCAGGTGTCTCCTTGACTTAGTCAGATTGGCCACCCTCATCCTCCTCGACATTTTGGCAGCCGTCGACACCATCTCCCACCACATCCTCGTCACCAGTCTCCACCACTTAGGCATCCAGGGCAAGGCTCTTGGTTGGATCTCCTTCCCCTCCAGCCAAACTCAGAGGCTCCACCTTCCATCAATCCCCTCTGCACCCAAGGACATCATATGCGGCAGCTCCTAGGGCTCCTCCCTCAGCCTCACCCTCTTAAAAACTTAGATGAAACTTCTGGCAAACATCTCCCGGACTCAGCATCATCTCCTACGCCGATGACACTCAGCTATTCCTATTCCTCACAGAAGACACAGACAAGGCAAGAATCAACTTCCAAACCACCATGACTGACGTCGCCACCTGGATGAGGACCAACTGCCAGAAACTCAACTCGGACACAACAGAGGTCATCATCTTCAGAAATAGACCCACCCCCTAGGATAACACCTGGTGGTCCTCCATACTTGGCAGCGCACCCACCTCTATTGACCACTCATGCCATCTCAGAATCATCCTAGACTCACATCTCACCATGAAGCAAGAGATCAACGCTGTTGCCACGGTTTTCTTCCCAACCCACTGCATGCTCTGCAAAATCTTCTGATGGATCCCCATCTCAGCCAGGAAGATAGTCACCCTAGTGCACATCTCCAGCCGACTCGTCTATTGCAACACACTCTACGCCCAAATCATCAAACAGCTTCTTAACCTCCTCCAAACCTTCCAGAACTCTGCAGCCAGATTAATCCTCGATCTCACCAGAAGATCCAGCATCACTCCACACCTCAGAGCCCACCACTGGTTCCCAGTTCAGAAGAGATGTCTCTTCAAGTTCCTCACACACGCCTACAAAGGCCTTCACAGAACCAGACCCATCTACATCAACAGCCATCTGACTTTGCACCAACCGACCAGAGAGCCCCGCTCCTCCACCCTCGCCCTGGCCACATCCCCACATCCGCCCCAGTCGCTGCGGAGGTCGATCCTTTTCCTACCTTACCACCGAATCCTTGAATGACCTCCCCATCCGCCTTTTCACTGTCCCATCCCTGAAAGACTTCAGGAAACAGTTCCTCGACCACCACCTCTCCGAACGAGGCTCACACTTCCACCCATTGCCTGGAGACCCTCGGGGTGATAAGCCGCACTCTACAAGAACCTCTAATTGATTGATTGAGTGACTGCAGTATGATGGCGTAACACACACAGTTATCTTACATGGGCTGCAAGCAGACAAGTTAAAATTTAAGTACATACACATGCAGGTCAACCAGACAAACCAAAACATTAGGGTTGTTTCTAGCACTTGAGGGTACACATATGTAGTTTATAATGAGGGACAGATCTCCCCCAGAGCAATAAATCACATGTATTAACCACTGCAGAAGAACAATGCACTCCTACTGAGAAAATCATCACAGCAGTACCGACCGCTATAGTCAAGGAGTGCCTTCTTGCTGAGGGAAAACAAATAAATATAGTTTCACCTATACCCACACTAGAAGCATCAACTAAAGCTAGTATTCCAGTGTGCATGCCCTACACCTTCATTTGGTGCAGTGGGCCACATCTTTAAATGCAACTGATGTAAATCTTGAATATGATCTGACATTTCGGACTTACACATTTCTGCAGTGTACACTGAACATTTGACAAACTACAAACATTTTACCCTTATATGAGTAAACTAGCTTGGTCTACATGGACGACTGTGCACAGCCTGTGATTGCCACTAAACAGGATACTCCATGCTTTGTGCTGCAGTGCAGGGAGTTTTTGAAGATGGTGACTTCAGGATGCCACGCACACACATTAAGGTGCAGATTTATAATTGTGCACCATGCCTCCGCCACCCTGGATGCGCCGTGTTTACAATGCGGCGCACCATGGGGCAAAAACGGCACAGATGCGTCACGCTCAAAAACGATGAAAGCCAGTCGAGGACCAGCCCTGAAATGCCAACGGCTCCCAGTCTTGCAGTAAGCAAGGCATGGGGCACCGTATCGAAGGCAGCAGAGAGGTCCAATAAAATCAGGACCGCTCTGCCGCCCCCGTCCAAGCACTCCCGAACTGCCTCAGAAACCTCAACCAGTGCCGTCTCAGTACTGTAGGCCGCCCTGAACCCCGACTGAGCAGGATGTAGGGCGTGAGAGGACTCGATGAAGCTATCCAGCTGTTTGAAAGCCACCTTCTCACACACCTTTGCCAGAGCTGGCAGCAGTGAGATAGGCCGATAGCTCGATGGTATTGATGGATCTAGACCAGCCTTTTTTAGCAGCTGGAGCAGTTTTGCCTCCTTCCAGCTTCTCAGGATCGAGGCAGTGGAAAGGGAGAGGTTGACGATCTGAGTCACCTCTTGAGCAATGGTATCTACTATCCCTCCCAGAACCCTGGCAGGACAAGGGTCTGAGGGAGATCCGGACTTTAAAGCCACCAGGATTTGCCGTATGTCAGATTCCGATGCCGGCCAGAAGGCAGCAAACTGAGCCTCTAGACATCGACTATCAGATAATGAAAAGACAGATGAGGTCGCAAAAGACTTTTGAGCCACTTCCAGGTCCAGTTGGATTTTTTTAATTTTGTCCGTAAAGTAACAGGACAGTTCTTCACACCATGGTGCAGAAGAAGGGAGCAAGGATTGGGCGGCGCAAGGAGATAAAAAATTTTGGACAATCGAGAAGATCTCTTTACTGTTGTTATCCGCCTTCTCGATTCTGTCCGAATAATATCTGCTTTTAGCTGCCTTAATCGCAGCATAATATTCCTTTTGTGCTGCCCGTAAAGTCTTCTTATCGGCTGGCAGATAGGCATATCTCCAGGCTCTCTCTAGTTTCTTACAGACCAACTTCTGTTCCCGCAGAGCATGGGTGAACCACGGTTGAGAGGGTCTTGATCGCATCCGACGGATACCTCCCACATTAGTGGAGGCAGCGGAGCCATTCGCAATCCAAAGATTGAAAGCATCAACCGCCGCTTCTGTGTCCGTCGTCGGACCCGGACGGGTGCGAGAAAGAGACTCAGATAATGATACCAGATTAAATCGTGGCCTATGTACCAAAGAAGGAGTTTTTCTCAGGTCCTTATCTAACTGCCAAGCGAACTTAATCAAACAATGGTCGGACCACAGCATAGGCAAGGGGGGGACATACTGATGTCAAAGTTGGAGCAAACCAAATCAAGGACATGACCTCCCACATGTGTAGGAGCGTCCACCCATTGAGTGAGGTGAGCCATACTAAAAGTCTCACTGAGACGAGTGGCTGCGGTGGTATTCCCAACATCCTCATGAATGTTAAAATCGCCCAGCAGAAGGAAGCGGGGAAACCGTAGAGCTCGTGGCACGATCACCTCCTCCAGGGTTCCAATAAAGTTTCCAACATAGCCTGGGGGACGGTAAATTAGCGTGCCACCTAGGGTAAAATGCGGAGTGAGCTCCAAGCAAAAGTGGAGAAGTTCTGCCTCCACCAGCTCATCCAGGTGTTCACAGGTGAGGGTCCAGTGATCCCGATATAGCAGAGCAACCCCTCCACCTCTTCCCAGTTGGCGGTCTGCACGGCAGATCCTAAAACCACGGGGAATAGCCAACTCAACTACTGGCGCGCAAGAGTCGGTCATCCAGGTCTCAGTAACAAAGAGCAGATCAAAATCATTTTCTGCTAATAGGTCAAAGACCTCCGCCGTGTGGCACACCAGTGATCTGGCATTGATTTAGCCCGCCTGAAATCTCTTGGTTTCATGGCCGGATTGGGTGGGCAGGGGTTCAGGACTATTGAGTTGGTAATTGCAACAAGAGCAAGCTCTTAACCGACTATCCGAAACCACCCAGGTATGCGCAGCCTCACAGGCGGGGACGTTTAGAGTCCTAAGATCTGCAGATGAGTATCGGAGTACATCAGGCGAGGCAGAATTTGAAGGAAAACTACCAGGGGTCATGGCCCTGTGCCCGGCCAGAGCACGGACGGGCACAGACGGGCCCTCCTTTTGCGCTCCTTCGGCGCGCATGCGGCGCGCCCGCTGCGCGCGTCCGCTGCACGCACGCCTCATCGTGACGTTTAATACGGGCGGGCCAGCAAAATGCTAGAGCATCAACCCCGGTGCAATGCGGCCCCGCCTCACTTCCGGGGACCGCTGGGGCCGAACGCTAAGTGCGGAGGCATATGTAAAAGCTTCCAAAATGCAAAGTGCCGGGGAGGAGAAACAAAAGAGGGATCAAAAGGGTAGGAAGAGGATCTTACTATGGGGGTGTAACAGGAATCGAATCCCAACAATACAAGTTAAAAAATGCTCACACAATGTCAGCGCTATGATGTTGAACAATATTAAAAACGAATTAAGTAAAAACGGCAAGTTACTATTTAACGGAGCTAAATACCGACATCAAACAAAAGACCAGTGCAATTTCCAAGCGGGCTAGGAGCAAGAACGTGCACTCAGAGGTCGGATGCATCATTCCTTATGCCTGCTTCAAGCAGGCGCAGGGTTTTTTGACGCAGCATGGGCCCAAAAGTGACTGAGTGAAATCTTGTAGATTTCACTCAGCCACTTTTGGGAGGTGTTCCTGCGCCGGAACGCCCCCCTCCTGCGATGGAACACCTTCTTCTGGCGCAGGGCTTTACAACGTGATGTATCTGGGAGATGCATCACGTTGTCAATACCCCGCACCATGGCGCATCTTTTGCGCCACCGCTGCGTCACAAAAGTGACGCAACAACGGCGTAAAAGAGGCGCAGGGGGCTTGTAAATCTGCCCCTAAGGATTTAGGTGATTTCACTGCACAGATAGCAGAAATAAATGCCCTGTTACCCGTTCTTCAGAAGGCTGATCCATCAGCTGCCATGCTTATTGCATGGGAATCAGCATCCTGCCTACAGGGTTGCAATGTGGATTTGCCACATTGGCAGCTAAATATATTTAGATAATCAAAAGGTAAATCGATAAAAAGAAAACCCCTTCAGGGAAAGGTAGCTATTCTAGAAGATAGGCTTCCTTTGGTCCATGCACAAGACACCTTGACCCAAAAAAGTGAAGAAAACCACATTTATAATCTACTGCGGAGGAACTATTTACTCCTACTGAGAAAATCATCTGTAGAGCACCCTTTCCTGTGCATGTGCATCCATTATGAGATTAGAGGTTTTGCATATGGACATTTTATAGTCAGTTATTGAGGATCCACTTATGCCATTATGCATTGGTTTGGTATGTTCATGATCTCCCAATCAGCAATTAATTATCATGCAACTTCTCCAATATATTTACCCTACGTTTGTCTGCTGATAATTCTGGGGCATATTACCAAGGGCTAGTATCGCCGCTATCTTAGCGAATTGTGCCGAGAAAGCGGCGATACAGCTAGAGCCCTATTACCAAGGGCACTGCCTAGGCCGAGCCCACTTTGCATGTCGGCGATAAACATTGCTAATGACATGCAAAGTGGGCATTCCCACGTCCAACCACATGTAAAATGTGGTTGGAGGTGGGAACACCCTATTACCAAGGCAGGCGTTGTGAGACAAAAACCTGCGATAAACTCATTTATCGCAGGTCTCCGACCAGGCGTTAGGCATTGTTACCATGGGGGTGTGGATCATAAAGCTGAATCCACCCCCCCATATTATCAAGGCTCACATTAGCGCATGAAAACAACGTTTGTTTTCATGCGCTAATGTGCCATATCGCCGACTATCGCCGGATTTCTAATCGCCTGCCTGATGCGCATTGATAAATGCGCGCTAATTAGGCGATGAAATCGGGCGATAGCAGGCGATACGGAGATGTGCGTTGTGCGTTTTGCAACGCACACTGCGGTAATATGCCCCTCTGTTCACCAGAATATTAACCGCTAGGATATTGCAAACGTTGTCTGCCAAACATGCAATACATCGGCAAGAATGGCTGAGGGCCATCGGACATTTCTGAATCTGGCAGGCGGCACGTCCGTCAGGGCGACGGATTCTTTTACTTTGATGGAGGGGCTGCCCTCCAAGATTTAAATTAGACCAAATATCAAACTCATGCTGAAAAAGGCCACTTTGCAAACCTATGGCAATGTTTTTGCAGCTTGATGTCCATTGCAAATAATTTACAATCGAGGGACATTTTGATGTTTCTACAAAAATGTGTACATTAATAAAGTTGTAATTTAATTTAGAAATGTGAAACATTCTCTGTATGCAGAATTACACCGTTGCATGTCTCATGTTAAATGAGTTGTAATTATTATAACATGACATGTAATGAGCAATATGTGGACTGCTTTGCACAGTTAATGTAAATGTTGTATGGTTGGTTACCTGGTGTTGGAGTAAAAGATCAGTTCGTATTTGAGAGTAGCTGCCTCTCCCAGGGGCCGATTCACAGAACTAACTTAAGACAAAATCCTAAACTTACTACTTTTGGTATTCACAGAAGTTAGGATTTTGTCTTAAATTTGTCTTAAGTTTGTCTTAAGAGAAATTTAAGACAAAATCCTAACTTCTGTAAATACCAAAAGTAGTAAATTTAGGATTTTGTCTTAAATTAGTTCTGTGAATCGGGCCCCCAGTTTTTATTTCTACTGAATGTAGACTTTACCAGCATTAGAGACTCATCAAACCATGTTCTGTTCTTTGAAAGCAAGTACACCGCATTCCATAAATTTGGCATCAGCTGCATGTGAAGCCCCTCAATGGACAGTAGATGCACCAGAATGTGTTCCTTTCCCAGGTTGTGTTTCATTTTCAATAGACTTTAATGAAGTTTTGCCATTAATGGACTCTATTCTTGCTTTTTAGGTCTTCGCCTTGGGAAGCTGCCTCAGGCGGTGGTCCTTCTGCTGAGCCTCAGACTGGACCCGCATTTGCCAGGAGTGAAGAACTACATGGACGTGGGGGCGGAGCTGGGCGTTGCGGGTGACCTCATGAGCCAGATGTCGGGGTATGGGCACCTCCATGCCTACCTCTCCTCCAGCAGCCTGTGCACTCTGCCTGGGCTGATGCAGGCCCTCCATAGGCTGCAGCGCTTCGATGCGCTGTCCGTTCTCTGTGAACACTTTGAACCCAACCAAGACCAGGAAGACCCGAGCGTGCAACCTCATTAGTGAGGAAAAAACGACTCATGTAGGCTACAAAAGAGAAGAGCATTGATAAAATGTGACAATCCTCTGGACACTAGGTCTTGTTAATTCAAGCTGATGAGATGGTCAAGAGCCATGCACTTCTTACTGCTAGTAAGGCAGGTATTAGGGCTGAGAATAATGAGGGAACTTTCATCAAATATTTAATATTGAAGAAATTCAGAGAGGTTAATCTGTGGACAAGATGAACCAGGGTAGAGCATCCTAGAGCACGGGACGAAGAACGGGATAAGGAAGTGAGACAGTGTGATGTCTAGGATTAGTTGCCTTTTCTACATCTGGCTATTCAGGAACATAGCTTGTGTAGGAATATGGGTATAGTGTTGGAAGTGTGAATACCCTAGGCCTGGGAGGCCCAATGGACACAAAACATTTCTAAGTAGTGAGTTGCAAATCTGTGGTTTCCCTTCTGGCTGAGCAGGTCTGAGCCTTGCCTCCTGGGAAGGGCATTCGTTGTAAAAGTATTTCTATGGCTTATCCAAAGATGTAAAGTATTGTTTCGGAAGCCTGTTCCTGTTGAGATATTTTTGTTGGAATTATTGTTGTCATTGTGTTTTAATTTTGTTGGTGGAATGATTAATTTGTCTTTGCTGCCACAGAGGCAAGTGGGCTTGAGCCGCACTATTTTCTAGCTCTCCTTGTCCTCTGGTGTTGTGAACATGCCATTTTTTAATTTACAATAAACTTCTATTTGCTAAAATGCGCGCTTTTGAAGTTGTTATTTCGTTTCAAACCATCTTTAAATTTGTTTGAAGGTTGACTGAGGAATTGTGCCCCACTCTTGCCAATAACTCCACTATCTTGAAGGGGGTTGAGAGAAGGGAGGAGATTGAGGGGCAAGCAGGACAACACACGCAACATGCAAAGAAAGTCCAAGGGCCTCATTTATGAGGCCATGCGTCACTTTTACACCACTTTTTGTGACGCACCAGTGGTGTAAAATATGTGCCTTGTTGCGCCATATTTACAAAATGAGGCATCTAGGTAAATGCGTCACTTTGTAAACCCCTGCGCCACATTATACCTGCGCCAGGTATAATGTATGCAAGGGGGCGTTCTGACGCAACCCAGGGTCATAGAAGTGACTCAGTGAAATCTATGAGATTTCACTGCGCCACTTCTAGGACTCAAATGCGTCAAAATCTTACGCCTGCCTCACAGCAGGCATAAGACTGACACAAGCCCTTTCACATGGGACTTGCCCCATGTGAAAGGACGCATTGCTGGAGTTGCGTCACTTTTGTGATACACTCCAGCAATGCGTCGCTTTTGCGCCTACAGATACGGCAGACATACTGACGTATCTGTAACTCCTTGCGACATGACGTGTCATACTGTAAATATGACACATCATTGGTGTCGCAAGGAGGGCGCAATGAAAATGGACGCATCGCTGTTTTCACGCAGCAATGTGTCACTTTTTATGTTTGAGGCTCCCAGTTTGTTTCAGACTCAGAATCACAGCTCTGCGCACAGCTCGTGCTTTGTGAGGAGAGCCCATGTCCTTCCCTAGGTATGTCCTCGCTGGTTCTTGTAGCTCATCCACAGTCTCTGCAAACCGGCTCTATGGGAGCATCTGCACTTAAAGCAGTTCTTAGGCGTGCGTTCATAGGCTGAGGCCCTTCCAGGCTCTGTGTGGGGATCCTATGTCCTTCCCTGGGTATGTCATAGATGGCTGTCCACATTCTGTGCACCCGGCTTTATGGGCACATTTATAATCCCTGCGTTTCTTAGGCACGCGTCCGTATGCGGCCCGCCTTCTAGGTTCTGTTCACATAACCCTCTAGTCGCTTAAGAGAGCAGCGCAGCCCACCCCATGATCCACATCTCTGTAAATACATATAGAGCCCATGCACTCCCCCAGGATCATGTACTTATCAACAGTCTTTGCATTCCAATGCCCCTCCCCAATACTCTGTGTGACTATAGTCGGACCCCATCCTCAATGTTCTGCGAATGATGAGTGTATAATCAGTCTGTGCCTCCACATGCTCCGTGTGCACATCCACATGTAATTGCCATCTACGGGCTACTTGGAAACATCTGCAGTTCATGTCCTGTGACAGGTTTGTGTTCACAACCCCAGGCTCTGCACCTGTAAACTCTGTGTGCACACCCATAGCGCACAAACTCCTATTGCTGTGTACATATGCACCGTCCCTGTTCTCTATGCCCTTCCTTAGTTAGTTGCCTTTTGCATAACAAGCAACTGGATCCATCCGTCTCGGGCCGTTAAATGAAGTACAATTACATTTTATAATAGTAATACCTGTTACTTACTTCACTTCCCAACAGATACTGTTGTATGAAGCTCTGTACATAAAGAAGTTATTATTTATTATAGCCCATCAGGCCGTATTTCCATGTAACTAATGCCGAGGTCTATTAGTCAAGGTCCAGTGGACTGTTCTGTCGACCACCCTAATCCTGTTTTGAGGGCGCAAAGAAACAAGCATTTGCAATGTAATAGGACTTGCATTTACGAGAGTTTGAGGTATTGACATTGCAAATGATAATGCCTTTTATTTTTGTTTTCGTTTTTAAAACATAAATAAAAGGCTTACAGCTAGATTCATCATTGTCCCATTTTGTGAGTCCTTAATAGCGATTATTAAGGAATCGCTATTAAGGACTTGCAAAACTGGATTCATGTAGGAATCGCTAAATAAATTGCGATTCCTACACATTCCTTATTTGCGATTAGCAAATTGCTAGTCGCAAATAAGGATGCGATTTCAAGGGTGCCAGGGGTGTCCAAAGGACACCCTGTAGCACCCCTGAAATGTAAATTTAGACTTATGTTGCGCACACACATGTCCAAAGGACATGTGTGTGTGTAACATACAACTGAGAAAAATGCACAAAAGTGCATTTTTCTCAGTTTTCGCTATTTACCACGAAGCCAGACTTCGCGGTAAATAGCGGCAACAAATAGTGAAATCGCATTTTTTTAATGGTTCTTGAATAGCATTTAAGGAATCTCAAATTAAGATTCCTTAAATGCGATCGCAATTTGAAAAATCGCAATTTTTTTGCGATTTTTCAAATTGCGAGTTCATGACCCATTGATGAATTCCAAATGCCATTTTTGCGTGCGCAAACGGCCGAATTCAGCGATTCGCACCGTTTGCGCCCGCAAAAGTGCTTGATGAATCTAGCTGATAGTCATTTACAATGCCAATAGCTTAAAGTCACGTAAATGCGAGATCTATTGCATTGAGTTTGAGTTTTAAATTACTTATAAAGCGTACGTACACCGGAACGGTTCCATGGCGCTATGGTAGATCAAGTCCTCAGAGACAAGAAAGACGGGGGGGAAACTAATGATAATTTATTGAGGGAAGGCTTTGATGAATAAAAAGGTTTTTAGAGCCTTTCTGAAAAGTGAATATTGGGTAGTACATCTCAGGTGGACTGGGAGGGAGTTCCAGAGAGTGGGAGCAAGAGTGGAAAATTTGGAGCCTCCCCATTTTTTTCTGCGGAATCGGGGGATGGTCAGCAGGTGAAGGGAGGAAGAGCGGAGTTCCCTGGTAGGGGCATAAAGTTTGATCTCTGAGGAGACAAATGCAGGAGCTAAGCCTAGCTGGGCCTGGAAGACAAGGCAGCCTACCTTAAATTGAGAGCGTTCATGAATGGGGAGCCAGTGTAGGGATTTCAAAAGGGGAGTGACATGGTGAAATCTGGAGAGATTGTAAACCAAGCGAGCAGCCTGGTTCTGAACCAGCTGCAACCGACGTACGCTGTAGGCAGGCATACCGTAATAGAGGGCATTAGCGCAGTCCAATCGAGAGATGACCATAGCCAGTGTGATAAGTTTTGGGGCCGTGAAAGAGAAAAACCGGGAGACCCTACGGATAGTGCGGAGGGACAAAAAAGAGGAGGAAACCACCAAACTCACCTGGGAATGCAAAGTGAGTTGGTCATTCAGTTTAATGCCAAGGGTTTTAACCGAGGAGGAAGGGGAGGGAGGGGGCCCAAGAGAAGGGGGCCAGAAGAGGGGAGACCAGGGACTGGAGGAACCACCTGTCAAGACCAACTCGGTTTTATCTGGGTTTAATTTCAGGTGGTTGTGATTCATCCAGTCCCGGATGAAAAGCATGGTGGATTGAAAATTAAATTTAGAGTCAGGGGAGTGAGAAAGAGAAAAAATGAGCTGGAGGTCATCCGCATAATAATATACGGATACCTCCATTTGCTGAAGTGCAAAGATGAGGGAGCTATGTACAAATTAAATAATAAGGGAGAGAGGGAGGAACCTTGAGGAACCCCGCATAGCAGCTTCCGGGGTTCAGCCGAGAAGTCTCCCAGACGGACCGCTTGGGTGAGGCCATTTAGGAAGGAGGACAGCCAAACCAAGGCCGCGCCACCGATCCCCGCCGCCCCGACACAGGAAAGTAAGATGGAATGGTCCACCATGTCAAAGGCGGCGGAAAGATCGAGTAGCACCAAGGCCAGGGGAATGTTGGTGTCTAATCCCTCTCTAAGATTGTCGAGTACTGAGAGCACGACTGACTCGGTGGAGTGACCTGGGCGAAAACCGGCCTGGCGAGGAGCCAAGATACGGTTTTCTTCCACATAGGTGGTAAGTACTCTGGTGACATGTCGCTCCATGATTTTCCCTAAGAAAGGGAGTAGGGAAATAGGGCGATAGTTGGCGGGGTCAGAAAGGTCTGCACCAGTTTCTTGAGAATGGGGAGGATTATCGCGGCTTTAAGAACGGGGGTAACCACACCCTGGGAAAGGGAGCAGTTAAGAAAGGTAAGCGGAGGCTGTGGGCAACACGTGAAAATGTGGGAGAGAACATGGGCAGGGCAAGGGTCAAGTGGAGACCCGGATTTAACCAAGGACAGGAGGGAGAGGAAAGATTCCTCGGTTAGTAGAGGGAAAAAATCCAGACATGCCTGTGTAGGGATACAGGGCGGGATACGGAAAGAATGGGAGGGGGGGGAATGTTAGCTCTGATTGTTGCAATTTTATCCAAAAAGTAAGAATTCAGGGAGTCGCATAAAGATAGTGAGTGGGAAGGCTTGAGGGAAGTTCTATCGGAATAGGCCAATTTATTAACGATAGAGAAGATTTCTCTAGGTTTATTCTCTGCGACTAGAATTTTAGAAGAAAAATAATCCTTTTTGGTGGAAAAAATAAGTTTTTTATATTGCAACAGAAGGGAAGTATACTTAGCTTTGAGAATGGGACAGTACTGGCGTCTCCAGGCCCGTTCCCCTCGCCGGACTGAAAGTTTTAGCGATTTCAGTTCATCGTTGAACCAGAGATTGGAATCGTTTGTCCGTCTAGAGGGGACCCGCCTAAGTGGGGCGATGGACTCACCGACTGAACGAAGCCAAGAGTTTATGGTGTTAGCTTGATCTGAGGAGGACAGGCCAGATATAATTGGACTAGAAGTGGGAAGAGAGGCAGCTAGAGAGGCTACATCCACCCGGCCCCAGGATCTTACCCAGATATTTTTAAGGTGCGAGGGTTTGGTGGGCGGGTCGATTTGAGAGGAAAAAGAAATCAAGGAGTGGTCGGACCAGGGACAAGGGGAGACAGAAAAGGACGCAATAGGACAATTGAGAGACCAAATCTGGTCAAGGGTGTGACCTTGGGTATGCGTAGGGGAGTGAATGTGCGAGATGAAATTGAGGGAGCATAAAGTGTCTGAGAATTCCTTAGAGGTGGGGCATTCAGCTGGATCAGCGGGCCAGAAGTTAAAGTCGCCCAGTACCAAGACTGAAGAGTTGTTAACTGGTAGGGTGGCTGCAAGTTCTTGAAACCCGTCAAGAAAGGTTTGAGGAGGTTGGGGGGGCGGGACATAAGTAGACAAGTGAGGGGTACTTTGAGAGAGAGTGAACGGACCACTAGAAAGTCTGATATGCCAATTGGGGGAAAGCTGAGAGTTTGAAATGGCAGTTCCTTCCGGGCAATCAGGGCAACACCCCCACCTGATTTACCGGTTGGCCGATCAGCTCGGTGGACATAGTAGGTAGCAGGGAGAGATGCTAACAAGATGGGGAGGGAGCTATCACGAAACCAAGTCTCCGTAAGAAACAGGAGGTCTGGTTTGTGAAGATCCAATAGGACAAAGAGTTTGTGGTAGTGCTTAACTGCAGAACGCGTGTTAAGGTAGTAAATAGAGAGAGGTGTCTGCCTAGGACTGGCCCGGAAGTTAGAACCGGAGGGGGAAGGGGGGTGGGACCGGGGGCGAATAAGGTGGGTCAGGAGAGGTGGGAAAACCAGCTGGGATTGTCAGTCCCAAGTTGTTGAGATGGGTGGTCAGGGAGGCCTCGATAGGCCAGGGGCCTTGGAGAGCAGTAAGTTGTGCTGACGAGTATTGTAGGGGGCCAGGATAACGGCGTGGCCTAGGCACTGGGCGCGTTCGGTCGTGGACGGGCGCAGACGGGCTTGCCTTGGGCGCGCCTTTGGCGCGCAAACGTCGCGCCCGCTGCGCTCGTCCTCTGCGCGTCCGGTGAAGGCACATGATTTATGGGAAGTCGAGGAGAGGAAGGGGCGTGGCAAATGATTGTTATAAGTGCCTGTCAGTGCCTCAAATATTCACCTTACTAGGTTAATTAGTGAGCAGTTATTCTCTAGCATAAAAACAATTGACTCTGCCACGTGCAGCCACGTGCAGCACTACTGACATACTTCGCATGACAAATTTAATAGTGGTCATTTATTTGCAGTTTTTTTTATGTCAGACATCACCAATAACTGATGAGCAGCTGCAAGTGATGGAAGTTAAATTATGCTGAATTTGCGACAAATGCTAATCCATATCCCAAATTTATCAACACTGAGATTGGGAGGCTTCTCTTGAAATTGCTCACATGGCCCTTATCGTGGTTTTAGGCAGATGAACAACAATATGGTCCATACAGTTCTGGAAACCTGAAGTATACTTGTTATATTGTCATGACCACAACTGATCGGCTAAATAAGTTGGTCAACTTAAACCTTGGGCATCTGATCCTTCAAGCTTCTGCTTCTCACCATCCATCCTTCAATTTCCCTGGAGCTGTCCTTGTGACCTACTGAATGCCTGGCACCTAAACAAAATGGTTGATTTAAAGATAACTTGAGAGCAATGTTACTTTTAGAAAGATGCTGGATCTACCTTTGCACTAGCTGCAGGAGCATGAATACCCTAAAGGGGTGATGGTTCACATTGAATCGCTTCGTGTGGGAATCTCTTATACTTGCTGGTCTGATGTTCCAAATGGACCCATCTTAAACATTGAACGCAAGTTCATGAAACTATAGGGTTGGGGACATAATAATCGTCCAGTTGTGGATGGATATTTTATCTTCCAAAGAAATATTCCGAAGAAATGTGGGTTGGAAAATGAATATCAGTGTTGAACACAATTCGAACACTAAGTAGCACTCTTCAGCTAAATTGTGAATGAAGCTTGCGCACTTGGAAAGCCGGTAGCCAGGCAATCTAAAGAAGGCCTCATATGTCACCGCTTTGACATCACTGGTTACCATGGAGTCTTAACTTATAAGCAAAAGCTGAAGGAACAACAATCAAATATTAAAGTGTAATGCACCATGGGGGTATTACTGTAGATACCCTTCTTAATGACTTAGGACAGTGGTGTTTTGCAAACTAAAAAACTCTTCATCAGAGATCTCCTCCTGGGTGGTCCTCAATGATTCCACGTGACTGTCACCTCTAGCTAAATATACAAACAGGAGAACACAGACTAGGCTGCATGAAGATGCATGCCAGTGCCCTGCAACCAATCCTGACCCAATACTGAGCCACTCGCAAAGATGCTGCCAGCACTGACGTTAACTAAGAGTGCAGTTATCCCGGTTAAAGTTCTCGGAGACAATACCAAATGCTCACCATCGCACCCCTGTCAAGTAGGCAGGGCTCGAGTCGGGGTACCACGCGGGTGGACGGTGTCCCCCCACTTATTTTACCGGGGGGAAGCCATCCTCCCTGCCAAACAGCTGGACTTCACTCTTTGGCCCCTCTGCGACGAGGAGCTCAGCACCTTTCGTGACGTCACTTCCTGTTGTGTCATCACTTCCGGTGACAGCGTCCCCACACTTCTTTTTTCAGGACTTTTGCCCTGCAAGTAGGTGAATGGAATAGACATTCTTTGTTTCTCTGCACTCTAAAAAATATGCTGGGTCACCTGGAAGCCAACCACGCCACCGTGCATCTTTTGGTCAATTCTATGAGGTCTGAAAAATATTTGGGTCACCAGGAAGACAACCATGTCATCTTACAGCTGATGTGTGGTCCTCTTCCAAAATTCTTTCTCATTAAAAACATCCTTGTGTGGAAACAAGTTGAGTTGTTGATCATGTAGGCATTACAGACACAGAGAGGGGGGTGTCCATTCAGGATCAAACACATGTGCATCCCAGCAAGTACAATGAAGGGGCCTAACCTTTTGTGCAGGGATGTTCTTATGAAAAGTCCAGAAGTACATCTCCTGTGTAGCATGTTTAGGTAATGGAAATCATTGATTTGATTTTGAATTGAGATATTTGACGTAGCATGAGCCTAGCACCAGGTGCAGTAGAGCACTTTCTAGGGATGTTTTGATGGAAGCCAGATCATTTCATGCCCTGCACTTGGAAAAGTATTAACGCTCTGATCAATGTGCTCCGACGCGATACAAGACGGAACGTTTCTGGACGGACAGCCACTAGGTTCAAGAGTAGCAAAAAAGCCTGACATAAGGGAGTTAAGCCAACCGCCTAGGCAGAGATAATTATTTATCACTTTCCATCTCCATTGGGCCTTCTCTACTCTCGTACCCTAGTGATTTCCCACATGGAAGAACACACTCTGAATGGACAACTGCTGTTAAGGGTGCAGCTCTGATCGGACTGGATAGGAAGCACCAAAAACTGAAACAGCATGGCACCCTTCCCTTTTCTTCTTTCTTTATATCGCTCCATATCAACCAATCATTTCTCAAAGTTTCAACCATTCACAGATCCACAAACTGATCACTAACTAATTTGTATTATAGTCATTGTTGCTCGACTGATGCCCCTGTTTTAAGTTGTTGGTGCAGTTTTCATTATCAACATCTGTGAGCGTGCTGTTGGGACCAAAACATGTCAACACGAGAGACATCCGATACATCGCGATCTTCACACCGCAACACATTTACAACACAGGCATTACAACGCAAGTCGTTACAACGACTTGCACTGATTGGCACTGTACACTAAGGAATAGAATATTTTACTATTTTAACACCTCTACTGTTACGTAGGCTGGAGTTGGAATAGTAAATCATACTATTCCTAAGTCCAGCACCCTCGAGCGCAAGTCATTGTAACGGCTTGCATTGTAATGCCTGCATTGTTATGTAATGTAATGTATGTGTCTTGTAAAGCGCATGCTGCCCTGAGGCGTCGTGGCGCTGTAGACCGCTGGGGAACCCGTCCTGGCTATCCCTGTGAGATGGTCCCTACTGGGTATCTCCAAGGTGAAACCAGGCATCCCCGACAAATGTGGGGGGCCGTTGTAGAGATGAGGCAAGCTAATGCCCAGAGTTGCTGAGTGTGTTCCCTGGTTAGAGTAGGCACCGAGGCGAGAATTATCGAGTCCGCTGACCCTGGTCCACAACCCTGCCGCGTCGGGAATTGAACCCTGGTCCCAGGCCGTTCTCTGCTTCCGGGTCTGCCGCCTCTAACCAGTGAGCCACACCACTCCACTTGTAAATGTATCGCGGTGTGAAGACCGCAATGTAACGTCACATATTCTGTCAACACACACAGGAGTGCGTATCTTAACTACTTACATGACAGAGTCTACATTCTTATTTGTAAAACCAAATATATTAATCATAAATAATTTTTTATTATAATTCTAATTAACCCAAATTACAGTCCTCTAGGTTCACCTTACACTGTACCACAAAACTCTCCCCACCTCAGTGTATATTTGTGTGATACCACTCAAATTTACATATAACTGGAGTAAAGTATTTGCTCTTAGTCCACACCTTGAAATTATAAATATTGTATAAACATTTAAACATGAGTGTCTCGTGCAGGTAATCGTAGTGGGCAGGGAATGTAAAATAAATAAAGAAATAAAAAACACTTACCTTGCGTTTGCCACATCACAGACTCGGCGATGTGATGAGTGCCAGGTAAGTGGTTTTATTTATTTTACATTCCCTATAGCATCGTTTGTCCATTTCTCAACCCCCCCCCCCCCCCCCCCCCCCCCACCCCCCTCGCCCACCCCAGGCCGCCAAGCTTACCTGCACGGGCCGCCACTGCATTAAAATAGTACTTCAACTCAATAAAATTCTGTCAATATAAAAGTATTTCCTTGGAAGGGTGGCTACAATTTGAATTTTACTATAGAACAGAAACTTATGGCATAGTAATTCCACAAAGATTATAACATAAAAGATACTATGAAATACACAAAGTGAGTAATGCAATAAATGTAAATAGACAATATAATTCCAGCTAAGACATTTTTACATCTGTCCAAATATGACAAAATGATGTGCAAAAGGTGATAATCAGATCGGTGCTCAACGGTGCATCTCAAAGAGTAGTAATCGATCAATTAAAATTGTAAAAGGCATCTGACCATATATATTTTGTAATGTTTGAAACAATATCTTATTTACATTCAGAAGGAGCGATTATTTACAACCCAGAAGGACTTGAGTGGAAGAGAAGAGACAGGGCAGTGAATGCTGGTAATTTCTGACATCAAGGGAGGGCTGTGGATGGCTGGGACACTTACATTGTAGGAGGTCCCAGATCCTACGACATGGGATAGGGAGGCAGGTATTGAAGAAACTAATGAGTAGGGGACACACGAGTGAGGGGTGCCATGCATGTGCAATGGTAATCACTGGCTGGATGAGTTCTCCAACAGAGAGGAAGTGGAAGAATCAAACTGAAAAATGGAGGAGAAGAAGAAGCTAACAGCTTCAGAGAAGAAATTGGCTTACCAACTTTAAAGAACAATGCAGCACAGGAGGGCAATTGGGGACTGTTAGAAATGGGGGTCTCTAGTTGGCAATGGTTAGAGCCCTTGTCCAAGTAGGGGCCCTTCTTCCTAGTCAGGGTATGGGGGATATACCTCTAAAGTAACCCCTGCTGAAAGCTTGGTATCTTGGCATGAACAGACAGGCTTATCTCAGAAGCAGTGTGCACACCACACCAGCTTAGAAGAAAAAGTAATCTTTATCTAAACCAAACAAGACCAAAACGACAAAAATCCCAAATTCAGTGATAAAAATATGACTTTTAAAAAGTAGAAACAAGTTTGTCCACAGCAAACTATAGTTGTGACACAAAGTACCTTGGATGCGTCACAGTCACAAACAAAAACAGCCTCATGGAAGGTGATGCATCGGTTCCTTACTAGCAGGTAAAGTGAGGCGTTGGTTCCTTACTCCAGGGCACCATGAAAAAAGCACCAGGACTGACAAGAACGGGCTGGCTAGACATTGGTTCAGGCCCTGCGGCCTGTGCCTGCTCTCCACCCAGCCATCTACGACAGCTGAGTGGAGAGGTTTCAAGTACGCATGTCTGGTTGGCCGTTGCAAGACAGCCGGCCAAAGTCACATGGCCACTCTATACTGGAGTGAGTTCCACTCCCCTGCTGCCATTCAGCAGTAGTGGCCCAGCCCTACCCTCAACCATGGCTCTGGGAGCAGTGACAAATAAAGTGGTAATAAATTAATGTTATTACCACTTTATTTTTCACCTCTGCTGCTTGCAGCAGGGGGATGACCCTTCTCCATCCTTCTGGAGGGGTTTGCGCTTGTTGGCCGTCACAAAAACGTGGCTATTAGCTAGTACCTGGATGTGCTATGTCCATTATACATAATTAAATGTAAAAAGAGACAGTAGGCTGAAGGAGGTCAAGATGCTTTAGTTGGCAAAACAACTCTGTGAAGTAAAAATTGGTTGGTTCTTAACTCCTTCGATGCTGATGACGGAACCGCTCCGTCATCAGCCGCGGTAGCACTGTGCTGATGACGGAGCGGTTCCGTCATGGCCAGCTCGCCGCGCCTGCGCGGCGCGGATTCCGCGCCTGCGCTGGGCATTTCATTGAGCGGGCGGGCCCATGACGGAACCGCTCCGTCATGAGCACAGCTCAACCGAGGCTGGTGACGGAGGGGTTCCGCGCGGCCACCCCGCCCCCTTAGCTCTGCGGCGGAATAGCCACCGCAGCGAAGGTGGTCACTAGATTAGCTGGCTCTCCTCCATTCTTATATCTTAAAGCCTCAGGGTGGGACACAAGTTCAGCTACTCTGCCGCCATATTGTACAACACACCACCTGAGTGCGTACGCATTAGGCGTCCACCTACATATTGAGGGGCCTATTTATGAGAGCTCTGAGTCACTTTTGCACCAAGTAAGTGGTACATGCTTGATGCAGGGCACTCATAAAGATGTATGACACCATGCAAAGCCAACATGCGTGACTCTGAGTGGCCTCATAAATCATGAGTACGGTGACCCGGCGCAAATTGCTGCGTCGCATCTCTCTGTGCCCAGGAGACATTCCATGGGCATTGCGGTGGGTTATCATACACAACACCCATAGAATTATACACTGCCCCATATTTAAAAGTAATGTAATCCTGGGGAAGATTCAAATCTGTACTCCTCCTAAGGTGAGGCATAAAGAGGAGAAATATGTTAAGTTCTCCTCGTTTTTTTTCCCTTTTGCATGTGTGCTGCATTCTGAAGCACACATAGAAAGAGGAAAACGCCTCAGAGAATTGCTTTGGTGGAGGAAGGTGCCGCTTCCAGCACAAAAGCAATCCTGCCTGCAAAGGAGGCACCATTGCACTATGTTGCAAGGGTGCATACATTGGCGCTAGGCTGCCAAAATGGCACCAGCACAGTCAGAAAGGATAGGAAAGCACTGTGGGCCAGATGCATCAACCAAAAATGCGAGCGCAACTGGTGCGAAGTACCAATTGCGATCGCAAAGTAAAGAAACGGCATGCATGAAGTGAAATCGCAAGAAAAAGCGAATTCGGAAACGCAAAATAGCGAAATCGCAATAAAATCGCAGAATCAAGGCCAAACCCCTTTAGCGACTCGCAAGTAGCGAGAAACCAATAAATTGCGATTCATTCTTGCGAAATCGCTATATCCAAATAGCGATTTCGCAATAAAATCGCTATTCGCATGCATGTAAAATCGCTATTTGCGATTCTGTCATTAATCGCTATTTTGCATGAGCAGTTTAGAGGGAATCACAATCAGGTGGTAAAAAAAAAAAAATGTTCCTACTCACCTGCCTGACATCAGAGGTGTATTTAAACAGACCCATGAGGCCCCAGTGGCCTTCCACAATGGCAGGACTCTACATATTTGCGAGGAGGAGGAGGATACTTGCAGCAGGCCAGGCCAGAAGGAGAATCCAGGATAGAATCTTCCGTCTGCGCATCACATTGTTAGGACTGACAGTTGAGCAAATTTATGATAAGTACAGGATGAATGCTGCAATGATACTGGACTTAATAGATGAATTGGACCCACTATTGCAGCGCCAAACACATAGGAGCCAGGCCATACCTACTCATGTCCAGGTGCTATGTAGCCTCCACCTCCTTGCCTCAGGTAGCTTCCAGGACATAGTGGCAGAAGCAGGAGGGGTATCACAGAGCTCCCTTTCGCGGTTCTTCAAATCCTTCCTGGCCGCCATGATGACTGTCATCAACAACCACATCACCTTCCCCACCACCCCACAGGAATTGAGCCAAACAAAACAGGATTTCTACCAAGTAGCAAGGTTCCCACACGTGATTGGATGCATTGATTGCACCCACGTAGCCATATGTCCCCCTGTCGTGAATGAGTATATATTCCGCAACCGGAAAGCATATCACTCAATTAATGTTCAAGCAGTGTGCAATGCTGAAAACATCATCACCGACCTTGTCGCACAATACCCAGGAAGCACTCACGATTCATACATCTTCCGCCATAGCGGCTTGCACACACGTCTGCTCAGGGGAGATTTTGGTAATGGCCACCTGCTAGGTAAGTGCAATACTATACACATCACTGACTTAGTCATGGCAATGCATACGTGACTCTGACATCTTGCCTCTTACTCTGTAGGTGACAGTGCATACGCGGTGAGGCATTACATCTTGACTCCCTACCTGAACCCAGCCAGCCCACAACAACAGAGGTACAATGCAGCCCACATCAGGACACGTAACGTAATAGAACGGACATTTGGATTGCTCAAGAGTCGCTTTCGCATCCTGCATAAAACTGGAGGAGCTATGCTGTACCAACCGGAAATCTGCTGCAGGATAATTGCGGCATGTGCAATGTTGCACAACATAGCAACAAGGAGAGGCATCCCCATTGAGGAATCCGACACAGAGGGCAACCCGCCCCCAGCACAACCACGCCGTGCACATCTTGGTAGTTCAGCGGAGGGACAGAGGAAACGTGCTGACATCACCCAGCATTATTTCTAAGGTGTGTAACAATGACACACAACACTCATTTACATTTGAAGGTGAACTATTTATTATCACGGCTGGCGGTATGGGGTGTCAATACAACCTGAAATGGTGTCCATTAGCACATTTACTCCATGCACCAATGGACAGAGGAGACACACTAAGGACTTGTAATGCAGTCACAAAGATAGTCTTGTACATGGTTACATCACCATGAGGTCTAACACCCCTCCAATTTGGTTTACCGTCTCCTCCCTCTCACACCCAAATGTCTTTCTCCTGCTTCAGCATCTGCATTCCTAGATGCTGCGGGAGGTGCCTGTCTACGGCTACTGCTCCTCCTGACAGTGTTGAGTGGCGCAGTGATGCTGCTGAGGCTGGAAGCCTCACTACCCTCTTCCCCTGTAACGTCGCCCTGAACACCAGTGCTAGCCTGCATCAGTTCAACGGCTGTTGTAATTTGCCCCAGTGCCTTGGACACATCCCCACAACAATGGGCCATATCAATCTGCATTCCCACAGAACGACGTGACAGGTGTGACACGCTAGTGCTGATCTTGTTGTTTGACCTGGTATAGGCGTCCATGCATGTGAGAAACTGGCGATGCCTCTTCCTCTGTGTGGTGTGTCCCTCGTGCATCCCACGCGCAACCTCCAGCAGGGCGTTGTTGGATTCCCTGTGAGCCTCCACTATTGCAGTTGTGAGCTCCCTCACACTGTCAGCCATTGCAGTAATGTTAGTGTTCATTTTTGTCATCTGCAGGTTGATTGCTCCCATGTGCCTAGCTTGCACGCGCTGCACCCGCACCATCTGTGACTCCACGCCACCCCACTGATTGGGACTTCCTGCTTCCTGTGCCATAGTAGGGCTCCTTGGTCTGCGTCGTGTTCCTGCCCGGACATGTGCCTGCGGTGTTGGTGTGTGTCTGGCACTACCACGGCTTGTACTCGGTGTGGTAGATGTATCCTGCTCTACCTCCATTGGCTGTAGTGGTGCAACTGTGGCCCTGCGTTTTGCTGGTGTCTTGCCTTTGGGTGGTGGTGACACAGGTTTTGACACCGCAGTCTCTTGATTGGGCTGTGTGCTGTCTCCAACATCACTGTCATCAGTGTTTGCTTCAGCTGCATCTGTGATGTGAAACAGTGCAATGTTATATACATGTGTTTCAATAGTTCTGCAACCTAAATACAATTATACTTTTATGTTATAACTGTCTCTCATCTGTCACTGTACTGCTAATTGTTAGCATTTGGGCTTACTGTGTTGGATTCTAACAGGCAAATGGGTACTACTGACTACAAGTCCCATGATGCATTGGTCTCCCTATGTTAAACGTGTGCTGGACTATTTTTGCTGTTCTTTTTGCAGGTTAAATCACATTTGGGCACTATCAGTATGTGCTTTGTGCTGTTGATAGTCATGCATCTTACCTTGTGTGCTACAGGCTGCCCCAGATGTGTCCAGGATCGTCACTCCTACCACTGCTTCTGGCTCAATTGTGGCCTCTACCATGTCCTCCTGGGGTGTGTTGTCTGGGACTGTTGGGCCTCCTCCTCCAGTCCCCTTCGCCTCCTTCAGCCTTTCAGCAACCTTCTCCTTTGCACGACTGCGCAGGTCGCACCAGCGCTTCTTCAGGTCATCGATGCTGCGGTGTGTGACCCCCACAGCATTCACCTTGTCCCTGATCCTGGTCCAGATCCTTCTCTTGTCTGCCTCTGGCACTTTAAGGGAGAGCTTGCTCCCAATGCGACTCTGTAGTTTTCACGCTCCCGCTATTTGCGAACTCCCAATTTGCGATATTGCAATTTGCGATTTCGCAAATAGCGGGATCGCAAATGGCGAGATAGGAGTTATTTTACTATTGCGATTACTTTACATGGAATCGCAAAAGTATTTAGCGATTTTTAGCGATTCCTTGTTTTATCGCATTCCACATCATGCATAGCCAATAGCGAGTCCTTATTTGCGATTCCTTAATAATCGCAATTAAGGAATCGCTATTTCTTTGCATGATGCATCTGGCCCACTATTACTTAAATACGTGCATTCCTGCCCTTTCACTTTGGTGTAAGGCAGCGCAGCAAGTGCCTTGCTGCGCTGCCGTACGCCAAAATGCCATAAATGAGGCCCTGAGCTTTGAGTGGAGATGATGACGAGTGCATCTTCACAAGCACTGTCTACTAACCTGCATCATGGGGAGTGCACTGCCAGGGAGTTTTTTTTTTATATTGTTGGAAATTTTAGTTGGCCGGTTAGAAATACGTTTCAATGGATCTCACATGAGGCGCTTGATTTTTTTACTTCATATTATGAACAGCCGTGAAGAACATTTCAGTTGAATTCACTTCTTTTTTGAGTCTGTGCTAAAGAAAAGTTGAGTGAATTACCACCTGAAGGAGTCCTAGGTATTTTTTAATTATTTTTTTAGACCTGGGGTTGAACCCTCAGCCTGTTCAATATTGTTGAATCATATCAATATTATATCGATAATAATTCTATTCATTATAATTTTTTTTTTTTTTATGTTCAAATAATTTTTATTGATTTCATTATGATTTTTGATTGAACGGTTTTCCCCTCAATAATAACCGAGACTGACTACCCAATTCGATCCGTTTCATAACGTAAAAGGTCGGGGGCCCATGCACAACACAGCTGAGGGTCCCATATCTCACAGATCTTCATTAGCCTTGAGCTGAAAGAGCCCCCTCCCCTGCGGTATCAATGCAGCCCTCCATCCCTGCAGCTTCGCCCCCACTGCGGGTGCCTGCGTTACGTCCCGTACTCGTCACCTTCTTTCATCCCATGCTGACTCCTCGTGGGCTTGCTGCGGCAGTTCCATAGTTCGGCAGAAGGTGGCAGTGTTACACTTTGGCTCCTTTCTGTTTCGTGTTCGATAACGATTGCAGGTCCCTTAGCAATATCACAGTCTGGATTCAGCCAGGAATTTTGGAATGTATTGAATATTCAATAGCTACGTCGAGAGAGGGCTGCTGGATAATCCAAGTAGTAACTACTTTACTGATTCTTTTCCTTGCACTCAGAGGCACATTTCAAATAATTAAGAGCTGCGGCTGTGAAATACACAGAGAGAGGTTCTGGCAGCCAGTGCAGGGAGTGGGGGGCGTCCGGCAGCCGTTATTGAGCAGGATTCGGCTCAGGGTGGCCCCTGTGACTTATGCTGAATTTGTCTGAGTGTAGTTTATTGGCACCAGGGCACATTCAGCAGCGCCCGCAGGATGTCTTCTTTCTATTAGGAACATCAACCTGAATTAGAGGGCCATTGGATTCCTTTTATTACAGTACCATCCTGGCTGTGAGCAATCTGGAACCTAACAATTATATGCAGTGGAGAGAAACAAAGGCAGCCAGCTTGTTGTTGTCGACTTTACAAGTTGCATAAGAGACGCCATGATTGGGAGGCAGGTTTTTGTCTTTGTTGAAACACTGTATGTAAGAGACAGGCTTGCACTGCAAGAATTATCAGATGTATATGTCAGTATGAGTAGTTACACGATTTAAGCAGCACTTACTAATTCATTTTGTATTTAATTCTTTTAAAACGGTACTCACCCCAATGTAAGGTGTTGGAGCACTCTACATCCCACACACATTATTGTTAAACAGAAACAATGAATTATACAAGTGTGTAAATCAGTGTATAGTAAATGTTACAAATGATATTGAGGGTTCCAAGGTGTAGGAGTCTCGAATAGCCCATACTGGTAGGCATTATATGTTGATAGTTGATGATCAGGCGAAAGTCAACGTCAGCATTTAAAACGTAACGCATTGGTTGTGGTTGACTGTATTGCCGACATCCTAGCACCGTTGAAATAACGCCAAATCAAACTAGGCAGCAAAATCGCTTCCTGGTTCAACGATGATCTTAAGAAATCAAAGAAACTCTGTCGCTCCCTCGAGAAGACCTGGAAAAAAGACCCAAACACCAGCACCAGGGACGCCTTCAAAAACGCCACCCGCATACACCACCAACTAATCCGGTCTGCCAAGAAAGCTGCTTTCAAAGATCGACTAGACAACAACGCCCACAACAGCAAGGAATTATTCAACATCGTCAAAGAATTTACCAACCCATCAGCTAACTCCAACGACATCACCCCCTCCCAAGCCCTCTGCGACTCCCTAGCTTCCTTCTTCCACAACAAAATCGCAGACATCCACAGCAGCTTCGACAACCGACCCGGAGACCTACCCACCCAACCTTCTGCAGGACCTTCACCCCCCTTGAACATCCTTAAAGACTGGAACCCAATCTCCACTGAGGACACCATCCGCCTGATGAACTCCATCCACTCAGGATCCCCAACTGACCCATGCCCTCACCACATCTTCAACAAAGCAGACTCCATCATAGCACCACACCTCCGAGATGTCATCAACTGCTCCCTCAACTCCGCCACCTTCCCGGAAAGCTGGAAACACGCAGAACTCAGCGCCCTTCTGAAAAAACCCACAGCTGACCCCACCGAACTCAAAAACTACCGCCCCATCTCGCTTCTTCCATTCCCGGCCAAAGTCATCGAGAAAGCTGTCAACAACTAGCTCGCCGCCTTCCTTGAAACCAACAAATCCCTCGACTCCTCACAGTCCAGATTCCGAGCCAAACACAGCACTGAGACCGCACTTATCGCAGCAACAGACGACATTCGAACTCTACTAGACAATGGAGACACAGTCGCCCTCATCCTCCTCGACCTCTCCGCTGCCTTCGACACAGTCTGTCATAGCACCCTTCTACAGCGCCTCAGAAACGTCGGAATCCAAGGAAAAGCACTGGAATGGATCACCTAGTTCCTCACCGGAAGAACCCAGAGAGTCCGCCTCCCACCTTTCAAGTCAGAGGCCTCTGAAGTCATCTGCGGCGTGCCACAAGGATCTTCACTCAGCCCCACCCTCTTCAACGTATACATGAGCCCCCTCGTGACCATCGCACGCCAACATAACCTCAACATCATCTCCTACGCTGACGACACTCAACTGATCCTCTCACTCACCAAAGACCCTAACACCGCCAAAACCAATTTACACAAAGGAATGAAAGAAGTAGCCGAGTGGATGAAGCACAGCCGTCTGAAACTGAACTCAGACAAAACAGAAGTCCTTATCTTAGGCACCCCCCCCTCCGCCTGGGATGACTCTTGGTGGCCAGAGGCCCTTGGAAAAGCACCCATCCCGACAGACCACGCACAGAACCTGGGCGTCATCCTGGACTCCTCACTCTCGATGAACAGACAAGTCAACGCCATTTCATCATCTTGCTTCAACATTCTTCGCATGCTCAAAAAAACATTTCGCTGGATCCCCACCGAAACTCGTAAAACGGTCACCCACGCACTGGTCACGAACCGCCTGGACTACGGAAACACCCTATACGCCGGTACCACCGCAAAATTCCAGAAAAAACTCCAACGCATCCAGAACGCTTCAGCCAGGCTCATACTAGACATCCTGCGTAAAGAATACATCTCTGGTCACCTGAAAAACCTCCACTGGCTCCCCGTAAATAAGAGGATTACTTTTCACCTCCTAACCCACGCACACAAAGCACTTTACGAACTTGGACCAGAATGCCTCAACACACGACTGTCCTTCTACACCCCCTCCCGTCAGCTACGATCCTCCAACCAAGCCCTTGCCACTGTACCTCGCATCAACAAAACCACCATGGGAGGTAGATCCTTCTCCTACCTGGCAGCTAAAACGTGGAACTCTCTTCCCACTCACCTTCGCCTTACTCAGAACCACCTAGCATTCAGAAAGCAACTTAAAACTTGGATATTCGACAAGTAATTCTCCACCCTTCCTCAAGCGCCTTGAGACCCTATGGGTATGTAGCGTGCTATATAAATCTATTGACTTGACTTGACTTGACTATCGAAAGGAACCGTTAAATCTATACCACAGTTTGCATGCAACTCCTCATTGCTCCTTCATAGCACACTGTGCGATATTAAAAGGACTACAAGTTATGAACTGCTAGTAACAAAGTGATCTCTTTGTCAAAAGCAGTAACCCACTTACCAAACTATATAAAATACAAATCTGTGGTCTGCCTATTGCACAATGAGCTTTGCAGCTGGTGCTCTAACCCGCTATGTTACATTATGAGTAAAAACTGAGACTTTACTAAACACATATCTCTGCAGCAAGTGCATTAACCTCTGTTAAAAATTGGGTTTTCTGGTTGGCTAGGGTATGCACCTGAGCCAAGCAGAACCCAGCACTCTAGTCAGGGTAAGGGAGTTACACAACGGAGATAACCAGGGCTGGCACTAGGCATGGGTATTGTGGGCAGCTGCCCAGGTACCGGCGCCCAGTTCAAAACATGGGGCCCGCTTCTGTCGGAAAGACTACACTTTCATGGTCAGCCCACCTGCTTCTTCTGGGCCCCCTCCCCAACCCGATCACATTGCCAATTTAAGCGAGGTGTATTGACCTCGATGGTCAGGACATGGTGGCATTCCTGGGGCTGCAATGGTGGGGGTAGGGGAAAGACTAGATAGGGGACGTGACGGCAGCAAAACCAGCAATTACATCAGCTCTCAGGGACAACGGCGGGGCAGCACCTCTCTTAAACACCTGTGAAGAAGTCTTGTCTGCCCTTTGTGTATTCCGTTTCCAGGCAACAGAAAGCTCTTTTGTTTCAGGACCAGCCAGACTTTAACAGGTAAGGAGAGGTGAACGAGGGGAGGAGGGAGCATCCAGATCAGACTGGCACAGTAGAGAAGTGTTTAGCAGCGTGTCTTGCTACTGCATCCAGGCACAGAGGAGGTGTTTCCTCATCCAGTGGGCCTGGAAGCACTGGATCAAGCTGCAAGGTTAGGTGTGGGGCCCCTATCACTGGGACTTGGGCCATTATCCAGGCTGCAAGGTCTAGAGTGGGTCCCTTTCGCAGGGCTTTGTAGCCCTTATATAGTGCTAGAGGGCCCAGGGCAGGTGGGCCCTGTTCTTGGCCTCGCAGCGCTATGCTGTTGGATCACTACATTTTATTCCACAGAAGGACTATGTTTGCTTCCCAGCCCAGTTCACTAATGCTAAACTTAGAGGGCTCTCTAGTAAATGCAGCAGAGTGCGGAGCAATCTGTTAGTTAAGTTTCTTTTATTTTGCCAAGTCTTTAATTACTTTGCACTCTAGTTTTCTTTTGTTTTTTCTTGTGGGCGCTGTTCTCAAAAGATGAGGATTATTTTATTGCAAAGCTACATTATTTATTTCTTATGTGTATTTTCTGAAATTATGTTTTAACACATAATTGTGCAGTACACCCCAATGCACCACACTCCGATCCGCACTACTCCAATCCGTGCCAATCCACATCATCTCCCAACACACCAATCGGCCCCACTTAATCCAATCCACCCCAGACCAATCAAACACCTCAACTCCACCACACCCCAATCCTTCCACCCCAGTCTAATCTGCTCACTCCAATTTAACCCACTCCAGTCCAAAACAATCTGCCCCACTCCAATCCAAAAGAATTTCCCCAACTCCTATCTGCCCGACTCAAATCCAAAACAATCTGCTCCACTCCAATCCAAAAGAATTTGCCCAACTCCAATCTGCCCCAACCCATCCAAAACAATCTTCTCCATTCAATCCAAAACAATGTGCGCCACTCCAATCTGTCCCACTCCAATCCAAAACAATCTGCCCCATCCAATCCAAAACAATGTGTGCCATTCCAATTTGCCCCACCCCATCCAAAACAATCTGCTTCTCTCCATTCAGCCCCACTCCTATCTGCCCCACTTCATCCAAAACAATCTGCTCCACTCCATTCAGCCCCACTCCAATCTGCCTCACTCCTTCCAAAACAATCTGCTCCACTCCATTCAGCACCACTACAATCTGCCCCCTCCAATCTATTCCACTTCAATCTGCCCCACCCCAATCTGCCCCAACCCATTCTGCCTCATCCCATTCTGCCTCACCCCAGTTCTCTCTCTCAATCCTAATTCACCCCACTCCAATTCCAAAAAATCTGCCCCACAACAATCTGCCCCACTCAATCCAAAACAATCTGCCCGACTCAATCCAAACAATCTGCCCCATCCAATCCAATGCAATCTGCACCAATCCAATCTGCCCCACTCCATCCAAAACTTTCTGCCACACTCCAATCTGCCACACTCCAATCTATCCCACTCCAACCTTCCCCACCCCATTCTGCCTCACCCCATTCTGCCTCACCCCAGTCCACCCATTCCATCCTAATTCACTTCACTCCAATGCACCACAATACACCCCACCCCAATACAATCCAACCCACCCCAATCCAATCTTCCCCACTCCAATCCACCTCACCTCACCTCACCTCGACCCAATCCAATCCACCCTTCCTCAATCCATCCCACAGCAATTCAATCCCCCACTCCAATCCCAAAAAATCTTCCCCACAACAATTTACCCCACTCAATCCAAAACAATTTGCCCCACTCCAATCCAAACCAATCTGCTCCACTTCAACCCAAAGCAATCTGCCCCACTCCAGTCCAGAACAATGTGCCCCACTCCAATCAGCTCCACTCCAATCTGCCACACTCCAATCAGCTCCAATCCAAAACAATCTGCCACACTCCAATCTGCACCACTCTAGTGTGCCCCACTCAAATCCAATACAATTCGCCCCACTCCAAAACACCCCTATCCAATCCATTCCACCCCAATCCAATCCACCCCAAACCAATCTAATACACTTTTCTCTCATTCACCCTACTCCAATGCACCTCAATCCAATCCACCGCACCCCATTTCAATCCACCCCACTTTAATCAAATTAATCCACCTCACTCCAGCCCAGTCTACTCCAATTCACCCACTACCTCAATCCACTCTAACCTACTCGATCTCATGCAGGTGCTTGGACTTAAGATTCTCACGAAAGCTCCCACACATATAGCTGGCCATACCTTAGACTGTGTCTGCTCTAACCTTGAGATTATCAAGGTATCTACCCCTTTGCTTCAGACGTGGACTGACCATAGCTTTATACCATTTCACCTTACAACAAGGGAAGCCAACAGAACCCAACCAAATGGACCCAGACCTCAGAAACCAACTCCCTGTTGGACAAAAATAATCGAACATCCGGATCTACCCATATGGGTTAAAGAAAACAAACCTCTGACCACTGAGAATGTGTTTTCGGATAATCTCAACTATGAAAAATGGATGAGAAAAATAGGGGAGAAAATAACCTCGGGAGGAGCAACCAAATCAAAACCTAAACAACGGAAAGTCTCTGCCCCCTGGTATACTAAAGACCTCAAAGAGACACTACGCGCAGTACGCAAGCTAGAACGTACATGGCGTAAATATTATAAAAAAGAGGACCAAGACAAGTATAAAACAGCCAGACGAAAATATCATGCTCAAATCAAACAAAATAAAATAAACTATTTCACTAACAAAATAGATACATCTCAGAATAGCCAAAAAGAGATCTTTCATGTGGTAAAGAGTTTCCGAGATCCAGGGTTTTTGTCACAGGAAATACCTCCATCACAGAGTTTCTGCAATGAAATCGCAGATTATTTTGAACAAAAAATAGTTAACATCATAAAACACTTTCCTGAAGTGATTGAAAACACCGACAATCCAGCTGTAGAAACCAGCCCAGATAAAATTAGATGGAATTCTTTTACTACAATCGATCTGCATGAGACATCCCATACTATGTCAAAAATTAAATCAGGATCACCACTGGATCCCTGCCCTCCGGCACTAGTCCATGAAATCAAAAGTGAGGTCAACCCCATGATTAATTCCATCATAAACGCCTCACTCCAGTCGGGGGAAATCCCCAGCACATGGAAGACGGCGATAGTAAAACCCCTACAAAAAAAACCACTACACGATCCATCCGTCTTAACTAATCTGAGACCCATCTCACAACTCCCAGCGTTATGTAAATGTGCCGAAACCCTGGTAAATAAACAACTCTCATCATTTCTGGAAACAAACAATATATTACACCCAAACCAGGCAGGTTTCAGAGCCAATCACTCTACAGAAACAGCACTCCTGTCAACGACAGAAACCATTAGAGCGGCTCTTGACCAGGGGAAGAAGGCAGTCCTGATTCTCCTGGATTTATCTGCAGCATTCGACACGGTGTCCCACACCATATTACTACATCGCCTAGCTGAGGCAGGCATTGGGGGCACCGTGTTGAAATGGTTCACAAATTTTCTGCTCCACAGAAAACAAATAACCAAATTGGGACACTTCTACTCAGAGGAGAAGGAGGTTAGGTCAGGGGTGCCCCAGGGCTCTAGCTTGAGCCCAACCTTGTTCAATCTGTACATGGCACCCCTGATCAACCTAATTGCCACGCATAATGTAACCACGGTTGCATATGCAGACGATACCCAATTGGTCCTGGTCTTAGATGAAGATACAGGAAAGGCTGAACAGATACTGAAAGACTGCCTAACTGCGACTTTTGGATGGATGCACAATAACCATCTAAAGTGCAACTCTGCGAAAACAGAGATCCTGCCCTTCGGGAAAAATAACATCTTTTCCCCTCTTACATGCTGGCCATCAGACGCAGAAGCCCCTCCCAATACCATCAGTGCCACACGCAACTTAGGTATAAAATTTGACGATATGCTGTCCTTTAAACAGCAATCCAAAGAAGTGGCCGGTATCTGTTTCAACATAATCAAGGGCCTCAGAAATTTTTTTGACTACCTCCCACTGGCCGCCCGCCGTACGGTTGCAATCGCTCTCATAACATCGAGAATCGATTACTGCAACAGTTTGTACGCAGGAGCAGCTAAATCTACCCTGCACAAACTGCAAATGATTCAAAATGCGGCGGCCCGGCTTGTCTTAAGATGGCCTAGGAGATCATCCGCATCAGCTGCTCTGAATGCGTTGCACTGGCTCCCCATCCAAAAACGGATACTTTTCAAAGTCCTTCTGATCACATACAGAGGCTTTCATAAATGCGGACCCAAATATCTGTCAACCAAATTTCACAGATACCTCCCAAATAGGGAACTTAGATCAGCCACTGCTAATCTAATGACCATACCCAAGTTTCGACTGACCACCAAGGGTGGCAAATCCCTAGCAGTCCTAGGCGCCAAGGCCTGGAATGCCCTTCCAGCTAAACTTAGAGCATCACCATCAGAAAAAATCTATAAAAAACTTCTAAAAACATGGATTTACGGATTATCTGATGCAAAATGTAAGACTCTAATCTAAGGACATCTATAGCTCAGCTACCATCCCCAAATATTTCATCTTTGCAGTGAAATCAGCAGCGCCAAGATGCTCCATGGAGTGTATGTGCGCTATACAAAAACCAACAAACATCAAACATCAAACGGCACTCCCCTCTACGACTCTGTACTCTGCAACACTCTCTGCCACAGAACCACTGAACTCTACCCCCCCCCTACTCCACTCAACAACACTCTACTCCAACAAATCCAGTCCATGACACTCTACTCCTACCATTCCCCTCAAGGCCACTCCATGCCACTAACTTTTAACCATGCTTTAAGAGCAGCCACACTGGTGTACAACACAGCAAATGCATATTGCTAAAGTCAATAGTTCTTATAGGCAAGATCCATTGACTTTGCCAATGCTTGTTAATGGTGATGTTATTCTGAGCCTTTGCCTAGAATATTTATCATGAAAAGATGCACACAACTCATAGGGTATTATTGTAGTGGTGAAACACACAATACCTATGTGGGGATCTATGTTGATACAACGCATGTTATTACATCGCATGCTTTTACGACGCATTTTTTACAACGCAAAAACTTTTACAACGCATGTATTTACAACGAATGTTTTTACAACGCAGGTACCTTTACAACGCATACCATTACAACGTAAGTATTGGTAAGTATATATTAATTTTATAATCGTAAATTAATTTAAAAAAATATATTTTAATGTAATTTAATTTAAATTTAATTTTAATTTATTTTTACCCTGTACCCCTGTACCCCCAAAACCCAAAACTGACCCTGAACCCCAAAAATACCCCTTTACCCAAAAACTAAAAACTGACCCTGAACCCCAAAAATACCCCTTTACCCAAAAACTAAAAACTGACCCTGAACCCCAAAAATACCCCTTTACCCAAAAACTAAAAACTGACCCTGAACCCCAAAAGTACCCCTTTACCCAAAAACTAAAAACTGATCCTGAACCCCAAAAATACCCCTTTACCCAAAAACTAAAAACTGATCCTGAACCCCAAAAATACCCCTTTACCCAAAAACCCAAAACTGACCCTGAACCCTAAAAATACCCCTTTACCCTAAAACTAAAAACTGACCCTGAACCCCAAAAATACCCCTTTACCCAAAAACTAAAAACTGACCCTGAACCCCAAAAATACCCCTTTACCCCAAACATATAACATTTAAAATATAATTATATACTTACCAATACTTACGTTGTAATGGTATGCGTTGTAAAGGTACCTGCGTTGTAAAAACATTCGTTGTAAATACATGCGTTGTAAAAGTTTTTGCGATGTAAAAGTTGCGTTGTAATGGTATGTCGTTGTAAAAGTTGCGTTGTAAGTGATGTTTCCCCTATGTGGGGGTGTGTCAAATGTATTTTTTGCTGTCATTTGAATGATCACTTACATATAATAGCGTTTCATTCCACACTTTTTAAGTAGTTACTATTATACTATTTAATGACGCTCATATAATGGACCCATGAAGGATGGTTGTGCCTTGCATAGATTCAAACTCCTGATCTGCAGTTATACAGTCAAGGTGCAGCTCACAAAACTATTCTGCTATTAACCGTGAACAAACTGAGATCTTTGCTTGCCTCAACCCCAGGCTTTGCTTATTTAAAGATTTTCTGTCCAATCCGAGGCTCAAATTATTAGTGACCACACAGAAAGGCTGTAGGCCTTGCATGTATTTAGCCTTGTTTTTTGCATGTACCGAGCACAAACCCACTTTACGGAGAGATCAGAAGGAAGATGGATATTGAGCAAGGACTTCCTATTGCCCTCGCATGTAAAGGTGCAGCTATAGGAAGGAAATGAGGCTCACTAACTCATTCCTTAAAACCCCTCTTCAGACTTTCATTTTGGTACATTGGCAAGATGGCAGCCATTTGGAGCTTTCCTTTTCAAGGCTTTATGCCTGATAAACGTGATTTGTAGTGTTGTGAAAAGCAGATGTTACTGTTACCCTGTTTAAGCAGGATACGTTAATCGTAGGCTGGACAGCCTGTTAAGGAATAGGTACACTTATGAAATGCTACATGAAAGATGCCACTCTTATGTCAGCTAGCCTGTTCGAGATTGCACACTGATCACAAGTCACGTTACCCCTCCAAGCAGCCTTATAGGTTAATATTCAATGCTGTGTGACCCACAGCAGAAATTGGGAAGGATTTCTAATTAATTTTGTTGGGAGTTTAAATTTTCAAGTGTGTCTTACTTCGGGGTCTCATTAAAATATTGTATCGTATTGTAGGATTTGTATAGCGCTTACTACACATATGTGAGGCGCTGAAGCACTTACCAACATAGATAGCAAGCTACAACATGTAGGGTGTGTAGTTGGAAGGGTTTTGTTTTGAACTTATGTGTAATGGGTTTTTATATCATGCGTGATGACCAACCAGAAACGGTTTATGTTATGGAACGCAGCACTGCAGGGTGATCTGGGTGAGGGTATGTGAGAGGGAGACTCACAAATTGTAAATATAATAGGGAATAACCAGCTTCGCCACATCGATAGCGGAATGCTTTGTGCTTGTACCCAAAAAGGATGGGAATCACAGAAGGCCCAGTAATCCATATGGCGACATGTGCCAGCCAGCAATGGCTGTCAATAAGTAAAAAGAAGCCAAACTTGCTATAATGGTAATTGGTGACATAAGTTGCAGCCATGCACTATTTATTTATGTAGAGGCAGAGATACTTCCTGAGGCTAAAAAAATGCAACTTCCTTCAGAAACATAAACTTTGAAACATCCAAATTCCCCCTACTTCTACTGGCATGAAGGAAGCCAACATTTTGAGCAGGAGTTCCCACAACAAGCCTCTCAAATTGCAGAAGACTATCAAAAGCAGACAATCACCAGTCGGACTGGCCTTATTCGGATTGTATTTCAGACCTCAGCCACACTGTCATCCCTGCACATGGAAGTGTCAATGACAAAGCGCTTGGTAGGTTTCTGGCCTGACAGAAGAGGAGCAAATTGGGCTACCTTGTGTTGCCTTGCTCGCAACACTCCTCCATTCAAGCCCAATATTTTACTTGGATCCCAGGGACCCTTGTTCGTTATAGCTAACAAGAGGAAACATCCTCATGACCTTCAAGAATTCTTTCCCAGAAATGTTTCCCTTCATTATTAGTACTGAATGACATTTCAGGGAAAAAGAAAACAATGTGAAGAAATGGGACGTACCCAGCTTCTATTTTGTTGTCTAGAAGCGCATCATGGCAAAGACTTGTAGCTCTCAATGTTATCAATCTTGGCACTACTCTTCTCTGATCCAACAAGAGTATGCAGTAAAGATGGTGTAATAAGTGTATAAAGAAGCAGTTTATAAGGGGGGGGATATGCTCCTATAGGAGGAAGTGCCCTCTCACACCCTTATGCGTGTAATACTTCACCTGGCAAGCTCCTTGTCGGGCCGGCACTACAATACCCAACGGGCACCCACAAGGGGGCACTTTACCAGACATCTTTTTATAGAACTGTTGGATCATCATATATAGTAAGGAGCTTATATGCTGGACCTATTGACTCCTTCCCCCCCCCCCCATGTGTTATAACTGCTCTTCTCTAACCTGAGAGCCTTATGAAAAACACTTTTTGTGTATCTCCACAAGTGAACTTTAGTTCTGAGCTCCAATGTTTTGAGGAATATCCTGATTGGCTCAAATAATTGCCACCTTCTAATTATTGAAGGAGAAGGTAGGTATGGCACTAATTTTGTTGCCTTGCATTATGTCCCTGCTTGGTATGAGTGAGCTCTCTGATATCCTTTGCATGTATATGTTTCTAATAGAATGTAGGCGAAACAGGGCAGATTCTACCAATAACTTCCAGATGTGTACAGGACATGATATGAAGCTGCCAATTTCTTTGTTTTCATATTCCTAGCCCTAGACCCATTTTTCTGAAGTTGGACTTCTATATAAAGTTGGAAATATATACTACAATAGGACTATCTTTTTGGTGCGATTGAGGGATTTTCATCTGAATCCTGCCATTCTGCGACTGCCACTTTCTACAGTTCTGACACAAGATGAAAAACCTTAATATGAATAACCCCTAAATCTGAAGCATACCTTCACTTTAAAAACACAGAGGCTAAACTTTACGTAATGTATCAACACCAGGGAGCCACCCAACGAGAATAATCTATAACTTTAAAGTTACTCTATTTATGTTTCATTGGAATTGCATTTTTATATACTTATCAATTAACGTGTCTCCTTATTATCATATTGCAATGTTTCCTTTTATCTGCGTTTTATAAGAAATGTATATTTCATCACTTGTCTTCCATCCCCTGTGAGGAGAATATATTCATTCTGTATCCTAAATCCAAAGGTTTTTTTTCGACAGAACGCTGCTGCCCTTTTTTTGTTCTGGTCTGTGATTTATGAAACTCTCAAATAAGAATGAAAAAAAGTATATGTAGCTGAATCCAATTTCATCTCACTATGCCCTGTTGCATAATTTTTTTACCAGTGAGGCCATTTAATATATTTTCTGCAATGCTCTCAAATTATTACTATGCACTAATCTGCCAACCATCAGTTAACTTGGAGTAAGAATAGCCATCTCTGTGAGATCTGCATCTAGATTTTCCATACAATCTGACCAATGCAATCAACTTAATACAGTTTTTAAATAGATGTGCGTATTTCAATTGGATAATCTTTTAATCCATGTCACTGATATCAGCACTCGGGGCATATGTACAAGCCTCTATCACCACCACAATGTCACTTTCACTGACGTTGTGTTGGCGATAGGGGTCTCGCCTTATATACAAGGCAGCATTAAGCCACTTAATGAGGCCTAACGCTTCCTTGTAAATACGGCACCCTTTCAAGCTGTGTTTAGCATGAAATGGAGGGGGGCAATAGGTGTTGCGGTGGGAGTTCCAAGGCAACACCTATTGATTTTGATGCTGCCCTTTATTTACAAGGTCAGCGCCAAAATTAAGACCAGGGAAAACCAGGTCTTAAACAAAGAGAATTGCTTTTTTGCTCCTCGTTTTTGCTGTTTCCATGTGTGCTGCCTTGTTTGTTTATGTGCAGGAAGGTCCCCCTTCCTGCACAAAAATAATCATTTAAAATGCTGTTATTCAACTTTAATGTGTGCTGCATTAAGCAGCACACATAGAAGTGACAAAACAGCATTTAAAGATTGTTTATGTGCTGGAACATACTCTTTGCCCAAACCCTCAAGGGTATACTGGGTCGCCCACTATCAATTCTCATATCAAGCACAGACGGCTGTCTGGTGTGAGCCACTTTTTTAAGTGGTTTTCTGTAGCTTTAAAACTTTAGCTATATGTCGGAGGCAGAGACTTTAGCCTACTCAGAAGAATATATTCTGAAAATTGCTAGCGGACCCTCGCTATTGGGCTATAAAACATTGTTTGTCCAACCAGCTCATGAAACAGATCTAAATCTGCTTGAAAGACTAAAAAAGAAACTGGTGCGGACAGAGCTGCATGCTAAGTTCCTCACTGACTGCCTTAGTGCAAACATAATTCCAACAGGGCTGCAAATACGAAACATACCGATCATCTTTACTGATGACGAGGAATTTAAAGTTGGTTTTAGTTATTCAGCAAACAGGTGCTCTCGCACCTGGATGGTGTTAAGTATTGAAACAGCTGGCAGACAAATCAAACTTCTTACCACAGAGATAGAGGCCCTAGAAAAGAAAATTCTGGGAGACTCCACCATCACCAATAGTAAGTCTCTACTGGAGAAAGTCCAACAGACAATCAAGGACTTTGAAATCTTTAATGCCCATAAGAAAACAGATAAACTTCAGAACGACATAAGGAAATATAACAAAGAACGCACATATCCTTATTTAAATAAGGATTTCTATGCCCCACAGAACACTAACCAACAACCCAGGGGTAGAAAAAGAATTAATTTTTCCGATACCGTGTCTGAATCAGGGAGTGATAAATCTGCTGACAATAACCAACACCTACAAGACCAACAGCCATCTACCTCTCGCCAGACCACTTTTGTAGCTCAGGAACGGCGATACAATGGTCAACAGCACAGACCCCAAATACAACCGCAGAGGAGAGGATGGAACCGAACCCCATATACACCAGGGTTTAGCAAGACTCGCAACCAGTATTACGAGTGGTAACATCGAATCAGTCCATCCCTATTTTCAATTTATCTAGTCATGTGCTGTCAGAAAAAGAAATTGAGGTTTTATCAGCTGGTCTCAGTTTCATTCCTACCTATAAAAATGAACTCTTTGAAACCAAACTTGAAATGTACAGATTTTGTAGATCTGTGAGACTTAAAAACCTTTTTGCTAATACTATCAGTAGAAGAAATCAAGGTATAACGGGCCTTCGTTGCCCTTCCACCTTTTACCCCTTGAACTCCATGGTTAGGACAGAAGTTGTCATATTTGAGTACACTGTCTTGATTGAAATAGATAACCTTTTTAAGGAGAGACTGCAATACAAGTCAAACTTCCCTATTGACCAACAAAAAGCGTTACGTAATCTCCAAACATTGGAGAATACCCTAATTAAACCTGCAGATAAAGGTGGAGGAATAGTGCTCTGGGAACGCAACAAATATAACAGAGAAATGCTTAAACAACTATCCCATAGAACCAACT
Organism: Lissotriton vulgaris; assembly: GCF_964263255.1. NCBI lineage: Eukaryota > Metazoa > Chordata > Amphibia > Caudata > Salamandridae > Lissotriton > Lissotriton vulgaris. The sequence continues at coordinate 100,296,584 of NC_141691.1, forward strand.
ATAGGGAGTTGTCTACCAACCCTACTCCCCGATTGACTAAAGAAATTTGTGCCTTAAGTAAAGAAGGCTTGGATGGAGGCTGGCTTAATGACAAGGAAGCAGCTTTCCTTATCAACAAAACACCAACAGTGCCAGCAATATACCTATTGCCTAAAGTCCATAAGAACCTATTAGACCCTCCCGGGCGACCTATAGTGTCCGGTTGCAATTCTATACTCAAACCATTGGCACAATATGCCGACCATTTCATTAGACCATTCGCCTCTGAGTCACCCTCCTACATCAGGGACACAATGGGGCATATTATCAAGGGATTTATCTCCGCTTTTTTGGCTTTAAAAGCCAAGAAAGCGGAGATAAAATTATCTCCCTATCAGCAACAGGGTGCTAACACGCAAATTCGCATGTTAGCACCCTTTTTCTCTACGCTTCCCCTTGCATCTCTAATGAGATGCAAAGGGGGCGTTCCAGAGAAAAATAATAGGAGAAATGTTGTTAAGCGACATTTCTCTTATTATCAAGGATTTCGCTAACCCTGTTAGTGATAAAAAAGCAGCTCTAACAGCTGTTAGCACTGCTTTTTTTACACCTGGTATTTTCCTGACTTAGCCATGATTTCCTATGGAAGGTGGATATCATGGCTAAATTTGTGAACCCCTATCATCAAGCTAACTCCAAACTTCGAGAGATTATCATTGGTTTTCCAGTGATAATCTCTCAATTGGCAGTTAGAGCGAGGATTTTTATCACTACTGAGATAAACCTTGCTAATAGCAAGTTATCTCTGCGATAATTTCCGGCGATGCATAGCGTTAAAACATTCGTTGCTAAGCATTGTTAGCGGTAAATATCGCTAAACGTTGGTAATATGCCCCAATGTCTGTAATAAATGCAGTGGAAAACTTCAAATTCAATCCCATGGAAGACATTCTTGTCACCATGGACATTGAAAGTCTATATACGAACATTCCGCAATTGTAAGTAATATCCATTCCTAAAGATCTATTAAATGACAGACCGAGACCACATGAGGTGCCCACTGAATTTATAATTGAGTGTGTACGCATATCTTTATGTGAAAATGTCTTTCTATATGAGAACAACTTCTACCAACAACTCAATGGAGTTGCCATGGGGGCAGTGTATGCCCCAGATATAGACAACATATATATCTCCCATTTCGAAAACCAATTTGTTCACGATGTATCTAACCCTTTCTTGAGTAACATCCAAAAGTGGTTATGATACATCGATGATGTATTTCTGGTCTGGCATGGTTCTGAAACAGAACTACAAAACTTCCAGGTTTGGTTAAATAATCAAAAGCATAATTTGAGATTCACTCTGGAATACAATTCATCTGAAATGAACTTTCTGGACATATACATAAAGAACGATATGACTAACCATCTGTATACTAGCTTATACACTAAGCCAACATCTCGCAACACGCTTTTAAAATATCAAAGCCATCATCCCCAAGCACTCAAAGATGGGCTACCCTTTTTTGCAATTTCTGCGTCTGCGCAGAAATTGCACCTTAAGATCAGACTACTTTTCTGAAGCAAAAATTCTAAAGGAGAAATTGAAGGCGAGGGGTTATCCTTCCAAGCTCCTAAAAAGATCTCTCAAACGAGCTTGGTATAACCCAAGAGAAGAGCTCTTGAAAGTTAAAGACCGCCCTAAAAAAGACAATCTAGTATGTGTATCCACCTTTGGCACTCATGTCAATGCCATTAAGAAAATCATACTAAAGCATTGGAATCTGTTAGTATCAATTCCTGAGTTGATCCAAAAGCTGCTTTTTGCTTTTAAGAGAGGCACCAATCTTCAGGATCGGTTAGTCCATGCGTATGATAACGCTAAAGACCAATTGTGGTTGATAACATGAGACAACTGGCACCCATTATTGGTCACTTTAAATGCTGCAGCTGCCAAACCTGTAATACCACACAGACAGTAAAAACCTGTAACATCAATGGCATTAATTTGATCATGAAGTCCTTCTCTAACTGCAATACTGCCAATGTGGTTTACTGCATAAAATGCCCATGTGAACTACATTATATCGGCAAGACAATTCAACCTGTAAAGAAGCGGATACTTCAACATCAGTCCCGAATCCGATGCAAGGTAGAATCTGCTCCACTTGTTGAACACTATCTCAAATCAGGCCACACTTTTGACCAAATGACCTGGTGGGTCATTGAGGTAGTCAAACCGACAAAACGGCAACAAAATGTTGACCGTATTCTGACACTTAGGGAAGGAAAATACATTTGTAATGCAACAGCGCCACTGAATGGCATTCACTTGCGTGTTTGTAAATTTGCATGTTTTTCCTGTATTCCGATCTAGGTGTAAACTGGTTGTGGACTAGGAGGGGCTCCCTTTAGATATGTAGGTTAGTTGTAAACTGGGACACAACCAGGAGGGCCTCACAATAATCTTTATTGTATACATACTAATTGATGTAAAAGAAGACCTTATAAATCAAAATAACAATATATTTTCATCAAATGTGTACCTATCTGTTTTTGGATGTTAATTTATTATTGATGACACCCTACAACAGATTGATGCTGGCATTCTGAATTTTATTACAGATTGATGCTGGTATCCTGAACACAATTGTTGATATGTTACCACATTTGTTGGTTAGGTACATAAGTTTTTGACTTAAATGGAAATGCGAACACGCCTCTCTAGACGTGGTCACAAACTTGATAATGACTGTTTCACCAACGTGGACACATACGCTAGGTGCCATGCAAAATTATGAGATACAGCAAAGAATTTTGTCCTTTTCTATTTTATTGTGCACCCACCATTAAGATAACTTTGTAGGTCCTGGAGGCAACTTTGTGGGTCCCGGAAATATATGTCTATAACAAATAATTCTTCGGTGCCCAATGGGTATACATTGTTGCCTTACACTGCAAATTTGGTGACAAAGGATCACTGTATAAAATAACCGTGACATATGGTAACTAGACACTATACTGGCGTGTCGATGAGTTACCTGCTTAAGAAAGCACCACTACAAAATGGCCGCCCCTTTGTGCAATAGACTCTATGAGTTTTAAGTATTCTAGTCCTCTGTCGATCTCCAAACGACAGAGTATAAACTCATGTGAACTTGCGGCCTCTTTCTTTGCATCCACTGCTGTATCATTCGCTGCGTGAGGACGGACTCTGACACATTGAACTCAGGTATTTTGAATTAGGTCACCCCGCAAATTTCCGTGCCTAAATAAATTGCCTTGATTAATCACCCTTTTCTATTCTAAATCTTATGGTGGTCTTTTAAACTTTTAGAACTGACTACCTCACTGAAAAAGATTTACAAGAAGGCGTCGCTATACCTTCGAATGTGTAAGGTATGTATGGACTCTTAGAGTAAAATTATGCATTAAAGCATTTGAACCCTTCTAAACGTTTAATGTAACCTCTTTCTTTCCCTATATTGCAATCAGGGAATCCTTTAAATTTAACAAGGACCCCGTCCCTAAACCTGTGGTTTCGGAAACGACCAACTTAACAGGTATTCTGTGATTAACTCGCCTATTATGTCTTAATAAAATCTGACAGCCCTGTTTAGCTAGAGCTCCGGTGTATAGAATATACAGCGGCAGGGGACATTGGAATGTCGGCCGCATTCACAATGTAAAGTGATTATTGTGATTCGACTTGTGTATCAATGTGTTTGAGCCTGAGATCAGCCAGGGTAGATCATGTAGGAACTGGATCAGGTGCCTCACCTTTCTTGTACCGCAAATAATACACCTTCTATAAAATAATGAGTGACCCCCCCCCCCTTTTTTCTAAATCCGTGGCTTTGTACAGGCAATTTAGTGAATATTCGTGTATTATCCCTTTTTGATTTCTATAATCTCGTAAAAATCTGACAACATCAGTTAGCCAAAACTCTATCATAGAGCGTATACAGTATAATTTAACATTAAAACTGTCCACCAACACTGACTAGTGAGTGTTTTGGTCAACAAGGCTAACAATGCAGAATGTTTTGGGAAACTCTTGTGACGTAGAGGCGCCAGACCTGTAAGCAGAGAACGGCCCGGGACCAGGGTTCAATTGCCGACGCGGCAGGGTTGTGGACCAAGGGTCAACGGACTCGATAATTCTCGCCTCAGTGCCTACTCTAACCAGGGAACACACTTGGTAACTCTGGGCATTAAGCTTGCCTCATCTCTACAACGGCCCCCCACAGACGCCGGGGATGCCTGGTTTCACCCTGGAGATACCCAGAAAGGGACCATCTCACAGGGAAAACCAGGACGGGTTCCCCAGCGGTCTAAAGTGCCAAGACAATCAATTAGAGTAACAGTGCGCTTTACAAGTACCCCACATTTACATTTACATTTACTTCGCCTTAAAACAAAAGATATAGGCAAATGTATAAGTAAGAAATAATAACTTGTTATAAAATAGGGAAATGCATAGACGCATATTGGATACTATCAGCTTACCAATACATCTATATTATCTATAAATACAGATACCGCCACAGCATTTTCAATCTCTATGGTTCAAACTATTCCATCTACCTGGTACACCTGTTGGCTCCCATAAGGTAAAAACCAAGGATTTAGTTACACGGAAATTCGATCTAATATAGGGATATGTAATGTAATCCAATTCTTGTTCTGCTTCACTATCCAATCACAGGGTACTTCAGCGCAATACGATAATTCTTGAATCGGTATCAGCGCTAGGAAATTGACTTTATGATCCGGACGCTTGCATGATTGACACATGCGCCTACATGATTGAGTTACAAAAATATGTTAAAAATGAGGGTTGTTTTTATGCCAACACTCGAATTAACTTGTCTATCATGTATAAACAACGTTCAAATTTGTTTCCTGACCTAATTCTTTTTAAATCACTGTCCTAACCATTACAGAACTAATACATTGAATGTTAACCTAAGGTTCTCTTGGGCTAAAATGGATACCCTGCGGACAAATTTGATGATGACATAGAATTGGCATTATTTAGGAAGTGCACTCCTTAATTATGATATAATTTATTTAACTTGATGTTTAAATTGTATCTTTTATATGTTTTTCATTACGTAAATGAAGAATTTACTTTGTATCTAATTTGATTCACAAACTGTATCTCCTGAATGTCATTCATGATGTAAATAATAGCTGTAACTCAAAATCTTGTATCTGTTACTTTACTACTATTTTTTGATTGTGGTTCAACTAAAAGGTATTCCTAAATATCTGCCTTTATTCGTAGGACTTGAGAGCTCTTTGGGTGTTATATATATCAAGTAGATCATACTTTCATTGGGCTGAGACAGTATTTTAAAGCATTTTTAATCTGTTATTATTTTTAGGGTACTCAAGATATGAAATCCATGTCCTGAGGATGGTCTCCTACACGAAAGAATAGAGACCGAAACGTCAACTGTGGCTTTATCTACCATTGAATATCTAATTAATTTTGTGTTAGGTAGAAAAGCTTGAGCAATTGATGTAACAAGGGCTGTGTGGATTAATGGTTTTACCCTTTTACATCTTTGCTGTTTATCTTGTACCCAACTTTTTAACTTGATTTGAAAAAAAGATTAAATACTCTTTGTTCATATACACACGTTTTTCAATCTTTTTTTGCTCTCTCTCCTGACTGATTACTCAAAAGTACCAGCTTTGAATATATGTCATTATTGTTGTTGCATAACCAGCATAATTGGGTCCATATCACTAAGCCCACACGATCTCATCCTTTAAGTGATTTCAAAATTCCTGTGTCTATTAAAATCCCTTGAAGGTATCTTTACCCCATCATGGAAAAAAAACAGGGCAGGAGAAAAGTTTTGATAGCTGTCATACTGCAGTAGTGTACAGTGGCGTTACGAAACTTGAGGGGGCCCCGCTGCAAAGTACATGGAGGGGGCCCCCATTTTACACGTCAGTCAAGATCTCTCAGGCCATACTGCAGGGGCTCATCCCAGGAATTAAAAAAAACAATTTTTGTTCCTCCATTGGTCACATCGGCCCTTTTATCGCGTGAATTTAATTCATCAGTAAATACTGCTGCGCCCTGCAGCAAAGTTACATAAAACTGCCTCCAGCCGGCCCACCAAACACATCCTCCTACTTGATGACCCACCTTCAAGCGAAGCCTGCTCAGTTGACCTCCAAACACAGAATACTGCCTTCACGCCTGCTACTAACGCCACCATTAATCTAGTCTCACCCCAACAAAACCCTCACTTATGCTTTTCTGCCCACCTTTAAAACCACCCCTCGGTTGTCACTGCAAACCTGTGACGCCGCCCACTGCTCCCCTGTCCACCACCGACAGAAAGACTGATGGCTGGTGTCCATCTAACCACTGCCGGCCAGTAAAGACAGACCCTTTCAGCTGCTGCCCTTCCCAATGTCATTGTAGTAGTTTAACAAATGTTAAACAATCTCTTCAACTGACCACCTCAAAACAGTTCTTGCTGCTAGCCTCTATGGCATCAAAGCCATTCCTGCTACTTTTCATCTTCTGCATGATGCACACAATAATATTAAATGTACAAAGGGTCGGATTTTTGTTTCCTCACACCAACATTAATTTAAACTATGTACCCCACTAAACCATACCTCCTGTCAAAGGCAAACTCGATCCCATATGTAGCACCAGTCAGCAAGTACCCAAAGGACAATCACCAGAGAGAATTCGCGATTCATGTAATTAAACTTACAGTAACAATGCAGCATTTCCCCACCTACTGTCAGCCCGGAAAAGTCTGCAACCTCACAGTAGCCATCAATACTGGCAACATCTAAAGGGCATTTCCACTTCCTTTCAATGGCAGCTCCTGATACATATACCTATGACTTCTGAGCGGCATCTACCACAGACCACAGCATTCTTTGTCTCCCTAAGACTAACCAAATGCTGTTGGTGAATGCTTCTCTTCCCCCTTCCTTACTAATAACTAATGGAGGATAACAAAAAAAATATATAGTACTTTGTTATGCATATAGCTCTTCAAGCACTTGCTGCCCGCAGTCCTCACCATATCCACAGGTATCAATATTCTGCTATAGCACCATACTGTCAACCCTATTATTATCTGGAGATGTTTTTTATCCCTTCCCTGAACTGGCAAAAGCAATACCTTGCACGAAAACAAGTCCCTTTAAAACCTTTGCTACTTATACAAGCTCCCAAAGCACTTACTTGCTATACTAACTGTCATTGTAAAGCAAACAGGTAACTCTTTCTAGGATTGGAATTACTGCTTATAAGTATGGATGTTAATATTGAGACGTAGGATGATTTTTTGCATGTCTGCCAGACACTCCTTCTTCCCTGCATGCGCACGCAATGCTACAATATAATTTAGCTTAACAAATTGTTCAGAAATGTACCGGAAGGTAAAGAAACAGCCCATATTCTTTTTATAAATCCTATGTATTTATTTTGTAGAGGTACATTAACATGTAGCTGACAGAAAACTGCTTGGCACTTGCAAGTTTGCAAAGACACCTGGCAGGCTGGTCACCATGAGGGTGCAGAGGAATACATCTCAATTAAAGCACATTTTCACACTGTTTCACTCATAAGATGCCACGGTTTCAGATTGGTTAGTGTGACGTTTTCATAATTTAAATGTAATAATGGGTGACATTCACACAGTCTGACTCTGCTCAGTTTTTAGTAGCCTGCTGTTAGCGCACTTTAGTTCAGTGACTTTCTTAGAGTTTATAGTTGCTCAAATGGTCGTAATTTCTAAGGTTTTTCTCCTCTTCATTGCTTGATTTTGCTCACGAGAAAGTGTCACTCATCGTCGTTGAAATGTCGCTCATAATTACACTGGAATTATGAAAATGTCACACATAGCAATCTGAAACCTTGGCAGCTATGCTAAGTCTATCACACACAGCACATTTGAACATCTCACAATTCCATGCCACACAATTCAACTATAAATAATTTAACCCTATAACATTCTATACCACATAATTACAATCCTAAAAATTAAAAAACACATATTTCCACATCATTCCATACCACATAATTCCACATCACATAATAACATTCCACACAACTTAATACCACTACAAACCACATAATTACACTCCACAAAACACAATACAACTACACATAATTCCTTTTCAACCTATATAATTATACTTCACACAACATATTTACACTCCACTCCAAAACACATAATTAGCCTCCACAAAATACAACTCTGCAACATGCTGCATAATTCCACTCCGCACAATTATACACCACACCATGCCACATAATTCCCCACGTCACACACGTCACACTATTCCACAATTCATGCCCACCCAATTCATCACACAACATAATTACACTCCACATAATACCACTCAGCACCACATAATTTACCTCTACATAATTATGCTCTACTCTATATTGCATAAATACACTCCACATAAATCCAGTCTATGCCACTTAGCAACATTCCACATAACTACACTTCACACCATGCCTCATAATGCCATTCAACATAATTCTCACTCAACAGCGCACACTTCCACGTCACACAAATTCAACTCTACACATTTCCATTCCACACCACATAATTCAACAACAAACTACATAATTCAAACCAACAACACAATTACACAACACACAACATACATCCAATCTACACAACAAAATTCCACATCATGCTACAATATTTAACAGCACACCACATAAGTAAACTCCACTGCATACCACTCCACAAAACAAAATACCATTCCAGATAATCTCTCTCCAAGACACACAATCCCACTCCATGACACACAATCCCACTCCTCATAATTCCAGTACACTCAATACCATACAATTACCATCCACATAATTACACTGCACACTGTGCCACTTTATTTCACTACACAGATCCAATACACAAAACACAATTCCACCCCCATCCTTGTCCTGGGTCAGCACAAAGGGGCTCAGAGCAGGCTGCAGACACTGCACCTGCTTTAGAGCGAACCTCTCTCTCACAGCTCTCTGCAGATGAGCTGAGGTGCCCCCCTTCATAAACTGAAGACTGCCTCCCCCCCTCTGTTTGTTACGCCCCTGCCTCAAACACTATAAATCCTTTTTCAACTCCAGCAGGAGTGGAGCTATAGAGTTATCTTTTTTTATTGTTCATCTCTATATAATTTATAGTATCTAGCGTGTTTTAAAGAACTTTCAGCCACACGCATCAAGCTCAAAACCGGTCGCAAACGTGCAGATTCTCAGAATCTGCCCCTTTGCGACTGGTATTTTAGCATTTGGGATGCATCATCCCAAATGCAAAAATTGCAATTTAAGGAATCTCTAAATTGAGATTCCTTAAATTGCGGTTGCATTTCCCAATCATCCCAAATGCAAAAATTGCAATTTAAGGAATCCTAAATTGAGATTCCTTAAATGCAATTCATCAAAGTAAAAAAATTAGGGATTTCGCTAATAGGAGTAGCAAATTACTTTGAAGTTGAACTTCATGGTAATTTCAATAACATTTGAAAAATGCACTTTTGTGCACTTTTAACAGTTTCATGTTACGCACACACATGCCCATAGGGCATGTGTGTGCGCAACATATGTGCACAGATCAATTTGAGGGGTGCAACAGGGTGTCATTTTGACACCCTGGCAACCTTGAAATTGCATTCTCAGTTTGTGATTCTCATATTGAGATTCGCAAATTGAGAATGTCTTCCTATTCATTCCTATGGGCCTCCAGGCCCATAGGAATGAATGGGGAGGTATTCCTTAATTGCGATTCGCAAATTGAGAGTCGTAATTAAGGAATGTTTAGCAATCACTGTTTTTTAAGCAATTTCTACATGCATAGGGTTTTGCGATTCCTTAATTGCTATTCCTTAAAAATCCCTATTAAGGATTGCAAAAGCCAACAATGATGCATGTGCCTGTTAATCTTTTTCTAACAATAAAGCACTGGCTGGACATTGCTCTGTTACAGAGTTTACAGCACTTTACAAAACAGCACCACATTTCTTAAAGCACTCTGCAAATTGTAAAATATCACTTCAGCAGAAGGCCCAGCATCCTTGTTCCGGGACTGAAGGCTGACTAAGTAGAAACTTTGTTACTTTGTTTCTCTTCAGCATGAGGAGCTCAGAGCGGGCTGCAGACTGCAGCTGCTTCAGAGCAAGCCTCGCTCTCTTCCGAAGAGCAGCGGAGGCCCCCTTCAACTAACGAAGACTGGGAAGGGGGGGCTGCGGGGCGTTTGTTACGACCCTGGTAGTGTGCACTACAAAAGTTGGTCAGAAAGACGGCACTACCAAGATACCGTTTGTGTTACATTTCACATCACTGGTGTGGGTTGGAGGGTTTGAAATTTCGCAAAAGCTGCATTGAAAGCAAAATAATACCAGATGCTACATTGATTTTGCGTGTTGCCAATTTGCCTTTCCTATTGTGTCCAAATTATACATACACAGGCACGCCATCGAGATCTGGAACCTGCTCGACACCACAGCCCCAGACGTCGCCTTCTTCACGGAAACCTGGATGAACGCCTCTTCAGCGCCCGACATCGCCATCGCCATCCCAGACGGCTACAAGATCAGCCGAAGGGACCGCATCAACCACACCGGAGGAGGCATCGCCATCATCCACAGGAACACCATCCGCATCACGACCAACACCGACGACACCCTCGCACCCGCCGAGCACCTGCACTTCAAGGTCCACATCAACCCCAAGACCACCCTCAGCGGCACCCTCATCTACAGACCCCCGGGACCACGCACACAATTCAGCGAAGACATCGCCAACTTCATCAGCCCGCACGCCCTCTGCTCCGCTGACTACATCCTTCTCGGGGACCTCAACTTCCACCTGGAGAACAACAATGACCGCAACACCACCACCCCGCTGGACAACCTCACAAACCTGGGACTCAAGCAGCTGGTCACCACCCCCACCCACTACGCCGGACACACACTCGACCCCGTCTTCTCATCCAGCAAGGACATCGCCTTCAGCCACGCCATCGGACTCCACTGGACGGACCACAGCTGCGTCCACTTCAGCTTCGGAAGGACCACGATCCACCACCACCTGCATCAGGTTGCACGCAGAAGCTGGAACAAGATCACAGCCGACCAGCTCGCGACCTCCCTGAGCATGAACCCTCCCACCAGCACAACGAACCCAAGCCAGGAGGGGACCAACCTCACCAAGTGGATCAGCGACCTCGCCCCCCTGAGGACCCCGCCTAGCAGACCCGGCAGCAAGAAAGCCCCATGGTTCACCGAGGAATTCAAGAGCTCCAAGAAGAACTGCCGAGCCCTCGAGAGAACCTGGCGCAGAGACCCAACTCCGGACAACATGGCTGCCCTCAAGCTCGCCACCCGAAAGCACCACCAACTCATCCACGCCACCAAGAAAACCGCATTCAAGGAACGACTGGACAACAACGCACACAACAGCAAGGAAATCTTCAATATCGTCAAAGAGCTCTCCAACCCCAACGCCGGAAACAACGACATCACCCCTTCGCAAGACCTCTGCAACTCCCTCGCCTCCTACCTCCACAACAAGATCGCGGACATACACAACAGATTCAGCACTCAACCGATGCATGCCACGACCGAACCTCCGCCCCCCACCACCACCCTCCGCGCCTGGACCCCGATCAGCACCGAAAACACCGTCCGTACGATGAACTCCATCCACTCCGGATCTGCGACCGACCCCTGCCCTCACCACGTTTTCAACAAGGCCGACGCTGTCATCGCACCCCACCTGCGGGACATCATCAACACCTCCTTCGACACCGCTACCTTCCCGGAGAGCTGGAAGCACGCGGAACTCAGCGCCCTACTCAAGAAGCCATCAGCTGACCCCACCGACCTCAAGAACTACCGCCCCATCTCGCTGCTCCCGTTTCCTGCAAAAGTCATCGAGAAGACCGTCAACAAGCAGCTGGCCGCCTTCCTCGAGACGTACAGATCCCTCGACCCCTCGCAGTCTGGCTTCCGGGCCAACCACAGCACCGAGACCGCCCTGATCGCAGCCACCGATGACATCCGAGCTCTGCTCGACAACGGAGAAACAGCGGCCCTCATCCTCCTAGATCTCTCCGCGGCCTTCGACACTGTCTGCCACCATACCCTAGTACAGCGCCTCAGCAACGTCGGAGTCCAGGAGAAGGAAGGAAGGAAGGACACAGAGAGTCCGCCTCCCTCCATTCAGATCTGAAGCCACCAAAGTTGTCTGCGGCGTTCCTCAAGGCTCCTCGCTCAGTCCAACCCTCTTCAACGTCTACATGAGCCCCCTCGCAGACATCGCATGCCAGCACAACCTCAACATCATCTCCTACGCCGACGACACCCAGCTGATCCTCTCCCTCACCAACGACCCCGCCACCGCCAGAGCCAACCTACACGAAGGGTTGAAAGAGGTAGCCGAATGGATGAAGAACAGCCGCCTGAAACTGAACTCGGACAAAACGGAAGTCCTCATCCAGGGATCCTCACCCTCCAGCTGGGACGACTCCTGGTGGCCCCCGCGCTAGGCAGCGCACCCAAACCAACAGACCACGCACGCAACCTGGGCTTCATCCTGGACTCCTCCCTCTCCATGACCAGACAAGTCAACGCCGTCTCCTCGTTGTGCTTCAACATCCTGCGCATGCTACGTAAGATCTTCCGGTAGATCCCCACCGAGACCAGGAAGACGGTCACCCAGGCCCTCGTCACCAGCCGTCTGGACTACGGCAACTCCCTCTACGCCTGAACCACCTCCAAACTCCAGAAGAGACTCCAGCGGATCCAGAACGCCTCAGCATGACTCATCCTGGACATCCCCCGTCGCAGCCACATCTCCGGACACCTGAGAGACCTGCACTGGCTCCCGGTCAACAAGAGAATCACCTTCCGACTCCTCACCCACGCACACAAAGCCCTACACAACCAAGGCCCAGGATACCTCAACAGCCGCCTCAACTTCTGCGCTCCCAAACGCCAGCTTCGATCGACCGGCCACGCCCTCGCCGCCGTCCCCCGCATTCGAAGAGCCACCACAGGGGGACGGTCCTTCTCCTACCTCGCCGCCAAGACATGGAACTCCCTCCCGACCCACCTCCGCCTGACCCAGGACCACCTCGCCTTCAGGAAGCAACTCAAGACCTGGCTGTTCGAGCAGTAGCGGACCCCCCTCCCCTAGCACCTTGAGACTCTCTGGGTGAGTAGTGCGCTATAAATGCTTTGATTGATTGATTGATTGAGTTTGTTCTGTTCTCTAATGTATACAGCCTCACTAGTGACCTTAACACTTCTGAGAGTGGAATCTCAAACGATGAGTATAGAGCCTGGAAAGTTTGCCTTTCTTGCATCTCATTTAAAGGTCCGTTCACACTCCTCTCATGAGGACGGCTGCACCTGTTAATCTGAGTTTTGTTTCGCCCCCCTGTATTCTCATTTAAGCAAGGCATGAAGAACTCTATAAAACTCATGCAAACCTGGAAGAAGATATCATTAGATGCTTATTGCTGGGGTCAAGTGTTGTTACTTTGTGTAACAATTTAGGGGCATATCATCAAGTGATGGCGATAAAGAACGCAAAGCGTGCTTAGTGCTTTTTTATTTATCGCCGTCTAACTCTGGAATTTATCGCCCTGGTATACCTACTAGGACACAGTGGTTCAAATACCTAGACCACTAGGTGTCTTTTTCACTTGCTTTTAATGGTACCAGCTGACCATTTAATAAAATAATTTAGGGTACAGCTGTTATCTTTTAAACTCACAACCACCTCACTTGAGCACACTCTTATGTTCCCATTACAAAAACCAGCTCTGCTGTAAATCAGGCATTGTAGCACACTGGGGGGACATTTGCTCTCCCCAGTGGGAACCCTATGATGAAGCATGTCACCACCAGGTTGGTGAGTGAGGGTTTTTTTAAGAAATAAGATATATCCCCTTTTTTTTATACACCTTTTCGCACTTACTTACCGTGTATGATCTCTTTCTTTGGTTGCTTCTTGATAATATCATCATAGCACCTTTAGTCACTCTTATGTTGTTGTTATATAGCATGTTATTAACAACGCGTTTCTCCAGGGCGATAACATTTCCAGCGATAGCGGGGAAATCGCCGTTTTGTAGAGAACATCGCTGGTTTTCCAGGGATGTTCCCTGCAAAACAGTGATAACCTTGTTGATACGACCCTGTGGTCGTATCAGCATAATCCACCCCCAATGTTAGGGATAGGTAAGTCTGCATTTTAGCAGACGTTACATTTTTGCGAAAACAGCGTTTTTCTCCCAAAACTAACGTCTGCTTAAATGCTGGGGCAGCCTTGTAAATATCGCGATGTGCACATCAGCAATATTTGCAAGGTTGTACTGCCCAGTGACGCCCACTTTGCATCTCATTAGAGATGCAAGGGATGCATCAGGTAAAAGGGTGCTACCATGTGCTAATGCATGTGAGCAACCACTTGTAAATAGGGCAAAGAGATTATCTCTGCTTTTTTGGCTTTTAAAGCCAAAAAAGCGGAGATAATGCCCTTGTTATTGTGCCCCGTAGAACTTTGCGTGTTTTGCTGAATGATCTTAGGCAGCCTTCCTAAACAGTGTGAGAGTGTGTTCTCTGACAGACTTGTGGAGTCTGCAGGCACTGTCTACACTTGGGTGAGGTGGGAAGAGGTAAGGTCCAGAGTCCACAGTAAGGCCCCGGACACTAAAGGTGAGGGAGAACTTCTCCAGGAGAACAGGGGTTGAGAGCGGCCCAGCACTCGACCCTCCGATCAGGGCAGATGAATTTGTACACGTGAAGCTTGTGTATGTTGGTTCCTGTGCTTTGGAAGTGCTGAGGGGACACACAAGGACGGTGTCTGGTGGATGATGACTGGTCAGTCTGGGTTTGGTAGGTAGGTCTGGGGGGAGTTCCATGGAAGGAGGAGAGGGTGAATACACCCCGTGGTACATCGCGAATTGGCTCTAGATGTAGCACGGGGTAGGGTGAAGGGAGGCTGGAGTTTCAGGACTGTAGCACAGACCCTGGAAGGATGAATGTGTTTGTGCGACAGGGATAGACTGATTCAGCCGACCCAGCTTTTTCTCTAGCTTCACTGATGCCATCAGAATATTTCCGAAAGCAAGGGATCAATATTCATGAGTGCGAAATGGCTTCATCATTGCCCCCAAATTACCACTAAATCTGAACGTGAAGAGGAAAATGAGGAGGATGCATTAGATGTTCTAAGGTTCCCAGGCCAGAAGGATCGTCCAAAAATGGGCAGCGCCAGCTGCCCAGCCAGTATTACGAGTACTAGGAAACAATGGATAAGTGGGTGTAGAGAGTGCTGTGGATGCAGAGAGGTCAGCGACTGGTAGCACAGCTGGCAGCAAAGTCTCAGGGAACAGTGAACAGCAGATGTGACGAGAGTCTGACTGAACAACCCCACATCTTGATGTACATCTTGTGTCAGATCGTGCCTTGATTAATCAAACGTGCATTATAGTTATAACCTGGGACAGTCTCAGGTGCACCGTGAGCCGACTAGCGAGGGCCTAAATAATGCATGCTCATGAGTGACCACACACGCCATCCTATAGCGATGTTGAACAGAATGAACCCTGAGGCGAGCCCCGTAATGCCCTCCTTCTCCTATGAGAGTACCCTGGCCCAAGAGGTAGAACGGTCATTCATGTGTCATGTTCACCTGCTGATATTAACATAATGTAACAAGAAGTTTTACTAAAATATAATTCAATTTTGCATATCACTTTTAATAATAATTAATACAGATTTTTTTACTTTAGTTGGAAATCAATTATTTTATTTTAACATGAGGAACTGAATTAAGTTTAATTTAATATATTTACATTAAAGATTCATCTGATGTGGTTATTAGTGGTGTAGCATTTTTTCTTTAGTTCTGCATTTAAAATAAATACAAAAAATAATTTACAATAATACTTAATACAAAAATAATGTTATAAACTTTTTCCAACTTTAATGAATTTTTTTACTTTTCCCTCTACTATACCATTCGGCGAACTCCACACGGGCTATGGAATTCTCCCTATTATTTTTAAAAATGTATTTTAAGAATAGATCTAAAGAAAAAATACTACAACACTTATAACAACATTTTAAAATAAATCTTCAATTAATGTAAAGACACTAAATTATATTAGCATTACTTTTCTCACATTTATAGTAAAAAAATATAGTTCAAACAAAAGTAAAAACATATTTTTCATTTTACATTAATAATTATTGAAAGTGATGTATATAATTAGTTAAAAGTAATTCAATTATATTTAATAACATTTATCGGAATATTCTTTTTAAAATTTAAAAAACGTTAATAAAATATGTTATCATTAAATATGTAACATGCACAATTTTGACATATATTTCAAACAATACACTGTAATTAGTTATATGCTTAACTAGTCTAAATACTTTAATTTGATTGAACATTTGTTATTCAGGGTATTCATTTTAAGATTTAATCTCCCTTGATTTCTGTGGGAAAGTGTTGCAGTACCAATGGTTGGCCATGCGCAGTGCTGAACTTTCTTGAGTTATGGGCTGGAGTACTTAACTACATGGCATGTCTTTACTCATGAAAGAAGTTTGTGTTTGCAAATACATTATGGGCATTTTGTAAACATTACTCCCCATGTTAATAAATTTAGCAATGGGGCCTCATACGTTCAGCGCGACTAAGTACAGCCCCATTTGTCAGCGTAAAGTAGAGTACAGAGACAAATTGAATTTCCTTAATCCAGACTAATATTGGTATATTATGCCACAAACTGAGACTGTATGCGCTTTCTATTCTCTGTAACACAATGGGGCCGATTCATAGAACTAACTTAAGACAAAATCCTAAACTTACTACTTTTGGTTTTCACAGAAGGCATTTAGTAGTAGTAAAGTTAGGATTTTGTCTTAAGTTTACCTTAAGACAAACTTAAGGCAGACTTAAGACAGACTTAAGAGAAACTTAAGACAAAATCCTAACTTAAGTCTGTCTTAAGTCTGTCTTAGTAGTAGTAAAGTTAGGATTTTGTCTTAAATTTGACTTAAGACAAACTTAAGACAAACTTAGGACAGACTTAAGACAGACTTAAGAGAAACTTAAGACAAAATCCTAACTTAAGTCTGTCTTAAGTCTGTCTTAAGTTTGTCTTAAGTTTGTCTTAAGTCAAACTTAAGGCAAAATCTTAACTTTACTACTACTAAATGCATTCTGTGAATACCAAAAGTAGTAAGTTTGGGATTTTGTCTTAAGTGAGTTCTGTGAATCGGGCCCAATGTGTGGAGAAAAATGTTTAGGGGTATTTGATTTTTTTTATAGATGCTAGTATATTTGATGCAATGAAGTGCACTACATTATCATTTGGGGATGCCGGTTAGCAGGTCTTCAACAACTGACCTGAAGTGGCGACGTTTGAGACATGGGATCAATATAAGGGGACAGTAGCATGCATGGCGGAACAGTACTCTAATGAGCCATCAGTGATGTTGAAGAGACCCAATTTATTTAGAAGGAAACTCAGAATCAAAGAAAATATAAAAGAGTATTCTGCATAATTTAGTTGACACTTGTGAATTTGACAGAAGTTTGACACTGATGTATTTGTTTGAATAGTCATCCAAAGAAGATCCAGTAACATCTAGCAAGCAGTTGGAACCCAACTTCAGTTGAAGTTCTAGACATAGCCAAGGACATTAAGCATTCTGCGCTTTCTTCTGAGTTTTTTATGGATGAATTTTGAGAGATTTCTTCCATGTGCTCGTGCATGCTGATGGTGCATACAGTTGTGTGTTGTGTGTATTGTGGCACACAAGGATAGGCTTTTGAGGTTTCAAAGTAGGAGAGAGTGTTAATTGTTTTTGGTGTGGTTGTACATTTCACTTGTGGAACAGCAGTTCATGCCCAGCACAAAGGGAAAAGATGCAGTTTTGCAAGAAAATAGGAAAGTTCCAGGCCATGTGGAAAAGCATAAATAGTAATGTTAATCCATGGAGCATGTCGTTATGATGTGCTTTGGAAATTTATTCTCAAACTTTCACGCAATGCAATGCAGCAAGACATCTTGCTGCGTGAAAGGGCAGGAATCTGCAATATTTAATATTACATGGTGCATTTCTGTCCTTTCCTTGCTCTGGCACATAATCTGTTGCTTTGCACCAATGCAGGCACCCTTGCACCATTGTGCAAGGGTGCCTGCGTTGCAGGTAGGATTGTTTTTGTACAGCAAGGGATACCTTCCTGCCCATAATCAATCCACTGAGGCTTTTTACTCTTTCTATGTTTGCTGCAGAATGCAGCACATGTAGAAGAGGAAAAAAAGAGGAGAAATAGACATTTCTCCTCCTTATGCCTCTCCTGGCAAGGCATAGTATTTTGACGCATTCTCAGGTCTACCACTAATGGTAAATCTGGGAATACACCAAAAACCATGGGTGGATGCGTAGGAACACCCACGCTCTACCCATGAAACGCCTCCATCGTGCAGAGTAACTCAAGACAGCACCTTGTGCTGCCTTGCACTACTACAGATGTTACTACTCAACAATAGGCCTAATCACCAAACACTACACCTAACACTGTATATCCAGCAATGGGGGGCCACCAAAAACGTTATCACTCCCTCGTGAACCTCACCAGATCCCTAGGCTGTAGTGTATCCAAATTCTAAAATTGTTTATACTATCATGATCCCCCCAATGAGCAAGAAAAAAGTGTGGAAAAGGAAAGGAGGCACCTCACGATTGTAACACCAAGGGGACTGCTAGCTGGTACTCGTCAGCAAGTCCACTTATCATCATCGGTTACTACCTTTCCTGTTGAAAGAAACATATGTGTGTGTGTTATTTAACAAAAACCTTAACCGATGAAATCAGGCAAAACTCAAAACCTAAGTGTCATAACATGTTACTAGCATGTATACCCAATAGACCCCATGAGGATATTGACAGAGAATTCTCACAACTAAAACTTGGTGAAGCTACCTAGCTGAGACTACCTTTATTTGGTGCTGCTAGCTTCCCAAACTAAAAATGGTTCCAATCCAACCATAATTAATTACGCCGCCGACATGTTTCATTGCCCCAGACAAATTTCAGGCAACTTCTTCAGGGCTGCTGGGGTTCCAGATTAAAATCTCATGGTAGACTCACATCAAACCTATGATGGTATAAAAACACAAGAAAGCGCCATCCATGAACACACTCTGCTTAACACTGATCTTACGTATTATCACTCTAAAATCATCTATTTCCCACCATCCGGTTGCGTCCATCATATATACCTGCAGTCGTGCATGGTAAGAAGGGGAAATCTGATACGCGTCAATCGATCGCGTTTCCCCACAGTGAACGCCCAAACGTCCTATCACCTACAAATCAATTTTTGAATCAATTTTTTAATTGTTACAATCTATCTAGCCAACTAACATTCTGCATTCAAATGCTGTTTGCATCCCGTGACTAGATAGAGGACACAATGTGAGATTGGTCCCACTATTGTGATATGCATATACACATTATGCCCCAATTCTCAAAAGCACATAAGCGCTCTTCTGTAAGTTGTCATTGCCCTGTCCTAGCTCAGAGGCTACAAAGGTTTACCAGGCCCCATAATACTATTTAAAAAAAACAACAAAAAAAAGCAGTTTGCCAAACTATCGCTGTCAATACTTCTCCTTACAACACCCAGCCAGATTGTTTAGCCGGTAGTTCATACGGAGAGCATAGCGCGTTTGCAGTCATATACCCTGCACGTAGCGCGGGACAAGTCCTGATTGTCCCAAAACTTGTAAGACTCTGTTTAAAAATTACAGCCGGGTTACTTCAGCCAATACGTCACAAGAGTTACTTTAATCCATAAGTCACCTGGGGAGCATGGCGCCTTTCACGTTAATTAAACTGGGCGCGGCGCGAGCGAGGTCCAGCTTACTCCTCGCTCGTGTTCCCCAGGACAATGCCTAATCGCAGAGCGCTTACCACTACCGGTTGTAGCATGGCCCCTATTCAGTGCCACACCGGGATACCGTTTGGGTGTTTCTTAATACCTGCCTCTTCGCCCTTCAAAACCCGTCCAGCGCGACATTCGCGCCGCTATCCTCCGAACTGGAGGCCATTTTAGGACAGGTTACAATGCTCAGACATGCCGTCGCCCATATTAAAGCGGGCAGCCTTTGCTAAGAAAGCCCATCGACCACCCTCACTTCATGGTTCATTTCTATACAGTTTTTATAAAAAACCTATACATACTGTGCACACAACTCGAGGTTGTCTTAAAATTTGCCTGTCAGTAATTACCACCTTGCAGGTCAATACATCAACCTCCACCATTA
The DNA here is from genome assembly GCF_964263255.1 of Lissotriton vulgaris. Lineage (NCBI taxonomy): Eukaryota > Metazoa > Chordata > Amphibia > Caudata > Salamandridae > Lissotriton > Lissotriton vulgaris. The sequence continues at coordinate 100,316,931 of NC_141691.1, forward strand.
TGTGTATAAGAGGGTGTTTAACAATAGTTATTATAGTGGCCAAAATCGCCCGCTGGGTCGTGTGGTGCTCAAAAAACCAGGATTCTCACCCCTAGATGGCTCGCTGCATTCCAATGCATAGAAATTCATCAATCAAAGGTGCAAAAGCTGGAGCAAGCCTACAATCTTGTACACGTGCTCCACTCAATGGAATCATTTAATCCATTTAGTCTTCCTGTGGTTACTACATTTGATCCACTATCTACTAAAATAAGACAGATTGTGCGAAAACATTGGTCCATTTTGGACACCGAGATCAGTAGAATGCCACCGCCCGCTTTGCTTTTAAAAAGGCCCCTAGTCTGAAAGAGAAGTTGGTACATACCCGCACAGCATTAACTTCATCAACTTCTAATCTCCCCACGGGTGTAAGAAGTTGGCCTGGTATATAATGCTCACTAATTCTAGTGATCACTTTGTACCATGCCAAGCAACCCTTATGATGATTGGTTGTAAGTCAACCTTATAGACCAGTTATCCTAGTGGTAACGTGGACAAAGCAGTCTTAGGCTAAACTCTGAAAGGCATGTGAAGCCAGCTGTACTACCATACACAACCCCCTTGAATACCAAATGAAAGGACACCACACAGATATATATTGAAAATATATATTGATTTATTAACTAAAAGTATCCCCTGGACTCTTTATGAGCACAGAAGCACAAGCGTTAAACACAAGACACTTAAAAATACACAAAAGTTGCACAATATGGATGAGCCCTAGGGGCCACCTAAACCATGAATGTCTGACATAATATCGACATGCAAAAATATCGGAGCAAAAATATCGACAGCAAAAATATCGGAATCCTATCTTCATTAAGGTAAGTACAAAAATATCGAAAAAATAATATCGTAGTACAAAAATATCGGAATCAAAAATATCGTTTTTTAAATGTATTAATAATAATGTAAAAATAATTTTTAAATACATATAATTTTACAACTATTAAATAAAAATATTAAAACAAAATTAAAACTAATACATATACATTTAAAATAAATAAAACACTTAAAAATTGTAAGTAATTTTAATTTTTTTCATCTAATTTATTTGATTTAATGTAATATTTTTTTGTTTTTACCCTGTACGCCTGTACCCCAAAAACCCAAAACTGACCCTGAACCCTAAAAATATCCCTGTACCCCAAAAACCCAAAACTGACCCAGAACCCTAAAAATACCCCTTTACCCAAAAACTGAAAACTGACCCTGAACCCTAAAAATACCCCTTTACCCAAAAACTGAAAACTGACCCTGAACCCTAAAATTACCCCTTTACCCAAAAACTGAAAACTGACCCTAAACCCTAAAAATACCCCTTTACCCAAAAACTGAAAACTGACCCTGAACCCTAAAAATACCCCTTTACCCATGAACTGAAAACTGACCCAGAACCCTAAAAATACCCCTTTACCCAAAAACTGAAAACTGACCCAGAACCCTAAAAATACCCCTTTACCCAAAAACTGAAAACTGACCCAGAACCCTAAAAATACCCCTTTACCCAAAAACTGAAAACTGACACTGAACCCTAAAAATACCCCTTTACCCATGAACTGAAAACTGACCCTGAACCCTAAAAATACCCCTTTACCCAAAATTAATTAATATTATTTAATTACCAATTAATTATTAATTAACAATAACAATAAAATAAATATATTAGCACATTTGCTGTAATTAATTTAATTTAATAATTAATATTATTTTTCCCAATTAATTAATTAAGAATAACAATAAATTATATATAAAAAATTACTATAATTAATGTAATTAAATAATAATATTAATTAATTACCAACTAATTAATAATTAAAAATATGTTAAAAATTATATGAATTAATTAACTAATTAATAGAAATTAATTACCAATTCATTATTAATTAAAATATGTACAAACATATATCAATTGATTAATTATTAAATTACTTCCCACCCTATTCCCCTATAAACCCATAACCCGCTACAGAACATATTTATCAATTAATCAATTAATTAAAAATAATTAAAAATTAATTCTCAATTAATTAATTAATAATTCCTACTAATTATTAATTAATTTAACATAATTAAATTACTTCCCACCCTATTCCCCTATAAACCCACAACCCGCTACAGTAGTAAAAGACAATATTTATTAAATTACATTAAAAATAAATAATAAAACATAATAAATACAATATAATATACACTAAATGTATTTAAAAATTGATATTAGTAACATCAAAGTTATTAATTTCGATATTATTGACATCGATATTTACAACTTCGATATTACTGATATCATACCAATATCGATATTAAGACTGTCGATATTACTTACCTTCGATATTTTGTCCCATCGATATTTAAACTTCGATATTTTTGTATATCGATATTTAAAAATCGATATTTTGTCTGTGTACCCTAAACCATATACTAAGAAAGTGGTATAAGAGATACCAATCTAAAAGGAAACAGGCCTAGGGCTTTGGGAATCGCTGGAGCTGTTCAGGACTAGCAGTGACTAAGTCGGGAAAGGCCCGCGGGACTCGGGTGCAGTGTTTAAAGTGCACACACTCACCAATGCAAAGTCTATGGTGCGTAAAAAGTACAAAGTTAGTTAGTTCGGAACCTTCCGAGTGACCTAGAAAGCTGAAACTTGAGACACAGGCCCTAGAGATGTGTACCAGTGTAGGAACACCGGCGGAGCTGAGTTACCTCACCCACAGGAAGCGGGTGCACAGGGTCGAAGTAGTGTCGGGTTTCGTCACCCTGGTCGATGGTGCTTGGAGCTGAAGATGCTGCAGGCTGCTCGATGTGAAGAGTTCCGGTGGATCCAAGGGTGGATCTGAAGTTGTGAAGACCTGAAAACAGAGGGGACAATGTTCAAAGTCACTAGGCAGTGACTACCGTGGAACCAGATTGGAACCAGGCGATGTTGGGTGCAAACAGGCGTTGAGGTGTAGCTTCTCTCTGCAGCCACGTAGACACCGGGGGTCGAGGACGTCCAGGAGTCAGTCACGAGCTGTCCCACGCAGGTTTCTCGCTGTTGGCGGTGTCGGCAACTTGATCGGAGCAAACAGGCCTTGGCTAATGCAAGCCACGCAGGAGTCAAAAAAGGCTTAATACTCGGACCAGCAAGGTCAGAGCGGGTGCTCCTTTTTACAGGAGCTGGGGCAAGTCTGGAGCAACCAGACCCGCAGTGTAGTTCTTCGGTTTTGTCGCCAAGCTGGCCGCTGACCACGTGGCTAGTGGCCGGGATGGCGCGTCGAGTGGCACAATGCAAAAGGGCCCCACGCAGATTGTGGAGATGCTGGGGGGCTGATCTTCGGTGCAAGGGCTGCTCGGTGGTGGGGGTTCTCAGTCCCCAAAGCACAACGTCGAGGATGCCTCTGGTGCTGCGCTGTCAGCTCTTCGGGTGTCTTCCAAGAAGTCCGGTCCCACGTCTCTCGGTGCCTTTGCAGGGACTGTGGATCGGGCTGTGAGAAGTCTGGGACTCTGGGTCTTGTCAGGCTCTGGGCTCAGGCTCCGGCGGGAGGCGGCGGCAAAGCAGACGTCGATTCGCTGGTTGCTACCTGTATTCACAGGGTGGCCACTCCTAGACCACAAGGGAGATTCTCTTCAGTCTTCTGTGCAGCAGAATGTCGAAGTCCAGTCTTCTTCTTCGTGTAAAGTTGATTCAGGATGATCTGCTGTGCAATGGCACTGCTCCCACTCTTATTCCCAATCTGAGGGGTGGATCACCTACTAGGTCCCTCCTCTGGGTGGAACCAGGAAGGGGGGCGGTTACACCCCCTTTCCTTTGTCCAGCTCCTCACCAGGCCTGGGCCTGGAAAGTCCCAGGACCGGTTTGGACTGGCTTATGCACGGGGACACCTTGTGTGCCCCGGGCATGTCTCAATCTATTCAGCCCTGTCCTACCCAATACACAAAACCCTGTCTGGGGTGGTGCTCGCACCTCCCAAGGCAGGAAACCCTTTTTCCAAGCCTCCCTCGCTGGAAGGACAACCAGCAGCAGCAGGTCAGACTTGTGTCTGTGGTGGCAGCATCCATTTTGTGATGCTGAGGCTCTGGTTAACTACACACATGTCGTGTCCCTCTAGAAGGGTGGAATGCTATCCCCGTCGACAGAACTGTCGAGGGGATAGTATTCCAATTCGTATGACACCTTACTCGACATGTTTTGATAAAGCCAAACCAAAGATAGCATATAACCGCGAGGATTATAATGCACTTAAGAGTATATGGTATGGCAATATCCCGGAACAGCTAAGTGAGTGGTTCCCGACAGCTGCAGACAGGCTCAGCTCATGCTAGAGCACCATCTCACATATTTCCAAGCACTCTGCTTCCAGGATTGATGAGGCCTTCCATAGGAGTGGCTGATAGGAACATATGTGTCCAGTTTAAGGTCAGGCATAGGGATAGTATACATAAGTAAGAGGTGATTACACCAACTTACCCCAGCTGAGTGATCAGCCAGTTGTGTCAAATATGGAGGCCAGGACAGGGGTGGCACAATACATGCTGCAGCCCCTGGTAGGCCTTGGATGCACCTATGCCCTGGGTACCTATGGTACACTGTTACAGGGGCCTATAAGGTGAACCAGTATCCAATTCGTAATGCACCTAGAGTGCATTGGCAGTAATTTAGAGAGAGAACAGCAGGCTGTGGGTCTGATTAGCAGGCCCACAGCCACATTAAGTCATAAACCAGTGAAGCAAAAAGCAAACATTTGGGGTGACCATAGGATAGCAGACCCTACTCTCCTACACAACCCCCCCAAACGCAGGGACATTAGACTTACCTTGACCAGTTGTGTCTTCATGTTCTAAGTGGAAGTACCTGGAGAGACCATCTGCGTTGCCATGGTCAGTCCCTGGGCGGTGCTCCACTGTAAAGTCCATCCCCTGTAGGGAAATGGACCACCTGAGTAGTTTGGGGTTTTCACCCTTCATCTGATTAAGCCATAAGAGGGGCTTATGGTCGGTCTGAATCTTGAAGTGAGTGCCAAATAAGTATGGCCTCAACTTCTTCAGGGCCCACACCACAGCAAAGGCTTCCCTCTCAATAGCTGACCAACGTTTCTCTCTGGTTGTCTTTATTAAAATTCCCAGTTTTTAGACCCTCACTCAGAATTTTTTCCTTCAGGGAGTATGTTCTGAAATTTACCAAGATTTTTCTCGGGGTTTTCCTCTCTTTACTTTTCCTGAATGGGTCTCTGTGGACTCGCTGAATATCTGCGGCCAAATCACAATCCTTCGTCCAAGGAAAAAATTCTTCTAGGAGAGTTAGAACGTAAGCCTTAATATCAGATCCCTCTAAATTTTCAGGGACATTCAGCACTCTGATGTTATTCCTTCTTCCTTGATTTTCCAAGGATTCTAGTTTCTCCTTGATGACTTTCTCGCTGTCTTTTAAAAGTCTTATTTCTCTTTGATTTGTGCCTCTTTTCTTGTTTAGGGAACCAAGTTCATTTTCGACCGCTGTAACTCTGACCCCTAAATCATTTAGTTTCTGGTCTAGACATTCAACAGCTTCTTGTATTTTGTTCTGATTACCTTCTGAGATTGAGAATTTTTCTCTCATTTCTCCCAGTATTTTATCCATCATTTTATCCATGCATACCTTCAGGATTTTTTCCGTCTTATTTTTAGCCATATACTCCATATGTTCCTGTTCTGGTTCCTGTTCTGGTTCATCCTCATCCTCATCCTCTTGAACCTCTTGAGTCTCTTGAGTCTCTTGAGTCTCTTGGTTGATTTCTTGATCATTTTCTATTCCAACTCGCGATTACATCATAGCACTTGCTTGTGGTCGATGTGGTCGATGTACTTGTTCTGGTGACTGATTTGGTAATATTGATTGAATCGGTGGGAGAGTCTCACTTATGTTTTGAGTTGGGGATGACTGCATATCTGCTCTCACCGGTGCCTCCTTGTCAGCAGACTCCACCGCTTCTTCTTCGGAAATTGGGCTGACACACTGGTTGTCTAATACAGGTACTGAAATTGGCATTAGTGCTGGCCGGGAAGTTAGACTATGATCCCCTCCTCTTACTTGCACCACTTGTTGTACCTTAAAGTATGATCTTAGGGATGGTGTAATCTTAATTTTTTGATCTTTGCTTTTCTTAGAACCTCTGCTTTTTATATTCTCTGTTAATTCCTCTGAACGTGGAGGGCGTTTCGCAGTTTTCTTTGTGCTTCTCGGGGTCATGCACCTTTTTGTATACTGCAGAAGGCTCTGCTTGCCTAAATTTTGATTCCTGAGGCAGTAAGCTGACTTTCCACCTCCCTCTTCTGCTCTCTCTGGCGCAGAACTCGCGGCTCCTGTTGCTTGTGTCTTCTTTGATCTAGATCTAGTGGAATAAGTGAAATATGGGGGACCTTTTTCCTTTTTGATTTTAAAACTTTTTTCTTTCCCCAGCGTTGAAAAAATGTGTTTTTTATCAGCTTCCCCTGAATTTTGTGAAATCGGATCTTTTTTGTTTTGGATTTTTAATTTATCTGTCACAGTCTCTGCCTCATTTCCACTCTGATGCGTAATATATGTGTGTCCTTCTTCTCCCGATGCTTCCTTAGAGGAGAGACTTTCACTTCTCCTTTCATTCATCCAGCAAGGAAATTCTGGCGAGTTTTTCTTTATAAAATTCCCACAATTTCTCTCTTTACACTTTTTTCCTGGTATACTTAGGTGAATTAATCGATTTTTAGGCAAATTTGGCAGGTTAGGCAGATTGGTGCTCCCCTCGCTTTTCCAACCCTCTGTACTGGAGGCCACGTTGCTTCTGCCCTGTGGAGCTCTTACTGGAAATATCGTGCCTGCATTCACCCCTGCACTCGCCCCATCTACACGAGCACACACAGCACACACAGTATTGCAGTCTCTGCAGCCTCTGCTGCTCTTACCCCGGAAGGAGAAACTGATCTCGCCGAGTTTCTTTCTGCAGTTCCGGGCTGCGTCTCTCGCTCTCTCCCACAGCCCGTCACCGCTTGGAGAGTTTACTGTGGGATCCAGGCTTGCCTCACCACCACCGTGCTTTACCCCCGTCATGCACGTCTCTTTTCCAGCTGGCCCAGAAAGCAGGCTATCAGCAAGTGAAAAGTATTAGGACGCTCGCTGACAGCGCCACGAGCGCCGTTCTCCGGCTGTGCAGCTCCGGTCAGCAGCTCCGGTCAGGTAACGGGTAATCGGCTCTGTCTACCGAGAAGGGGGTTACCTTTCTGATAATGCTATTTTGCGTCTGGTTAAGTCCTTGAGATTGTTGTTCCATTAGCGCTGCAGTTTTTCATCATTTTGTCACGAATCAGCTTGAGAAGCATTTTAGTTTATGTTGCCCTGGAGTCGTGTCGGAGCTCGCGACCGAGCGTTTCAGCCGGCCGCCATCTTCCCCACCGCCAACTGGTCATTTCGTATACGATCAGATATCTGTAAAGCCACACAAGACAGACAATGGGAGCTAGGGCAATATATGCAGGAACTGAAAACTCTGGGAGCAAGTGTACAACTGAAATTCCCTGCTTCATTAAGAATAATGTGGCGAAATAAAATGCACAACCTGAGGGAGCCAAAAGAGGTAGAAAATCTTATTCAGTTAATAAAAGACCAAATTGAGATCGATAAACTAAACAAGGAATAATGCTTTTACTAAAAAGTCTGAGCCGAAAACAAGAAACTGGAAAACACAAAATACATATTCATATATATTCATATATGTATAAACATATAATGGGACAGATTACCAGCAGTTGGAAGATACACTGAGAAGCGTTGATTGCAAAGTAGAACAAAAGATAAATACCTGGAGAATCGGAGCACGAACTCGGGTGTAATAACACCTGAAAGAAGAAAAAAGGGAGGCTTCCCCAGGGAGGGAATCCCAGTAACACTCAAACACAAAAATGCATTCCTGTAAATACACACGGGTGGGGAGCAAGGTAGGGAAAAAAAAAAAAAGAAAAAAAATCCTCAAAATTGGAATACAAAAGGAATAGTAAGGGAGTTATTATCTGCCTCAATCGAAACAACAACTTAAGATGATAAAAGAAAAATCAATAAAAATTCTAACATGGAATGTTAATGGGCTTAGAACCCCCTCAAGAAGAAGAAGGATTGTGGAATATTTGAAAGAAAACGATAGTGAAATTATTATCCTCCAAGAAACACATCTAATAAACTCAGAGTGGACTAAAATGGTAAAAAATCATCACTGGATTGGAGCAAGTGTACATACAACACAAGAGTGCAATATAAAGGGGGTGGCAATCATCATAAAGAAATCCCTGAACGCCAAAATAGAATCTACAGAAGTAGATAGTAATGGTAGATGGGCAATTGCTAAAGTTAGAATTGAGGACCGCATCCTCACAATTGTGGGATATTATGGACCAAACAGGGATGATCCGACGCCCCTTAAAAAACTGTATTCTGAACTTTTAACATTTCCAACTCCGATCGTCATGGGAGGAGATTTCAATATTATTGAGGATCCTAAAACTGACAGAATGCCTCCAACAAAACAATGGAATTCACCAAAAATGAGGGAATGGCTAGGAATCTACAAGAAAGACCTAATATTGGAAGACATGTGGAAGCTAAAAGGGGTAAAAAATTACCCGTTCACCTACCACAATAAGAAATTAGGACACAAATCTAGAATAGACTTCTTCCTAATGAATAAATTTTTGAGAGCGAATGTTAAAAGTATTGAACATCTACCTGCGCACTTATCAGACCATTCTGCGGTACAGTTAATCATAACACTTCCACAACCTCACATGCCCAACAGGTGGACAGTTGACCGATCAATTCTCAGAGATGAACAATGTGTAGAGCAACTTATAACAACCTCCATTCATTACTTTGAAGATAATGCTGTCGGAACTTCTAAAAGAGTAATGTGGGATGCCTATAAAGCGGTAATAAGAGGTAAACTGCTCAGTTTGGGAGCATACAAACATAAAACAAAAAAACTGGATATCAAGAAGTTGGAACTGGAAATTAAAGAAGTAGAATTACAATTAGAGTGTGACACAACTCAAGAATCAAGAACAAATTTAGAAGAGAAGCATCGTAAGTTAAAAGAGAACTTGACGGACTACCTGGAGAACATAGTCAAAGAAAAGTGGGAGAACAGCAAATTAGCAAATTATGAATACGGAGAAGGTTGCGGGAAGATGCTAGCCTGGAAAATGAAATCTGATCAGACTAGAAATAACATACTAAGCATTTATACCCAAGACCAATCATCCACATGCTCAGATGACATTTCAATAAGGCAAGAATTCTCTAACTTTTTTACCACAATATATAAAGAAGATATAAACCCAGCAGATGAAGACATCAAGAACTATCTTGAGAATGTCCCCCTTCCAAGCCTGACAGAGGAAGATGCGAATCTCTTGAATACTGAAATAACACCAGAAGAAATAAGAATTGCCATAGGTAACCTAAAGAGAGGAAAAGCTGCGGGTCCAGATGCGCTGCCCAATGAATTTTATATTGCATTAAAAGAAACCTTAATTGAACACCTAACAGAAATAATGAATAAGACCTATCTGGGGCATGAAACGATACCTGAATCATGGAATGATGCGACGATTACCATCTTACTAAAACCAGGAAAAAATCCGATGAATTGCGCATCGTACAGACCAATATCACTTCTCAACTGTGACTACAAGCTGTATATGAATGTAATAGCTAAAAGACTATCAAAGGTTATGGCTAAATTAATTAACCCAGATCAAAAGGGCTTCATAAAAGGCAGACAAATCCAGGAAACTACGCATGAACTAGTGGCGTCAATTGATGCAGCTGTCTGCGAAAAACTACCTCTAACGATTGTCACATACGATGCTGCCAAAGCTTTTGACCGTGTCAACTGGGCCTTTCTAAATAAAATCATAGAAAAAAACAAATTAGGGAGCAACTTTAGTCACATGGTAAAAGAAATCTATACAAACCCAAGAGCAAGGATAGTAGTTAACGGAAACCTCACGAATAACATTAAGATCCAGAGAGGCACAAGGCAAGGTTGCCCCTTGTCTCCGTTACTTTTTAATCTATATATCGAGCCCTTGGCCTGTACTATCAGAAATCATCCACTCATTACACCTTTCAAATATCAAAACTGGTCCAAGAAAGTAGCCCTCTACGCTGATGATCTTATGTTGTTTACTGATAATTATAATTTATCTAAACCAGCGATAGAGGAGGTAATGAACAATTTCAGCAAGGTTTCAGGTTACCTGATAAATACTGACAAAACAGAGGCAATGAGCTGGAATACTAACTTAAACTTACCTCTTTTAAAGGATAAAATAAAATATTTAGGCATCACTATAACAAAAGACCTTGGAAAAATTTCAGAAACAAACCTAAACATAACGGTGAAAGAAATGAGAAAACTTCTCAAAAGTTGGTCAGGTCTGCCTCTAAGTTTTTTAGGCAAATCTAATGCAATAAAGATGTCAATTATTCCCAAATTCACATATCTCTTTAATAACATTCCGTTAGAATTTAAAAAAGAATCTCTAAAAAAGATACAAGGAGAAATATCTAGTTTCATTTGGTCAGCAAAAAGTGTAAGAATCTCATGGAATAAACTCAGGAGGAAGAAGGAACAAGGAGGAATAGCAAGCCCAGACATATACGAATACTACAGATCCTTCCAATTTAAGAATTTCAGAGCCTTGTTAAAGGTACACCATGCCTATCCAATTTACTTACAACATTTAACAAACGGTGAAGATTATTTCCTCTTTAAATATGGTCACCCAAAATTCTTCAAAAAAGTAAAACTGAAGGTTTTGAATAACGCTGTTAAGCTTTGGAATCAGATAAGAATTGCCACAAAGATCCCTTACTATAGTAGCATGGCTCCAATATGGGACTCGCCAGGCACCCCAGAATGCTTAAGGGACTTACTATCAACCCCACTCAGACAATATGGGATTGAAAAATGGGGTCAACTCCTGGTTGGAAATGCTTTAATATCATGGGAACATCTACAAACAATAACAGAACGGAAAGTATCAAAGTTTAAATATTATCAGTTATGCAGTTGGGCAAATACCCTCCCGAAAGGAGCAACTGATCCGAATAATGTGGAACCAGAAATGACGAAAGAGATGGTATTAAAGAAAGAAGTTTCAAAATGGTATTGGACTCTTATCGAATCTGGCGAAGAAAATTTTACTATACCTGAAAAGATATGGAGGAAAGATCTACCAAACGAAGCCCTAGATCTAAATCAAATTTGGGAAAAATCAGTAGAGAAATGTTGGCAGTGTGTAAAGCCCGCAGCCCTGAAAAGAAACCATCTTTTCTCTATACATAGAGCCTATTGGACACCCAAAAGATTGTCAAAATTTAAAGGCTCGACAGTAAAATCATGCGGCAAATGTGGCGAAGAAAAAGTGGATGATATCCATATGTTTGGCAACTGCCCAGCTCTCACACAATACTGGCAAGAGATTGGTAAGACACTAACTGCAGTACTGGCATCACCTATAACCGTGAGTACTCTCTTAATTATTTTTGGGATCCATTGCACAACTCAATCAAACCCGATTAGGTTAAGTAAACAGCAAGAAAATGTATTGTTCATCATGATCTTGTTAGCACGCAGAGAGATTTGTATTAACTGGATAAAATCGGTTCCACCAACCCATGAAAATTGGTTAAATGCTGTAATAAGAACCAGCAGATTGGATAGAAGAGGGAAACAATCGAAAAGAATGAAGTATTGGGAGATCTGGGAAAATTATATCACCTCCAGATGAGATTTTAGAATCCTCCTTGTCCTGAAGCTTCTTAAGCCCCTTGTTCTTTTGCTTTTTCTTTTTTCTTTTTTCTTTTTTGGATTCCAATGATTAAGCGGAGTAATAATTCCAGGCATGACGTGATGTCTGCCAAACAGCCCAAGGGCCAGATAGTCTCAGCAACAAAGGAATTATTGAGCAAGAAAAAGGTGTACGGAAGGAAAAAGACTGAAAAGAGCTAAGACAATAGAAACTCCCCTTGTATCCTTCGATAGACGATTAGGGGGAGTATGTTGGAACAGCCGCTCAAATACGGTCAAACTCCTAAACACCTCCTTTTCTGCATAAACCGCAATATGAGGAAATAAAAAAAAAAAAAAAAAAAAAAAAAAAAACGTTTCTCTCTGGGGGTCAGCCTTCTGCTAATAAAAGCAATGGGCTGGTCCTGGCCATCTACATTAAGCTGTGAAAGCACTGCTCCCACTCCCAACTCAGAAGCATCTGTTTGGACAATGAACTCTCTTGAGTAGTCAGGACTCTTCAGGATAGGTGCAGAGCACATGGCCTTCTTCAGGTCATTAAATGCCTTTTGACAGTTTTCTGTTCACTGAACCTTTTTGGGCATCTTCTTGGATTTCAGATCATTAAGAGGAGTCACAATGGACCCATAGTTCTTAACAAACTTCCTGTAGTACCCAGTCAGGCCCAAGAAAGCTCTGACCTGAGTCTGGGTAGTTGGAGGGGACCAGTCCTTGATGGTCTGGATCTTACTCTCCAGTGGTTGAACTTGGCCTCCACCTACAAGGTGGCCCAGGTATACACCCTTGCTCTGCCCTATCTGGCACTTGGTTGCCTTGATAGTGAGGCCTGCCTTCTGCAGAGCCTCAAGCATTTCCTTCAGGTTGACCAGGTGATCCTCCCAGGTGGAGCTAAAGACAGCAATATCATCCAGATATGCTGCGCAAAAGTCATCCAACCCAGTGAGGACTGATTCACCAACCTTTGGAAGGTGGCAGGTGCATTTTTCATACCAAAGGGCATCACCACAAATTGATAATGCCCACTAGGGGTAGAAAATGCTGTCTTGGCTTTAGACTCTTCAGCTAACCTGATTTGCCTGTAGCCAGCTGTCAAGTCAAATGTGCTCAAATATTTGGCAGAAGCCAACTTGTCAATGAGCTCATCTGCCCTTGGAATAGGGTGTGCATCTGTCCTGGTGACAGCATTGAGTCCTCTGTAATCCACACAGAACCTCATCTCTCTCTTGCCATCTTTGGTGTGAGGTTTGGGGACCAGAACCACTGGGCTAGCCCAGGGGCTCTCTGAAGGCTCAATGACACCTAATTCCAGCATCTTTTAGACCTCAGTCTTTATACAGTCCCTGACATGATCAGGTTGCCTGTAAATCTTGCTCTTTACAGGAAGACTGTCACCAGTGTCCACCACATGTGTACACCAGTTAGTCTGACTGAGTGTCAATGAGAACATATGCCTGTATGCCTGCAGAACTTGTCTACAGTCATTTTGCTGATGTTCAGTGAGGCTGCCATCTAAGGCCACACCATCAACTGAGCCATCCTCAGGGTTCTGAGTGAGCAGGTCTGGGAGAGGGTCGCTCTCTTCCTCCTGTCCCTCATCTGTAGCCATGAGCAAGCCCATGTCTGCCCTGCTGACATATGCCTTTAGTCTGTTGACATGGAGCACCCTGTGGGGGCTCCTGGGAGTTCCTAGGTCCACCAAGTAGGTAACCTCTCCCTTCTTCTCCAGAATTGTATGGGGTCCAGACCATTTGTCCTGGAGTGCTGCTGGGGCCACTGGCTCCAACACCCATACCTTCTGTCCTGGCTGAAACTCAACCAAGACAGCCTTTTGGTCATGCCAAGCTTTCTGTAATTCTTGGCTAGCCTCAAGGTTTTTGGATGCCTTTTCCATGTACTCTGCCATCCTGGAGCGGAGACCAAGTACATAGTCCACTATGTCTTGCTTAGGCTTTTTGAGAGGTAACTCCCATCCTTCCTTCACCAGACACAGGGGTCCTCTTACAGGGTGCCCAAACAACAATTCCAAAGGGGCTGAAGCCAACCCCCTTTTGAGGGACCTCTCTGTAAGCATACAAAAGGCAGGGTAGAAGGATGTCCCATCTCCGCCTGAGCTTTTCAGGTAATCCTTTGATCATCTTGCCTTCCTGACGAGTGGTCGCTCCCCTCTGCATCCTCCTCCTGATTACTGTGGTATAGTTAAGCTCATCTGCTCGCATTTTGATCCGCTTGCGCGCTCCTCTAAACCTAATCCTTGTGCATTATTGTATAGTTGCATTGTCTTAGCTCCTTGACTACGTGCACCTCTAGACACTATTTATTGCACTGTAGTAGTTCCATTTCCATAGACTGTGATTATATTCTGATAGCGCTACGTCTGAGTGCACCTCTGGGCATTTACTCAGAACTTGACTGTGATTGTGTTCAAAGCGCCTTAGACTGTACTTAATTTGCATAGCGCTTTGCCTGCATGCATTTGACTGTTCATTTCCTTGGGCTGATATCACTTTCTGCATAGCGCTTCCACTCCGCGCTTGAATACGCTCCCACTGCGGCAGTACCCATACTATATCTGGCCCTCAAAGCGCCCCTTTGCCCCCACTGCCAGTGCCCCTTCTCGCCCTTTATTGTAGCGTTTGTTGTTGTTGTTGCTGCCATTTTGTCTGTTGACCCGAGCCCTCCTTCGACCCCGCTCCCGCCTCCCTGCTGCCCCTCCCACGCTCTGCCCCCTCGGCTATCCATTTTAATGACCAATGCTCCAACGCGCAGCGTCCACGCGCTGCGGCCGCGCCGAAGGTAAGCCCGTCTACGCCCGTCCGCGCCAAGCCCGCGCCCAGCGCCAGACCCCCTGGCCCCCGTACCACCCACCCCACCTGCATTACATACGACACCTCCACCCTCTTAGCCCTAAACCCCGGCCGGCTCCCCAACTGCGCCCTAGCCGCTCCTGGACACACCCATGGACCCTTCACATGCAACTCATGCAAGTATGACGGCACCAAGACCAACTCCTCATCCACTAACACCAAACAGATATCTGACACCAACCACCTAAAATGCATCCTGCTCAACACCCGCTCGGTCCACAGACACGCAATCGACCTTTGGAATCTACTAGACACCATCTCCCCGGACGTCGCTTTCCTAACAGAAACATGGATGAACGCCTCCTCAGTCCCAGACATCACCATTGCCATCCCGGAAGGCTACAAGATCATCCGAAAAGACCGCACCCACCATACAGGAGGAGGCATCGCTATCGTCCTCAAGACTTCCATCCGCATCTTAACCAGCTCAGACGTCAACCTCGCTAGCGCCGAGCACCTTCACTTCCAGATCCACACCGACGCCAAGACCACACTCAGAGGCACCCTCCTCTACAGGCCACCAGGTCCCCGGGCACAATTCAGTGAAGACATCACTGACTTTATCACCCCACACGCCCTCCCCTCCGAAGACTACATTCTATTGGGAGACCTCAATTTTCACCTGGAAAAGAGCAACGACCGCAACGCCACCACCCTTCTGGACAATCTCACCAACCTCGGACTCAAACAACTTGTTAATACCCCCACTCACTACGCAGGTCACACACTCGACCCTATCTTCACCTCCAGCAAACATATCTCCTTCAGTCACACCACAGTTCTCCCTTGGACGGACCACAGCTGCGTTCACTTTATCTACAAAAAGACCACATCCCACAACCATCCTCAACCTACTCTGCGAAGAAACTGGAACAAAATCACCATCGACCAGATCACCTCATCGCTTCTTCAAAACCCCCCCCGCCCACTCCTCGAACCCCAACCAAGCAGCCATTAACCTCACTCAATGGCTAACCAACAGCGCCGACAACCTAGCACCTTTGAAAAAACGTCAACTCAAACTAGGCAGCAAAAACGCCTCCTGGTTCAACGATGATCTTAAGAAATCCAAGAAACTTTGTCGCTCCCTTGAGAAGGCCTGGAAAAAAGACCCAAACACCAGCACCAGGGACGCCTTCAAAAACGCCACCCGCATACACCACCAACTGATCCGGACTGCCAAGAAAGCCGCATTCAAAGACCGACTAGACAACAACGCCCACAACAGCAAGGAATTATTCAACATCGTCAAAGAGTTTACCAACCCCACTGCCAACTCCAACGACATCACTCCCTCTCAAACCCTTTGCGACTCCCTAGCTTCGTTCTTCCATGACAAAATCGCAGACATCCACAGCAGCTTCGACAACCAACCCGGAGACCAACCCACACAACCTTCTGCTGTACCTTCATCCCCCTTGAACATCCTTAATGACTGGAACCCAATCTCCACACTGAGGACACCATCCGCCTGATGAACTCCATCCACTCAGGATCCCCCACAGACCCATGCCCTCACCACATCTTCAACAAAGCAGACTCCATCATAGCACCACACCTCCGAGACGTCATCAACTGCTCCCTCAACTCCGCCACCTTCCCGGAAAGCTGGAAACACGCCGAACTCAGCGCCCTTCTGAAAAAACCCACAGCTGACCCCACCGAACTCAAAAACTACCGCCCCATCTCGCTCCTTCCATTCCCGGCCAAAGTCATCGAGAAAGCTGTCAACAACCAGCTCGCCGCCTTCCTCGAAACCAACAAATCCCTCGACTCCTCACAGTCCGGCTTCCGAGCCAAACACAGCACTGAGACCACACTCATCGCAGCAACAGACGACATTCGAACTCTACTGGACAATGGAGACACAGTCGCCCTCATCCTCCACGACCTCTACGCAGCCTTCGACACAGTCTGTCATAGCACCCTGTTACAACGCCTCAGAAACATCGGAATGCAAGGAAAAGCACTGGAATGGATCACCTCGTTCCTTGCCGGAAGAACTCAGAGAGTCCGCCTCCCACCATTCAAGTCAGAGGCCACTGAAGTCATTTGCGGCATGCCACAAAGATCTTCACTCAGCCCCACCCTCTTCAACGTATACATGAGCCCCCTCACGGCCATCGCACGCCAACACAACCTCAACATCATCTCCTACGCTGATGACACTCAACTGATCCTCTCACTCACCAAAGACCCTAACACCGCCAAAACCAACCTACATGAAGGAATGAAAGAAGTAGCCGAGTGGATGAAGCACAGCCGTCTGAAACTGAATTCAGACAAAACAGAAGTCCTTATCTTAGGTACCTCCCCCTCCGCCTGGGACGACTCTTGGTGGCCAGAGGCCCTTGGAAAGCACCCATCCCGACGGACCACGCACGGAACCTGGGCGTCATCCTGGACTCCTCACTCTCGATGACCAGACAAGTCAACGCCGTTTCATCATCTTGCTTCAACATTCTCCGCATGCTCAAAAAAACATTTTGCTGGATCCCCACCGAAACTAGAAAAACGGTCACCCACGCACTGGTTACAAGCCGCCTGGACTACAGAAACACCCTATACGCCGGTACCACCGCAAAACTTCAGAAAAAACTCCAACGCATCCAGAACGCAGCAGCCAGACTCATACTAGACATCCCACATAAAGACCACATTTCTGGTCACCTGAAAGACCTCCACTGGCTCCCCGTCAATAAGAGGATAACATTCCGCCTCCTAACCCACGCACACAAAGCACTTTACGAACTTGGACCCAAATGCCTCAACACACGACTTTCCTTCTACACCCCCTCCCGCCAGCTACGCTCTTCCAACCAAGCCCTTGCTGCTGTACCTCGCATCAACAAAACCACCATGGGAGGAAGATCCTTCTCCTACCTGGCGGCTAAAACTTGGAACTCACTTCCCATTCACCTTCGCCTCACTCAGAACCACCTAGCATTCAGAAAGCAACTTAAAACCTGGATATTCGACAAGTAATTCCCCACCCTTCTTCAAGCGCCTTGAGACCCTCTGGGTATGTAGCACGCTATATAAATTCATTGACTTGACTTGACTTGACTTGACTACCCTTTAGGGTCTTGTTAAATCTTTCAACAAGCCCATTACATTGTGGATGGTAAGGAGTGGTGAACTTGTACTTGACACCACATTCCTTCCACATAGCTGTCAAATATCCTGACATGAAGTTGGCACCTCTGTCAGATATTACCTCCTTAGGAAACCCCACTCTGGAGAAAACTCCAAGTAAGGCCCTGGCCACAACAGGAGCTGTTGTGGTCCTAAGTGGAATTGCTTCTGGGTACCTGGTGGCATGGTCCACCACCACCAGTATGAATCTGTGCCCAGATGCTGTAGGGGGAACCATTGGACCTACAATATCAATCCCCACTCTTTCAAAGGGAACCCCCACCAAAGGTAGTGGTATCAGGGGGGCCTTTGTGGCGCCACCTGCTTTACCACTGGCTTGGCAGGTTTCACAGGAGCGACAAAACTCCTTGGTGTCTTCAGACATGTGAGGCCAGTGAAAGTGAGGGACAAGCCTGTCCCAGGTCTTATTCTGGCCTAAGTGTCCTGCTAAAGGAATATCATGGGCCAAGGTGAGAAGGAAACCCCTAAATTGCAGAGGTATAACCAACCTCCTGGTTGCACCAGGCTTGGGGTCTCTACCCTCTGTGTAAAGGAGTCCTTCATCCCAATAGACTTTATGGGCACATTGAGCATTCCCAGCAGCCTCAGCAGCAGCCTGCTGTCTGAGGGGTTCAAGAGAAGGACAGGTTAACTGAGCCTGTCCCAAGTCTGCCCTAGAAGGTCCCCCTGTCCCCAGAAACTCAACCTGATCAGGTTCAAGTTCTTCAGAGACAGTTCCTTCAGGGGTCTCAAGACCAGCTTCCTGTGAAGCTTGATCCTCACTTGCAGGCAGTTGGGAAGGCACAGCCTTAACCCTCCTGTTCTTCCTCTTGGAAGGTGCTTGGTCCATTGTTCCAGGATCCAAGACCTGAGGTTCAGAGAGGCACTTTTTGGCCTGTGACCTGGTCACAGCAAGGACATGTGATGATATCCCTAACATTTCTGCATGAGTCCTGTACTCAACTTCTGACCATAGAGAGTTCCTCAGGTCATTGCCCAACAAACAATCAACTGGGAGATCAGCACTAACCACAACTCTTTTTAGGCCAGTTACCCCTCCCCAGGGAAAAGTTAGCAAGTGCCACACTATGTGTAGTAGTGACATTGGTCACCAGGTAATTATCACCTGGCATGTACTGTCCAGGGTCCACAAAGTTAGGTGTCACCATAGTACACTGGCACATGTGTCCCTGTAAGCTTGAGCCACTTTGTTATTAATCAGAGGTGTCTGTCTGTATTTGCCCAGGTTACTGGGACTTATGTCAGGGGTCAAATCTATGTCCCCTTCACAAATCAGAACAGCCTGTGTAAGGGTTCTGACTAGGTCAGAATCTCCTTCAGTTCCCAAGGTGATACCCACTACCCCCTTGGTTTGTGGACCAGCACTGCTAGCTGTACTAGTGGGTGCAGGTGCCTTAGGGTCTGCAGTGCTGGGGGGTCCACCCTTTTTACACTCACTTGTCCAGTGAGAGGTGTTTTTACAAGTTTTACACCATGGTTTCTTCTGACCTACTTTCTTCTTTTTCTTGGAAGTTTGGGACCCACCCTCTGTATCATTTTGGGGCCCTGTTGAAGACTTCTGGTATATAGCTTTCTGCTCCCCACCCTTCTGGTCTGTTTTCTTCTGGTCACCACCCTTGTTCTGGTTCTGGTTCTTTTGCTTAACTCTGGTTCTAACCCATTTATCTGCCCTCTTTCCCAATTCTTGGGGAGAGGTCAAATCTGAGTCAACCAAATGTTGATGCAACTGCTGGTTCTGACAATTATTTAAAATTTGTTCTCTCATCAGCAAATTATACAATCCTTCATAGTCTGTAACCTTGCTTCCCAGCAACCATCCCTCCAGAGCCTTAGTGGCACACTCAACAAATTCAGACCAGTCCTGAGTCTGTGTCTTCTGGGTATCTCTGAACATTAACCTGTGCTGTTCAGTGGTTAAGCCTAACCCATCAATCAGAGCACTCTTCAGGACCAGGTAGTTTCTAGAATCCCCATCACTAACTGTGAGGAGTCTGTCTCGGCCTCTACCTTCAAAGGAGAGCCACAAGAATGCTGCCCACTGCTCCTGAGGGATCTGCTGTACTCTGCAGGGTCTCTCCATTGTAGTTATCCATTTGTGGATACCATCCCCAGCTTTGTAGGGGGGCACAATCTTACTCAGGTTTCTGTTATCAAAAGACCTGTCTTTATCCTTGTGGATATTGCTGCCACCAGTGGGTTCTATTGCCTCACTCTCTCTAGGCTGTCTTGCTCTAGCAAGTTTCTCTTGGGCCAGGGCAACCTCTAACTCTTGTCTCTGGATCCTCAATTCAGCCTCTCTCATTTTGGCCTCATGTTCCCTTCTCTGAGGGCTAGTCATCTCCCTTCTGGAGTGACCATGAGAACCTCTAGAAGCATGGGAGTTGTTAGAGTCACCTGAGTGAGTCCTTCTCCTCCTAGGCTTCTGGTTAAGTCCACCTGGGGGTCTGAATGGGTTGTTACCAGATTCAGTCCCAAATAGGCTTAAGTTAGCCTGGTTCAGTCTACTGACCAGTACCTGACTATTTCTGTCATCATCTGACTCACTGCTCCCCCTTCTGTCTCTTCTTCCTCTTCCTCCTCCTCATCTGTCTGAGGAGCTCCAGTGATGGGGGCTTCCTCATCTACCAAGATTATAGGGACAGGGGCTTCTGCAGTGTCATCCTCAGGAGGATGGCCTCCTTCAGCATTCCCTGTGGGGTCTGCTTTAGAGGTCTTTAGAGTCTCAGACTGGTCTAAGAGCTCTCTAAGGTGGTCTGTAGTAGGGGAAGGCCCTGTCTTCAGACCCCTTAAGACACAAAGCTGTCTTAATTCCTTAAAGGAAAAAATAGCAAATTTGGATGGTGCCCTTGGAGGGTCACTCTCAACAGGGACATTCCCAGTGGAACCCTCTGCTCCAGACATTGCTCTAGTGTGGGTGGATGTGTTGCAATCTACCTACACTGGTGTTTACCTACTAAACCTATCTAGTAGTTGTAGTCAGGGTGTGCTACTCCCTTTCCTCTACAACAACTAAGTTCAGTAGAACTTAAGTATACTAGTCTTGTTTTATATGTACCTAGCAGGTACCTGTATGATCTTTCAAATGATAATCTCAAAGATTGTAATGGTAAAACAACAGCAAGCTCAGATCCCAATCCGCTGCTCACCAATGTAAGAAGTTGGCCTGGTATACAATGCTCACTAATTCTAGTGATCACTTTGTACCATGCCAAGCAACCCTTATGATGATTGGTTGTAAGTCAACCTTATAGACCAGTTATCCTAGTGGTAACGTGGACAAAGCAGTCTTAGGCTAAACTCTGAAAGGCATGTGAAGCCAGCTGTATTACCATACACAACCCCCTTGAATACCAAATGAAAGGACACCACACAGATATATATTGAAAATATATATTGATTTATTAACTTAAAGTATCCCCTGGACTCTTTATGAGCACAGAAGCACAAGCGTTAAACACAAGACAGTTTAAAATACACAAAGGTTGCACAATATGGATGAGCCCTAGGGGCCACCTAAACCATATACTAAGAAAGTGGTATAAGAGATACCAATCTAAAAGGAAACAGGCCTAGGGCCTTGGGAATCGCTGGAGCTGTTCGGGACTAGCAGTGACTAAGTCGGGAAAGGCCCGAGGGACTCGGGTGCAGTGTTTAAAGTGCACACACTCACCAATGCAAAGTCTATGGTGCGTAAAATGTACAAAGTTAGTTAGTTCGGAACCTTCCGAGTGACCTAAAAAGCTGAAACTTGAGACACAGGCCCTAGAGATGTGTACCAGTGTAGGAACACCGGCGGAGCTGAGTTACCTCACCCACAGGAAGCGGGTGCACAGGGTCGAAGTAGTGTCGGGTTTCGTCACCCTTGTCGATGGTGCTTGGAGCTGAAGATGCTGCAGGCGGCTCGATGTGAAGAGTTCCGGTGGATCCAAGGGTGGATCTGAAGTTGTGAAGACTTGAAAGCAGAGGGGACAATGTTCAAAGTCACTAGGCAGTGACTACCGTGGAACCAGATTGGAACCAGGCGATGTTGGGTGCAAACAGGCGTTGAGGTGTAGCTTCTCTCTGCAGCCACATGGACACCGGGGGTCGAGGACGTCCAGAAGTTGGTCACGAGCTGTCCCACGTAGGCTTCTCGCTGTTGGCGATATCGGAAACTTGATCAGAGCAAACAGGCCTTGGCTAATGCAAGCCACGCAGGAGTCGAAAAAGGCTTAATACTCGGACCAGCAAGGTCAGAGCGGGTGCTCCTTTTTACAGGAGCTGGGGCAAGTCTGGAGCAACCAGACCCGCAGTGTAGTTCTTCGGTTTCGTTGCCAAGATGGCCGCTGACCACGTGGCTAGTGGCCGGGATGGCGCGTCGAGTGGCACAATGCAAAAGGGCCCCACGCAGATCGTGGAGATGCTGGGGGGCTGATCTTCGGTGCAAGGGCTGCTCGGTAGTGGGGGTTCTCAGTCCTCAAAGCACAACGTCGAGGAGGCCTCTGGTGCTGCGCTGTCAGCTCTTCGGTAAGCATGGGCGAATTTTGCGAATCTCGCGTTCGCGAATTTTGCGGATTTGCAAACTCGCAATTCGCAAAATCCGCGAATTCTCGCGAATTTGCGGATTTTTTTTTTTGTGTTCGCGCGGGTTTCTGCCAGTTCGCAAGGGTTTTGTACAATTTCGCAAACGCGAACTTACCTGTCGGGTCGCAAGTTTTGCGAACTTGTTGTTTCTACGTGTCCAGCCTGTTTGGGACACTCTTCTTCATCACTGCCACTCTCTGTCACCACTGCCACTCTCTGACTACTCATGCCACCCTCTGGCCCACCCATGCCACCCTCTGTTTCATCACAGCACCCTCTGGTTGTCCAGTCAGTGTACATTATTGTGGCAAAGCAAAGCACACCTTCCCTGCCTCAAGTGACCTGAATTAATTTGGGGCTGATTAATGTGTCACAGAATATTTTTTTAGCTGGCACCTGCTTCCTTAGTGCTTCCTGATTAGTGATCTTTTGAACTTGCTAAGTGCTTTCATTGTTGCAAAATTAGTTACAACACCTGCCCTGCCCCAACTGACAATAATGAATTAGGGGCTGATTAATGGATTTGAACTTCCAGCCTGGCTCCTGCTTGTCTCCCTTAGCTGTAATTCAGGACCTTTGTGGCATATGTGTAACTATTCTGAGGTTCAGAGCAGGGTCACATAATAGTTGCAAGTAGGCAACTGAACTCTGGAGGGGCCCCTCAGGAAGCACTACAGGAAATGGCTACTAATGATGAGCCTGAACTTTTGAACCTGGTAAGTAGTTTCAGTTTTGCTAAGATCGTATTTCTGCAATTTAGCGCTTATTCGCGGGGCGCGAAGTTGTACTGGGAAGCCGCGAACTCACTCGAACAGTGCGAGCAAGCCATAAAATCCGCTGCTCGCGGATTTGCGGATTTTGCGGGAGATTCGCGAATCTCGCGGATTGCGAATTTACCGAAAATCCGCAAAATCCGCGAGCGAAACGGATTTTCCGCCCATGCTTACTCTTCGGGTGTCTTCCAAGAAGTCCGGTCCCACGTCTCTCGGTGCCTCCACAGGTCCCTTCTTTGCAGGGACTGTGGATCGGGCTGTGAGAAGTCTGGGAGTCTGGATCTTGTCAGGCTCTGGGCTCGGGCTCCGGCGGGAGGCGGCGGCAAAGCAGACGTCGATTCGCTGGTTGGTACCTGTATTCACAGGGTGGCCACTCCTAGGCCACAATGGAGATTCTCTTCAGCCTTCTGTGCAGCAGAATGTCGAAGTCCAGTCTTCTTCTTCGTGTAAAGTTGATTCAGGATGATCTGCTGTGCAATGGCACTGCTCCCACTCTTATTCCCAATCTGAGGGGTGGATCACCTACTAGGTCCCTCCTCTGGGTGGAACCAGGAAGGGGGGCGGTTACACCCCCTTTCCTTTGTCCAGCTCCTCGCCAGGCCTGGGTCTGGAAAGTCCCAGGACCGGTTTGGACTGGCTTATGCACGGGGACACCTTGTGTGCCCCGGGCATGTCTCAATCTATTCAGCCCTGTCCTACCCAATACACAAAACCCTGTCTGGGGTGGTGCTCGCACCTCCCAAGGCAGGAAACCCTTTGTCCAAGCCTCCGTCGCTGGAAGGACTCCCAGCAGCAGGAGGTCAGACTTGTGTCTGTGGTGGTAGCATCCATTTTGTGATGCTGAGGCTCTGGTTAACTTTAACCGGGGTTAAGGCTACACACATGTCGTGTCCCTCTAGAAGGGTGGAATGCTATCCCCGTCGACAGAACTGTCGAGGGGATAGTATTCCAATTCGTATGACACCTTACTCGACATGTTTTCATAAAGCCAAACCAAAGATAGCATATAACCGCGAGGATTATAATGCACTTAAGAGTATATGGTATGGCAATATCCCAGAACAGCTAAGGGAGTGGTTCCCGACAGCTGCAAGACAGGCTCAGCTCATGCTAGAGCACCATCTCACATATTTCCAAGCACTCTGCCTCCAGGATTGATGAGGCCTTCCATAGGAGTGGCTGATAGGAACATATGTGTCCAGTTTAAGGTCAGGCATAGGGATACTATACCTAAGTAAGAGGTGATTACACCAACTTACCCCAGCTGAGTGATCAGCCAGTTGTGTCAAATATGGAGGCCAGGCCAGGGGTGGCACAATACATGCTGCAGCCCCTGGTAGGCCTTGGATGCACCTATGCCCTGGGTACCTATGGTACACTGTTACAGGGGCCTATAAGGTGAACCAGTATCCAATTCGTAATGCACCTACAGTGCATTGGCAGTAATTTAGAGAGAGAACAGCAGGCTGTGGGTCTGATTAGCAGGCCCACAGCCACATTAAGTCATAAACCAGTGAAGCAAAAAGCAAAAATTTGGGGTGACCATAGGATAGCAGACCCTACTCTCCTACACCGGGTCATTACCCATGTGGAGGGTGTACTGTATGCGGACTTACAAAAGCGACTAAAAGTGTCACTTTGGAAAGTGGCAGAGTCTGGCATCTTAACCATGTTAGTAATTGCAATACAAATAATGTTATTTACAGGCTAACATGTGACTGCGGACTACAATATATTGGGCTTACCTCTAGGAAGGTGAAGATTTGAATATAGGAGCATGTGAGCACCCTTAAGGCGAAGAAGTTGACAACGAGGCTGGTGCAGCACTTTCAAGATAAACAGCATGACCCCAGGGACCTGAGGTGGACTGTTCTTGAAAGGGTAATGTGCGAGACCCACAATACTGAATCTATCTTAGCTAAGAAAGAGGCGTAATGGATTTTTTCGGAAAAAGCTGATAAGGTTGGATTAAATGATTCCATTGATTCCATTGAGTGGAGCCAGTGTACAAGATTGTAGGCTTGCTCCAGCTTTTGCACCTTTGATTGATGAATTGCTAAGCATTGGAATGCAGCGATCCATCTAGGGGTGAATACCTGGTTTTTTGAGCACCACACGACCCAGCGGACGATTTTGCCCACTATAACAACTATTGTTAAACACCTTCTCATACACATAATGGTGGAGGTTGATACATTGACCTGCAAGGTGGTAATTACTGACCGGTAAATTTTAAGACAACCTCGAGTTGTGTGCACATTATGTATAGGTTTTTATAAAAACTGTATAGAAATGAACCATGAAGTGAGGGTGGTCGATGGGCTTTCTTAGCAAAGGCTGCCCGCTTTAATATGGCCGACGGCGTGTCTGAACATTGTAACCTGTCCCAAGATGGCCGCCAGTTCGGAGGATAGCGGCGTGAATCTCGCGCTGGGCGGGTTTTGCAGGGCGAAGAGGCAGGTATTAAGAAACACCCGAATGGCATCACGGTGTGGCACTGAATAGGGGCCCAGCTACAACCGGTAGCGGTAAGCGCGCTGCGATTAGGCATTGTCCTGGGGAACACGAGCGAGGAGTAAGCTGGACCTCGCTCGCGTCACGCCCAGTTTAATTAACGTGAAAGGTGCTGTGCTCCCGGGTGACTTATGGATTAAAGTAATTCTTGTGACTTATTGGCTGAAGTAACCCAGCTGTAATTTTTAAACAAAGTCTTACAAGTTTTGGGACAATCAGGACTTGTCCCGCGCTACGTGCAGGGTATGTGACTGCAAACTCGCTATGCTCTCTGCATGAACTACCGGCTAAACAATCTGGCTGGGTGTTGTAAGGAGAAGTATTGACAGCAATAGTTTGGCAAACTGCTTGTTTTTTTTTTTTTAAATAGTATTATGGGGCCTGATAAACCTTTGTAGCCTTTGAGTTAGGACAGGGCAATGACAATTTACAGGAGAGCGCTCATGTGCTTTTGAGAATTGCAAAAAACACAGTTGATGGACAGAATGCAGAACAATGTCTTACATTCACCCCAGTACAAAGATCTGGGCCTAAATCTATCGTTTTTTTGCACTCCACACCACCCTAGGTCAGACAATGGCTATATGCAAATCAGCCTTGACCCTGTGCCTCATGGGAACAGTCCAGCCCGAACTACCAAGCCATGTCTTTCCTAGACCAGAATCAAGCATCCAAGGACCGGTTTCTGGCTATCAGCCTTCTTCAGCCTGGATAGCTTGACTCCAGTGATGTGGAGAGCCTGGCACTCACGTCTGAGCATACCCAGCCCACTCGGGGTGAAAATTGCAAAAAACACAGTTGATGGACAGAATGCAGAACAATGTCTTACATCCACCCCAGTACAAAGATCTGGGCCTAAATCCATCGTTTTTTTGCACTCCACACCACCCTAGGTCAGACAATGGCTATATGCAAATCATCCTTGACCCTGTGCCTCATGGGAACAGTCCAGCCCGAACTACCAAGCCATGTCTTTCCTAGACCGGAATCAAGCATCCAAGGACCGGTTTCTGGCTATCAGCCTTCTTCAGCCTGGATAGCTTGACTCCAGTGATGTGGAGAGCCTAGGACTCACGTCTGAGCATACCCAGCCCACTCGGGGTGAAAATTGCAAAAAACACAGTTGATGGACAGAATGCAGAACAATGTCTTACATTCACCCCAGTACAAAGATCTGGGCCTAAATCTATCGTTTTTTTGCACTCCACACCACCCTAGGTCAGACAATGGCTATATGCAAATCAGCCTTGATCCTGTGCCTCACGGGAACAGTCCAGCCCGAACTACCAAGCCATGTCTTTCCTAGACCCGAATCAAGCATCCAAGGACCGGTTTCTGGCTATCAGCCTTCTTCAGCCTGGATAGCTTGACTCCAGTGATGTGGAGAGCCTGGGACTCACGTCTGAGCATACCCAGCCCACTCGGGGTGAAAATTTAAAAAAACACAGTTGATGGACAGAATGCAGAACACCCCAGTACAAAGATCTGGGCCTAAATCCATCGTTTGTTTGCACTCCACACCACCCTAGGTCAGACAATGGCTATATGCAAATCAGCCTTGACCCTGTGCCTCATGGGAACAGTCCAGTCCGAACTACCAAGCCATGTTTTTCCTAGACCCGAATCAAGCATCCAAGGACCGGTTTCTGGCTATCAGCCTTCTTCAGCCTGGATAGCTTGACTCCAGTGATGTGGAGAGCCTGGGACTCACGTCTGAGCATACCCAGCCCACTCGGGGTGAAAATTTCAAAAAACACAGTTGATGGACAGAATGCAGAACAATGTCTTACATTCACCCCAGTACAAAGATCTGGGCCTAAATCCATCGTTTGTTTGCACTCCACACCACCCTAGGTCAGACAATGGCTATATGCAAATCAGCCTTGACCCTGTGCCTCATGGGAACAGTCCAGCCCGAACTACCAAGCCATGTCTTTCCTAGACCAGAATCAAGCATCCAAGGACCGGTTTCTGGCTATCAGCCTTCTTCAGCCTGGATAGCTTGACTCCAGTGATGTGGAGAGCCTGGCACTCACGTCTGAGCATACCCAGCCCACTCGGGGTGAAAATTGCAAAAAACACAGTTGATGGACAGAATGCAGAACAATGTCTTACATCCACCCCAGTACAAAGATCTGGGCCTAAATCCATTGTTTTTTTGCACTCCACACCACCCTAGGTCAGACAATGGCTATATGCAAATCAGCCTTGACCCTGTGCCTCATGGGAACAGTTCAGCCCGAACTACCAAGCCATGTCTTTCCTAGACCGGAATCAAGCATCCAAGGACCGGTTTCTGGCTATCAGCCGTCTTCAGCCTGGATAGCTTGACTCCAGTGATGTGGAGAGCCTAGGACTCACGTCTGAGCATACCGAGCCCACTCGGGGTGAAAATTGCAAAAAACACAGTTGATGGACAGAATGCAAAACAATGTCTTACATTCACCCCAGTACAAAGATCTGGGCCTAAATCCATCTTTTTTTTGCACTCCACACCACACTAGGTCAGACAATGGCTATATGCAAATCAGCCTTGACCCTGTGCCTCATGGGAACAGTCCAGCCCGAACTACCAAGCCATGTCTTTCCTGGACCGGAATCAAGCATCCAAGGACCGGTTTCTGGCTATCAGCCTTCTTCAGCCTGGATAGCTTGACTCCAGTGTTGTGGAGAGCCTGGGACTCACGTCTGAGCATACCCAGCCCACTCGGGGTGAAAATTGCAAAAAAAACAGTTGATGGACAGAATGCAGAACAATGTCTTACATTCACCCCAGTACAAAGATCTGGGCCTAAATCCATCGTTTTTTTGCACTCCACACCACCCTAGGTCAGACAAAGGCTATATGCAAATCAGCCTTGACCCTGTGCCTCATGGGAACAGTCCAGTCCCAACTACCAAGCCATGTCTTTCCTAGACCGGAATCATGCATCCAAGGACCGGTTTCCTGCTATCAGCCTTCTTCAGCCTAGATAGCTTGACTCCAGTTATGTGGAGAGCCTGGGACTCACGTCTGAGCATACCCAGCCCACTCGGGGTGAAAATTGCAAAAAAAACAGTTGATGGACAGAATGCAGAACAATGTCTTACATTCACCCCAGTACAAAGATCTGGGCCTAAATCCATAGTTTTTTTGTACTCCACACCACCCTAGGTCAGACAATGGCTATATGCAAATCAGCCTTGACCCTGTACCTCATGGGAACAGTCCAGCCCGAACTACCAAGCCATGTCTTTCCTAGACCGGAATCAAGCATCCAAGGACCGGTTTCTGGCTATCAGCCTTCTTCAGCCTGGATAGCTTGACTCCAGTGATGTGGAGAGCCTAGGACTCACGTCTGAGCATACCCAGCCCACTCGGGGTGAAAATTGCAAAAAACACAGTTGATGGACAGAATGCAGAACAATGTATTACATTCACCCCAGTACAAAGATCTGGGACCTAAATCCATCGTTTTGTTGCACTCCACACCACCCTAGGTCAGACAATGGCTATATGCAAATCAGCCTTGACCCTGTACCTCATGGGAACAGTCCAGCCCGAACTACCAAGCCATGTCTTTCCTAGACCGGAATCAAGCATCCAAGGACCGGTTTCTGGCTATCAGCCTTCTTCAGCCTGGATAGCTTGACTCCAGTGATGTGGAGAGCCTGGGACTCACGTCTGAGCATACCCAGCCCACTCGGCTTGAAAATTGCAAAAAACACAGTTGATGGACAGAATGCAGAACAATGTCTTACATTCACCCCAGTACAAAGATCTGGGCCTAATCCATCGTTTTGTTGCACTCCACACCACCCTGGGTCAGACAATGGCTATATGCAAATCAGCCTTGACCCTGTGCCTAATGGGAACAGTCCAGCCCGAACTACCAAGCTATGTCTTTCCTAGACCGGAATCAAGCATCCAAGGACCAGTTTCTGGCTATCAGCCTTCTTCAGCCTGGATAGCTTGACTCCAGTGATGTGGAGAGCCTGGGACTCACGTCTGAGCATACCCAGCCCACTCGGGGTGAAAATTGCAAAAAACACAGTTGATGGACAGAATGCAGAACAATGTCTTACATTCACCCCAGTACAAAGATCTGGGCATAAATCCATCGTTTTTTTGCACTCCACACCACCCTAGGTCAGACAACGGCTATATGCAAATCAGCCTTGACCCTGTGCCTCATGGGAACAGTCCAGCCCGAACTACCAAGCCATGTCTTTCCTAGACCGGAATCAAGCATCCAATGACCGGTTTCTGGCTATCAGCCTTCTTCAGCCTGGATAGCTTGACTCCAGTGATGTGGAGAGCCTGGGACTCACGTCTGAGCGTACTCAGCCCACTCTGGGTGAAAATTGTAAAAAACACAGTTGAGGGACAGAATGCAGAACAATGTCTTACATTCACCCCAGTACAAAGATCTGGGCCTAAATCCATCGTTTTTTTGCACTCCACACCACCCTAGGTCAGACAATGGCTGAGATTTGGGGCATAATATGTATATGCATATCACAACAGTGGGGCCCATCTCACATTGTGTCATCTATCTAGTCACAGGATGAGAACAGCATTTGAATGCAGAATGTTAGTTGGCTAGATAGTTTGTAACAATTCAAAAATGTGTTCAAAAATTGATTTGTAGGTGATAGGACCTTTGGCCATTCACTGTGGGGAAACGCGATCGATTGACGCGTATCAGATTTCCCCTACCTACCATGCACGGCTGCAGGTATATATGATGGACACAACCGGATGGTGGGTAATAGATGATTTTAGAGTGACAATACATAACGTCAGTGTTAAGCAGAGTGTGTTCATGCAAGGCGCTTTCTTGTGTTTTTATACCATCATAGGTTTGATGTGAGACTACCATGAGATTTTAATCTGGAACCCCAGCAGCCCTAAAGAAGTTGCCTGAAATTTTTCTGGGGCAACGAAACATGTCGGCGGCATAATTAATTATGGTTTGATTGGAACCATTTTTAGTTTGGGAAGCTAGCAGCACAAAATAAAGGTAGTCTCAGCTAGGTAGCTTCACCAATTTTTAGTTGTGAGGATTCTCTGTCAATATCCTCATGGGGTCTATTGGGTATACATGCTAGTAACATGTTATGACACTTAGGTTTAGAGTTTTGCCTGATTTCATGGGTTAAGGTTTTTGTTAAATAACACACACACATATGTTTATTTTAACAGGAAAGGTAGTAACCGATGATGATAAGTGGACTTGCTGATGAGTACCAGCTAGCAGTCCCCTCGGTGTTACGACCGTGAGGTGCCTCCTTTCCTTTTCCGCACTTTTTTCTTGCTCATTGGGTGGATCATGATGGTATAAACAATTTTAGAATTTGGATACACCACAGCCTAGGGATCTAGTGAGGTCCACAAGGGAGTGACAACGTTTTTGGTGACCCCTTCATTGCTGGATATACAGTGTTGGGTGTAGTGTTTGGTGATTAGGCCTATTGTTGAGTAGTAATACGTTGTGTGGGGGCGACCTGATCCCATTTTCTTCCCCCTGTGATTCCTATTGTTTATATGACTACTGCAGACGTACCAAGCACTGCAAGCCCATGCAAGGTGGCCTAGCATTGCTTGGCAAATCTGACTTTGGTGTTGCTTTGTCCTTGCGTTAACTTTAGTGCAACACTATGATAAATCTGGCCCTTAGTTTGGAAAGTGGATGCATGGATGGTTATGTCAGTGGAATAGTCTGTTAAGGGACCTACATGTAATGTATGTGTTGGTGAGTTCAGTGTGAAAATTATGACAGACTCTGGCTCACTAATTGCCACATTTTGCAAAGAAATACTTTCAAACCTAAGTTTATTGCCTACAGATGTTCACTCCAAAACATATGGCTACTTTTACATTAACATGCCTAGATATTTTGGAAATGTCTTAAGGTTCATGGTTAGAGACATTTTTCCCAACATTCATTTTGTTGTAAAGTCGAACAGTATTTTAGGTGGCAGGATCAAGCATGGTTGGGTATTTTAATAAAAGCCACGTTTGAATAAATATGTCATCTTACGTGATATGCCTGTGTTGTGTGTGGAAAATGAAATGGATGATTTGGAAACACCTGTGCAAATACGCAGAGGTATTTGAAGAGAAGGTTTGGGCAGTGGAGGGGCTTGTACACTGAATTAAACTCAAGGTAGATGCCAGACCTGTGAGTGGATTTCAGCTGCCGTTATTGCGTGCAAGAAATCTGGGAATATTTGGTTATGTGCAGACCTCTGTGCTCTGAGTAGAAATATTATTATTATTATTACTTTATTTCGGCCAATTTGACCATAAAAGTCACATACATACATAAAAATCAAACATTAAAATAGCAATATTTAAAAAGTATTGGGGGAGGGAATAGCTTTTACAATTCATTCTTTGGGAACAATCATGCAGTATAGTTCATTTCAAGAAAAAT
Organism: Lissotriton vulgaris; assembly: GCF_964263255.1. Classification (NCBI taxonomy): domain Eukaryota; kingdom Metazoa; phylum Chordata; class Amphibia; order Caudata; family Salamandridae; genus Lissotriton; species Lissotriton vulgaris. Next base: position 100,349,054 of record NC_141691.1, read on the forward strand.
TGTTTTAAAAAGTTATGTTAAAAAGTACTACAAATATAAGGGTTATGTAAACATATACACTTTTCCAACTCAGAGAGAATGACCTTGTTTTTTGCGAATTATGTAGACAGAATATAGAAATTTACTTATGCTAAATACAATGAACTGTGTTGGATTGCTTTTCATGATCCTAAATGCTATTGAACAGGATCTAGTTCCTAAAAGGTTACACATTGGTTTCAACCATTTCTTTCTGGGTTGCATGTAAGCATTACAAACAAAAAACATGTGAACCTCATTTTCAAAGCAGTCATTAGAGCACATAGGGCAACACTGCGTTTTGACAGTTGAAGCTCCCAATCTTTTTTGTGCCCATCTGTCTGTATTGTAATTCAGCATAAGTATCCCATATCTAAACTTTAGGTAGAGGGTTTTTGCAATGGGTGGCTCTATCTCGTCCAGGAATGTTTCAAAGCAGGACTCATCCTTGAATAATAGAAAAGCCTGAACTGCGGAGCCAGCACTACTTCCATCCACTAGTTCTCTACTCATGTGGGTCCAGAAGGCTCGCTTGACTACTAGTTTAGAAAAAGTAGACATTTTATCTGGAGTCTCCCACATTGAATGTAGGCCCAAGAGTGTAAACCATTTTTTAATGTGCATTAACCAGTGGATAGAGTTAAAAGAGTCAAGAGACATTAATTCTTGCAGACCATTTCTATAATCTATCAACTCTGGGGTAGTCCAAAGCCTGACCCAGAATAATAGTGGCCTTAAGATAACTAGGTGGTCTGTTCTTCTAAAGTTTAGGTCAAGTTGGAGTGGTAAAAGGGGTGTACTGTTAGGAACCCTTACGGAAGCCCGCATGAATTTATTGTCCATTGTTTGAAAGCTATTCTTTGACCATGGACCCCATATCTCTGCTCCATATAACACAGCAGATTGTATTTTAAATTTAAAAAGTTCTAAAACCGGGGTTACGCTTTTGCTTGTACTAGAATTCATTCTGCCAAGGATTGGTTTAACATTTTGGGCATATGTTATCTTGCTTTTCTCAATTTGGGGTTTCCAACTTTGTTTAGAGTCAAGTACAACACCCAAATAGGAAAAGTTGTCCACAGTATCTAGTTTTTGACTACTCAGGGTCAAGAACCCTCTGTCTGGTATACTGGGATTTAATGACATGCATTTGGTTTTATTTGCATTGATTTCCAGGCCCTTTGTCTGGCAATAGCAGCCAAAGGAGTTAAGGAGTGTCTGAAGTCCCCTCTTTGTCTGCGATATGAGGATAGTGTCGTCTGCAAAAAGCAGCGCAGGCACCCTAACTCCATTGAGCTGCGGTGAATCATTAACACAAGCATTTAGATAATCTGGGACATCATTAATAAACAAAGAGAACAGTGTAGGGGCCAGGACACATCCCTGGCGAACCCCACGTTCTATGGGAATGTTACGTGACAACTCGCCATTTGGGCCCCACCTGATGTTTGCAAAGTTATCAGCATGCAGCGCAACTATTTGGGCTAAGAGGCATCCTGGTAAACCTATTTCTTGTAGGGTTTTCCAAAGTAGGCTGCGTGGGACTAAATCAAATGCAGCCCTCAGGTCAATGAAAGCTACATAAAGGTGACCTTTTTTCAGTTGTACATATTTCCAAATCAAGCAACAAAATCGAAAAATTTGGTCTGTTGTGCTGGTCTTACTCCTAAAACCAGCTTGAAATTTGGAAATAATGTTCGAGGATTCAAGCCAGTCATTAATCCTGTATAACAGGTGTCTAGCATATAATTTTTGGAGCGTGTCCATCAGACTAATTGGTCTGTAGTTAGAGGGTACCTGTCTATCTCCCTTTTTAAAAATTAGCACAACCTCCGCTGCCCGCCAACTGTCTGGAAAATTACAGTTTGAGGATAACACATTGAACAGACGGTTCACATAGGGGGCCCAGACGTCAACTTCATGTTTGTAAAGATCCCCCGGTATTTTATCCGGACCGGGGGCTTTAGAGTTTTTAAGTTCGTTGATCGCCCTTACAGTCTCTTCCAATGTAAAGTTGAGAGGTTCAATGGGAGGGGGGGATCTTAAGCTCCATTGGCTGTCACTATCGTATTGTTTGTACAAATTTGAAAAGTGAGTTACCCAGGTCATCTCGTCCAGGAATACATCCTTCACAGCTCTCCCAGCATGCCCCCCATTAGCCACTAGCCTCCAGAAGCCAACATTATCGTTGATTTTTGCAGCGGTTAGCATTTCGGCCCAGATCGATTCCTCCCAAAGTTTTTTGGACGCTTCTAGTGTGCGTTTATATTCCACCCTTGCAAGTTTTACTTCATCTTTTGATTTGTTTTTGATGGCAAATAATAGGTTTGATTTTGCAGTTCTACACAGGTGGTCATACCATAGCTTTCCGTGATTGGCCACTCTTGAGTTTTGCTGCTTCTTTCTCGGCATTTTTGATAGATGCATTTTTAATTCGGAAAAGAAGACTTTGTGTAGAGCAATAAAATGTTCAAAATGATCCGGAAGGAAGGCGTGGTCAGCTATTTGTGCAAATGTTTGGTCAAAAAGAGAATACACCTGTGCTAAGGCATTCCCATCCGCCAAAACACGTGGCCATCTTACAGCACGTCTATTGTTGTTTATGTGGACGTCTTCACATATGCTGACATGGGATTCAGTTAAGGATAAACTGGTGTCACTAACCATATTCATATTGATGTAAAGTTCCACGGGGTAGTGATCACTTTCCCCCCTGCTGCTTACTACTTTCAGATCAATCAAAAAGTGCCAAATGCTAACAGAAACAAGTATGAAGTCTAAGTTGCTTTTAGCTTTCGAAAAGGTAGGGAGTTTTTGCAGGTCCGATGGGAGTCGGCCATTGCCTGCTCTGAGGCCGTGGTCTGCAGTAAGTCTTAATAGTTGGCTGGCCAATGTTGAGTATTTAACAGGTTTGGTGGTTTCAAGCTGGGGGATGTTATACGCAATGTCCTCTTCTTCGAACGCATCAGAGATTCCCAAGACAGGTTCGAAGTTACAGTTCAAGTCCCCTCCCAAGATGACCGGGGTATCTCCAATTACATTTTTCAGTAGGAGATCCAGGGCTTCTAGTGTTGTTGACACCTTGGAGTGACTGGTCGGTCTATTGTAGACATTAACGATATAACATTCTTTTCCACATGATGGTACAACCCTTAAGATTAAAATATCCGGAGAACCTGTATCAACAACATCAACCCGCATAACCAGGGTGATTTTTAGCCAAATCAATAAACCCCCTGATGGTCTTCCTCTATCGGACTGAGCTGCCTTGATACCGTAGGTTTTATATCCTACCCGGTGAGGAATTTCTAAAGCCCAAGTTTCTTGCAGTAGGCAAATGTCACAGGTGTCAATATAATTTGCCCACTCAGGGTCTTTCAAGTTCTTACAGACACCTGCGATGTTCCATGATAGAATGAGTAAACAAGGAGCAGTACTCTGATTGACAGGGGGAGGGTTGACTACACACTGGTTAGACAAGCCATCTACCTGCACATTCATTATATTTTTCTCTGGAGCCTTTGCGTTTTCTTTAGCTGTATTAAATAGCCTCCCATTATGTCCACACTCAATTGTACAAACATTTCCAGCTTTATAAGATGATTCCATTTCCTGGGGATCTAGGGTGATCCTGTGCGTCAAATTCCTATTAGTCTGGTCATCATCGTGCAGTTGTGGGGCATCTTTAGATTTAGAATTGCCTTTGCCCGATCTGCAGAAGGTATCATATAATTCATGGATACAGTCAGGCATGGTGGCAAGTCAATCCACAGCATCTAGACAACTAAATCTATTGAAGGTAGGAATGCCAGACCACATATTGTAGTCACCATATCTGGCCGAATTTGGAACGCCAGACCACATATTGTAGTCACCTTGTCTGACCAGATTTGGAGCACTGCCAAAACACTGGTTGACAGGGTTCCACCTTGGGCCGTGATGAATAGTTCTGGGTGGAGGGTAAAAAAAGGATAAGGGTCTGGCTTCAATAGGAGGGTTCACACCGTATGATTTCCAATTGCAGATTTGTTCGGCACTCTGGGGTTCTTCAAAAGATATGACAATACAATCGCCCGTGATTGTCTTGGCCGTAGGCCCTACCCAAGGGACCCTCCTAACCATAAGGATCTTACTTTTCGTCTGGTTGGGAATGGGTTTATATTTATTTAGCCAAAAAATCACTTTATTTTTTAGCGATTGAAAATTTTCTACGTATTGACTATCCAATTCTGGCACCCCTGTGAGGACAGCTACAAATGGACTAGCGTCCGGTGGCAAATCTATATACCCTCCTCTAAAATTATTGTGGGTGTGACTAACCTGGTGGTTTGGCTTATGTGTGATATTTGAGAAGGATTTATCAGGCAGAGATTGAATGCCTGCAGAGGTAGCATATGGGTGAACAGAGGGATTGGATTGAGGTTTACTTGGAGCTAATACACTCTGGTTGAACGAGTGAGAAGAAGAAGAGATTGGCAGTTGGGAAGTATTTGTGTGAACCTGATTTTTCTGCATGGGTTTATTAGTGATATTTGCAACTGAGGAAGTTGAGGGGATTGGATTCGATTGAGATTTAGTGCTAGTTGTTGGGTTAGTATTTGGATTGCTTGCTATCCCCACCTTTTTTTGCTGCACATCCAATGGGTTAGTATGTAGATTCGTTGATGTACCCGGGGCACAGACTGAAGCTTGCTGGGTGGCTGTGGGTGCTTCGGTATAGTTGAGACTTAGACTTGAGAGAGTGATAACACTTTTCTCTACTTCCATAAGCTGATTCTCAATGCCAGTTAACCTAACTTCTAGTGGTCTTAGTAGCATCTTGAGCGTCTCCCACACTATTTTTAAAAATTCTTCCCTTCCGCTATCTTGATCTACAGTATCACAAGAGACTCTTTGCCCCTCACTAACTAGATGATCAGACATAGCAATAGAGATTTGCTCATCTATACTGGTATTGGTATTTTCTGCAGTTTCTAGCGCTACATCATGTGCAGGGATCTCAGGTGTTACAGTAGGCATGTTTGGTGTACCCCCCTTAATGTTATGGCTTAATGCTACTTTTGCTTTTTTCCTAGCAAATGCAGTGAGATGTTTGCGCTTTCGTTTGTGCTTGGAAGGTATCTTAATGGGTGATTTATTTTTGGTAGACTCTGTCTCAACTGGCAACCTACAAATAAGTGATGGACTCATATTAGGCATCGTCTCTGCTGGTGACTTGCAGGGCACCCCATGTGACAGGACCTCAACACTCTCCTTTACGACAATCAACTCTAGTGGACTTCCTGGCTCGCCCCTAGCCGGAGGCCCATGTAGATCCTGATTGATAGGAGGAATTGGTGGCTCTACTATCGAGTGCACCTCGGCTAGGGCTATGATTGGTTTTGGGCCGGAAGTGCGTTCGGGAGTTTTGGAGGTAGCAATGCTGCCTAGGGAAGATTTTTTCTTGAGCGCAAGTTCAGTTGAGAGCCTCCTAGCACATTCGAGTTCGATTGATACTTTACGCTGGAGTTTAGTTATTTCATTGTCAATGGAGAGGCTGGTCCTAGTAATAAAATCATCTAAAGTGCCTGTTGCTTTTTTAGAGGTCTTAGTTGCCTTACTCCGGGTTTCTCGTAAGGACATTGTGGGGAAAGAAATTTCAATAAATATATAAACAATGAATTCGGGTGTACTGGCTGTGGAGGCTAAAAATATAAAAACCAAGAGGACTGGCCCGGTCCGGTCTTAAACGGTCTCTAACGGCCTAAAACGGCCCTGTCTTTGCCCAGTCTTAGCCCGGGCTGCGTCCCGCGCTGCGGGAGTGTGATGTTAATTTGAATCCTCAGGAGGGCGGGGGGCGGGCCAGCAGGGAGAGCGGACCGGAAGCTCTCCGTCGGTCTCGCAGGGACTTCTGGGAATTGAAGTCCCTGCACGCTCGCAGCCCCGCTGCAGCCACACGCCCGGTTCCGCTTGCTCCTTACCGAAACAATGTTCTTCCCAGCAGCAGCAGAAGTTATTCCCTCCTCAATGCAGGCGAAGGGGCACCCGCGAAGCGGGTGCGCCGAGAGGTTGAGGGTCACGCCTAGTTGGAAAGCAGGTGAGCCGCTAGAAACACGCTGGCAATGCTATGATCCTCTGCTCGCTTTGGTGCTGTTTGGATAAAGTGTCCCACTCGTCTTGGGCAGCTGATGCTAATTTGAATCCTCAGGAGGGCGGGGGGCGGGCCAGCAGGGAGAGCGGACCGGAAGCTCTCCGTCGGTCTCGCAGGGACTTCTGGGAATTGAAGTCCCTGCACGCTCGCAGCCCCGCTGCAGCCACACGCCCGGTTCCGCTTGCTCCTTACCGAAACAATGTTCTTCCCAGCAGCAGCAGAAGTTATTCCCTCCTCAATGCAGGCGAAGGGGCACCCGCGAAGCGGGTGCGCCGAGAGGTTGAGGGTCACGCCTAGTTGGAAAGCAGGTGAGCCGCTAGAAACACGCTGGCAATGCTATGATCCTCTGCTCGCTTTGGTGCTGTTTGGATAAAGTGTCCCACTCGTCTTGGGCAGCTGATGCTAATTTGAATCCTCAGGAGGGCGGGGGGCGGGCCAGCAGGGAGAGCGGACCGGAAGCTCTCCGTCGGTCTCGCAGGGACTTCTGGGAATTGAAGTCCCTGCACGCTCGCAGCCCCGCTGCAGCCACACGCCCGGTTCCGCTTGCTCCTTACCGAAACAATGTTCTTCCCAGCAGCAGCAGAAGTTATTCCCTCCTCAATGCAGGCGAAGGGGCACCCGCGAAGCGGGTGCGCCGAGAGGTTGAGGGTCACGCCTAGTTGGAAAGCAGGTGAGCCGCTAGAAACACGCTGGCAATGCTATGATCCTCTGCTCGCTTTGGTGCTGTTTGGATAAAGTGTCCCACTCGTCTTGGGCAGCTGATGCTAATTTGAATCCTCAGGAGGGCGGGGGGCGGGCCAGCAGGGAGAGCGGACCGGAAGCTCTCCGTCGGTCTCGCAGGGACTTCTGGGAATTGAAGTCCCTGCACGCTCGCAGCCCCGCTGCAGCCACACGCCCGGTTCCGCTTGCTCCTTACCGAAACAATGTTCTTCCCAGCAGCAGCAGAAGTTATTCCCTCCTCAATGCAGGCGAAGGGGCACCCGCGAAGCGGGTGCGCCGAGAGGTTGAGGGTCACGCCTAGTTGGAAAGCAGGTGAGCCGCTAGAAACACGCTGGCAATGCTATGATCCTCTGCTCGCTTTGGTGCTGTTTGGATAAAGTGTCCCACTCGTCTTGGGCAGCTGATGCTAATTTGAATCCTCAGGAGGGCGGGGGGCGGGCCAGCAGGGAGAGCGGACCGGAAGCTCTCCGTCGGTCTCGCAGGGACTTCTGGGAATTGAAGTCCCTGCACGCTCGCAGCCCCGCTGCAGCCACACGCCCGGTTCCGCTTGCTCCTTACCGAAACAATGTTCTTCCCAGCAGCAGCAGAAGTTATTCCCTCCTCAATGCAGGCGAAGGGGCACCCGCGAAGCGGGTGCGCCGAGAGGTTGAGGGTCACGCCTAGTTGGAAAGCAGGTGAGCCGCTAGAAACACGCTGGCAATGCTATGATCCTCTGCTCGCTTTGGTGCTGTTTGGATAAAGTGTCGAAATATTGTAGCGACTGCCATCCTGTACCTGACATACAAGATATGCTATCAAATTTATAAGGGGTGCCAAATACATTTCCACCTTTAACCTGCGTCTGTGTTTCATCAAATAAGTCTAGCTAACACATTTCAACACATAACCATTTTTGTGACACATTACGAACTTTACATGTTCGTATGGATGCTGTTTTGCCTGGCATCCACAGCAAGTGTTTTAAAAAATTGTAGATGTGTTGTTCTGGGGGTACAGTGGCATTTAGTCAGTACACAAAGATATTCTTGTTCATGCATCAGGTTACTAACAGAAGAATCTCAGAAAAAGGTAAGTTTTTACACAAAATGTTAAATACCTAGGACACATAACAGCTGAAGAGAGTAAGTCTAAATTAAATTTTGTTCAGACTGTTCAGAATGTGTTTAAACCATAGGACAAAGCAGCCTCTCATTCATTTTTACACTTAAGTCAATATCAGACTTAGTTGCATATTCACAATGAAGTGAATGTTGGTTTAACGCCTTGCTCCACCACTTCAGAAATGCAGGGCTGCACCGTATTTACAAGAATATGGTGCAGCCCTGTGTTTCACTCTGCTCTGGTGCTAATTACAGCTGCCTAGAGCCAACGCAGACACTCTTACACCATTATGCAAGGGTGCCTGCGTTGCAGGGAAAGATTGTTTATGCGCAGGAAGGTGTACATTCCTGCACATAAACAATCACCAATGGCGTTTTATAACTTCTATTTGTGCTGCAGAAAACAACACACATAAAAGTTGCAACGTGTAATTAAAAAAAATATATATGTGCAGGAAGGCACACATAGAAACAGCAAAAACAAGAAATAAAGCATTTATTTTCGTTTTGCCAGGGTAAGATCAGGTTTTTTTTGTCTTACTTTTGTCACTGCCCCATATTTACGCCACCCTTGTAAATGTGGGGTAGGGTCAAAATCAATAGGTGTTGCGGTGGAACGCCCACTCATTGCCCACCCCTTTCATGCTAATTACAGGGTGAAAGGGTGCCTTATTTACTAAGCAGCATTAAGCCAGGTTAAGTGGCTTAACGCTGTCTAGTAAACAAGGAAAAGCTTGTATCGCCACCAGCACGTCACTAAAAGTGACGTTCTGGTTGCAATGGGGGTTTGGAAATATGTACCTCATTTGAACTATGCTCTGTCCTAGTGGTTCAACCAATGAGGAAATTATTTAACACAGGTATTAAGTATGTTTGGATGGATGAAATGAATTAAATTAAGCATTTTGGAGAGTGAAGAATTTAAAAACTGAGGCACCTGCTATCTAACCTTTCCTACATAATGTAAGATATGTGTTGCAAAGTAGAGCCTCCCCTAGGTGTTCCAGGGGTAGGGGTCCTGTAGATATTGGCAGGGTCCTTATAAAATATGTTTTATAAGCCCTGGTGTAGGAGAATGTGGCCTGTTCATTCTCCCCTTTGCATACACCCAGCCACATAGGTTAATTTGGCCAGAGGTTATTAACTAATAATTCCTTCCAAGAAAGCCCGAGAAATATCATTCAAGGACTCACTAGAATGGTAATGATAAATCCAATAATATACTATTGTTGAATTTATCCTAACATGTACAGACAACAAGTAATAAGACTTTCTTGTCTAGAAGCCAAAATTCTGCCTTCCTGTAATCTGCCTGGATTGGTCATAGTTAAGTGGATTAGCCAGTCTGCTTTGATAAGGTGATAAGTTGCCCTTGGGGTGAAAAAGGCATCCTGGGAGAAGAGGGTTCTTCTACATAGGAATGCCAGAGCGAGGGGGAGGGGTCATAAACAATGAACTTCAAATGGAGTGGAATACAGGCTGGATAAACCATTTTCATTTACGCCCCTACCCTTTGACCCCAGGCAGATGGTAGGCTTAAGTAAAGAATGTGCAGATGCCAGGGGGAGCGAGTTGAGCCATCCTGGAGGTTGGTTTAGCCAGCACTTGCACCGCTGCTGGGACTTCAGCCATATTGCATTTTGGAGAAATAGTGCATTCTGGGAAACCATTGTGCCACACTTTGGAAGAAATGGTCACACTCTGGCGTGTTGTCCTGCGTGTTGTCCTGCACCTCATTAGACAGGAGTGCCCTCCTGTGTGACCCCAGTGGACACTGAATAAGTATCTGAGAGGGGCAATGCGTCTCACATTTGCTGATTGAAACTAAAGGAAGAAGAGGGTCGATGCTGGAAGTATGATTGCATCAACCAGGCCCTGCACTCTGACTGACTGAGCATGCCGCACAATCTCAACTACAGCCCGGTAGATCAAACCTGCTTCAAAAGAACTCAAGAGTGGACTCCCTGCAAGCTACCGGTTAAAGGTTCTCACCTGCATCATCATCAGCAAATAACATTTATGAGAACCTCATCATATCCTATGAGTATTCGATGATAAGTTACTAACTCAATGAAGTACAGATGATCTGAATCTCAAACCCCTGTTCTGAGACTAGCTATGATACATGAAGGGGATGCCATTCTCAGGTTGGGAAGGCGCTTCAATTTTAGTAAGGTATAGAAACAGATCACAGTGGATTCAAGTGCATTTGGTCTGGGAATTGTGCTGAATCAGTGGTCAGAGGTAAAAGAAGAAACAGTGGCACTTGATTTGAATACTATGAAGGTTTCTAAACACATTGGAAGAGTAGGTCTTGCTTGTTAATGGGCAGTGGAGACTTACAAAATGTTCACTTGGGGAGCTGTAGGAAGCTGGCTCTGTATTTGCTATACCAAAGTAAGGTATAGTGTGCACAAAGCCCAGGGAGTCCCTAGAGGTACAGCAGAGGCTAAATTAGACAAGTACTAACAGTTCTCTTTGTTGTAGTGTGGGCGAGCAGTTAGGCTTATCAGGAGGGTGTGTTAAGCATTTATTGTATTCACTCAATAAAGGCTGATGGCACACACTCAGAGACAGAATGCAGACCAATTAGGTTATTATAAAAAGGTATACTTATATTTTGTAGAACCAAGCACGACTTGGCGCAGGCAAGTAAGAAATACTTTCAAATGCAAGCCTGTACACAGAAACGCAATTGTAGATTCTATTGGAATCAATAACAGGTTTGTATTACTCAGTTCAAAGTACAGTAAGATTACTTTTCATTATTCCTAGATTGCTTTTCAGTTACTTTGAGTACTTGAGGTGATATGCAGAGATATCATACACAAGAGGTTGTTGCGTACCGGTAAATATGACAATTCTTAAATCAAAGCATCGTTTTTTTCATACAAAACAGTAGGATAACACATTTTTAGGAACTAGACTCGTAACATTGGTTCCTATAGGGAAAAGAATGTTAATGGTTCACAGGTAAGTAAACAACTTATAAGTATGTATTTTGAGGGTTAGGACCCAAGGTCCAGTTAGGCACTCAAATTATACCACCAGCAGCACCTGGGCTGCTGGTTGTAGAGTGCAGGGGCACAATGCTAGCAAATGGAGCTGCGGGGCCTTCGGTCAGGGGCTGACTAATGAACAGGCCACTTGGTTGTGGGAGCAAGGCTGCTGGGATTAGGATCAGCACTGCAGGGACCAACAATCAGCACAGGAGCTGCACCACCATCAGCAAGGAGGTGGCCGGATACAGAGTGCCAAGGAGATATTTGGAACCTATGGATTGCAATGGAGATCTTCAGTTAGGAAAAAATGCTGCAGGGAGGTTTCCTGAAGGCAATAACTGGCTGGAGAGGTAAGTGGGATTCTTGGGGAATGCCTAGACACCATTGGTTGGGTCACCCAAAGCCGTGGGACGTCCGGTGCAGGGGTGTCATTTGGCTTTAGGTCTTCTTACCAGCTCCGGTCGCGATCTGGGGGCCCATCATATTGAGCTGCAGGCATCGGCTTGAAGCTGTAGGTAGGTCAGGGATCACCAGATTCTATGTCAGGATCACCAGGGAGACCTCCTTGTGATATTGGGCCAGTCAAACTCTGGCCGTGGGCATTGGGTACAGAGTTGTGAGAACGGCGGAGCTGTATGGATCTGGGTTCTGCTCTTGGAGACTTTGTTGAAATAATTTGGTGCTCACAGGTGACAGAGTATTCAAGTTTAGTGCAGGGCAGGTCCTCCGAGCTCACTCTGGGGGGCTTCTGGACACTCTGGGGTTTCCGCTGTAGTCAGGTCGGATTCGGGACAGGCCGGTAGGAATAGGGCCAAAGCAGTTGGTGGACAGCATGGCCTTGTCTTTCTTCCTCGAATCTGAAGAGGCAAGGTTCAGGGTCGCCCTGAAATACCAAATTTAGGGCCGTTTGCAGGGGTGTGCATGCCGGGAATCAATAGGACCCTTCCCTGGGGTGGGTACACCCCCATATTAGGCCACCCTTCAGTTGGGGGGCATGAGCCTCTATCTAACTGGCTGGGTCCCCTCATCTTTAACATGGAGCAGACTGAGATGTGTGCTTTACCTCTTCCCCCACCTGATGGGTGGGGTTGGCACAGGTGGGCACACCTCTCTTCCTAACTTGGTTTCCCACAACAGATTCTCACACCCAAAGTGGCAGTAAGGACCGGTTGGAGCTAGGTTCTCGGGGAAGAAAAAGGCAAGGACTTCTTACAAAGGTAGCAGGCCTTTGAAACTTTGCCTTTGCGGACCCAGCCCATCCTGGGAGAGGAGGTAAGACACCTCTGCCCAGAATGGACTTTGTTTTGGGGCCCAGAGAGTGGAGGACCTCTACCCAAGGGTCCAGAAAACTGTCTGGTGGTGGCGATTGGCGGGCTGCCATTTAGGAACCAAAACAGGACTGGCCGTAATTCAGGGGGCATCTCTAAGATGCCCTCTGTGTGCAGTGTGTGTTTAATGTGCTGGGAAATTTGCTACCAAACCTCCCAGTGTTCAGTAAAGTCATTATGGAGCTGTGGAGTTCATAATGACCAACTCCCAAGTCATATACTTTTCTGAACTTACAATGCTTAAGACTACCCTTGGCTCATGCTACTGTACCCTTACCTGGGGGCTACTGCACGCTGCTAGAGGGGTGACTTACCTAGGCCTCAGGCAGGGAGTTGCAGACATGGCACACAGGGACATGTGCCAGGTTGATGCTTTACTTTTCTCGACACCGATACACGCAGCCTGCAACGGAGGTGTGTGTGTACGTTAGGGTGCAGGGTCCCTAAGGGTGGCGCAATAGGTGCTGCAGCCCTTAGAGGCTTTCCCTGGTCACAGTGCCCTTGGTATTCATGGTACCTTTTATAAGGGGCTTACCTGTGGCCAGAGATGTGTCAATTGGGGGTACAAAGGTAGAGCTTTGCGAAAGAACACAGGTCCGGGGAACCTGATTAACAGGGACCCAATGCAATCCAGATTGGTAAGGCTTATTTCTCACCATCAAGAATTCAATTTCAATATCAATTATGTTACTGTTGGGAAGGATTTTAGAGTTGCTTGACTTTTTGTATGCTAATTGAAGACAATAAAGATAAGCAGGCATGTGAGAAGGAATATGATTGTGGTGATGCAGATTTTGTTATTAATACAGTGAGTTTTACAATTTCAGAGAAGGGTTGAATAGAGTATCCAAAAAAGATCATACTTTGAAGTTGGTTAATGAGTATATTACTAATGGTTGGCTATAAGACAGAGTTTTAGGTTCAAAATAGAAGTTGCTGTTACACTAATGATATTTAATGACATTGATCTTCATCAAGAATTTTTTGTGTAACCAGAAAATCTACAATACAAGCAGAGTGAGGTGGCTCGTGGAGGGAATTTGGGGGTTTCTATTACCACTTGTCAACAGAGACAATAATATTGGTGGCTTTTCATACATGGCCAGGCTAGAAAGTATGTGAATGGTTAAAAATATATGAAACATAAAAAGTAATGTCTTCTATCAGACAAACATTGAATGGCAGTGAAGATGTTCTTACATCCTCTACCTTGTGCACCAGTTGCGTTACACAAGGACACGTAGGCACGGGGAGATTAAGTGATTTGCCCAGAATCACAGGATGGTAAGCGTCATTGCCAAGACTCAAACCCGGTTCTCCAGATTAGAGATCAGCCGCCCTAGCCGTAAGGCTATGTCCTCTCTTACTATTGAAATATTAGTAATATAAATGGCATGTTGATTGTGACAAAAAATGTGAAGGAGATGTGTGTTATGGCCAGCGATTGGGGGATTTTAAAAAACCTACAAGATTATTTAAAGGAGAGTCAACACATACTGCACATGTGAACATAGTTAAAGTAACTAAGGACCCAATTAGTATCCTGGTTGGTCGAACTGCTGGCCTCTATTGTGGAGGTCAGGAGACCAACAGCCCTATTGCAATGTGACCGCCGCACTGGTGGTCAGAAACGCTGTTGGCATACTGCAGCCATGGCCTCCACAGTACAGCAAACCCTGCATGTCCGTGCACCACTTGCCATGCACCATATCATGCATGGCACATGGTGCACAGAGATAAGTGGGGGCACTACCTGTTTGGGGCCCCCAGGTCCCTATCCGGCAACCTTTTATTGGCGGGGTTCCCCTGTACAGTAGGGAAGATGTTGGAATAGTAATTCACACTATTCCGTAGTCTAGAGCGCCCTCCAGTGAAAGTCGATGTAACGACTTGCGTTGTTAAAACCACAATGTAACCATACCACGTTGTAATGGTTTTGTGGTAAAGGATGTTTCCCGCCTCAGCACCGCCACCCTTATGGGGTGCTCCTCCGACTGACGCCCTGTCGGGATCTATGATACTGGCAGAGCAAGCGTTTTTGAGTCTGACAGCTATGGGTCCAACCGCCGGTATCATACTACGGCGGTCGGACGACCACTAATGGCCTGTTGGTGGTCCCTCCGCCAATACTAAAATGAGAACCAAATTCCTCTGTTCTTGAAAGAGAAAGGGATGGTGGAAATTAAGTGCAGAGGTTAAAGTTTCTTCTGAGAAAGCTAGTCTTATGTTGAAGAACAATTGTCACACGCAGGTGGAGAGCACTGTGGTGTGATACCCCATCTAAGTGTGGTGTTCCTGTGTAAATGGAAAATAGAAGCCAAACCTCAATGTATTTGTCATTTGTGAACAACTTTCACCAGATATGGTTTCTCTAAGTACTGTGAGTGCAGAGTCTCTGTTGGCTTATGTCCAAACCATATCAGAAACCAGAACTAGGAGTGGAGTACTTCAACTCAATCCTCTAATTGTAAAGATTTTGTTGTCTCTTGAGTTCTGGGAATGGTTGTAGCCTATATGATTTAAAAGGGGAATGTGATGTAGACATTTAGGGGTATATTTATGTAATTGTAACACAGCCCAAAAAGTCACCTTCCTACGCTGAGCTGTGTTATGGGGAAAAGGGCAATAATGTGCCGTATTTATTACAAAATGGTGCATTCCCATCCTTTCCCCAGCACTGGCACACAATGGCTGCTTAGCGCCAATGCACCCTTGCATTGTGATGCAAGGTCACGCCGTTGCATGCAGGATTGTTTTTGTGCAGGAAGGAGCACCTTCTGCAGACTTTAGCACACATAGAAAGAGGAAGGTACAAGGAGAAATAAAAATATTCCTTCTAGTTGCGTCACCTATGCAAAGACGTATCTTTTTGGTGCATGCCCAGGTCTACCGGTGATGGTAAATCTTGGAATGTGTCAAAACCCATGGGTGTTGCGTGGGAACACCCATACAATGCCCATGGAATGCCTTCCCAAGGTAGAGTAACACAATGCAGTGATTTGCACAGCATTACCTGACTCCAGAATAATGAAGCCACTGAGGGAAAATCACAGAAGCTTTGTGTGGCTTAATAAATCAAATTCTGGAGTCGCGTCACACATTCACGGCATTGCATGATGCAAGTGTGGCACAACTCCATTCATAAATATGCCCCTTATTCTTCTCCTTTGTTGCAAGCAGTCATGTTTCTGCATGAATCCCACTAGTTAATTTTTCGTTGTGTACTGGAATGTGACATGGAGACTTGATCCTCTGCAACATTCTGGATCCCCAAGCTGAGGAATGAGGTTCTGAGTCTGTTGATATGTATAAATCTTTTTGGCTTGTAGAAAGCAGTTCTTCTGTGGTGGATACTTCCTATGGTTCCTATTTATAATTTCAGGAAATACTGAATATGACATAGGGCATTTTTCCTTTGGGTGAGGTGAGGTTCGTATTGTCTCCATGCATCTTGTTTTTGAATGTCTTCACTGTTTTTGCCATATATTCTTAAAAAATAAAGGGCCTGATCTACAAGAAAATGATGCAGCTTGGTGCCGCAAGCGTTTAGCTGCGTACTGCTGGGTCATTTTCAACGCACAAGGATGCATCATATTAACAACAAAACTATGCATCCGTGCGCTTTACCATACTCTGGTGCACGATTGGCTGGCAGACGCCAGCGTGGGCACCCTTGCGTTATGTTGCAAGGGTGCCTTTGCTGCGGGGATGATTGTTTTTGTCCAGGAAGGGAGATCTTCCAGCACAAAAACAATCATTAATGGCATTTTCCTCTTTCTAAAGAGGAAGAAACTGGAGATATAAAAGTATTTCTCCTCGTTGTGCCATTCCTACTCCTCCTCAGGGGAGGCGTGGGATTCTGACGCTTTCCCAGTTTTACATAATGGTGTCAATCTGGGAATGTGCGAAGTTCGATGGAAATTGCATGGGAACACCCCAAGTAACACCCATGGAACGCCTCTTTCATGCAGAGTACTGTGTGAAAGGGAAACATATTTACAAGGCCTTGAAAAGTCACACAGGGTGACTTTACATGGCCTTGTGAATATGGGCAGGCACACAGCGCCACCAGTGCATCTGAAATAGTGATGCACCGGCTGTGCAAGGGGCTTGTAAATAAGCCCCAAAATGGATGTATGACGTTACAACGCATACTTTTACTCCGCATACCATTACAACGCGGTATTCACAACGCATACCATTACAACGCATAGCGCTTTGGGGTGCTGGATAGTGGTAAGTATAATTTACTATTCTAACTCCAGTCCCCGTGGACCCTAGGGAAGGTGTTGGATAGTAAATTAAACTTACCTCTTATCCTAGAGCGCCCCCCAGCGCAATGCGTTGTAATGGTATGCGTTGTAATGCCTGCGTTGTAGTGGTAGTGCGTTGTAAAAAATGCGTTGTAACAGGTGCATACCCCCCAAAATGTGTTAAAAACGTAGTTGCTCAGAACGTCACTTTTTGGTGAACAAAGTTATATTAAGTATTACATCAGTTTGGATTTTATACAATGGAGGATGGCATTTATGGCTGGCTGTAAGCGTCACATACAAGCAACATGTTTCACGTGTTTCTTATGTGCAGCACCATCACTTGCTGATCATACTGAACTGAAACACTGACTTATGCAGCAACTTCTAAAGTGTGACATCCCATGACACTCCTTTGTTGCCTTATACGTTTGAGCCATGACCCCCTTTTTCTGCCTTTGATAACACAAAGGGTAGCCACTACACAAGGGAAGAGCAGATCTATGGTAGATGTTCTTACCAACATCTAGTGCATTCCTCTTTAGAAAGGACTTTCCTTTATTGTGTATTTCTATTCTTCACCTGCCAGCAGATGCATTAGTAAGAGGCACAATGGCTAAGTGCAGAACAGGAGAACTGCCTGCATCCTGCCAAATGCTTAATAGAGTGTACAATTTGTCGTTGCATTTCTGAAAGAGAGCAGGTGTAATGGTAGGATGGCTGTGCTTTACCACACACAACTCTAATATGATAAATATGTGTAGATATGGAAGAACCACTTTTGAATAATGACTATTTTATAAGAAGCACACATTTGTAAGTACAACACTGCATCCTGCCACACTGCTCCTTTTAGATTTCATTTGGTATGTTATTGTTTTTGATTCTACACCAACATCTGTCTTTTAATGTCAAAAAGACAGCTAAGACTCATGGCCATTTTGCCGAAGAGTAATTAGAAAAATATTTGTTTATGGGCAGGAAGGGACACCTGCCTGCATATAAACAGTCAATAGCGCTTTGCTGTTTCTATGTGTGCTACACAATGCAGCACACATAGAAACAGCAACAATGAAGAGATATAAAACATTTCTCCTCATTTTGCCATGGTAAGAACAGGTTTTTTGGTCTTAATTTTGGCGTTGACCCATATTTACGCCACCCTTGTAAATATGGGGCAGTGACAAAATCAATGGGTGTTGCGGTGGAACGCCCACCACGACACCCATTGCTCTCCCCTTTCACGCTAAGTATAGCGTGAAAGGGTGCCTTATTTAAAAGGCAACGTCAAGCCACCTTAAGTGGCTTAACTCTGCCTGGTAAATAAGACAAAGCCTGTATTGCCACCAGAACGTCACTAAATGTGACATTCTGGTGGCGATATGGACCTGTAAATATGCCCCTCAGTTTTGCTAGGCTGTATCCTATTGGTTCAACCTTTGAGGAGTTTATTTAAAAAGGGCATTAAGTATGATTGGATGGATAAAATGAATTGAGCTTTTTTGAGAGTGAAGAATTTAATGCTTTCTAACCTTTCATACATAATGTAAGGTACGTGTTGCAAAGTAAAGCCAACGAAGATCGTAGCGCTAGCGCTTGACTATGACTAGGATTACTGCAAGCATTCTACTCTGTTTTACTGATATTTTAAAAACCTATTGAGTGTGATAATATGTGTTTTTAAAAACGATTTCTGAGCTCTTACTTGCATTTTGCTCGCTACTCCCTGGTCCACCACAGCTTCTGTGCTGATTGTCGTGGAGGGAGGTTGAAGCGACACCACTTCCTGGTTCCTGGTTGTTCCATCCTGGCCAGCCATCTTGGGGAGGTTGACGGGCTAGTCTCCCCCTCGCCCTGACTATTTTAGGGCGGGAGTCATTCGCGCACGATCATTGACCAACGAAGATCGTAGCGCTAGCGCTTGACTGTGACTAGGATTACTGCAAGCATTCTACTCTGTTTTACTGATATTTTAAAAACCTATTGAGTGTGATAATATGTGTTTTTAAAAACGATTTCTGAGCTCTTACTTGCATTTTGCTCGCTACTCCCTGGTCCACCACAGCTTCTGTGCTGATTGTCGTGGAGGGAGGTTGAAGCGACACCACTTCCTGGTTCCTGGTTGTTCCATCCTGGCCAGCCATCTTGGGGAGGTTGACGGGCTGTCTCCCCCTCGCCCTGACTATTTTAGGGTGGGAGTCATTCGCACACGATCATTGACCAACGAAGATCGTAGCGCTAGCGCTTGACTGTGACTAGGATTACTGCAAGCATTCTACTCTGTTTTACTGATATTTTAAAAACCTATTGAGTGTGATAATGTGTGTTTTTAAAAACGATTTCTGAGCTCTTACTTGCATTTTGCTCGCTACTCCCTGGTCCACCACAGCTTCTGTGCTGATTGTCGTGGAGGGAGGTTGAAGTGACACCACTTCCTGGTTCCTGGTTGTTCCATCCTGGCCAGCCATCTTGGGGAGGTTGACGGGCTAGTCTCCCCCTCGCCCTGACTATTTTAGGGCGGGAGTCATTCGCGCACGATCATTGACCAACGAAGATCGTAGCGCTAGCGCTTGACTGTGACTAGGATTACTGCAAGCATTCTACTCTGTTTACTGATATTTTAAAAACCTATTGAATATGATAATATGTGTTTTTAAAAACGATTTCTGAGCTCTTACTTGCATTTTGCTCGCTACTCCCTGGTCCACCACAGCTTCTGTGCTGATTGTCGTGGAGGGAGGTTGAAGCGACACCACTTCCTGGTTGTTCCATCCTGGCCAGCCATCTTGGGGAGGTTGACGGGCTAGTCTCCACCCTCACCTAATCTATAAAACCTCTCCCTACCTAGTGCAGCGGTGACGCGCAGCGGTAGCGCCGTATACGCGCCGAAGAGGCGCCAAAGAGTAGCCAGTCTGCGCCAGTCAGCGGCACGGAAGCGGACGGGGCCGGATGGCTATATACTTTTCCTTTTCCTGAGCTAGTGGCAATATGTGCCTTAGTATGCTCACGTATTCCAGCCCCGAGCTTCGTACTCTCCGTCCTCCGTGTGGCCGCTGCCATCATGTATTCCCAGGAGGGCGGACTCTGAAGAAAGGGTGTAGCGCATGTGGTTGGCGCCTTCCTGATCGGAAATCACTTACACAGGTTAGCCCACCCATTCACCATCAATGTTTACTCATGAATACCAGATCCTTACCTGGCCACGCTCTAGACATTTGGAATATGTTACAGGATTTGAAGGTATCCTGTTTGTTCCTAACGGAAACTTGGTTGTCTGACTCTTCTTCCCCCAATTTGGCAAACGCCGTACCCTCCGCCTACAATATTTATAGGAAAGACAGGCCATTTGGTAAAGGTGGTGGAGTGGCTATCATAGTAAATAAGAACATAGCATGTCGCACGTTCCCTGTAGATAATATACAGGGCAGTGAAGCCCTTGGCTTCACTCTCCAGCTCTCATCCTCCCAGGCTTGTACTGGTATTCTTGTTTACAGACCTCCAGGCTCGGTGGGGCCATTTTTAGAAGAACTGCAGGCAGCCCTATCGACCCCATGCCTTAGGTCTAATCATTGCCTTCTATTGGGTGACTTAAATATTCATATGGACAATAGTTCTGATCCGGACACTCAAAAACTGTTGGATATTACTTCCGTGCTAGGCCTATTTCCTTATGTGGCAGGACCGTCTCATAATAAAGGCCACACGTTGGACCAGATCTTTTCTACTCTTCCTATCTGTGTTGACCCTCCCATGCCAGTTTTGTGGTCAGATCATTTTCTCATCACTTTTTCCATCCCTGTCATGGCCTCATCACGGTCCAAACCTGTTGGGTCGTTAAAGCATCTCTCTAAATCTTTACATCTTCTTACTAGAGAGATGCTATCAAATGCTTTAGCAAACTTCCCTTGTCCCACTTCTGACAATGTAGAGGATTACATTGCTCTTTTTCACAACTGGCTCACAGATCGTCTAGAGAGCTTGGTTCCGGCCAAGAAACAAAATTCTGCCGATAAGAGGACATCTGCCCCTTGGTTTACCCCTCATTTAAAAAAAGCACGACAAGATCTTAAGAAAGCAGAAAGAGCATGGAGGCGATCTTACGATCATACTGAGAGGCTAAATTTTAAGACGCTGACTCGAGCCTACCATAAATCAATTTGGGAAGGTAAAAAATCCTATCTGGAATCTAGAATAAATGAAGCGGAGCATTCTTGCAAGGAAATTTTCAGGGTGGTAAAAGATTTCACCTCTCCTTCTGCTTATACTCCGACCCATGCTCATTCAGAAGCTTGGCTGAAGGAATAGGCTGTCTATTTTGTACAGAAAATTACCACTATTCAAGAATCTCTCCAGGCCACTTTTCAGCAGCATACGATGAGTCTGGGGTGTCCCTTGCCAGACCATGGTCCCTTCCTGTGTGATTTTCCCCCACTAGATCAGGAGAGTTCTCTTGACATCTTGGCAAGTCTTAAATCCGGATCTCCTCAGGATCCTTGCCCTGCCAAGTGTCTAGCAAATATGGCACCTGTTCTAAATGACCTGGTAAATCCCATCCTGAATCTGTCGCTCTCTTCCGGGGTAGTTCCCAAAGCTTGGAAGAGCGCCATGATCCTGCCACTCATTAAAAAACCAGCGCTCGACCCTTCAGTCCATGCCAATTACAGACCCATCTCCCTACTCCCTGCTCTGGCGAAAGTGACTGAGAGGTTTGTTCACAGATCTATTTCTAATTTCATCGAGGAAAAGGGTCTGTTGCATAGCACTCAATCTGGCTTCCGTGCAAATTTCAGCACGGAGACTGCGCTCCTTGAAGTCACAGATGCCATCAGGGAGGAGTTGGATGTTGGAAAAAAAGTGGTACTGATTATGCTAGACCTGTCGGCGGCTATCGACACCGTTCCCCACGCACTTCTTCTTTCCAGACTCTGGGACTTTGGTCTGCGGGGAACGGTGTGGAATTGGCTTAAATCCTTCTTAGCCGACTGCCGGCAGACAATCTGGGCGCCTCCCTACTCCGCCGAAATGTCACCGCTAGAAGTGGGGGTTCCCCAAGGTTCCATTCTGAGCCCCCTCCTTTTTAACATCTTTATGGCCCCCCTGGCGGTGACGGCGGAGTCTTTCGGCGCCCAGATTGTCACTTATGCTGACGACACCCAGCTCCTCTTTGTAAGCAACAAGAATGGCCTGTTTGACGATGCCCAGGTCAGGGGCTGTTTGAGCGCTGTTTTTGAGTGGTTTGGACGTCATGGGCTGAAGTGCAACTCCGACAAGTCGGAGTTGCTCTTCTTTGGTTGTACCTCTGAGCCTGATTGGAAACCCTGGTGGCCGCAAGATATGTTTCCTCCCACTAGTTCGTCTTTGAAAGCCAAAAATGTGGGAGTTTTGATTGACAATGAGTTATCTTTCGGACCGCATATTTCATCTCTTACTGGGAAATGTTTCGGCATCCTTCGGATGCTTCGTAAATTCCTCCCTCTAGTCTCCATCCAGCACAGAAAAATCATTGTCCAGGCACTGATTGGCTCTAGGCTGGATTATGCTAATGTTTTGTTTCTGGGACTTCCCAAATATCTGGTCAGGCGTCTGCAAATCGCCCAGAATTCTGAAGCCCGAGCCATCTTTGGTCTTCCAAGAAAAGCCAGAGCCACTGATCTTCTCTCAACACTACACTGGCTTCCTATTGCTAAAAGGATTCTATTTAAAACTTTGACCACGACTTTCAAGGCCCTACATGGTATAGGCCCCAAATATATTTCCAAACGATTGTCCTGGTATAACCCCCCCAGATCTCTCAGATCTTCGTCCCTATCAAAAATGAGTGTTCCCATTATCAAGCGTGCTAGAGCAGGAGGACGGTCTTTTCGCTACTTAGCTCCTCATGCTTAGAATGACCTCCCAATCTCTTTGAGACAGACCTCTAGCCTTCTGTCCTTCCGAAAGGCCCTTAAGACATGGCTTTTCCCTTAATTTGATGTTGCTTCCTGTGTCTGCACGTCCTCTCAGTGTTATGTTCTCCCTTCTTCGGTTGGGTTTCCTTCGATAAAGCGCCGGGATACTCCGTGGAGTGGCTGTGCGCTATAGAAGTATAAAAATAACATAACATAACATAACATAAAGTCTCCCCTAAGTGTTCCAGGGGTAGGGTGTCCTGTAGATATATGCAGTGTCCTCATAAAAGATATTTTATAAGCCCTGGTGTAGGAGAAATTGCCCAGTTCATAATCCCCATTTCATATCCCTGACCACATAGGTTAATATGGCATGAGGTTATTAACGAATAATTCACACCAAGAAAACCTGAAAAAATATAATTTAAGTACTAACTAGACTGGTATTGATAAATCCAACAATATACTATTGTTGAATTTATCCTAACATGTATAGACAACAAGTTATAAGACTTTCTTGTCTGTAAGCCAAAATTTAGCCTTCCAGTGAGCTACCCGGATTGTCAGAGTTAAGTGGATTAACCAGTCTGCTTTGATAAAGTGATATGTGGCCCTTGGGGTGAAAAAGGCATTCTGGGAGGAGAGGGTTCTTCTACATATGAATGCCAGAGCAAGGGGGAGGGGTCATAATCAATGATCTTCAAATGGAGGAAAATACAGGCCGGATAAACCATTTTCATTTATGCCCCTACCCTTTGAACCCAGCCAGATGGCAGTCTTAAGTAAGGAATGTGCAGATACCAGCGGGAGCGAGTCTATGGTGCTGAGCCATCCTGACGGTTGGTTTATCCAGCTCTTGCGTCTGTGCTGGGACTTAAGTCTTATTGAATTTTGGAGAAATAGTGCTTTCTGGGAGACTACTGTGCCACAGTTTGGAGGAAATGGGGTGTTGTCCTGCTCCTCATTGGACAGGAGTGCCCTACTGTGTAACCCCAAGGAACACTGAATACGTTTCTGAGAGGGGCACTGCCTCTCCATTCTGCTGCTTGAAACTAAAAGAAGAAGAAGGGTCTATGCAGAAAGTTTGATTTGCACCAACCAGGCTCTGCCCTCTGACTGATTGCGCCTTCCGCATAATCTGGAACCACAGCACTGTGGCTCAAACCTGCTTCAAAAGGACTAAAGCATGGACTCCCTGCAAGCTACAGCTTAAAGGTTCTCCCCTGGACCATCACCACCAATAATCCCCCACCTGGAGTACTACCAGTGTATTTATTAGTGTTTTGTCCAAGTGGAATGTGGGAATTGAATTCCCAAAATATATTAGAGCTTCCAAACCCGTGGATTACGTTTTCCACACTTTGGGATCCTCAAAGGAACTTCAGGAAAAAGTTCAAGAAGTTTGAAGAAGTTTGGAGCAACTTTGGAAAAAATGTGCACCCACTTGACCTGGTCAGCCCAGCTGGCGACCCTCAACCAAGAGCCGGCCTGCCCTTCAGATTCGTCCTGGTGAAAAGCTCCAGAGGTCTGACTTTCAGAGTTGACCAGGAGCTGGTCGAAATCCAAGCTGGAAACCCTCATCAAATCCAGCCTGGTGATGAGTATCGAGGGACGCCAGGAGAAAAAGCTCTTTAAAAGTTTCTAAGTCCAGATGCAGAAAAGGTGACTGGGACCTACCACGAGAGTCAAGCCACTCAGCTTTAACTGCGAACTGGCCTGGATCTCTGGTTAGTACTGCTGGAATGCTCCGGAGGTCTGACTTCCATAAGTTTGAATGAGAACTCGTCGCAGGGCAAGCCAGCAAAACCTCACCAAATCCAGCCTGGCTGAGAGCTTCGGAAAACCCCCAGGAAGAAAAGCTCAAGAAATGTTTCTAAGTTAGACGGTATAAACTTTGACCAACAACTACTACGGGGAATAACTGTGCTGGGCTCCATCGCGGTCAGCCTAAAATTTTGACTTTGTCCCGGTCTAGTGTCACCAGATGTCCCAATAGGCGCTATAGGTTTCCATGTGCTATATAGGATAACTCTTTAAGAATTCATATTTATGGTTCCCTACATTGGAAGTTTTTCATTTTGGTGCCATTTGTAAGATAAAAACAATTTCTATTTTTATAAATTGTTGTCGGATTTCTATTGTGAGTTATGTCTTAATTATTTCCTGAATTGGTGTTTTTAAATTCTTTACATACCTATCTTTGAAGTTAAGCCTGCCTGCTCACTGCCAAGCTACCAGAGTTGAGCATGGGAATCATTTTCTAAGACCTATCCTGAGCCCCATATTGTGTTAGTGGTATAATTGCCAGGGGAATATCACTACTAATAATCCACTTTCCAATAATATGGAAAAACAGGAAGTTGAACAATGCAGTAGGGGTAGATTAACAAGATAAACCTTTTTTGTACATTTAATTGTGTGCACAAGGGTATCACCTTCTGATAGTCAGTGTAAGTGACCTATAATTGTAGCACGCTCCCAACTCATGCAGCACTAAACAGGGGTTTGAGATTCAGATCATTTGCAGTTCATTGAGTTAGTAACTGATCAATTGATACTCCTAAACAGCCGCGGTCGGTAGTAGGTTTACCTGCAGGGCGGTGATGAGGGGAGGGGGAGGGGCAGGGTGGGGGGTAGTTATCTATGGATTACGGAGCTTTACAGGTAAGCAAACATATTAATAAATTAAATTAATTTCGTTGCGTGCACTGCATCCCCAAATGCGATGCAGTGCGCGCAACAAACTTTTATTTGCTCATTGTAATGCATTTACTGTTGGAACCTATCTAAAACTGAATACATTCAGTGATGGAAATTAATGCATCATCATCAGCAAATAAAATTTATGAGAATCTTATCATAGCTTAAGAGTGTTCATTGATAAGTTACTAACTTAGCAAACTATACATGATCTGAATCTCAAACCCCTGTTCAGGGACTACCAGTGGTGCATGAAGGGGACGCCATTCTCAGGGTGGGAAGTTGCTACAATTTTGGTAGGTTATGGAAAACGATCACAGTGGATGCAAGGGCATTTGGTCTGGGAGTTTTTCTGAATGAGTGGTCGGAGATGAAAGAAGAAACTCTAGCACTTGATTTGAAGGCTCTGAAGGCTTTTAAACACATTAAAAGAGAAGCTCTTGTTTGTTAATAGGAAGTGGAGACTTACAAAATGTTCATACAGGGAGCAGAAGGAAACAGGCTCTGTATATACTATACCAAAGTAAGGTATAGTGTGCACAGAGCCCAGGGAGACCCTAGAGGTATAGCAGAGACTAAACTAGACAAGTGCTAACCGTCTTCTTTGTGGTAGTGTGCGCGAGCAGTTAAGCATATCAAGAGGGTGTGTTAAGCATTTATTGTATTCACTCAATAAAGGCTGATGGCACACACATTCAGAGACAGAATGTAGACCAATTAGGTTATTATAAAAAGGTATACTTTTACTTTATTTTGTAGAACCAAGAAGGACTTGACACCAGCAAGTAAGACATACTTTCACGTTCAAGCCTGTACACAAAAATGCAATTGTTGATTGTATTGGAATAATTTACAGGTTTTTATTACTTTTAAAAGAGTTCAAAGTACAGTAAGATTACTTTGATTACTCTTAGATTAGCTTTCAGTTACTTTGAGTACTTGAGGTGATAAGTCGAGATGTCATACACTGGAGTTTTTCACTTACAGGTAAGTACGACAATTCTTAAATTGAAGCATAGTTACTGTCTTTTCATACAAAACAGTAGGCAACACATTTTTAGGAGCAAAACTCGTAACATTGGTTCCTATGGGAAAAAGAGTGTTAACGGTTCACAGGTAATTAAATGAGTTACATGCATGACTTTTGGGGTTAGGACCGAGGTTCCTCAGTCCAGTTACACTGGGGCAGCCAGGTGCAGAGTGCAGGCGCCCAATGTTAGCAAACGGGTCTGGGAGGTCCTTTGGTTAAGGGCTGTTTACGAGCAGGCCACTTGGTTGTGGGAGCAAGGCTCCTGCGATTAGGATCAGCACTGCATGGGCTAACAATCAGCACAGGAGCTGCACCAGCAGCTGCACGGAGGAGGCAAGATGCAGAGTGCCAAGGAGACATCGGGGAGCCTGTAGATTGGAATGATGTGGAAAAGATGCCACAGGCTCAGTCAGGGCGGATTCTTGAAGGTGACAACTGGCTGGAGAGGTAAGTGGGATTCTTGGGGGATGCCTAGACACAGTCGGTTGGGCCATCCATGGCTGTGGGGCGTCAGGGGCAGAGGTGTCCTTTGGCATCAGGTTTTCTTACCAACTCCGGTCGCAGTCAGGGGGACCATTCAGGTTGAGGCTGTAGGTGTCGGCTTGAAGCTTGAGGTAGGTTGGGGATCACAGGATCCCAGGTCAGGATCATGGGGGAGACCTCCTCGTGGTGTTGTGCCACCCAAACTCAGGCCATGGCCATTGAGTGCACAGTGGTGGAGAACCACTCAGCTACTCTGGATCTGGGTTTTGTTCTAGGAGTCTTTGTTGAGCACATCCAGTGATCACAGGAGAAAGAGTTTTTAAGTTGAGTGCAGGGCAGATCCTCCGGGCTCAGGGGGACTGCTGGAAACTCTGGGGTTTCCGCTGTAGTCAGGTCGGTGTTGGGAAAGGTAGGTAAGACTGGGGCCAAAGAAGCTGGTGTCCTCTTCTTCCTGGTTCAGCATGGCTCTTCTGTTCTTCTTCTTTCTTCCTCGAATCTGAGGAGGCAAGGTTCAGAGTCACCACATAATACTAAATTTAGTGGGATTTTCAGAGATATACAGGTCAGGAACAAATCAGATTTTTCCCTGGGCTGGATACACCCCCTATTATGCCACCCTCCAGTGGGAGGTGGTGCATGAGCCTCTTTCTAACTGGATTGCGTGGAACAACTCTTCGGCGTCCGACATCGCCATAGCCATCCCGGACGGCTTCAAGATCACCCGCAGGGATCGCGCCAATGGAATCGCAGGAGGAATAGCCATCATCCTCAAGTCCACCCTCAAGGTCGCCACCCACGCACACGACACCCTGAACACCGCTGATCACCTTCACTTCCGGATCCACCCTCAGAGGAACACTCATCTACAGACCCCCCCGGACCCCGGATAAATTCAACAACTCGCCGACCTCGCCAGCACCCACGTCCTCCTCGGGGACCTGAACTTCCACCTCAAGAACAACAACCACACCAACTCCAACACCCTGATCGACAACCTCGCCAACCTTGGCCTCAGACAACTCGTCACCCCACCCGCTCCCGCATCCGGCCACACACTGGACCCCATCTTCTTCACAGGCACCCACGTCGCCTTTGACCACACCACCGAACTCCACTGGACCGACCACCGCTGCATCCATTTCACCTTCAAGAAACCAACCATGCACCACCGCACCCAACAGCTGCCTCGCCGCTGCTGGAGCAAAGTCACTGAAGACCAGCTGATCACCACCCTCGCCCAGAACCCACCCGCCGACCCCACCAACCCAGACGCCGCAGCATGCAACCTCAGACAGTAGATCGACGACTGCGCCAGCACCCTCGCCCCACTCAAGAAATCCTCCAACAGCCACGCCAGCTAGAGAGCCACCTGGTTCACCGCCGAGCTCCAGACCTCCAAACGTGCATGCCGGAAACTGGAGAAGATATGGCTCCACGAACGCACACCGGACAACGACGCAGCCCACAAGGACGCCACCCGCAGACATCACCACCTCAACAGATTAGCCATGAGACCCTCCTTTAAAGACCGCTTGGATAACAACGCACACGATAGCAAGGAGCTCTTCAGCATTGTAAAGGAACTCTCCAACCCCAGCGCCAACGCCAACGACATCCAGTCCTCACAAGAACTGTGCGACTCACTAGCCATATACTTCCACCGCAAGATCGCTAACATCCACAACAGCTTCAACACCACGACCACCCCGACTACGCCCGATTCCACCTCCCCAGTGAACACTATCAGCGCCAACCGCCTGACCTCCTGGTCCAACGTCAACGACGACGAGACATGCAAGGTCATGAACTCCATCCACTCAGGATCTCCGTCAGATCCGTGCCCACACCACGTATTTAACAAAGCAGACGCAGCCATCACACCCCAACTACGGAAGGTCATCAACATCTCCTTCGAAACAGCATCATTCCCGGAAAGCTGGAAGCACGCCAAAATCATCGCCCTCCTCAAGAAGCCCAAGGTGGACCCCAAGGATCTCAAGATCTTCCGGCCCATCTCCCTGCTCCCGTTCCTGGCAAAGGTCATCGAGAAAATCGTCAACATGCAATTGGCCCGCTACCTGGAAGACAACATCTTGGACCCGTACCAGTCCGGATTCAGATGAAACCAAAGCACCGAGACAGCCCTCATCGCCGCCCCAGACGACATCCGGCGCCAACTAGACAATGGCGAAACATCAGCCCTCATCCTCCTGGACCTGTCAGCCGCCTTCGACACCGTCTGCCATCGCACTCTAAAGACACGCCTCCTAGAAGCCGGAATCCAAGAGAAGGCCCTCGACTAGACCACGTCCTTCCTCTCCGGCAGAACCCAGAGCGTCCGCCTCCCACCCTTCCGATCCGAAGCCACCAACATCATCTGCGGCGTCCCACTGGGCTCATCTCTCAGCCTGACGCTGTTCAATGTCTACATGGTCCCCCTCGCATAAGTGGCCTGCCAACACAACCTCAACATCATCTCCTATGCCGACGACACCCAGCTCATCCTCTCTCTCACCTCGGACGAACACACCACCAAAACCAACCTCCATGAGGGAATGAAGGCCGTCGCCGACTGGATGAGAAGCAGCCGTCTGAAGCTGAACTCGGACAAGATGGAGGTCCTCATTCTCGGACCCACCCCCTCAGCCTGGGATGACTCCTGGTGGCCGACCACACTGGGAACAGCACCAACACCCACTGACCATGCACTCAACCTAGGATTCATCCTCGACACCTCCCTGTCCATGTCTAAGCAGGTCAACGCCGTCTCCTCCTCCTGCTACAACACCCTCTGCATGCTCCGCAGGATCTACAAGTGGATCCTGACCAAAACAAGAAGAACGGTGACACAGGCCCTCGTCAGCACAAGACTGGACTATGGCAAAGCACTCTACACAGGAATCCCAGCCAAACACCTACGATGACTACAACGTATCCAAAACGCTTCCGCCCGATTGATCGTCAACATCCCCCGCCGCAGCCACATCACCCCCACCTGAGAGACCTACACTGGCTC
Source organism: Lissotriton vulgaris (assembly GCF_964263255.1). Classification (NCBI taxonomy): domain Eukaryota; kingdom Metazoa; phylum Chordata; class Amphibia; order Caudata; family Salamandridae; genus Lissotriton; species Lissotriton vulgaris. Next base: position 100,378,722 of record NC_141691.1, read on the forward strand.
CCCGTCGAAAAGAGGATCACCTTCAAGCTCCTCGCCCTTGCACACAAAGCACTCCACAACGCCGGACAAGCCTACCTGAACAGCAGACTCTGCTTCCATACCCCCACCCGCCAGCTCCGCTCCGCCAGCCTCGCCCTCGCCGCTGTCCCCCGCATCCAACGAATGATCTCCAGCGGCAGATCCTTCTCCTACCTCACCGCCAAGAACTGGAACACCCTCCCTACCCACATACGGCAGACCCAAGACCTACTTGCCTTCAGAAGACTCCTCAAGACCTGGATTTGAAGCAGTAGCAGCACCCCTCCCCCACCCCTCCCCATAGCGCCTTGAGACTCTCACGGGTAAGTAGTGCACTTTACAAGTACTCTGATTGATTGATTGATTGATTGATCCTCCCACCTTCAAGATGGAGGGGACTGAGATGTGTGCTCCACCTCTTCTCCCCGACCTGAGGGGTGGGGTTGGCAAAGGTGGGCACATCTCTCCTCCTAACTTGGTTTCCCGCCAATTCTCCCTCCCAAAGTGGGGGTCAGGACCGTTGGGAGCCACTTTCCTGGGAAGAAAAAGGCAAGGACTGCTAACAAAGGAAGCAGGTCTTTAAATTTTCCCCTTTGTGGACCCAGCCTATCCTGGGGGAGGAGGTAAGACACCTCTGCCCAGGATGGATTTTGTTTCAGGATCCAGAGAGCGGAAGACCTCTATCCAAGGGTCCAGAAACCTGTCTGGTTATGGCAAATGACAGGCAGCTATTCAGGTCGTTTTTCAGGAAGCATATCTCAGATGCCCTCTGTGTGCATGCAGTAAATCGGTACACAGACAAAATATCGAGTTTTACATTTCGATATACAATTATATCGAAGTTTAAATATCGATGGGACATAATATCGAAGGTAAGTAATATCGACAGTCTTAATATCGATATTAGTATGATATTAGTAATTTCGAAGTTTTAAATATCGATGTCAATAATATCGAAATAAATAATTTCGATGTTACTAATATCGATTTTTAAATAAATTTTGTGTATAATATATTGTATTTATTATGTTTTATTATTTATTTTTAATATAATTTAATTAAATATTGTCTTTTGGTACTGTAGCAGGTTGTGGGTTTATAGGGGAATAGGGTGGTAAGTAATTTAATTATGTTAAATTAATTAATAATTAGTAGGAATTATTAATTAATTAATTGAGAATTAGTTTTTAATTAATTTTAATTAATTGATTAATTGATAAATATGTTCTGTAGCCGATTATGGGTTTATAGGGGAATAGGGTGGGAAGTAATGTAATTATGTTAAATTAATTATTAATTAGTAGGAATTATTAATTAATTAATTGAGAATTAATTTTTAATTAATTTTAATAATTGATTAATTGATAAATATGTTCTGTAGCAGGTTATGGGTTTATAGGGGAATAGGGTGGGAAGTAATTTAATTATGTTAAATTAATTATTAATTAGTAGGAATTATTAATTAATTAATTGAGAATTATTTGTAAATAATTTTAATTAATTGATTAATTGATAATTATGTTCTGTAGCGGTTTATAGGGGAATAGGGTTGGAAGTAATGTAATAATGTTTAAATAATTATTAATTAGTAGGAATCATACATTAATTAAAAATAATTGGTAATTATATTTAATTATTTTGGTAATTATTTTTAATTAATTGATAAATATGTTCTGTAGCGGGTTATGGGGTTAAAGGGGAATAGGGTGGATAGTAATTTCATTATGTAGAATTAATTATTAATTAGTAGGAAGCATACATTTATTTTTTTTAATTGGTAAATACATTTAATTATTGGTTATTAATTTTAAATAATTAATTAATTGATAGATATAATTTGTAAGTATGTCATTCAAACCCCTACGCTATCCAACACTTTCCCTACTGTTGCACTCTCTGGAGTGGGAATAGTAATTGTTACCCCTACGCTATCCAACACTTTCCCTACTGTTGCACTCTCTGGAGTGGGAATAGTAATTTTTACCCCTATGCTATCCAACACTTTCCCTACTGTTGCACTCTCTGGAGTTGGAATAGTAATTGTTACCCCTACGCTATCTAACACTTTCCCTACTGTTGCACTCTCTGGAGTGGGAATAGTATTTGTTACCCCTACGCTATCCAACACTTTCCCTACTGTTGCACTCTCTGGAATTGGAATAGTAATTGTTACCCCTACGCTATCCAACACTTTCTCTACTGTTGCACTCTCTGGAGTTAGAATAGTAATTTTTAATCCTACGCTATCCAACACTTTCCCTACTGTTGCACTCTCTGGAGTTGGAATAGTAATTGTTACCCCTACGCTATCCAACACTTTCCCTACTGTTGCATTCTCTGGAGTGGAAATAGTAATTTTTACCCCTACGCTATCCAACACTTTCCCTACTGTTGCACTTTCTGGAGTTGGAATAGTAATTGTTACCCCTACGCTATCCAAAACTTTCCCTACTGTTGCACTCTCTGGAGTTGGAATAGTAATTTTTAAACCTACGCTATCCAACACTTTCCCTACTGTTGCACTCTCTGGAGTTGGAATAGTAATTTTTAATCCTACACTATCCAACACTTTCCCTACTGTTGCACTCTCTGGAGTTGGAATAGTAATTGTTACCCTGATGCTAACTAACACTTTCCCTGCTGTTGCACTCTCTGGAGTTGGAATAGTAATTTTTAATCCTACGCTATCCAACACTTTCCCTACTGTTGCACTCTCTGGAGTTGGAACAGTAATTGTTACCCTGACGCTATCCAACACTTTCCCTACTGTTGCACTCTCTGGAGTTGGAATAGTAATTTTTAATCCTACGCCATCCAACACTTTCCCTATTGTTGCACTCTCTGGAGTTGGAATAGTAATTGTTACCCTGACGCTATCCAACACTTTCCCTACTGTTGCACTCTCTGGAGTGGGAATAGTAATTTTTACCCCCACGCTATCGAAAACTTTCCCTACTGTTGCACTCTCTGGAGTAGGAATAGTAATAGTTACCCCTACGCTATCCAACACTTTCCCTACTGTTGCACTCTCTGGAGTAGGAATAGTAATTGTTACTGCTACGCTATCCAACACTTTCCCTACTGTCGCACTCTTTGGAGTGGGAATAGTAATTTTTACTCATACGCTATCTAAAATGTATTTAGCTTTTTTATTAGTATTATGTTGTTATTAATTGTTATTTATGTGAATATGTTATGTAAATAAATGTTTTAGTAATTTATTACATTTTTATTTGTTTTTAAGTTATGACAATAATTAATTTAGAGTTATTATTAATGGAAAATATATTATGTATTATATATGTATTAACATTAATTTGTATTACATTATGTATTAATTTTAAATATTATAGTACATTTTTAAATATGTTTATTACATTTATAAGTATTATTTTGTTAATATTACATTTTTATTATATTTAAAAAAAACGATATTTTACAAAAAACGATATTTTTGTCATTCTATATTTTATTTTCGATATTTTTGTACTTACCTTGTTAGGGATAGGATTCCTATATTTTTGACTTCGATATTTTTGTTCCGATATTTTTGTATATCGATATTTTTGTTTTCGATATTTTGTCAGACATTCCAGTAAATCCATTATGGAGCTGTGGAGTTTATAATGACCAACTCCCAGACATATACTCTTCATGACTTTACTGCACTTATACTGCCTAAGAATGGACTTAGACACTGTAGGGATACAGTGCTCATGCAACTGTACCCTTATCTGGGGGACAGCGCACCAATGCTAGAGGGGTGGCTTACCTAAGCCCCAGGCAGTGGGTTGCTGGGATGGTGCGCAGGGACTTGTACCATGTCGATGCTCCACTTTTCTCAGCACTAAAACACAGAACCTGCAATGGCAGTGTGTGGGTGTTAGGGTGCAGGGCCCTAACGGTGGCACAATAGGTGCTGTTCAAAAACAACAATTGATGGACAGAATGCAGAACAATGTCATACATTCACCCCAATACAGAGATATGGGCCTAAATCCATCGATTTTTTGCACTCCACACCACCCCAGTTCAGACATGGCCATATGCAAATCAGCCTTGACCCTGTGCCTGTGCTGTGGCCCTTGGAGATTTTCCCTGGTCCCAAGGCCCTTGGTAACCATGTTACCTTTACAGAGGCTTACCTGTGGCCAGGGAGGTGCTGATTTGGGGTACAAAGATACAGCTTTGGGAACGAACACAGACCCTGGGAACATAATTGACTGGGACCCAGGAGATACCAAGTCATATGTGATATCCATGTTATGCACAATTATTCAAACAAAGACACATCCAGATTGGTGAGGCTTATGTCTCTCCATCAAGATATTAAATTTCAATATCAAATATATTACTGGTGGGAAGGATTTAGGGTAGATTGGCTTTCTTCTATGCTAATTGAGGACAATGAAGATAACAAAGCAAGCGAGAAGGACTATAATTGCGTTTATGCAGATTTTGTTATTAATACAGTGAGTTACAATTTCACGAAAAGATTAATCGAGTGTTACAAAAAGATCATGCTTTAAAATTGGTTAAGGAGTGCATTACTAATGGTTAACTAATAAGACGGAGTTTTAGGTTCAGAAAAGAAGTTGCTATTACAAAAATGATAGTTAATTACATTGAACTGCATCAAGAATTGTTTGTGTCACCAGAAAATCTACAACACAAGCATGAAGGGCATTTGGGGGTTTCTGTTACCACTTGTCTACTGAGGCAACAGATGGCCAGGCTGGAAAGTATGTGAATGGTTACAAATAAATAAAACATACAAATTAATGTCTTTCATCAGACATGCATAGAATGACAGTGCAGAAACACTTACAACCTCTACCTTATTCAGATGGTCTGAGTAAAAAATGTGGATTTCTGGCCCCAAGAAGTCTGCTATACTATTGAAATAATAGTATTGTAAATAGCATGTTTATTGTAACAAAAAATGTGAAGGAGATGAGTATGATGTCCAGGAATTGGGTGATTGCAAAAACCTACAAAATTTGTTAAAGGAGAGTCAAAACATACCGCACGTTAACATAGTTAAAGTAACTAAGGCCCGATTAGGATGCCGGTCGGTTGGATCGCCAGACGCTATTGCTGTGGTCAGGAGACCAACCTCTGTATTCCGATGTCTCCACTGTGCAGCACCTTCTGCAAGTCCGTGCGCCATGTGCCACGCACCATGTCGTGCATGGCACAAGGTGGACAGAGGTAAGTGGGGGAACTACCTGTTTTGGGCTCCCAGATCCCTTTCCGCCAACCTTTCATGGTGGGGTTGCCACCTTGAAAAGGCTGTCAGGAAGATCAATGACTCTGGCGGAGCAAGCGGTCTTGCGTTCGACAGCTGTGGGTCCGACCCCACGTATCATAATACGGTGGTAGGACCGCCACTGATAGCCTGTCTGTGGTCCAACTGCCACTGTCGTAATGATGCCCAAAGTCTTACAATCTTGAAAGAGAAAGGAATGGTGGAAATTAAGTGCAGAGTCTTATGTTGAAGAACAATTGTCACATGCAGGTTGAGAGTTCTGATTGGGCAATGTGGTGTGGTACCACATGTAAGTGTGGTGTTCCTGTGTATATGGAAAATAGAAGTTAAACCTCAGTGCCTTTGTTATTAGTGAACAACGTTCATCAGATCTAGTTTTTCAAATTATTGTGAGTACTCTGTTGGCATATGGAGTACTTCAGCTCTATCCTCTAATTTTAGATTTTGTTGTCTCTTGAATTCCGGAAATGGTTTTAGCTTATTTGATTTAAAAGGGGGGTGTGGGGGCGTGGCCAAGATGGCGACGGAGTGAGACGCTCTTTCGAGTCCCTCCGGCGCCGAACCCAACTTAGCTTTGAGTAGCATCTTCAGCGGCGTGCTGCCCGACCTCCAGAGGCCAGCGGTGGAACCCGGAGTGGAGGGGTACACTCCGGTCCTGTTGGCGGGGTTGGAGGTCGCCTGGAGCGGACGGTGGAGAGACGGCAGATTGTGGCCTGGTGCGCCTCGGGCCGGACCTCCTGCTCCGCAGCGGCGTGGACACGTCACCGGCGGAGAGCCGCGATGGACTCAGGACTCTCGGAGTTCATCCCGCTGCCTACAGGAACCAGCGTATGCCGCCGGGGAGGAGCGGCTGCCTCGGGAGCCACACGACAGCCGGAGGACAAGCGCTGGTAGGTCGGGCCGCCTGGGACCAGCGAGTGCCATGGCCACGGTGCAGCTCGCACGCCGCCTTTGAGTGCCATATTGGGCGGGCCACCCGGCTGAACTGTGTCACCCGACAAGACCCTGGTGTGGCCCTCTAGCCAGCGTGGGGGAAGTGAGAGACGCCCCTGACTTGCGGGGGCGAAGAAGGGAGCTGCGGGAGTCGGCGATCTGAGGCCAAGGGATCCCCGGCCTGTAGTAACTGTGGGGCCCGGGCTCCCTGCATTGAGGTGGTGATGAGGCCCACTGGAGAGGGGCCGGGACGGACTAGGCTCTTGCTGGTTTGCAATCTCGGGCGGCCTACTGCCGGGATAACTGCACGGGGCATAGGGGGAGGGGGCTCCTGCCGGGAGGCTACTACTGCGGTTCCGCCCCGGCTGGGAATTTGGTGGTCGCATCCTCGAACGGCCGGACCCAAAGAGCACAGTACCTGCCCGCTTCGCTCCCCACCTGTTTCTGACCGGCCCGGGTGCTTGGAGCAACCTTGCATCGCTCCTGGGCCCTCTTGCTTGGGCTGACCTCGGGAACCCACAGCCATCGTCCCTCCATTTGGGAGCAGCAGGTGGATCAGCGGAGCCGTGGCACAGGTGCCTCCTGGGCAAGGGTCTTAGCGGTGCTCCCTGTAAGAGAGGTGGGGGACCTGACCACGACGGAGTGCAAGTAACCGCATTGGCACCCTTTGGCTTCTGAATCGTGCGGGGCCGCCTGCCTCCACGCCGAAGCGGGAGTCCCACGATGTCCAACACGCTTCGCAAGGGGAGGCCTGGGAAAGATGGCGCATCAAAATCCTCTCATCAACCGGCTTCTCCCGGTGCCAGTGGGTCGTCCAAGCAATCAGATGATGAGGCCCCTGCTACCAAGGCCTTTATGACTGAGCTCTTCGCCTCTATTAAGGAGGACATCTCTGAGCTTCGCGCTCAATTGGCATCGGACCTCCGAGAGATGTGGATGGCATTGGAGAGCGAGTGGCGACGCTGGAGGATCATGACTTGAGTGTGACGAACGATGTCCACCAGCTACAGCAAGACGTCATCCGGCTCACGGAACAAAATTTGGACCTCCAGGCCCACTCGGAAGACCTGGAGAACCGTTCCCGGTGGAACAACATCCGCATCCGTGCGGTCCCATGGGAAGGAGAAGCGGGGGACCTGCGTGGATATGTCCAGGCGCTTTTCCTGCAGATTCTGGACGAGGAGGATATCCAGGACATCAGAATGGATAGAGTCCATAGAGTCGGTCTGCCAGGACGAGGAGGGGGGCCTCCTCCGGACATCCTCGTTTGTGTGCACGACTTCCAGTTAAAGGAACGCATCCTGCGGAAGGCCAGAGCCATCCCGTCTTTGCAGTTCAGGGAGCACCGCCCGCAGCTTTACCAGGATCTGGCGGCGTCAAAGCTTCAGAAGAGACGGGAGTTCCGTCCGGTGACCTCCTTCCTGCGGGAACGCAACATCTCCTACTCGTGGGGTCACCCCTTCCGCATCATCTTTCGATGGCAGAATAGACTGGCGCAGATCCACTCTCTTCAGGTGGCGAAGGATCTTCTGGGCCTGGATGACGTCGCCCCATCGCAGGAGGCGCAATCATCTCCATCGCAAAGGCGTCGTCGGTCCTCCTCCTGGCACAGAGTGGGTCCATCCCCGGACCGGAGACGGCCAGACCGTGCTGCTAGCCTGCAGGAGAGGGGAGACGCGGTGGCATCAGTGGCCTCTACAACACTGGCTGATTCCCAACAAAGCTCTGGAGCGGCATGATCATTGAGCCGCTGGTGGTTTGGTGCCGGAGGGGGCGCAGGATCTAAGGTCCTGTGGGTCTGGTTGTACTTTTGGAGAAGACACCCCGTACCGTGGCCCTGGGGGACACTACGTTGGTGCCCCAACCCCAGTCCAGAGGGGCCCTTACGGACTATGGTCTACTGGAACTGCTAAGTACAATGTCCAGGTTCAGTGCACTGTGTTATTTCTTTTTGTTCTTCTGTTTGCAGGGGGGTGTGGGGGGTGGGGCGTCCTGGGGGTGGGGTGCGCGGGGGGCGTTGGGGTTCAGGGTGGGGTTGGGCGAGGGGGTGGTGGTGACCAATGGATGTATGGGATGTGTGTTACTTTTTCTGGAGACTTGCTGAGTGGGCTTGTGCTGACGGTGCTTCTGCTCAGGTGATATCGCTGATCTGTGCTTTGCTAGAGACCCTGTGCTTCCTACCGAGTGTCTGGACTTTGGGGGTCTCTGGACTCTGGGACCTGTGGTGGGAGAGAGAGGATGGGAGTTGGGAGGGGGTACTCAGGGATGGGACTGGCCCTTGGAGGGAGGCATGGACGCTGGGGAGAATCAGGGGGTGGATCCAGGTCAACCTGTCGAGCACACAGCGCTGGGGCATCCTGACTCATTATGCCTGTTAGTGTTGGCACTTGGAATGTGCAGGTCTCAACTCCCCGCCGAAACACCAGAAACTCTAGAAGTATCTGTCGGACCATCATCTTGACTTGGTGGGTCTCTAGGAGACTCATCTAGCTCGGAAAAATGAACTTAGGCTCCGGCACAGACACTTCCCTCTCATCTATAGGGCATCTGCGTCCACCAAGCATAGGGGGGTGGCTCTCTTGTTCAGGGCGTCCCTTCACTTTCAGCCTATGGGGGTGAGTGGCGATAAGGAGGGCCTTTGGTTGATGGTAAAGGGGTCGTTGTATGGTCGATTGTGTACCTTTGTGGTGGTGAATGCTCCCAATGCCAAGCAGAATAGCTTTCTACAGGAATTGTTGGACAAGGTGGGGGACTTTGTGGAGGGGCACTTGTTCCTTATGGGGGACTTTAACATGGTGTGGGACAAGGACTTCGATAGCACATGTGCACAGAGGGCGGAGGCTGGGGTTTTTTCTGATGCAACGCAGCGGCTGGTGGGTGATCTGGGGTTGATTGATAGCTGGCGTTTCCTGCACCCCCACACTAGGGATTACACCTTCTTCTCACACGTCCATCGCTCTTACACTCGCATTGACCATATCTTCGTGAGCCAGGCCCTCAGAGGGGATGTCTGTGTTTCCAACATTTTTCCACTCTCCGTATCGGATCATAGCCTGGTGGTTCTTGGGTTGCAATGGTCGATGGGGGGAGATGGTTGGCGGAAATGGTACTTTCCCGCCGCACTAGTACGGGATGATGTCTCCTGTAGGGAGTTGCGGAAGGCCATTGGGGACTTCCTGGCTTTTAACCCTCCGTCAGACAACACTTGGGACGCCTGCAAGGCCTCAATACGGGGCACCTGCCTTGGCCTCAATGCGAACCTTAACAAATTGAGGAGGAAGGAGCGTGAAGACCTGGAAGCGGAGCTCGCCGTATTGGAACAGGCGCACAAATCGAACCCGTCTAGGGTGACTCTTCGGCCGCTAACTGCGGTGCGGGGGAAGCTGAGGGCCCACTACAACAATCGGGCCGAATTCCCTCTCTTGCGTGTTTCCTATTCGCAAGGGAACAAAGTGGGGCCGCATTTGGCCAGGCAACTTCGGGATAAGAGGGAGAGGGACTACATTGGGGGGATTCGGGATACAACGGGATGTGTGCAGCACCGAGATGCGGACAAAGCTAATATCTTTGGCCACTTTTATGCCGATCTTTATAGAGGCGATGCCCTAGATCGGGATGCCCAATCTGTGTTCTTGGAAGGCCTCCCTATACCACAGGTCTCTAAAGAATGGAATGAGCTGCTGTCTGCCCCTATCTCCATGGAGGAGGTGCTGGACGCTATTAAGGCTCTGAAGCTCCACAAAGCCCCGGGCCCAGACGGCTACACTGCTCTGTTTAATAAAACATTTGCGTCGGAGTTGTGCGATTGTCTGGTTTCCCTCTTTAATGAGATGGCAATCGACGGACTGACCTCTGGGACCATGGCCGAGGCTATGATTACCGTTCTCCCCAAACCGGGGAAAGATCTTACCGAGTGCTCATCGTATCGCCCAATAGCTCTTCTCAACCTGGATGCTAAACAGCATTCCTCTATCATTGCACGTAGGCTCCAGGACTTGATGCCGGCCATCATTCACCCAGATCAGTCCGGATTCATAAAAGGGCGACAAACTCACGACAACCTGAGACGGGTGATCCATCTGATAGAAAAGGCCAACAGGTTCCGCATACCAGCGGTGCTTGTGGGGCTCAACGCGGAAAAAGCCTTTGACCGCGTCGACTGGGGATTTTTATATCGTACCCTGGAAGCCTTTGGTTTCTCTCCCCAATTCATAAAAATGATCAGTGCTAATTACAGCAACCCCACATCTAGGGTGATGTTCAACGGGCATAGATCCGCTGGTTTCCCCCACTCACGCGGAACACGACAGGGGTGTTCCCTGTCCCCACTCCTCTTCGCCTTAAGTATCGAACCTTTGGCCCTCGCAATCCGAGAGAGGGATCAAATCAAGGGTCTTCCTTTTACGGATGAACAGCACAAGATTTCTCTGTTCGCGGATGATGTACTGCTGTCGGTGGGGGCTATCTGACTTTGAGGCGGTGGCAGGATTATAGGTCAACTTTGACAAATCCTACATACTGAACCTGACTCTCCCCCCCGCGGAGGTGAACCGGGTGCGCACACTTACGTCCCTTTCATGGTCATCTACCTCTCTACTGTACCTGGGCGTCCGGCTGACTTCTACCGTGGGCGCGTTATTCTCGGCTAACTTCCCTCCAATGCTAACGGTAGTACGCGCGGAGCTGGAGAGATGGAAGCCGAAATACATTTCATGGCTGGGTAGGGTCCACGCCCTCAATATGGTCCTCCTCCCTAAGTTCCTGTATCTTTTCCAGGCTCTGCCTATACCGGTGGAGTTGGATTTTTTTTGCCGCCTTAAGACTTTGATGATGAAGTTTGTGTGGCAGGAAGGCCGGGCGCGACTCTCGTTTGCAACGATGAGGCGGCCACGGAGGGAGGGAGGAGTGGGGTTCCCGGACATGCACCTGTACTATAAGGCTGCGCAGTTGAGGGTACTGGTGGAATGGTCCCAGCAGCTCTCAGAGAAACACTGGCTGCATCGAAGTGTGGCCGGAATATCCATTTGGGACTTGGCCTGGAAGGCTAAGGCGGACCGACCCAGGAATGCATATATCAGCACTCCTACCAGCACGGTCCTGAAAGTCTGGGACACGGTCAGTGGCGATGACCGATGGACCACTTTCCCGTTTATACCTATTCATTTTAACCCAGCATTTCCTCCGGCTTTGAATGAGGGACCTTTCGGGTTGTGGAGAGAGGGAGGGTGTAGAGCACTCACCCACTTGTTTCAGGGTACGACGCCTCTCACCTTTCGAAACTGTATGCGAGATTATGGTGTTCCGCCCACAGAACGCTTTCGCCACATTCAGCTCCTGCATTGGGCAACGTCAGCGGGAGTGGTAGACGCCGCCACAAGACCCTTGACGACATTTGAGGCCTTTATCCTTCGCACGTCCACTATATTCCTATATGGGTTACTGCTAGACACCGTGGTGTTCCCACGTCCTCGCTACATGGAGCACTGGGATGCCCTCCTGGGTAGGGACATCTCCGACAGCGAATGGAAGAGCCTCTGGCGGGACATAGCGGCGCATAATCACTCGATGGACCCTAGAGAAGCTCACTTGAAGCTTATGTTTGATTGGTACCTCTACCCATCCAAGCTGCATCGGATATTCCCATCCACTTCAGACAGGTGCTGGAGGGATTGCGGTATGCTGGGAGATTTCCGCCATATCTGGTGGGATTGCCCTACCATCCGGCCGTTCTGGTCTGAGATTTTGTCCCACATCAAGGATGTAGTGGGTTATCCGATTCCGGAGGCGCTGGATTATGTTCTGTTGGGACTTCGGGATCCGATGTTGGAACACCAGACCAGGGCCGACAAAAGTATTGTATGGCTGTGCCTAGGAGCGGCCAAGTTAACACTAGCGGCAGCCTGGAAAAAACGGACTGCCCTGGCGATCTCGCTATGGCACACAAAGCTATGGCGACTGCTGAGCATGGAGAGGATGTCCGATATATTTTTGGGTAATTTAAAAAATTTCTTGTTCCGCTGGGGCCCTCTGGTCCAATTTTTGTCTCAAGGTCTCCCATCTGTGGTTTGTCCCTCCGCACTTCGTGCTCTTCACCTCTTCCAAATCTAACCATCTGGTCTGTATGAAAGCCTGATATGAATGAGTGAATGGTCGTCACCACCGGGGAAGGGGGAATGGGGGGTGTTGCGGTTGGGGTTGTTAGTTTTTCCTTGTTGCGACACTACTTGGCTTCTGGAGACGGGCTATGGTGATTCCTATGCAGCTGTGTCCCCCAGTTGGGGGTGTCATCTTTCGTGGCAAACTCACGGACTATTCGCGAAAGGGTTTGACCTTGATTCTCATGCTGCACCTGGCGAACATTGACTCTTAAACTTGCAATTAACGTTCATATATGCCGTCTCCCCTTACATCCTTTATGGAAGCGTTCTCCAGCACCCCCTGTGTGGGGTTAACTGATGGCTTGTCGCCTGTATTTTTTTTCCTCTTTCCTTCCTTTTTCTTCTTCTCTTCCTCTTTCTTCCTTTCTTGCTTGAGAAAACCTAAATAATTTTTTTTTTTTAAAAAGGGGGGGTGTGATGTAGAATGCACAATATCTATTAGACATTTAGGGGCATATTTATGAAATTGTAACACAGCGCAAAAAGCCACCTCCCTACGCTGGACTGCGTAACAGGGAAAGGGCAGGAATGCGCTGTATTTATCACAAACCTGTGATAAATGCGATAATCTGCTGAAATCGCGGCCAATGTCAGTGATAGAACCACCTCGACGGAGATAAAAACACAAACCTTAACGCAAAACAACCTGCGAGGGGTCAAAGTGCAATGAGGAAAGCAGGGATAAGCACCGCCAGGCCCGCGACACACGCGGCAGGCAGGAATAAGCTCAACAAAAGCCTGACAATCCAAAAGAAAAAACAACAGCCAAGCACAATGGAGGCAACATACAACCCCACAAGCCCCATTGGCAACAAGCCATTGCACATGGCAGGACATCTTGGACAAGGTGAATGCAGCCTGAGAGTGGAGGTGGACAATGAAAGAAAACCAAAACATCCGGAATGATGTGAAATGCACAAATAACAAGAAACACGCAGACAAGAAGGCAGCAATGCATACCGGAGGTGGGAGGCCAGGGCCACACCAGGAGCTGGTGGAAAAGGCGTCCACCACATCAGTCTGGAGACAGAGGCAGTACTCGGGGACCAAAAACTGCTCACAACAACAGACTAACTGTGGGCAGAAAATGTGTTCCGCTCGCGGAATTTGCGGATTTTCTGCGATTTCGCAATCCGCGAATCTCGCGAAATCGCAGAAAATCCGCAAACTTGCGAGCGGGACGAATTTTCATGGAAGCACTTACAGGGTTACAGCAGCAGGTGCACAAGTTGAAGTTAATTTCTTTGTAACCATTTACAAAAGGGTTACAAAGAAATTAACTTGCCTACTTGCAACTATTCTCTGACCCTGCTCTGACCCTCGAAGCAGGGTCAGAGAATAGTTATAAGTAGACAACGAACCTCAACATGAAGCACTTACAGATACAAATAACAGGTGCCCGAGTGGAAGCTCAAATTCAGTAACTCCTTAATCAGCCCCAAAAAAATGTGCGCTTTGTCGAGGCTGGGCAGGTGTGCGCTCTCCCCATATCTAACGTCGAAAATTAGCTATGATGCTTGATGGAGGCCTTTGCATCCTTGACTTTCACGGACGCAATCTCCGTGACCAGGAGCTTCTTTCTCGTCATCTGCTGCTCTGATCGGTGTCTGACCTTTTATACACGCACAAGAGGCATGTGAACTCGCATAGAAGCCCCCCCCCCGGTTGGCACGACACTCACACTAGCGGTGTGCACCGTCTTCCCGCCCTTTACACACTATGATGGACAGCTCACTCAAGGGACCCCGGCGCCCTTCGGCGCAATGGCAAAGTTAATCAGCCCCAAAAAATGTGCGCTTTGTCGAGGCTGGGCTGGTGTGCGTGCTCCCCATATCTACCGTCGAAAATTAGCTATGATGCTTGATGGAGGCCATTGCATCCTTGACTTTCACGGGCGCAATCTCCGTGACCAGGAGCTTATTTCTCGTCATCTGCTGCTCTGACCGGTGTCTGACCTTTTATACACACACAAGAGGCATGTGAACTCGCATAGAAGCTCCCCCCCCCCGTTTGGCCCCGCCATGCACTCTAGCGGTGTGCACCATCTTCCCGCCCTTTACACACTATGATGGACAGCTCATTCGAGGGACCATGGCGCCCTTCGGCATGATGGCAAAGTTAATCATCCCAAAAAAATTTGCACTTTGTCGAGGCCGGGCAGGTGTGCGTTCTCCCCATATCTACCATCGAAAATTAGCTATGATGCTTGATGGAGGCCTTTGCATCCTTGACTTTCACGGGCGCAATCCCCATGACCAGGAGCTTCTTTCTCGTCATTTGCTGCTCTGATCGGTGTCTGACCTTTTATACACACACAAGAGGCATGTGAACTCACATAGAAGCCCCCCCCCCGTTTGGCCCAGCCACTCACACTAGCGGTGTGCACCGTCTTCCCGCCCTTTACACACTAAGATGGACAGGTCACTCGAGGTACCCCGGCCAGCGCGATGGCAAAGTTACACACACATGGTCACAGGAGGCAACTATTCTGGCCCTTTACGCAGCTGTAGTGTAGGAAAAGCACTATACATTTACCCAACGAGGTAGCACTTACTGATTAGCCAGTTGAAAGTACTCCAGTTAAGTATGGTGCAAATCGCAAAAAAAGTCCGTGATTTTGCGGAGAAATATCCGAATTCGCAGATTTTTTGGCAATTTCGCGCAAATTCGCGAACCGCAAATTCGCAAAATTCACACATGCTTACAACAGACACAACAGCAACAGAGAGATAAACCAGCAGGGCCAGGGGGGATGGGGGAGATGGGCACAATGGCACACATGCACAATTAAACTGCAGACAAACCATGTCCAAGAGTAACAACACCAACCAGGAGCACAAGTCACACAACCCGGCAACATCACACCACTGAACAAGGAGCACAAGTCACACAACCCGGCAACATCACACCACTGAACAAGCACAGAAGTGAAAACCACACTGCCTGAAAGAGAGAAGGGTGAGCCAAATCAGAGCTGAAGGAACATCTCACACACAACGCAGCACACACACATAGGAAGCAGAGCACCCCAACCTCGAACACAATGTGGCACAAACACCAACATTTGCACAACCGAACACAGGACACAAGTGCACCCGCCTGGTGCCGGTAAACGGCCATATGCATCTGGTGAAGTACGAAACAGGGACATGACAATGCACAAGTACTAACTCATAGCCCTGATGGGATGGCAATGTACATATGGCAGTAAGCCAGAGAGTCTGTGACACACACATTGGCATACAAATCAAGACACAACACAGTTGGAGACAAGTGAAAGAGCGGAAACTTTATCAACAAGTGCGTGTCAGTACAGCCAAGAGATGTGCCATGATATGCAGACCAATGCAGTAGCATGTCTGAATGATGAACGTAGGAATGCTCCCATTGCCACATCGGGGGAGTCCATCACCAACACAAGTCAGTGCCAAGCCGTGTTGGTTGTCTGCGCATGGATCATGACTCCAGGCCAATGCAGCCATGTCCACTGTCGTCTTGGGACATGTGACCAGATCCCCAACATGCAACCAGGCGTCGGGACACATGCAATGGGTCGCATCCAGTTGTGGCTGCAGGTACCTTGTCACTCATCCATGAACGCGAGTGCAGCTGCATAGGCCAACATCTCCAATGAGCAATCGTTGTCCACCACATCTGACATGCCGTCGATGTAATCCATCATATGACCCGGACAGATTTGCTGACTCCAACCACTGGACCCAATGTGCACCAGAGCCCAACTGGGTAGTAGCTCAATGTGCTCACTACACATGACGACTCGTGCAACTTCCCAGGTCCAGTGTCCAGCCTGCATGCAAACACCCATGCATGCCATAAACGGGCATCACGGTGACACACCTGGTCGTGTGCCAACAGTGGGCACAAACACACTTTGTAATTTAGGTCAGCTAGTGTTACGTTGGAGAGGCAGACATCCATAAACCACTGGAATATGCACGAACGACAATGCAACACAGGCTGAGCGCAGGTGACGTCCGCCAGGCGGAAGGTCAGCCGGTAGCTGATCTGCAAGATGGCCAACGGCAGTGCCCCCAGTAAATGCAGCAGACGTGCATGGTACAAGTCCATGTGACTGGATCCGTGCATGTGTCAGGGATGGTCTGCCATTTTGTCAGTGGCTCTGCTGGAAGTGGCAAAGGCTTGTGCGGGTCTGCCCTCCTGGTGCATGCTACATTGCAACATCGACTCATGTGGCCCTAGTGGTGACTACCCCCCAACACAGAGACACACTTACCGCACTTCCTGCCCAAGGTCAGGTCCGAGCCACGCCCTGCTCCCCCTGCCGAATCAGCACACCCTTGCGCTGACCTGACATATGCCGGACCATCACACGCCGCTTGTGCATGCAGGGGGGTGCGTGCAAAGCTACATGTCCAGGGTCTCTACCAACGCTGAAGTGACATGGTAACATCCGCTTAAGACAGCACACTGTGATGTTGGAGGGCCCATGCCCATCATGCGGACACAGGACCAAACGGACACACTTGCTCAGATGGTGTGAATGGCTACGGGCACATGCACATGGCCACATTTATTAGCAGGCATACATGAGTGACACCTGTGTTTGAGTGTGTGGGGTGTGTGCACACCAGCCGGCCAGGGCTGCCTGGTGCAGTTAGAAATCGACAACAGTGTACATCGCAAAGGACACAACCATTCAACCATAAAGGGCCTATGACTTGTGCTGCACTGAGTTAGTGACCCCGGATGCACAGCGTCCTGCATAGGCCTACCGCCATGGGACGCAGACTTGAGGTGAACAGGGTGGATGGTACTAGGTCAGTCATTGATAGTGATCGATCACCTCCATGACTCTGATCCGGCTTCCGTCTGGACTGAGCTGTATCTTCCTCTTCCTCTCGTGTGGACTCTGCCATTCATGATTTGCGGCTTAGTGCTGGATGTGGGGCCTAATGGTGCATAGGGTAAGCCTTAGCCCTCATCCACGTGTGGCCGGCTGGCGTTGAATAGGGTTAGTAGCACCTTGTATGGCTGGCTAGCACTGAACAGGGTTTATTTATTATTTATTTATTTATGAAGCTTGTAGAGCGCACGGCTACCCCCAACGGCGGTGTCCCGGCGCTGAGACTGTGAGCTAGAAAAGGGAGTTGTACCTATGCAGATGAAAATAGCCACGTCTTGAGACGGCTACGAAAGAGTGCTTTAGAGAGAGCAAATCTGAGATCTAAGGGGAGGCTGTTCCATAGTTTGGCCGTCATGACTGCGAAGGCTCTGCCGCCCATTCTAGAGCGACGGAACCGAGGGGCAACAATGAGACATAAATTGTTGGACCGCAAGGATCTGACTGAGTGGGATAAAACTAGTCTCTTTCGTAAGTAGTCCGGTCCTGTCCCATTAAGGGCCCAAAAGGCAAGAGTTAGCATCTTGAACTTGATGCGGCTGGCGATTGGGAGCCAGTGAAGCTCTTTACGTTAAGCTGCAACCGGATGCCGGAAAGGGATATTGCCAATCAGCCTCGCCGCCGCGTTCTGAACGATCTGTAAGCGTTCTATTTGGTATTGAGGGGCTCGGCATAGAGGCTGTTGGCATAATCCAAATGTGATGTAATTAAGGCCTGTGTGACCGTTCTACGAGCATCCAAAGGCAGAAAAGGAAAAATCTTTCTCATCATCCGCAGTTTCCCAAAACAGGCTGCAGTAACCTTATTTATTTGGGGGCTACATGAGAGAGCATCATCAAACTGAAAACCCAGATTGCGAGCCGTGTGAACAGGAGTACAGTCGGCCACCACAAGGTAGAGGGTATAGTAATTTTTTGATTAAAAAACAAGACCTCCGTCTTGTCAGTGTTGAGTCGAAGATGGTTAGAAGCCATCCAGGAACATACTTCACCCAGACAGTGGCGAAAACTGGCGAGGCTGGAGTCAGAGTGATCTCTAAAAGAAAACATTAGCTGTGTATCATCAGCATAAGAGATCACTCTGACCCCACACGACTCAACCACTTTAGCCAGAGGGGCCAGATAAACATTAAAAAACAATGGGCTCAGAGCGGAGCCCTGCGGAACTCCACAGACAAGGGGCTTGCACTCGGATTGGAAAGGTTTAAGAAGAACCCTCTGCGTTCGTCCTTGAAGAAAGGAGCTAATCCACGACAGGGCGGAACCGCCCAGTCCAATCTGCTCCAGTCGATCTAAAAGTATCCTGTGGGACACCGTATCGAAAGCGGCGGATAGGTCGAGGAGGACCAACATGGCCTCCTCTCCCCTATCCACACACTCTCGAATGGTCTCAGAGACTTCCAAGAGCGCTGTTTCCGTACTAAAACCAGTGCAGAAACCTGATTGGGAATCATGAAGTAAAGAATTGGTCTCCAGATATTCCGCGAGCTGAAGTTGAACGGCCTTTTCTAAGACCTTCGCTGGTTTGGGAAGGAGGGAGATGGGGCGGTAATTGCAAAATTGCGTGGGGTCCGCATCAGTCTTCTTCAAGATGGGAACTAACATGGCTTCCTTCCAGGCAGTAGGAAATTGGCCTAGATGTAGTGAGGTGTTCCAGATAGAAATGAGTGGCACTATCAAAAGGGGAGCTAGGTCACTCATAACCTTAGGGGGGGCCGGGTCTAAGCGAGAACCCGATTTGCACTGTGTGAGCAATTTAAGTGTGAAGTCTGTGGTAAGGTCCTTAAAAGCTACCAGGGATGGTACGGTATCATTCCTGTTTATGACAGGGGAAGGGGATTGTGCAGGTGTAGGGACTGATGGAAAGGAGGAGGAGATTTTCTCAATTTTATCTTGAAAATAATCTGATAGGCCATTACAGAGAGTCTGACTGGCGAGGTTATTAGGTGTCATGGCGGGAGGCTTGACAAAGTCTTTGACAATATTAAACAGAGTTTTTGCCGAGTTATCTGCGTTTTTGATTTGAGAGGCAAATAATTCTCTCATTGCAGACTTTTTTAGTTTAATAAATTTCTTTAAGGCCATTCTGTAAATGCTTTTTGCCTCTAGATCATAAGATAGTCGCCAGCTGCGTTATAATTTTTTGCAGCGGCTTTTTTCCTCACGCAGGGCTACAGAGAACCACGGGCTGAGGGGCGGGATCTTGCGGACGAGACTGGTAGTGATGGAGCAGTACCATCGATGGCAGACAGTAAAGCTGTGTTAAACTTTGTAACGCAAGTATCAATGTCTCCCATGTGAGGTTCCAAAGAGCACCGAAAGACAGGCTCTAAGGCAGTGCAAGTAACTTTATACCATTTTCTCCTATGGTCCTTACCCAGTTCCACCGGGTTCGGTGCTGGGGGCAACGGGATATCGAACGTGAGAAGATAATGGTCGGACCAGGTGAGGGGAAGGGGAGGGTAGGTTGTAGTGCCCGGGAGATTTGAGAAGATTAGGTCCAAGGTGTGGCCCGCAGAATGCGTCGGGCCTTGGATCAATTGCGTCAAACTAAGGCTCTGTAGGGTGTCTAAAAATCGAATAGCCTGGGAGCATGAAGGATCTTCAACATGTAGGTTGAAATCACCTAGTACTATGAAGTGCGGGTGCTTGAGTGATAAGTCCGCTATAAGATGGACCAGCTGCGTTAATGAGGAAGCTGACGCCCTAGGTGGGTTATACACTAGAATGCCAGTCAAGAAGACCGCAGCTGAGTCAGAGATAGAAAACTGCAGGGCTTCAACCAGCCCAATATTTGTGAGTTTCTTAATAGTCAGTCGGGGGTGAGTTTTAAAAATAATGGCAAGGCCGCCCCCTGTTTTGCCTTCTTAGTTAATACCCATGAAGCGATAATCCGGGGTGGTAGCTAAATAGATATCCGGGTTCGAGGTATCTTTTATCCAAGATTCAGTAAGGAACAATATGTCCCAATCATGTGAGACAAGTGTAGACCAGATTTCGCTCGCATGACGGGGAAGAGATCGACAGTTGATCAGTCCAGCCTTTAATGTTAGTGGAGTACGTAAGGAATTAGTAGGTGGTGAGGTACGTTCACTCCAGGGAGGGATAGTCAGATTGCAGTGCGTACAATGAAAGGGGCGGCCGTCTAAATTACTTGGCGGGCAGATAATACACAAGAACCAGACCCTAATTGTAGGAGCTGTTCTCAGGTCCAACTTATAAGGCCGGTGTTGATCAAATGGGCAGGGGGACTGGCCCTAGGCCCGGGCCAGGCGCGGACGGGCGCGGACGGGCTTACCTTAGGCGCGCCCGCTGCGACCGCCCGCTGCGCGGACGGGGAATCCGTCTATCTTTATACATAACGAGGAGGGTGGGAATCGCCCAAGAACTGGACCGCTACCCTGCCTTCCCCAATATGGCGGCGGCTATTCCGTGACTACCGGCGTCAGCACCTCAATTCGGCTGCGCCGGTAAGCTAATGTGAAGAATGAGACCCTGGAGGCGATGTGACTCTCACCTTCCGGGTCGCGTTACCAGGAACAATAAAATAGCGCCCAATAAAATATTTACAATTTTAAAAGTAATGCCCTGTAACAATTCTGTTGCGCACAAAGTATTCAATTTAACAAAGTGAGGGAAAGAAAGATCGCCCCCGGCTTCCGCCTCAGGGGAAAGAAAGCTGTAGTCTGCAGGCAGGGCGAAAATCAGCCCTTAAGTAAAGCGGGAGGGCGGGAATCGTTCAAGAGCTGGACCGCTACCCTGCCTTCCCCAATATGGCGGCGGCTATTCCGTGACTACCAGCGTCAGCACCTCAATTCGGCTGCGCCGGTAAGCTAATGTGAAGAATGAGACCCTGGAGGCGATGTGACTCTCACCTTCCGGGTCGCGTTACCAGGAACAATAAAATTAGTTAGTGGCACCTCGTGTGTCCGGCTGGCATTGAACAGGGTTAGTGGCACCTCGTGTGGCCGGCTGAGTTGAACAGGGTAAGTGGCACCTCGTGTGGCTGACTGGCGTTGAACACGTTTAGTGGCACCGCATGTGGCCGGCTGCCGTTGAACAGGGTTAGTGGCACATCGTGTCACAGGCCTGCCGGATGGAATTATGCCTCACTGATCGAAGGGAGTCTGGTGCTGTGGCTGCTGCCACGGCCTTGAGGTCACTTCCATTCAGGACTCAGGACACAGTTCCTCATGTGGGGCCTACGGGGCCGAAGTGGTTGCCGGTGGAGTATGTAAACAAGAAAGGAGTGATGTGGACCGAGGTGTGGCGGGGGCAGCAATGGTCTGCTGAGGCTGAAGAGGTCCCGGGACCGGTGCTTGGAGCTTGCACCGGCACGCAGTGGGCCCTCTTTGACACACTCTGGTGTAGGCAGGTGAGCGAAGCCTCGTTGGTGCACTGGGGCTGGCATGACGGGTCTGGGGACCAGCAGCCCGGGGTGCAGCAGGCGCTCAGGCAGGCAGGTCCCGCTACACTCAGCGCAGGACTCGTGGTGGGCTGAGGGGCGCCGCTCTGGCTGATGCGTGGTCCATTCCGAATGAGAACCAAGACCCGTGCAACAGGCTTTTTCATTGTACTACTACGCAGGCCTGGTGTATGCAGGTCCAACTCACTATGCACACGCATGCAGGGAAGGACGTAACATGCAACATTTCCGCATCCTGCCCCACAGCCTGTGGGGACATGGGGGCATATTATCAAGGGATTTAGCTCCTCTTTTTTGGCTTTAAAAGTCAAGAAAGCGGAGATAAAATTATCTCCCTATCAGCAACAGGGTGCTAACACGCAAATTCGCATGTTAGCACCCTTTTTCTCTACGCTTCCCCTTGCATCTCTAATGAGATGCAAAGGGGGCGTTCCAGAGAAAAATAATAGGAGAAATGTTGTTAAGCAACATTTCTCCTATTATCAAGGATTTCGCTAACCCTGTTCGTGATAAAAAAAGCAGCGCTAACCGCAGTTAGCACTGCTTTTTTTACACCTGGTATTTTCCTGACTTAGCCATGATATCCTATGGAAGGTGGATATCATGGCTAAGTTTGTGAGCCCCTATCATCAAGCTAACGCCAAACTTTGAGAGATTATCGTTGGTTTTCCAGCGATAATCTCTCAATTGGCAGTTAGCGTGAGGATTTTTATCACTTCCGAGATAAACCTTGCTAATAGCAAGTTATCTCTGCGATAATTTCCGGCGATGCTTAGCGTTAAAAAATTTGTTGCTAAGCATCGTTAACGATAAATATCGCTTAACGTTGGTAATATGCCCCATGGTAGCATCCTCTGGCCAATAAAATCCATGCACCAGCAGTTGCTTTCCACATGGCCATTTCCGTAGCTTGCACTCTGTGGTCTGTCCGGCACCTTCATGCCACAACTGGCATTAGGTAAGTTCACATTCCTTAGTCACTTGCCGCTGTCGCACATGCCAGCTCCATACCTCTCTACACATCCTAAGATTGTGTGTCTGTGGTGCCATCCTGTGGCTGGGTTGTGGGCATGGCAAGGCCGGGTTCTCAATAGAGTTGTGTTGTCGTGTCTGGTCAGTTCAGTTGGCATGTTGTGTGTCATGTTGGATGTAGTTGTGCTGTGTGCCCATTGGCAGGGTCGTGAGTTGCATGACTGTGGGCGGCAGGTGCATTTCAGATGGCTCTGCTGTCTTTGTGTACGCTGCCTCAGTGGTGTTCCTGGGTTGTGGGGGGCGGGACGGGTCCTGGGGAGTGGCATGTGGTATGTGTGCAAATTGATGATTACAGTCCTGAAAGTGACAAACAATTTGGGAAGATTAGCAACTACGTATCCCAAATTGTTCCAGAGCCACTTGGTCTATCTTTGCCCTATTTCTCATAGGTGTTTCAGGGGCCTCGCTCTTAATGCTCCCCATGACCACCGTGTGTGGCCATCCTAAGCACTGGAAACAGCTCTGCGGTCATATCTGGTATTTTTTTGTCCTTTTTTCTTCTCTCTCATGTTTTTATTCTTTTGTCATCATTGTTCCCGTTCTACTTTTCTCCTTGTTTTTTGTAAAACTGGTTGGCCTTGCTTGTTTGCCAAAGCCTCTTTAAACTCCATTGAATCTGTCTGTTCGATTCTGCTTTCGTCGGATCCCTGCACATTTGTCGCACTTGTTATGTCTTCCTCTGAATTGATCGTCTCCTGGTCCCATTCTCTGGGCACTTCAGGCACATGTAGCTCTTTTCTTGAAAATGTTGACATTGTATCTATAATTCTCTGTATTGCAGAGCCTTTCAAAGCGAGAGTCAAATAGACACAATATACTCTGCTAGTGTATCTAGCAATGAGATGTGAATTTGAAATGTGTTTGACTGAAGTTGTAATGCTCCAGCTGTGACCTCCAGTGTGTTCAAAATAGTTTTCCACATCTCCTCTTTTGTGCCCATATTTACTTTAATCAGGAAGTTGAGGATCTTCCAGCTCGTCAGTATGGCTTGTTTTCTTGTCAGGGGTTGATGCCTGCACTTCCATTCACTGTCACTCTTCATGTTGAGTTCGGACCTTCCCCTGGCAGGGGCTCGGACCGTGAGCCCTGATGTTCCATGGAGGTACCCGACACCAATCCAGGCTCTTGGTGCAGGTGCATGGAGCAGGCCCTCATGTTCCTGTTCACCCCTTTATCTTCTCCGTTTGAACTCAGCACTCACTCAAGAACAAAATTTTATTAAAAGAAGTTCAGATAAGGTAAGCATAACATATCATAAAAACATGTAACATAAAAATGAATTCAAATATTCTTAAAGAAAAGAAATAAGTATAAAGCATCGCAAAAGAGAAAAGAATGCTTCTGTCTCTTTCCTGTAAGTGATAGACCGCGCTCTTGTGTGCACCGTCGGTCTTGTCCAGGGAGTAATGCGCGTAAGTATTGCCTTTTCCCCTGTAATCTTTTTCTGCACATTCCCTCCTTGTTCTAAAAGTTACTTTCACAAATAATATTACAAACCTCAGCCCAGATTGGGAGCTGTTAACGCAGTTTTTTCCAATTTAAACTCAGCCTTATCTTTCAGAACTTCCAGCTGCACATCATTTTTCGCGCCTAAAGATGCTGGGGGCTTTCCAGCTGTAGCTGGATATAAGGTACAGAAAGTGTGCTTATGCTTCCTCTGGAAGCAAGGGTCATATTTACAAGAGGATTGCACCACCAGAATGTCATTTTTACTGGAGCAATGCCCTGCTCCATATTTACAAAGTGGTGTTAACAGCAGCGTTTTCCTCGTATAGGTGTGAGTACGTTGCCCCCTGTTTATTTGCCTCATATTAAATCATGGTTGCTGACTTTACTCTGCTCAATTTGTTTTGCTGCAGTGCGCGGCGCAGCATCACGCGGGCAAAGTTTTCCTTTTCAGGACAGTGAGGCAAAGGGAGAGGGGGACTGGGAGCTTGAGTAATTGAATTGACAGGTCAGGTGCCCGGCCTCCTTGGGGTGAAATGCGCATGTCGGGTTGGACGGGTGTCTTGTTCTGCCCAACCCGACATGCGCACTTGATCCCTTGCATATATTCACGATGTAGGGAGCCTCTGGGATTGCTGCCACAGCCCCGAGTCTCCGTTGGAGCATTGGCAGCAACTGACCACGCCAATCCTTGCGCTGCTTTAATGCTGTTTCCAAACATAAACAGCAAGGGAGGAGCACTTAGATTGGCACTGGAGTAGTGGGGGCGGGACTAAGTGCTGAACTTATGGTCACAAGTTCGCTGCACGCCCACAGGAGCCCACAAGTGTTCTTTGCTGCCTATGACTGATGGTCCAGGCCAGCACCACCAGACGGTGAGTGCATTAAATAACTTTGGTACAGTGGCACCTCCATCATTGCTCAGAGAAGCTGGTCAAGCGATGCTTAAAGTTGGATTCATTTTCTGCCCTGCTGCCCATGCACTGCCCTCAACGAACATGACGATACTGTGAGATACTGTACAGGGCCTTGAATTGTGATATAGTGAGTACAGAGTTCCTCATGATACTGTGAGCACACGATGCCTGGAGGCACTGCGAGACACACTGTGCCTGGTAATACTGTACAGTGCCTCGAGACACTGTGACCACGCAGAGCCTGGTGACACTGATACTGCAAGCACAGAGTGTTTTATGAGACTGCCAGCACATAGTGCCTGCCTGGGGATACTGTGAGCTATAGTGCATGGTAAACAGTTCCTTGTGATGCTGTGAGCACAACGTACCAGGTGGTACTGTGAGCACATGGTGCTTCCTGCTACTGTACCATGCCTTGTGATACTATGCGCACTCTGTATTAGTGATAATACACAGTGGCTTGTTGTACTGCGTGCATGCTGCCTCGTGATACTGTAGAGTGTCTTGTGTTAGTGTGAGTACAGAGTGCCTCGTGATACTGTGAGTACTCAGTTCCTCGTCATGCTGTGAGTACAGAGTGCCTCTTGAGACTGTGAGTACTCAGTTTCTCGTCATGCTGTGAGTACACAGTGACTCGTGAGGCTGTGAGCACGGTGCCTGGTGATACAGTACAGTGCCTTGGGTTAGTGTGAGTACACAGTGCTTTGTGATATGGTGAGTACACAGTGCCTCGTTAGACTGTGAGCACGGTCCCTGGTGATACCGTAGAGTGCTGTGGGTTAGGCAAGTACACAGTGCCTCGTGATACTGTCAGTGTGCAGTGCCTCCGTGATACTGCAAGCCTGGTGCTAGGGGATGCTATCATCCGGAACGATAGCTCAGCTGGTTAAATGCGAGAGGCATTCTGCAATTTATCTGCCGAACCAAAGCTCCGCTGCCGCTGCCACATGACACTACCTGCTGTTATTGTTCCTAATTAAAACAAGCATTTGCAATGCAATCTGTCTCTCCTTTGGGACCTTATATGTATTTAGTTATGCAGCACGTTAGCCTGGATGTTGAAACATCTACTGTTCTTTAACATGGAGGGAAAGTAAGCACTGGACTGCGTGACACGGCAGGTATGGGAACACATGGTGAGAAATATTGCCTTTAGCAGGAAATGGTATAGTCCAAACCTTTGTTTTTAATATAACATCAGGCCTTTCGGTGGTCATATCACTGAAAATACAAGATTTGAAAAAAATATTGTCTACGTTTGCTCATGGAAGACAATTTCTATGGAGTGGAATCTAGAGAATGCTAAAGTGATTCTGGCATTTTTGCTGATCTCTGCTGGTAGTTTTCTATCAAGAAAGTTAAATAGAGGCAGTTGCCAGGAAAATAAAAAATAAAAAGTCCCTCAGCAGAAAGCAATTTAGGTATTTTTCTGACCCCTTCTGGTCGTTTTCTATCGCGACAGTTAAATAAAGGCAATTGAATAGAAAAAAAGTCCCTAAGCGGAAGAAGACAAGTTCCAGGGCTGATCTCCAGAGCCCACAGAGTACATACTCATATAAGTATATTCTAAAATATATACAAGAGGTCTCAAATGCTCGACCTAAACAGTAACAGCGCTGAGAGGGAACGAAAGCAACAGTGGTGAGAAGGATGGAAGCGACAGAGGTGAGAGGTAAGGGAGGCGAAAGAGGTGAGAGGGAAGGGAGGCGATAGAGGTAAGAGGGAAGGGAGGTGAAAGAGGTGAGAGGGAAAGGAGGCGAAAGAGGTGAGAGGGAAGGGAGGCGATAGAGGTGAGAGGGAAGGGAGGCGAAAGAGGTGAGAGGGAAGGAAGTGACAGTGGTGAGAGGGAAGGAAGCATCAGCATGAGAGGGAAGGAAGTGACAGAGGTGAGAGGGAAGGAAGCGAAGGAAGCGACAGAGGTGGGAGCGAAGGAAGCGACAGAGGTGGGAGCGAAGGAAGCGAAGGAAGCGACAGAGGTGAGAGGGAAGGAAGGCGATAGAGGTGAGAGGTAAGGGAGGCGATAGAGGTGAGAAGGAAGGGAGGCGATAGAGGTGAGAGGTAAGGGAGGCGATAGAGGTGAGAGGGAAGGGAGGCGATAGAGGTGAGAGGGAAGGAAGAATCAGCATGAGAGGGAAGGAAGTGACAGTGGTGAGAGGGGAAACGACGGTGGTGAGAAGAAAAATATAGCGGCGAGAGGGAATGAAGTGCCAACAGTGGAAGGAAAGCGCAGATGCAGGCCAGACTGAAACTCACCAGAAACAAATGAGTTTACATTATACCCTTATAAGAATCCTTATAATAACTCACTCGGGCTCAGGCTTTTATGAGCTATAGCCAGTAGAGCTAACTTCACTCCAAGCATAGCCATAGGCCCTCCTGAGTCCAGGTTACTCATGCTTTTTACTTGCTATTGGGGTGACTGGTGAAGTATTGATCCATAGGCAGGTTCGTGGCACCATGCCACATATGTTCTTGCTAGAGCTGTCTGTGCTGTACTTGAAAGATCCCTGTATTTTTCCTGAAAACAAGCTGTCTGATCGTCCGCCACCTCAGGGGCCCCTGCTCTCTCTTTCACCTCGGCAATACATTCGATAATACATATTTTTCTGATTTTACACAGTGCGCTTAAATGCACAGTTATATCTGTCCCACTGAAGGCATGCTTGTTGAAATCCATATTTTAATTGAACAGAGAGCTCGCTTAAACCACAGTGAGCCGTCACAGATTATTTGAAAGGGCTGACATGTCTGCACCTTTGCATTCTGAGACTTGCAGTTCTTGTAATGCAGTCTCCAGAAAGCAAATAAAACTTTACCCTAGCTTCTCTGTGATGGATCTGAAAAACTATTTAATTGGTATGAAAGGTTATCATTCGGCAGAGGGACCCAGACTCACACACACACACACTTGTGATGCTACATAGGGTAGAAGTCTTTCTTTTTCTCAGGTGAAAACACACTGCATTCACGTCGTGCCAGGGAGGTATATTTAATAGTAGATTCAACTTGGCATTCATGCCAGTAGGAGCTGAGATCGGAGTGCTCTGATGGATCAATGCTGCTGACAGACAGGCTGGTGCACCCCTTGCCCTGCCATGCCTGCCTGCATCTTTTCCAAAGTGTGGCTGTGACCATGTGATGAGATCTGTATGTATCGGTCTCTCTAGATGCATATAGTAATGATACATAGTTCAGTGAAGGAATGAATCTGGGGTGTCTGTTTATGATGCAGCTGAGGATGAAATAAAAAAGATGGGCCTGTGATTGTTAGCAGTGCTGCTTAGCAAAATGTACTAAACCTCACATCTGCCTCCACATCTGTGATGTAAGGCAGCGTAAACCATGCCAACAGCATGAACCTCAGCTCTGTTTGTATAGACCTGCCTCTGTGACTGCATCCTGCCTGGCCTCTGTGCCGGTGGCAAGGCTGGAGACCACACAGTCAGTGCGTACCATGGTGGGCACTCACAGTGAGTCACTGCTGGAAGCCATTCTATGCTCCCATGCATGCCAATAGGGGCACCAGTTGTAGTTTCTTCAATATAGGGGCTCGGTTGTCGCACTGGCCCACTCATTATCTAATTAATGTGTTCAAACATGTCTGACTGCAGTCGCAGCATAGGTCCTGTTAACTTTTTACACACTGTTCAGAAACACATGTACGTCAGCAGCACGGCAAACAAACAGTTAAGGAGACGGTGCCAGCTTCATCGCGTGATTTGCATTGCTGGTGCTTGCCTTACACTACAAAACTGACATTGCAGAAAATGCATGCAGCCTATAAATCAGTTCACTCAAGATCCCAGGGCAGCACACATCGGAGCAGTTTTTCATTCCTGATCAACCATCCTTTAAACCGAGTCACACCAGCAGCACATGGGGGCAGATTTACAAGTCCCTTGAGAAACATTTAAGCTGCCATTGCGTCACTTTTGTGACGCAGTGGTGGCATAAACCATGCGCCACGTTGCAACCTATTTACAACGTGACACATCTAGGCAGATGTGTCACGTTGTAAAGCCCTGCGCCACATGAAATCTGCGTCAGGTTTCATGGGGCGTTCTGTCATAGGGTGGGCCTTCCGTCGCAGGAAAGCCCCGTAAAACTGACACAGTGAAATCTACAAGTTTTCACTGAGTCAGTTTTATTATGCTGCTGCGTCAAATCTTTACGCCTGCTTGAAGCAGGCGTAAGGAGTGACGTACCACGTTAAGTATGGGCGGCCCCTGTGCATTGCAGGAGTTGCGTCACGCTTGCGACGCGACTCCAGCAATGCGCCGCCCGTACGCACAAGATGTGTCAAACATCTGTCCCTCCTGCCACGATGATGCACCGCATTGTAAATGCAATGCATCCGTGGTGGCGCAAGGGGGGATTACATGACGCATCTGTTCTGGCGCATTCCTGCTGATTTGCAGAGGTGCGCCAGAAGTTGTAAATCTGCCCCTACGTATTTATGCTGCAATTGAGAGCTGAGGCTGAAAGCACTGCAAGTTTCTCACAGGTTGTGCCAGTCAGTCAAAAATGTGTTCAAAATACATGCCCATCCAGGGCAGTGGTCATATACTCCTGTTTTAATTGTGATTGCGTGCAAATGGGTGTAATGGGACCCCATTATGGGGATGCACAGTCTCAAAATAATAAGGGGAAAGTAAATGAAAATGCAGTGCTTGCTCTCTCCTCTAAACTCATCCCTAACTTTTACGCCCTACCACTTTCAAATGTCACCGGCCACCACTGGACGGTAAGGCACTTTTTGTGTCTTTAACACCACTTTGTAAACATGGTACCTTTTCACGCATGTATCTGCGTGGAAGGGGCTTGCAATGGGTGTTGTTGTGGGCGTTCCACAGCAACACCCATTGCTATTTGATGCTGCCCCAGATTAACAAGGATCTGTAAAGGCAAAAGCAGGCCGTACACTGGTGCAATGAGGAGAAATACTTTTATTTCTCCTCCTTTTTTCTTTTTCTGCAGCACCGATAGAAAGAGCAAAACGCCATTAATGGTTGTCTTTGTGCATGAAGGGGCGCCTTCACGCACAAAGACAATCATTAAATAACGATGATGTGCATCTTCTATGAGTGCTGCAGAGTGCCGCACACATAGAAGTAGCAAATTGCCACTATTGAATGTTTATGACACTTTCCTGCAAATAAACATTCATCCCTGCAACACAGCCGCCCTTGCACTCTGCGCAAGGATGTCTGTGTTGGCGCCAGGCAGCTATTTTTAGCGCCAGCGTCAGGTAAAATACAGAGGTGCGCTGTATTCTTGTAAATATGGTGCCTCCCTGTGTTTTGGATATGGCGCAGTGTGGCGCTGCAGATTTGCTGCATCGCTGGGCCATTTCCTTGTACACATGCCCACAATTTTTTTTAATGTGTCCTCCTGGGAGGTTGCACCTGAACGGTTCAAAGGATGAGCAGCTTCTCTTTCACCTTGGCCAACACCTCACTATTGGGATTGTCAGCTGCATTGAGACACACTGTCCTTGCCACCTTTTCCTATTTTATCTTAAAGCCACCACCCTAAACGTGTCATCTGTATTGCTTTGGCAGATTTTCAAATCTGTGGCTGTTCCTCCTGATTTGATTAAATCTAGCCAGCTCCTAGCTCACTCAACCTTATGAGGGTGCAAACCGCACTGGAGGCCGCCTCACACAGGGGCATATTATCAAGGGGGTTTATCTCCGCTTTTTTGGCTTTTAAAAGCCAAGAAAGCGGAGATAAAATTATCTCCCTATTACCTAGCTGTCGCTAACACCAGTTATTGACAGCTAGTAGGAGATAGCGACCATCTTGGGCCCCGCTTTGCATGTCAGTGATATTTATCACTAATGACATGCAAAGTGGGCGTGCCAAGATGTTAGCGACTGGAAACAGTCGCTAACATCGCTATCTCCTATTACCAACTTTTAGAGATATTCGCGCTAAGCGCGAATATCTCCAAAAGCTAACACCTGCCCTGAGCAGTTCTTAGCCATGTTATCCAATGGGAGGTGGATAACATGTCTTAGAGCATTAGCTCGGTAATGCTATCCAATGGGAGGTGGATAACATGGCTAAGAGCATTAGCTCGGTAATGCATGAATATCGCTGACTTTTCAGCGATATTCATGCATTGCGGCCAATTTTTATCGCATTTGCGATAAACCTTGGTAATACCAAGGTTTATTTGCGATAAAAATCGCCACAGCTCAGCGGTAAATTTTTGTCTCTAACCAAGCAATAGCGATAATTATCGCTATTGCTTGGTAATATAACCCCGGTTCTCTGCGCCCCTAGCTTCCCTCTAACATCAGATATGTGCTGAGCCTTTCCATCATTGTAGCTGTTCCTCCCCTTCCTGATACCAGACCATGACCACCACACACCGCAGACACCATAAGGCCACGGGCCCTGCTTTGCGATCTACTCTACGTTAGGTTATGTTTATGTTTATGTTATGTTACTCTACCAGGCTCAAACCCCCCTTCTCTTCTATCCAGACCCATACTCATTGCTTTGATCCTGCAATCCAGGTCTCTGCTGATACATTAAGGTCGAGGCAGCAGGAAGAACAGAGGAACAGAAGAAGGCCAGGTGCAATGTACGAGACATGGGGCATTTACTAGGCTGGAGGGTGCTAGCTGCCCGAGAAACAGCCAACCCAGGTGAAACACCAGTATGCCGACCTACAAGGTGAGCTAAAACAAGCCGTATGATTCCAGAGAGCTCAGCTGCAGGCACAAGAGCACTCAAGTCACTTCTGTAAGAGCTCCCATGCTTGCAACATCACAAAGTAAGCGCCGTCTCACACTAAAGGGGAGGAGATCCACAAAACTACCATCTAATCTCACTTCCTGTCAGATATGGAGCAATTCAAGATTTTATCTGCAAGTCCTGGCATGGAAAATAAAGCCATGTAACCTCATCCAATCTACATTCCTTTCCCAATCTACCAAAATACTCCCTTAAAAAAGAAACTACTTACTTCTAATAACTACATTCCACACTCTTATACATTGTCTCGAAAAAGCGTTTAAAACATCAAGCAATTACCCCAAAATAATTCCCCATTTTTAATTATCTAGCCCTCAAGCCTCTGTATAAAGGACATAATCAAACACACTACTCCTTCAAAAATTGGTATCCAACATTAATGCTACACGCCACCTTGCCACTTCAAATACCATATTATTAAACTGTACTCACTTACCAACTCTATTAACTTCTGTTTATTGTTATCCAATCCTATGTTGTTATCAATCGCCTTCTTATAGCAATATAACCGAGTGGGGGCAATCAAAATAACCAAAAACGTAATATATCAATTGATCTCCAAAATTACTACCACACTTTGTAGTCTGATCATTATAGTTTTTCTAACCCGCACATTGGATTCTAATCCCGACATCAACATATTTAGGTATCAAAAAGTCACTTACTATTGCAGGGCACTACCATTTCAATTCAAATCTTGGAACATACCAACAAATGTGTTATACCAAACTTAATCCATTACATAGATACAGTAAATTCCTTAAACTCCAAATATAAAATGAATTCAGAAATTCACCATTTTGAAATAATGACCCAATGTACTACCTGAATTCAAAAACCAAACTGGTTTAAAAGTAGGCATCAATGCAATGTTCATCAACCAGAGTTCCACATTAATTCCTCCTACCACTCATACCTACAAAAAGTCAAAGCCATACCATATATTTTTTCTTCACGCATTCTCATAGGGGTGTTCAATTCATTAATAGATTTGTCAACATTCCACTGAAGCCCACACCTCCTAGATAGTTTCCACACTAACACTTTGTTTGCAGACATCTCTAGTCAGATTCCCAGTACATATCCAAGACCTTATGGGTGTCCCAACTATCTTAAGAACCAACTTGATTATAAGATTCAACAACACTATTGATTTATTAATTAGGGTCACTACGTAGGGGCGATTCTGATCTCGGTCGGTCAGCCCTCCAAAACATGTCAGTAGCCCTTACCTTACGGCCGAACCGTACCAGGAGTGAGACCGTCTGGGTGAGGGAGTACGGTGCGGAAAAGTGCCAAAATCCTGACCGATCCGCACGTTCCGGATCCATCATCAATCTCCGACCGAGCCTGACCCGGAAACACTTGATTCACACCGCACGGCAACATAATCACAGCTACTTCCAGCCGGTCAAGTACGATGTGCAGTTCCTACATTCCGGACGGGTCGCTACGTATGGCACGTCACAGCACCCGGACGAGCTGCATATCAACTCCGATTCGCGCCATTAACCCATTCCACGGATTCGAACCGGAGCACCTTGGAACTGATCGAGACGGAGCATGAACCCAATCGCACAGGTCATAACAGTCCTGTACATCTATGACCGGATCACGGACGTCGCAGATGGTATGTCCAACATCCACCCCACAAACAAATCCAGGGGGTCCAGACCCTGCCCACCATTACCACGCCTCCTTAGGGAACCCATGGCCACCCCCACTGCCACCCCACCCATAGGGGCATGCTGCCTATCACTGATGCCACCCTACCTATAATTATCATGTTGCCTATCACTGATGCCACCCCACCCATATGTGTCATGTGCTCTATCCCTGATGCCACCCCACCGATATGTGTTATGTTTCCTATCACTGATGCCACCACACCCATATGTGTTATGTTGCCTATCACTGATGCCACCCCAACCATATGTGTTATGTTACCTATCACTGGTGACACACATCCATCAAACATCAGTCAAAGGCATGTCATTCCACAACAACATCATGCCAATAGTGTGTAGTGCCTGACAAACAGTGATTATGATTCATGACACACAAAGTAACTAGCATCACATGTGTGAAGTAAACCAGAGTGTGGGCTACACAAGTAAAGCTTTGAAATAGTACTGGGTCAATGTGTGAAAACACCCTATCAATGTGTACATCCAATGTAAAATGTGTGGACACAAAGTGCAGCTAAAGTAGAGCATTGTGGCAAAGTGGCAAAATCACCCATAATCACAGTGACCACAAGGTAGATGTCATCATGGAAATAGCAACACTTGACAAACAGTATGTATGATTCCTGTACATGTCAGGACAACACCTGTACAGTCAATCTACAACCCAATGTAGGCACTGGTGACATACGCATGGGTACGGTATTGCCCCTTAAGTCACCTGCACTTACACAATACCTATGTCTACCAAGTTGTACAGAGGACACAGTTGACTTTACACCAAGGATGTCCAGCACCTGCATGGACAGTGTAGATGCCACAACACTCAGGGAAAGTGTCACATTGCACATTGCACATTGTGAAGCACATCATATGTGCATGGGTGCAAGACACAGATGTGACCATGCCAAAGAAATGTTACCATCCCTGTGCCAAATTAGTCAATCATGACACTCCCACTCAGCTGCAAAGGATGACATGGATACCAACCGGACCATAAAACTCATCTCATGGACCACATGAAGTACACCACATGAACACCTCAGTAACAGACATTTGTAAATCCTGCATCTTCACACCAAGGTCAGGGTAAACAACAGCCACAAAATCTACAGCTAAATCAAATGCAAAAGGAGAACAAAAAATGCTTTATTCAGCAATCTGTCATCTGGAAGGCAAAATAAACAAATACATGTAGTCCAATGTCCAGTAGAAAATCAAAAGTCCAATGAAGGTGTCAGTGACACCTGTCACCCATTGCTTGCCTGCACTGATAAGGACTAGGGGGCATCCACTCTGAGGGGAATACACTGGGCAGACCAGGCACCACAGGAACAGAAGCAGGGCTCAGAAGGAGCTTCGGGAGGGGTGCTGGGTGCAGGAGAGTCAGTGGCAACTACAGTTGAGTGGTCTGACATGGGTTTGTGCCGTCACAACTGTGGGGTGGGTACTGGAACCCCTGCAGTTGGCAGGTCAGGTGTAGTGGACAGGGTCCCCACTGCAGTGCCCATGTCAGACTGGGTGGGCCTGGACTCCACTGCAGTGCCTAACCACATGGGAGTGGAAAGGGGGGCAGGTGGGGTTGGCAGGACAGCTGGGGGTGACATGCTCCCCACAATAGTTGTAGCTACAGACAGACTGGTGGTGGTGTCAGTGGAAGAGCAAGTGGCAGGGGGGAGGGCCTGATAATTTTGGGGATGATGTATCTGTGGGTGGGGGAACCTGGGACAGGGTGTGGCGGGGAACCTGTGGTGTGCTGACCTTGGAGATAGAGAAAGGAGACTGTGCGGTGGAGCTGGGGGGTAGGGGTCGGGTCTTTCTCTATGGGGTGACTTGCAGGAGGGGGCCTCAGTCTGCCTGCACTTGGGGAGGGTGTCCAGGTGTGAGGGGCACTCTTCTCAGTGTGTGGTGACTTCCCCTTCCCCCTGTAGTCAGGATCTGCTGGATCAGAGGGGAAGAGGCATAAGTCACACAGGAAGAGCTTTTTAGGAAATGGGGTTGCAGGTGAGGCAAGGGAAGGGCTCTTGGAGGGAGTGGGATCGGAGGACTGCGGAGTGCTTGTGGATGCCTGTGTGTGTGTTTGAGACCCATCCCCTGTGTGTGTGGTATCAGTCCCCTGACTTTGCTTGCGTGCACATTTAGACTTATGTGTGGGTGAATGTGTGCTGTCTGTGTGTTTGGGTGACCGTGCAGGTGTGTGTGTGCAGGGGACAGGTGGAGTGCTTGGAGGAGTTTTTTGGCCTGAGGCTGAAGGGGTCAGGGACTGCTGGAGGAGGGATACCGCTGCTGCCAGTGAGGAGGACATGGACTGATTAGTCCTCTGTAGGGCAGACATGCCAGATGAGATGCCCTCCATGAACGACACCACTGTTGTCAACAGACCGGTGTGTGCATGGAGGACACTCAGCATTGATGTCTGCCCTACATGGATCTGTTTAAGTATGTCCACAGACTCCACACTCAGGGCAGCAGGGGACATAGGGGCAGGGGGTGCTGTGCCTGGCACGAAGGAGGCATGTTCCCGAACACAAGAGCTGCCACGGACCTCTGGGATGGGAGTCGAGGGGAGGGTGGTGGTGGTGGTGGTGGTGATGGTGGTGGCGGGGACAGCCTCACCCTCTGTTGTTTCCTGGCTGCTGACACTCGCCCCCACAAGGGAGTCATCCTCCGAGCTGCTGTTGTTCTCAGCTGAGGTGGAAGGTGCTGAGGACTCCTCGATGTGGCTCCCCTCACCTTCCGTGCCACTGGGTCCCTCCGACTCCTCAGTTGATGGCCCGGGCTGGTTCTGTGGCTCATCCTGGTCCGTGGCGCTGTCTCCTGTGCCCGTGGATGTATCTGCATATAAGTAGGAAAAGAAGAACCACATTAGTTTCCTGCACTGACTGCACACAACACTGTCAATACCCAACATTACTGGTCATGCATTGCCATCCTCAGCTGTCATTTACTAAAAATGAACAGAAGGTATGATCGTGCACTGCTGGCGGTTCAACCATAAACTAATAAGTAGTCTGTGCTCCAGGAATTAACTCCCCACTCGGGAGTACATCAAAATTAATGGACAAGTAGCACCAACACTGCTGTATAGGTGTCTTCCTGGGCACTGGGCTGTAGATGCTGCGGAATACAGCCAAGTTCAATCAAAACAGTTCCCAAATGTAAATATCAAAGTATAGATTTCTTTTATTACTGAACATAAATCCATGTAAAGATGTCAATGAATTCTTGAATCTTCACTCCATGTAACCTTTACGGTACTGTGATATGCATAATCAATATCAATGGTTCCAACATTAATTCCCAATGCATTTCGGTGCCATGCCTTCTTCGGGAGAATATCTAAAATGCAAATCAAATGAAAACATCTTCACTAGAGGAGAAAACCACTGGGAATGGCATTCACCAAGTTAGCTGAAACAGCTTCACCACGTCATGTGTGAGCATTAGTACCATTTCGGCTTGTGCGTAAAATGACATAACCAGTAAAGCCGATGAAATCCAAAAGATAGTGCATGTGTGCCATAGTGTTAAAATTATACTACCTACACTCGTAATGTAAAAACCGACCGTGCTTGTGGAATTTGGTCGTGTCTTTAGCATGCGTCTTAAATAAACATAAGACTTAAAGACCAAGGTGGTAATATAAACTCAATATGAAAGAAAGAAATGCCGAGCTTGTAGAATTTAGTCGTGTCTTTAGCATGCGTCTTAAAAAAACGTAAGACTTAGAAACCAAGGTGGTAATGTAAACTCGAAATGAAAGAAAGAAATGCCAAACCGCAATCGCTATCCGTAACTTAAACAACTTTCAGGTGCAACGGTCCAAGTAATCCGCTTACCGTTGACAACGTTCACAAGGCTCACAACGTGTAGAAAAGTAACCGACGGTCTCTCTTCCATCCGTGCAAGATTTAGTGGCGTGTGAGGTATTGTTAGTAGGTGTGGTTTTAAATGCGGAAGAAATGTAGCGTGTATCCCGAAGCTTAAAGGGATATCACTACCCGACGGTCGTATATGTCGTGTGGATAGTGGGTGTGAATTAAGCGCAACCAATGTAACGCGTATCTCTTAAAAGGATAGCAATGTAAAAAGTGTGTAAATAAAAAGCGAACATGCCGCATGTTGTTTGTGTTCAGATAGTGCATCAGTAAAGTTAAACAAAATAAAAATAAAAAACGGTGCTACAAAAAAGATCCTACTCATTATAACGTTATATGTGAGGGGTCATCACGGCAATATCATGTCGAAAAAAGTCTGGCTATCTACTAAAACAGGGTCACTGGAGCACTTGGCTTAGGTACGATTTGTTAAACACATGATGATTATGCCAATGTTTATCCGGAACACCATGCAGATAATAACATGAAAACAAAAGGTGAATCCAGGATTCTTAATACTAAAAAACAATGTCCTGTAGATGAAAATTCAAACTACAAATAACACGAAAATTCAGTCCTATCATTCATTCCATGAGGCTTCATGGAGTTAAGATGATAAATCCAAAAGTTCTCGCGCATCAGTAACATCTTCTTGTTGTCTCTCCCTTCTCTGCGTTCAATGGTTTATATTGCACATGCTTTAATTTGGCTGATGTGGTGGTTGGCCTCTAAAAAATGGGTTGCAACAACAGATTTTTTTTGTTTCTTTTTATTGAAAATATATACAAATAAGCAAGGCATAGGACATGTCATACAAAGCGCCAGTTCAATTATGGGGGGAAAAATACACTGAACAGGGCAGCACGGCCAAGCGGCGAAAGCGGACATTTACGCCAACCTGCAACGTCCTGCTTCAATCTAACCAGAGGTGGGAGAAAGTTCTGTTCATACCGGGCCCTCGGATCCAACGAGATAAAGATACCAAGGTATTTAAAACCCGTAAGAGTCACCTGAATCGGGTAAGTACTTGGGAGAAGAGGAACATCACCGGAGAGGACGTATAAGTAGGATTTAGACCAATTGATCATCAGACCAGAATTCCGACCAAAGGAGGCCAGGACATCGCACAGAACCATCAATGACTTCCGGGGTGAGGTCATATACAATAATATATCGTCCGCGTAGAGCGAGATGCGGTCCTCGAATCCAGGAGACCACCTAATGCCCTTTATCGAGGGTTCCAATCGGATCCACGCCGCAAGGGGTTCTAGGGCCAGGGCAAACAACAATGGAGACAAGGGACAGCCCTGACGAGTGCCTCTTCCAAGACTAAACTGGGTAGAAACTCGACCGTTCACAACAATTTGCGCGAGGGGGTCTTCGTAGAGAAGCCGCATCCATCCGATGAAACCAGGTCCAAACCCAAACTTAGCTAAAACTGCCCATAGGTACAGCCATTCCACTGTATCGAAAGCCATCGTGGCATCTAGCGATGCCAAGATGGCCGGCTCACGCAAAGTCGCAGCTCTCGCAAGAACACCGTGCAGACGCCTGAGATTTAAAGCAGTATTTCTACGTGGAATGAAACCGGATTGATCCGGGTGTATCAAATCACTGATGACGGTGATCAAGCGGTTGGCCAGCAACTTTGCAAGGATTTTAGGTTCAGCATTTAAAAGAGAAATCGGCCTGTATAATGTACACCTGTCTCTCGGCTTCCCCTCCTTATGGATCACTACAATGGTAGCGAGACGTTGATCGCTAGATAGAGAACCACACTCCCGAGACTCCAAAAACATATCTCGTAAGTAGGGCGCTATCCTATCAGGCCGCAATTTATAGAGTTCAATGGGTAGGCCATTAGGACCCATGGCCTTTCCCGAACGCAAAGAGCGAATCGCAATGGCCACCTCATCTGCAGTGATCGGAGCTGCCGTATGTTCCCTATCCAAATCAGAAAGACGCGGTAAAGCAATATCACGGAACAGTAAATGTGAATCTTACTCCGGCTTATCCGACACAGAAGCATATACTGACTGGAAGTGATCTGCGAAACACTGTACGATCTCTACAGGATCAGTAACCTGGCAACCACTCACTGTATCAATCACTGGCACCACACGACTAGCCCTATCTTTCTTATCTAGCCACGCTACCAATTTGCCAGCTTCATCTCCTACATCATAAAGCCGTCCCTGTTGTTCCCTACTCATTGCCTTGGCTGCGTCCGTAACCAGCGCCCTATACTCCAACTGCTTGAGTCGCAAGACATGCGTCTTAACACGTGTAACTTCCCGTTTCAGGCCAAGCTCAAGATCCGCTATCTCCGCTTCAATTTTAACCACCTCCTCATCCCTCTGTTTCTTAACACCTGCAATTAACGACAGGGCCTGCCCCCTGAGAACAGTTTTAAAAGCTTCCCAGAGGGAAACCGCCGACGACACTGAACCCTCATTCTCAAGGAAGTAGTGATCGAGAGATTTCACCAAATCTGCACAAGTTTTAGGGTTCCGGAAATACCACAGGTTGATCGGGGCCACCCGACCCTCAGAAACAGGACCGGACCCCACACAGACCCATAGTGGAGAGTGATCAGAGATCCCCCGAGCAAGATGCTTGACTTCAGTACCAGAAACCGCCTGTGCCACCGGGACCAAAACATAATTAATCCTAGAGAGGCTACCGGGCGCACCCGAGTGGAAGGTGAACTGAACTGTCGCTGAACAGGATGCAATAACCTCCAACAATCTACCAAGCCCAACGTATAGAAAAACAAATGAGACAAAAAAGTATGCGAGTGCCAAAAAATGCGACAGTATGAATAAAGGGAAGATAATGTGAACCCAGTGGAAAACGACTGAGTAAAGGTGCCACACAAAAAAGGTAAATACATACATACGTGCCCTTCACCCTGTCCAAGCCGAGTTTAGATCCACCTATAGTACGGAGACTGCACTGGTGGAGCTCCCCGAGGCGATCAGGGAGTGCCTTGATACTGGTGGCATGGCAGCCTTGATTTTACTAGACCTCTCTGCCGCCTTCTATACGGTGCCCCACCAGCGGCTCCTTGCCTGTTTGTCATCTATTGGTATTGCTGGTTCAGCATGGGATTGGATAAAATCCTTCCTGTACGAACGCACTCACCAGGTCTGGATGTCTTCCTTCTCGTCCTCGGTCAGGAAACTCTCAACGGGGGTCCCTCAGGGCTCCACATTGAGCCCTCTGCTTTTCAATATATATCTAACCCCTCTGATGTTTCTGGTGGAGGAGCTGGGAGAAAAAATTATAGCGTACGCGGATGACACCCAGCTGCCATTCACCTGGAAGGGCTCTGATCTGGACACTAATATCGCCCAGACGTGTCTTGCGTCCGTATTTCGTTGGCTTGCACATGCCCAATTGAAGTGCAATGAGGACAAGTCGGAGGGTCTCCTAAATGGAAAGTTCCCCCCCGGCCTTCAGAGAATCTCTGTGGCCTCAAGATTTCCTTTGCCCAAATTCAGAGTGAGGCACAGCTAAGAACTTAGGGGTGTGGTTTAGTGAAGATCTCCGGTTTTCAGATTGTATTAAAAAACTCACCAGAGTCTGCTTTGGCACCCTTAAGGCCTTAAAAAGGTTTTTTTCCTCTGCTCCTAAGAGAGGCTAAAGAGATGGTAGCCTGTGCCCTTATCCTTTCCCGCCTCGATTATGCCAATGCTTTGTTCATTGGCATTCCTGGCTGTTTGTTGAAGAAACTTCAAATTATACAGAACGCCGAAGCCTGACTTCTGTTCAACATCTTGAGGAGATCTAGTGTTCGGCAGCTTCTGCGGGATTTGCACTGGCTGCCTGTGGCCCAGCGGGTGCAATTCAAAGCCCTTACCTTATCTCACCGGGCCCTCCACGGTCAAGAGTCTGTGTATCTTAGGAGGTGCTTTGCCCTGTATGTGCCCAGCAGATCCTTGCGTTCTGCCTCTCAACGTCGGATGGTTGTACGCGCCAGGACACTCAAGAGTATTTGTGCGCCGTATAAGCTCTTTAAAACATAACATAACATATCACCACCTTTGATCACACATCCCATGACCCTGTGAAAACTGTGGGACCTCTAATAAGGTGCTGAAGAAAATCTACTTCAAGGAGTCTTCAGCTAAGGAAAGTACATAAATAGTTCCTCCGGTGTATGTCAGGAATCAGAACTTTTCCCTCGAAGCCCCGAGGATCAAAGCAGTACAGTAGAAATCCAATTCTCATGTGGATTACAAAAATAGTATCAAGAAACACTCAAGTAGATATATACGTATCAGTGTGCTTGACAGGGGAAAGAACAAAGAAAAATCCACAGGAACAGAAAACTTGCATCGACGTAATGATCATAGTTAAGCAAGCGCGCATAGTTATACTATGATGTTTAGGCACATACAGCAATCTAAAGGGTAAAAAATCCCCAGGAAAAATTGCTATCAAATGGACGTTTAGTCAAAATAAACAGAATATAATCATATCCATTCTTCGGAGGCCACTATATGTTCTTAATTAATAGCCATATTTACCAAAGACAAACAAAACAGTAGTAAAGAGCATGTATCCATTTTGGGAGTGTAAAAATGTCAAATATTAGTAAGGAGCACAGTTGCAAGTATATATCTGTACCAAGAGTGTAATACACCCAAAACATTACAGTAATCATACCTTCCAGTCATAAATATCCAAACAAGTGGGACATGTCCTTTATCATAAGCCTTGATAAGCTATATATGTCACATATTTTATATCACAAAGTGGGTAGTAGTGCTCCCTGACAGGGAAACGTCCGCACATTCGTTAGCCAGTATATGGTAATGGTGTGGTGTAACCGTGAAGTATGGGTATCCTACACAAAGTTTAGATGTGGGTGCTCGATTTGCCCTAAAAACACCTACTACCCAATGGTGTTATCAGCATACAGAATGTGCATCAGTACATGAAAAGAGAAAAGGGCTTTGACAGCACACCTCTTATTACTTTCTAGTCATAAAAATATGTATCACATCCATGGGTATAGGTTACCCCATTTAGCTCAAGTAAAGAGACATTTTCAACAGCATTAGTCCAAAATATAAGGATCCAAGACATATAATAATCTTGTTCTTTGATAGTCTTTATTCCATAAAATCACTTCAATAAACGCTCCCAGCACACGACTTGCCGGCACGTGTTTCGTCTTATCAAGAAAACTTTTTTCAAGGCAAAGGTAATGTGTGTGTCCCAGATATCTGGACGGTGTAGAGACCAAGCCCGGTCACATCTACAATGAGAATTTCGCAGAACTCCACCCTGTAACTGCAGTCTCAAAATGCTCAGTAATAAAGCATAGATTGATAAACGATATAACAAATATTTTCCAATCCGACGATCCGAGGTAGAAGTGAACACTCCTTTTTCTAGTATCAAAGTGGCGAAATCACCAAGTGCACTCGGATTCGGAAGGACGTAGCACTTCTGTAGGCTATGCTGCCTAGAAGGTCGGGACTTATCATGGTTTTGACCGGGTTTTGACATATTCGTCATCTGGAAGGTTATCCTGTTTGAAACACATGGGAGTAGAATACTAATACGTGTTGGCCCGTAGAATCCGAAATTATAAGCTGTTGCTACTAAGTAAAGGAAAGAAATTGGTCATACTGCATCATTTGTTCAAAATTCTTAGAGGGGCAAACAGGAGTGATTGGGGTCAGGGTTTTTGTATGCCTTGTTAAGTGCAATATATCTAGCTACAGCTTGCTCTAAGCATCATCTTGAGTCCCTTGAGTCTGTCTCACAGTAGCTTCCATCATATATTTTCTGCACAATGCCTGTAACCTTTCCTCCTGCAGAACAGCTAGGCACTGTGTTATCTAGGTGGCTGTATGGCTTAAGACCTTCTCACTCCATGTATTCACCCTCCCACTAGCAGTGGCATCTTGAGTACATGGGTTGCTGATTAGGGAAGACAGAGTAGGCTGTTTGGACAGCTAGAGACCATTTTCAGCTACTGATAGACAGACATGCACCTCCTCCCCCAGAAAGTGACCTGTGTCTGCAGCAGGTGTGGTGATGCCCAGATGCTGTGCACCTTAACCTATGGAGGTGACAAACTGAGGAATGCTAAGCGGGATTCACCATCAGATCACCCCTACATGTCTCATTGAAAATTACTCCCCCATGTTATCCGCATGGTCTGTGTGGACTTTGTTAAGATTAGGTCTCATCTCACGTATGCTAAACTATATTACAGGTGAACCAGCAAACAGATGTGGAGTTGAGAGAATTTATGTACATTTACAAGTTAGAGATGCTTGTGGCTATAGTCACATTACAGTTTTAAATGGTTAAATTGATCGATTATCCAAGAGGGTTGGAAAAGTAGCTAAAATATCCCCTGCAATTATGACTACTCTTCTGCAAAATGGCTAGGAGTCTTAGCAGTCTTTTTGACATTAAAAGACAGATGTTGCTATAGAATCAGAAAACAATAAAATACCAAATTAAATCTAATAAGAGCAGTGTGGCAGAATATAGTGTGCTATTTACAAATGGCTGCTTCTTCATAAACAGTCATTATTCATAAGTGGCTGTTTAATATCTACACATATTTATCATATTAGGTCTGTGTGTGGTAAAGCACAGTCGTCCTCCCGCTATACATGCTCTCCTTCTGAAATGCCACAACACATTGTTCACTCTATTAAGCACTTGGCAGGATGCAGGCAGTGATCCTGTTCTGCACTTATCCATTTTGCCTCTTACTAATGTATCTGCTGGCAGGTGAAGAATAGAAATGCACAATAAAGGAAAGTCCTTTCTAAGGTGGAATGCACTAGATACTGGTAATAACATCTCTCACAGATCTGCTCTTCCCTTCAATTGTAGACGCCCTTTGTGTTATCAAAAGCAGAGAGAGGAAGTCATGGCTCAAACGTACAAGGTAACATAGGAGTGTCATGTGATGTCACACTTTAGAAATGGCTGCATTAGTCGGTGTTCAGTTGAGTATGAACAGCAATCAAAATGCTGGTGACTGCTTTGGCCATTTACAAACTAGTTTATGGAAATGCACTGTATGTGGGGAGCCAAGCTAGATTATTATTGAACATCCCTAAACATGAATCAGTTTCTCAGCATCTAGGAGCATTGCATTGGCTCCCGGTTAAGAAGAGGATTATTTTGAAGGCTATCTGTATTACATTCAAAGCACTTCATGGAAAGGGCCCTTCTTACCTAACTTTGCACTTAAAATATTATGTGCCGTCCAGGAACCTCAGATATGCACAACACAGACTTTTGCAAATGCCCAGGTCCAAGCAGGTCCGATGGGGAGGAAGGAGCTTCTTGCTGGGATCCGCCAAGTTTAGGAATCTTCTTCCGCTCACAATCAAAAGCAGCATAAATCTAAAAGACTAGAAAGTAAGTAGAGACTGGGGGGCATATTACCAAGAATAAGCGATAATTATCGCTAAGCTTGGTTAGCGGCCATAATTTTATCGCTGTGCTTCGCCTATTTTTATCGCTTAGAAGCCTTGCTAATATCAAGGTT
This sequence comes from Lissotriton vulgaris, assembly GCF_964263255.1. Lineage (NCBI taxonomy): Eukaryota > Metazoa > Chordata > Amphibia > Caudata > Salamandridae > Lissotriton > Lissotriton vulgaris. The sequence continues at coordinate 100,423,664 of NC_141691.1, forward strand.
TATCTCCTAAGCTGTAAAAATCGGCCAAAATACATGATTATCGCTGAAAAGTCAGCGATATTCATGCATTACCGAGCTAATGCTCTTAGCCATGTTATCCACCTCCCATTGGATAACATGGCTAAGAACTGCTCTGGGCAGGCGTTAGCTTTTGGAGATATTCGCGCGTAGCGCGAATATTTCCAAAAGTAGGTAATAGGAGATAGCGATGTTAGCGACTGTTTCCAGTTGCTAACATCTTGGCACGCCCACTTTGCATGTCATTAGCGATACTTATCGCTGACATGCAAAGTGGGCCCCAAGATGATCGCTATCTCCTACTAGCTGTCGCTAACTGGTGTTAGCGACAGCTAGGTAATAGGGCGATAAAATTATCGCCGCTTTAGCAGGAAAAATTCCCCCTAAAGCGGCGATAAGGCCCTTGGTAATATGACCCTGGATTTCACCCCCTCCTGGAACACAGCCTACACAGAAATGCTTCGAACTTATAAAAACGAGATCAAATTGGCACAATCAGCCTTCTTTGTAGGAAAAATCTACGCAGCCGCCACCAAACCAAAAGAGATCTACTGCATTGCTAAAACCCTCTTTAAACTCCCAGAACAGCCCCCTGACCCCTCCAATACACAAGCCCGCTGTAACAATTTGGCTGAGTTCTTTTTCCACAAAATTCAAAATATTTACACTTCTTTCCCCCCTATCCCTACCACTGCCCTGTCAACCACCCCCTTTATCTGAGATACTCAACCACGGGCTATCCTTGAATTATTTCCTCCTCTTAACTTTACCACACTAGAATCTATTCTGCCCCAGGTAAAATCAGGCTCTCCTAATGATCCAGCTCCCCCACGTTCTCTGAACTTAGCCAGCCACAAGATTCTTCAGACGGTACTCAACTTGCTCAATGCTTCTCTATCCACTAGCTCTGTCCCCCCTCCTTGGAAGTGCGCCATGGTAAAGGCCCTCCTCAAAAAACCTAACCTTGACCAGAGAGATCCTAGCAACTACCGACCAATCTCCCTACTCCCCTGGCTGAGTAAGATTCTGGAGAAGCATACCAACACCTCGCTAGTACAATTTCTCGAGGCCAATCACATGCTCGACGTCTCTCAAACTGGATTCCGTCCCATGCAAGAGACCGAAAGCGCGCTGCTTGCAGTGACGGAGGAGGCAAGGAAGATCTTAGACCAGGGGGGATTAGCCGCTATAATCCTGCTTGACCTAAGTGCCGCCTTCGACACTGTCAACCACAGCTTTTTACTTCAGTGGCTCTCAAGCATAGGGATCTCAGGAAAAGCCATTGCCTGGCTTGAATCCTTCCTCTCTGACCGCTCTTTTCAAGTGTTTGAGGGCAACACCACCTCTCTGAGCAAGCCTCTTGTTTGCGGCGTACTGCAGGGCTCTTCCCTGAGCCCTACGTTATTTAATGTTTACATGGGCCCCCTAGCTGAGATAGTTTGTCCGTATAGAATAAAAATCATTACCTACGCTGACGCCACTCAGCTAGTGGTGGCCCTTAATCAATTGGACACTGCATCCAACAATCTTAGGGCCTGCCTGGAAGAGGTCTCCAAATGGATGACCTCGTTGTGCCTCAAACTCAATGGCAAAAAAAAACGAGCTTATGCTCCTAGGCAATCCCTCTCTGCAGCAATCAAGTCACTGTGGCCCACCTGTCTCGGCTATCCCCCCACAGTAAAGGATAAAGTAAAGAGCCTAGGCATTTGGTTGGACAAATCCCTCAATTTTAATGCCCAAGCTGCCAAACTGTCATCTATTTGTTTTGGCCTACTCAGGCTCATACAGAAGAATCTCCCCCTATTGCCTTTCCAAGCCAGACAGATCATGATCCAGGGGCTTGTTCTATCCAGGCTAGACTTCGGGAATGCTTTGTATCTAGGGGCCCCCAATCCACCCTGAACATGCTCCAGATCATACAAAACTGTGCAGCACGAACACTACTTCAAATTCCCCTCCGACTTTCTGTTAAAGCTGGCCTGAAGAGCCTTCACTGGCTCCCGGTCAGAGAAAGAATTGAGTTCAAGACCCTCTGCATAACTCACCAAGCATACTGGAAAACTTGAGCTGTCATCAGCCACTCATTGGTTACTTCATAAAGCCCTCTGAGACAGCTTAGATCATCATCCTCTCTCCTGGTGACTGTACCCAGGATTAAGAGAGCCAGATGCGGAGGCAGGTCCTTTTCGTACAACGCTTCAATTCTTTGGAACTCCCTTCCTTATCATCTTCGCGCGGAGCCCAACCTCTTATCTTTTCGCAAACAACTAAAAACCCTGCTCATTAAAAAAATTGATTAATCTTCAACATTGCCCCTACAAGCACTAGTCTGCAGCGCTAGGACGCCTCAGGGTAGATATTGCGCTCTATAAAGGACCTTTTCATTTCATTTCATATAGGAAAGAAGTAAAAACTTGGCTGTTTCAAACTGATATTTAGTCCATCTACACACTTGCTAGACCTCAGTGTATCAGAGAAGCTGCACCTGACCGCAGGCAATGAATCCCCGCAAAGGAAGAGTACCACAGGTGACCACCAGAGACTGTCGGCGGAAGACACGATCACTGTGGGATGCCAACATGCAACGGGCACGGCACAGAACCCAGGGCCCCCAAGAGCAATATCCCCGACACCCAACACCACACAACCAGGAGGGGGACCTGCAAGCTCAGACTCCATGTTGAACAAATTAGATAAAGTCTTAGCAGCAATTGAACACTCGAGAGTGACCAAGGAGCACAAGTTTTGGAAAGGAAGTTGGCAGACAAGGTAAAGCATGGAGAAAAAATGCTACAAACTCTGGAACTGCAAGTGCAACAAAAACAAGACACCCTAAAGGACCTACAGTCGTGGGTGAAAATCCTGGAGAGCAGAACGGATGATTTAGAAGGACGGTTCCGGAGAAGTAACATTCGCATTGTCAATCTACCAGAAGGACCACCGAGGTCGCCCCCCCCCGACCATCTCTTCTCAAACCGCTCCATTACCACCAGGATAGAGACACTATCCTTCGAGCCGCGAGACAACAGAGTGTAATCCAAGTGGAGGACAAGCAGGTTATGCTATTCCCGGACTACTCACTGGCAGTTCAACAACAAAGGTCCACCTTTTTAACGGTCAAGCGCATCCTGCGCCAGAAGAATGTCCAATATGCACTTCTGCTCCCAGCGCAACTTAAGGTCATTCACGACGGACACACACACTTTTCCTCTGACCCTGCGGAGGCCAGCGACTGAGTTGAACAACACCTGGCAAACTTAAACAGAATGTCACAAGCGATCTTACACCAATATGGACAATATTGCAGAACTTTGCAGAGTAAATTGGGAAAAATCAACAATCTTTCCTTTCAGTCCTCGCCTAGCTCCCTCGGAGATCATGATTGGGCCCCAGACACTGGGTTGAGTGCTGCGGCACCCCGATACCTGGGAGTGAGGTTGTACCACACACCTGAAAAACATTACGAGGGGAACCACCGCAAAACATTAGCAGGGTTACGGGCAACAGTTGACTTCTGGAAGACCCTGCCCATGGCTCTCATGGGGAGTGTAGCCATAGCGAAGATGCTTGTGGTGCCCAGACTGCTCTACTCATTTACCAATCTCCCGGTGATACCGCCTCGCTCCTTTTTTCAAGAACTAGACACACTGCTCACAACATTGATATGGGGAGGTGGTAGACAAAGGGTAGCCCTACAAACCCTCTACTTACCTACAGCACAAGGGGATCTGGGGGACCCCTCCTTTGAAGCTTATTTACTGGCGGCACAACTTCAGTGGCGGTCCCATTGGACAGCAGAACGCCACATAGAGGAGACATTCACTAACGACAGTCGAATGCCTCTCCTGGCCATCCGGAGACTGCTGATGCAGGTACCAAGCCTAAGCGTACACACCCCCTACAGGTGTTGATAGCCCGCAAATGCATGATGCGCATTTGGACTACCCCTCTACTACCCGGTGCTCCCATTATTTGGATTCCCACAGAAGGAGAACTATTACAAAAGCTACGATCTCCCCTCCGGACAATTCCTGGTGCAGAGACGATTAGTAGAGAGCGCCCGAAAATGCTGGGATCTCACTGAGGGGGAACCACCGACACACCCGGTACTACACACAATTCTACGTATGAGCAGCAGGGGCAGACACTTAGGGGCCCATTAGGATGCCATTCGGGCAGTGGCGATCCGCCCAACATCCTTTGCCGCCAGCCACCCATTTCCCCCGCCATATTAGTATGGTGGGGGGGACCGCAGCGGATGGAAAGACCGTCTGCCGCTTTTCCGCCCCGGTCGCCTTGCGGCCAGGGCGGAAAATGTTTAATATGGTGGCGGTGTCTATTAGATACCGCCAGCCATATTATGATGGACTTTGAGGAATGCCTTTCCGTGGCAGCAATGCCGCCACGGACAGGCATGCGGAGACTCCCTGCGGGGGCCCGTTGCGGGCCCTCTGGGACTCCGGGTGGGTGGGTGGGGGGTGCACATGGGGGTACCTATGGTACCCCCCGCATTTCAAAGTGCAACAAGGCAGGCACCGCGCGCTGCCTGTCATGTTGTGCTATGAAATGCACAAAGTGCATTTTTACCATTGTGGCGGGTGCCGCTTTCAGCACTGCCCGCCGCAATGGTAAAAATACAGGATGCGCCCGCCAGTATGGCGGGTGCATCCTAATGGCCAAGGCGGGACCGCAGCTCCGATGTCGAGTGGTTCCGTTTTGCATGGGGATGGTGGGCGGGCAAAGTCCGCCCGCCATCCTAATGGACCCCTTAGTCACTTGGCATTATGAGGCGATAAGGGAACTGACCACGGCCCCTCTACAGGCCCTGCGCCAAAAATGGGAAGACGAGATAGGATGAGTGCTTAATGATCAAGAATTGGAAAAGGCTCTAGAGTACCCAAAAAAGGTTTCAAGTAACGCACGTTTCAAAAACATTCAATTCAATATCTTACATCGCACATATTTAACACTGCACCAGCTCCGCCGATTTTACCCGACACACAATTCCCATGCCCCAGATGCCAAACACCAGAGGTGAACTTCAAACTCATGTTCTAGGACTGTCCCGCAATCCAACCGTATTGGGATAGGATACATCGGTTCTGGGGGAGACTGTCCACCTCATGAACATTACCATGAGGGAGGCATGCGCCCTGGGGGTCTTCCGCAGGTGGAAGACAGAAAAGGTGCAGTGTAGTTTCACGTCCTTAGCCATCCTCCTAGCGAAACGGGGAATAGCCATGCATTGGAGAGCACCGGCAGGACCCCCTGAGACAGTCTGGATAGGCGTTGTTAAAAAATGGGGGGCATCAGAGGAAGAAACATTGAGAGAGGAGGAGGTGAAGGGGATTCATAAACATCCCATCTCTATCAAATGGGCACAACTCCTATTCCAGTTTACACAAGAGACAACACAAGAAGACACACCCAGGGCTACGCCATCCCAATCCCAGACTCCACCCCTGTCCCCGATGGCGCAAGCAAATGCCAATGCGTAATAGCAATTTTAGATGAATGGCTGACCGTATAATAGGGTCCCACCGGCCTAGTCCCTCGACTTGAGATGGGAGATACAGCCTCCCTTAGACATCCCTCTTACCCCGATTCTGATACCACAGATATTTCATGGAAAAACTGAAACCAACCACAAAATCGATGCCTACCTCAATATAATATGTAGGCTCCCCAAACCCCTCCCATCCCCCCTCAACTCCCCCCTCAGTTCACTGTTTTACGTTCACCCCTCAACGCCCCAGATTTGGCTCCTATACATTGGGAACACGAACATGGACATCAACCAAAGAGGTATACAGGGATAGAGTGGGGGACTGAATACCAACCTACAGCCTTGCGGTAACCCACATATACAGGTACCGGGCACAAGTCAACCTATTAAAACTCACACCAGAAGACTGGAGATTAATATCCATATACAATTTGCTGTTTATTACTTGAACTGTACGTCATATGATGGGATGGATGCTCCACAATGCATTTATATTGTCTGACTGCCTGTGTACACCTGTCATTGTGTCTTAATAAAAAATGTATAATGATGTGCCATAGAATGTAAAAATCCCAATAAAAAATGTGAAACAAAAAAAACAGTAACGCTTATAGCCAGTAAGTATGGGCGGAAAATCCGTTCCGCTCGCGGATTTTCGGTAAATTCGCAATCCGCGAGATTTGCGAATCTCCCGCAAAATCCGCAAATCCGCGAGCAGCGGATTTTGCTCGCACTGTTCGCACTGTTCGCGTGAGTTCGCGCCCCGCGAATAAGTGCAAAATTGCAGAAATACGATCTTAGCAAAACTGAAAGTAACTACTTACCAGGTTCAAAAGTTCAGGCTCATCATTAGTAGCCATTTCCTGTAGTGCTTCCTGAGGGGCCCCTCCAGAGTTCAGTTGCCAGTTGCAACTATTATGTGACCCTGACCTGAACCTCAGAATAGTTACACATATGCCACAAAGGTCCTGAATTACAGCTAAGGGAGACAAGCAGGAGCCAGGCTGGAAGTTAAAATCCATTAATCAGCCCCTAATTCATTATTGTCAGTTGGGGCAGGGCAGGTGTTGTAACTAATTTTGCAACAATGAAAGCACTTAGCAAGTGCAAAAGATCACTAATCAGGGCGCACTAAGGAAGCAGGTGCCAGCTAAAAAAATATTCTGTGACACATTAATCAGCCCCAAATTAATTCAGGTCACTTGAGGCAGGGAAGGTGTGCTTTGCTTTGCCGAAAATAATGTACACTGGACAACCAGAGGGTGTGGTGATGAAACAGAGGGTGGCATGGGTGGGCCAGAGGGTGGCATGAGTAGTCAGAGAGTGGCAGTGGTGACAGAGAGTGGCAGTGATGAAGAAGAGTGTCCCAAACAGGCTGGACACGTAGAAACAACAAGTTCGCAAAACTTGCGACCCGACAGGTAAGTTCGCAAATTGCGAAATTGTAAAAACCCTCGCGAACTGGCAGAAACACGGGCAAACACAAAAAAAAAACAAATCCGCAAATTCGCGGGAATTCGCGGATTTTGCGGATTGCGAGTTCGCAAATCTGCAAAATTCGCGAACGCGAGATTCGCAAAATTCGCCCATGCTTAATAGCCAGCCATAAATGCCATCATCCATTGTATAAAAATCCAGACTGATGTAATACTTAATATAACTTCGTTCACCAAAGAACTGACGTTCTGAGCAACTACATTTTTTACACATTTTGGGGCTTATCTACGAGCCCATTTTGCCGCTGGTGTGTCACTTTTTTGACCAGTGGTGCAATGGGCTTGCTCCTATTCACATGGCCAAGTAAATTCACCCTGTGTGACTGTTCATGGCCTTGTAAATATGTTTCCCTTGCACCCAATACTCTGCATGAAAGGGACGTTCAATGGGTGTTACTGTGGGTGTTCACAGGCAACATCAATGGAACTTCATGCATTCCCATTTACACAATTTTGTAAAACAGGGAATGCGTCAGAATCCTAAGCCTCCCCACGGGAGTTGAGAGAATTTCTATTCTTCACCTGTCAGCAGATACATTAGTAAGAGGCACAATGGCTATGTGCAGAACAGAAGCACTACCTGCATCCTGCCAAGTGCTTAATAGAGTGTACAATGTTTTGTAGCATTTCTGAAGGAGAGCATGAGTAGCGGGAGGAGGACTGTGTTTTACCACACACAGCTCTGATATGATAAATGTGTGTAGATATTAAACAACCACTTATTAATAATGACTGTTTAAGAAGAAGCAGCCCTTTGTAAATAGCACATTATATTCTGCCATGCTGCTCTCATTAGATTTAATTTGGTATTTTATTGTTTTCTGATTCTACACCAACATCTGTCTTTTAATGTCAAAAAGATAGCTAAGACTCCTGGCCGTTGTGCAGAAGAGTATTCATAATTGCAGGGGATATTTTAGCTACTTTTCCAAGCCCCTTTGATAATCCATCAATTTAATCATTTGATTTAAAAATAAAATGAGACTATAACGAGAACCACTGGCATCTCTAACTTGTCAATCTACATAGATTCTATCAAGTCCACGCCTGCTTGCTAGTTCACCTGTAATATAGTTTAGCGTAGGTGAGAGGAGACCAAATCAGATCAAAGTCCACACAGACCATGAATACATCATGGGGCAGTCATGGTCAGTGAGATGTGTGGGGGTGATCTGGAAGGGAATCCCGCTTAGCATACCTCAGTTTTGCATCTCCATAGGTTAAGGTGCACAGCATGTGGGCATCACCCCACCTGCTGCAGACACAGATCACTTTATGTTGGAGGAGGTGCATGTCTGTGCATCAGTGGCAGAAGATGGTCTGTAGCTGTCCAAACAGCCTACTCTGTCACCCCTAATCAGAAAGCCCATGTACTCAAGAGATGCCACTGCTGGTGGGTGGGTGAATGTGGGAGAGATGGGCGGAAATAGAAACTAGGAGGCTTTAGTAGGTTATCAATTGTGGTGTTTATTTCAAAAGAACACTATCCAGGCAATGTTGCGGGTGATATGCAAAATCCTCGTCGTCTTCTTTGGAGCTGTTGGTATTCTGGTGTGTCCTTCAACCCCCAGGATGCTCGGAATAAAAGAGAACAAAGAGGATGGTAAGTGTTTTGGTCTCTACTATAGGTTCTGGTCGTTAGAAGGGAGAAAACCCATCACCACACCCGGTGTAGGAGAGCGCTGTACATCATTAAGGTGGCTAAGGGAATTAGTGGATAAATCAACCTATTGCTCGGGCTTCTAAGTCAGGTGGCAGTATTTCAGAGTCTCACAGTCGGGTCGTGCCCAAAGACAGGTCGTGCTCACAGCGGATAATACTTGCTCTGGTTGTTACTACTTGATAAGTGAACAAGCGTTTAGTGGACATGCAGGGAAAACATGTGACCAATAGGTAGAAAGGCAAGAGAGGGGTCGTGCTTCAGAGGTGGTGTTTACGGCAGTGTTTTTACGCCTCTCCGGACCTCCCCGCTCCCTAGTCAGTCCTCCCGCTTCCCTCCCAACTACTCAGGTCTGCCCCGTGTACAAAGCCACTCACCGTCCGAGCCGTAACTCTCCTGAGTCACGGCGGCAGTTGCCCCCTCCTGTGAGGAGGATGGTATCCACCACTCCTCGGACCACTCGTCTGCTTCTCCGCTTTCGTCCGTGAAGACCTCCGGCTCCGCGTCTTGCTCTGGTCCTTCGTCGGTTCCCGTTTCTCTGCGTCCTTGCACTGCTCCTCCTTCCACTTCACTTCACTTCCGGGTTCCTCGACGACGTCGTTGGCGTCCTGTCCTGCCTTTTCTTCTTCTGGGCTGTCTCCGGATTAGTCGTGTCTCTTGGTTCGCCTCCCATGTCCTGTAACAGAGACCCGGACCATGAATTACCCGGGTGTTTGAATGGTGCCTCTCTCCCAGGTGATTCCTCGTTGTAAGGCGTTAGGTGTATTGCTTTCGCCTCATGCTCGTTGGTTTCCTTCCGACAGTGAATAAATGGAGTTAGAAGGTCTTGAACCATACATCCACTTGGGCAACACTGTGCCTTGCAGTTCTGCAGGAGGAAAGGTTAAAGGCATTGTGCAGAAAGTATATGATCGAAGCTACTGTGAGACAGAATCAAGGGACGGGAACCACAGATGATGTTTAGAGCAAGCTGTAGCTAGATATTTAGGGCCATATTATCATAGAACGGCAGTAACAGTATCACCGCTTTAGCGGCCGGAAACTGAGGCTAAAGCGGCAATAAGGGGCTTGCTCATATGCCCTTATAAATTCCCATAGAAGTCCGGGTTTGATGTCCTTCACACCAGAACCTGGGCTTCTATGGGAATTCTCAAGGGCATATTATCAAGCCCCTTTTCGCCGCTTTACCTGCAGATTTCTACCGCTAAGGCGATGATACGGTTATCACCGTTCTTAAAAATATGGCCCATAGTGCTTAAAAAGGCATACGAAAACTCTGACCCTAATCACTCCTTTTACCCTCACTTCAAAATTCCTAGACTCCTGTTTGCCCCTATCAGGGTTTTGAACAGATGATGCAGTATGATCAATTTCTTTCCTCTGCTTAGTAGCGACAGCTTATCATTTCTGATTCTACTGTGATACTTGTCCACATTTTGTATTTGAGCACATTGAAGCAAACTATGACTTCTGCTGCAAACATATTACAGTGTAAAGAAGTCCTTTCCAGTCCAATTGAGTGATCGTAGTTGACTCATCATCCTGGAGCAAGTCCTTACACCCTATTTTACAAGGATCCTGCATTAGCATACATTTTGCCGCCATGAATAGGTGATTGGAGCTGTGACTATAAAAATTAAGGCACTCCTCTTCAACTATATATGGGTATGCTCAACTGTGGAATGATATGTTGATGTGAGCTGAAGCTGTGTGTTGGTATAAATCATACAAACATTCAACTCATGTTCTGTTTAACCATATAGCAATGTGAGGGAAACTTATAATAAGGGCAATGATATGAATCAAGAGTTCTGTTGATGTGAACAGGAAGGATCTCGAAACATTAAAAGTGCATTAGAAGGGGAATAATCTTTTAGATTTAGAAGTCCATTAGAAGAGGAAGAATTGAAGATTGGAATTTGAAACTAGCAAATGTTCTGCTGTAGAGAGAGCAAGTCGCTGAGTGAGGAAGTAGGAGAAGAGTTTGGTGATATACGGGGAGACTTTCTGCTCATGTGTAGACTTCTGTCTTATGCGAGATGCTGCAACAACTGGTTGGAACAATATGGAGGTGTTGTTTTACGCTATTTGTTGCACTTAGTATTAGGCCTGGGCGTGAAGTCTCAGCAAGCCCGCAGCGGGAGACTTACTTGTGGCAGCAATAGAATAGGGGTTATTGGCCACCACGGACCATCAGCAGCTAAGGGGACTTCATCCCCCACCCAGTAGTGCATCAAAAGGCCCCTTTGCAGAGTGGTTGAGAAGGAGGGCAAAGCCTCTGATGCGGTCTCAGCAATTCAGCTGTTGGGGACTTACTTGTGGTAACAATAGAGGTTCCAGGCCCCCAACGATCCACAACAGCCAATGGGACTTTATTAGGGGTGGCCAAACAACACTCCATTATGTGTGCTTTATACTTCACTCAAGAATGCACTGTTTACAGTCAGCCATTTTTATATGGTCCTTTGAGTTGACCCAGGAGTCACAGAGGAGCAATTCCCAAGAATGCACTGGTTAAAGGTGAAAAGGAAGTCTGGGAAACTAGGCAGAGTTGGTCAGGTCAAGCAGGTCACCCAGAAATTGGCAAAGTGTATGTCATTTTTGTGTTTCAGGATTCCATAGGAGTAAATGAGAATACCATACCTACTCACAGTTATTATATGATTACTGCTATACGTATATTACCAAACCATAGTACTTCAATTAACTTTCTGTTTTTTTAAACTACAGCAGTAGATCATAGTTTCCCATCTTTTCAGTCGCTCATAGCGAATGCCATAATTTTACCTCATGAACAACAGAGATTTTATTTAGTCATCCTCCATTAGTATGCCAACCTTGCTGTAGAGTTCTCATGTTGGAAGCATGGCTGTTTAACCTCTAGAAAGTTTGCTTTAACTCCCTAACATGTACTGCCAAAATCCATTGGATACCAAAAGGGATTAGATAAGGTCTGCATGTAATCAACACCATTCAGGGAGGCCAATTATTTCTGAAATTGGTTCCCCGGCTGAGCGTATCTCTCAGCATATTGATTTTTTGTACGAACACTGGTTGGCAATCTCCCTTCCTACCTCCGTGATACCAAACACCTCCTACACCAACTGGCTGATTTCAGCTGGTCAAAATAATGTTGCTTTGTAACCTTAGATATTTCATCCCTGTACACTTCTGTCCCAAAAGAAGCAGGCATAACAGCCAGCCAACACTTTCTCTCTTCTCGAGATGCCACTATGTGGGAACGCACACAAATGTTAAATGAAATGATCAGATTAGTCTTGGACAATAATGTGTACCTACATAATGGAATTTAGTTTCGTCAGTGCCAAGGTGTTGCGATGGGAACAACATCTTCCAGATCATTTGCCAATCTTATTATGGGGTTGCTGGAAAAATTCTATATATGGAGGGGAAGCCCAGAATATATGATGAACCACATCTTATACTGGGGGCGGTATATCTACGATGTGTTGATGATTTGTACAGGCGGTAAGGCTTTTTTGGGGGACTTCTGTACATTCCTGGACAACAACCAATGTAATATCATAGTCACATACCAACAGAGTTCAACAGAGATTGCCTTCTTGGAACTCAAACTGTACATTAAAGATGACATTATTGTATTCTCTCTATATGGGAAGACTCTATTCTACATGCCCAATCATCACATCCAAGATCTCAGGTCCTCTCTATTTCCTTAGGTGAGATTACGAGAATATGAAGAAACTGCAGTGAGGTTAGTGTTTTTCGCCATGAGATTGATAAGGCTGTAAAAAGAGTTCTAGATAGCTGCTATCCACTAATGGTGGCATTGGCTGGCAAACAGAAGGTCTGAAGAACTGTTCGCAAGAGAGTATTAAAAGATTTAAAAAAAGGTTACAAATAATGTTGATAGAGTTTCTGTGATTATGCCCTACTACACAGAGTCATGCTTTTTATAACATTGTGCTTAAACACTGACACATCTTAAAGACAGATTCCACCCTGAGCAAATATATTGCCACTAAACCAAGGTTTGTATACAAAAGAGGAACCAGTCTGAGAAACAGACTATGTCCCATTTTTTATAGCCCAAAAAAGATTAAATCAGGACCTGAGTGGTGACCGCCTCAAACAAAGGATTCCTTTAAATGTTGACACTGTAATATGTGCCCATACACATTGGATAAGATCAAGTACTTCCAATACAGTGCTACCCTTAAACACACAATAAACACATTTATGAACTGTAATACGAAATTTGTGTTTGTAAACAAATATACATTGGAAGTACCATTGGTCCGATAAAGGAGAAAATACAAACCATATTCTTGCTATTAGGAACTTGAACAAGACTATCCTTTAGCTGTCCATTTCAATGAATGCAATGGTTCAGCAGACTTGCCCTTATTAAAATTCCGTGGTATACCACTGTATGTGATCATCCAACGGTAGAGATAGTGTTAAACTGTTGAGACAGATGGAAACAAAATGGATAAACAAACTTAGGGCTTGTAGAGTTTCGTCTTAACATTGATAGAGAATTACAAGTGGTCTTGAATGATTAACCCCCATTATGATGGCTGGTGGTGGCGATCACCCCCACATCTCAACGACATTACCCCCGCCAAATTACCATGGCGGGGGACCGAGGCAGACAGAAAGTCTGTCTGCTGCTTTTTCGCCGGTCGGCAATCGTCACGATTGCACGCTGGGCAGAAGTCGGGCACAATATGGTGGTGGTGCCGCCATCCATATTGTGCAGGCAGGCGGAAAATGCTTTGGTGGCCCATTGTGGGCCCCCGGGGGAGTGGGGGCTGCACTTGAGTGGTACCTATGGAACCCCCTACATTGCCAGACACAAGGTGGCACGCACAGCGAGGTGCCTGCCATGTTGTGCATGGCAAAGTGCAACGTGCCATTTTGGCATTGCGCCGGGAGCTGCTTACAGCAGCACCCTCCCCAATGTTGGTTATTCAGGAAGCAACTGCCAAGGTGACAGTGGCATTCTAATCAGTGGTGCGGGACCGCCGCACCGCTGGCAGTCGGTCCCAGCATCGCTAGGGTGGCGGACGGACGGAAGTCCACCTGCCATCCTAATGGGACCCTATATCTGTATGTATAACAATTATTTCCCTATTGTATTGTGGTAAAATTAACATGCTGTACATCATAGCATATACTGAGTCTTGTGTGATGGATCACACACATATACTGTACCATATCCATATGTACATTGTTTTCTTGTCTCTATTATACTGTGGTAAAACTAACATAATGTGCAAATTATTAAATTCCAGCCTATGAGCACCAATCTTCATGTATGCTACTATGTTGAAAGAATGTGCCAGGGAGGATACAGATTTCCTGTTATCATGCCTCTCTTCTCCCTTGCACAACACTGTTATACTGCTTTTATTATTAATAATGGGGTTGCTATCTGGGTTTTCCACCACCTAGGTCCTTTCTTCTTTTTCATTGTTTCATCTTGTGCTAATTTTTCCTGTTCGCTTGCCTGCTTTTGATGTAAAACTTCCATGACTAGACCATTTGGAAGTTTAATCCCTTGGCCGCGGGGGTAATTCCCCAATTGTGCTGGGGGCGAGGGGCATGCACAGCGCCCCGGTGCTCGTGACGATCTCAGCTCGTCAAGAGCCACGGTAGCCGTGTGCTCATGACGAGCTGAGCTCGTCATGGCCACACCCGTTTTTTTGGAACGCTCAGCACAGCGGGGGAATTAGCCCCGCGTGCGAGCGTTGGAGCAAATGTGACGAGCTCAGCTCATCATGAGCACACGGCAACCGTGGCTCAAGACGAGCTGAGCTCATCATGAGCATGGGAGGGGTTAAAATGAGTTGTTATTATCTTTGATACAGGTTATTGTTTTCAGAACTAACATGTTTTTTGTGCTCTATTTGTATGAGTACTCTAACCGTACTAATCAAAGATAGTCTGCTGCAAGCCCTCGTTCTGTGCTCAACTGTTTATTTTTATGATTTGACATGTCATACTAGACATCATTGTATAATTTGTTTCTCCAAGCCATGATAGAGCATTGTGGTTACCTGTTTTTAGTCACCGATAGTATATTGATACCAGTGTCTACCGTGAGCACTTTGGCGGTATTTGAGATCAGTTTGTCATGTTTAAAGAGTATAGATACTTGAATCCAATCCTTTATGACTAACCAATTGTTGCACAAAAATAATTGCCAACGTGATTTTTATATATTTTACACTGATTAACAATGCCTATTGATTGATGATGTGTTACTTTAAACACAATGGCAATCCATATTGATTTTCAGAATTCTTAGAAAGTTTTAATCTTCCGTTCTTCAGTCCCTCTAACATGGCACCCGTTCTCCTTTTTTGGTCACATCTCGACTCCAAGATCCCTTTCTACTTTCTAGTGCCCTTTCTTTGTTTTGTGTTTTAGATATAAAGAACCACTGTAGACAGCGTGGGAACACATCTGTGCGGACCTAGAAGTTGCGGCCAGTGAGTACGGGCTGTTAATTTCTTGTGTGGTGTGTAGGGGAACCATTAGGGAACCTTGTTGCTAATTGTACCCTTTATTCCCCTTAAAAACAGTTGGTGTTCATGACAGGACCTTTCTGTAGCCTTTGGACATGAACTATGGGACATAGACTATAGCTTATCTAGGCTTATGATAAAGGACATGTACCACTTGTTTGGATATTTTTCTTACTGGAAGGTATGATTACTGTAATGTTTTGGGTGTATTGCACTCTTGGTACAGATATATACTTGCGACTGTTTTCCTTACTAATATTTGGCTTTTTTTACACTCCCAGTATGGATACATGCTCTATACTATTGTTTTATTCATCTTTGGTAAATATGGCTTTTAATACTTGAATATTGGACTTTGGCAGTTTTTCACAAGGAAGGGTTTTTTGTTGTTGTTTGAAATGTCAAGAACATATGGCAGCCTCCTAAGAATAGATATGACTATCTCCTTGTTATTTTTACTAAGTGTCCATTTGATAGCAGTTTTTCCTGGGGATTTTTCACCCTTTAGATTGCTGTATGTACCTAAACATTATTATATAACTTTGCACTCTTGCTAAACTATTATCATTACGTCAGTACAAGTTTACGGTTCCTATGGATTTTTCTTTTTTCTTTCCCCTGTCAAGCACACTTATATGTATATATCTACTTGAGTATTTCTGGATACTATTTTTGTAATCCACATGAGAATTGGGTTTCTACTACACTGCTTTGATCCTCGGGCTTCGAGGGAAAAGTTTTGTTTGCTGACATATGCTTGATGAACTATTTATGTACTTCCCTTAGCTGAATACCGTCCTGACTTCGTCAGAAGCGGTCGCTCCCTACAGCCCCTGGTCTCCTGTGCCTACTCTGCCTGGGTATCGTAGCGCTGCTGTGCTCTGCTGCATTTGATAGCGCTTGACTGTGCCTGCATTACTTATGTAAAGTGCCTCTATTGCCTGCTCGCATTCGTTATGTAAAGGGCCTCTATTGCCTGGAATACGTAGCATTACCTGATCGTTTAATTCATATTGTGCCCCATTCCTCAAGCGCCTCTCTGCCCACAGCGTAATTTAATAATTTATTTCCCCCAACCGGTTTGCGGTTTCGTTTCTGCCGCCATTGTTGTTGTTGTTGTGCCCGGAGCCCGCCCTCTCCACCACGCACCCGCCTCCCAGCTGCTCCTCCCTCCCACTAAGTGGCAAGGCTCTCCCCGCCGATCGAAGCACTGTGACCGTCCTGACTTCGTCAGAAGCGGTCGCTCCCTACAGCCCCATGTCTCCTGTGCCTACTCTGCTTATGTATCGTAGCGCTGCTGTGCTCTGCTGCATTTGATAGCGCTTGACTGTGCCTGCATTACTTATGTAAAGTGCCTCTATTGCCTGCTTGCATTCTTTATGTAAAGGGCCTCTTTCGCCTGGAATATGTAGCATTACCTGATCGTTTAATTCATATTGTGCCCCATTCCTCAAGCGCCTCTCTGCCCACAGCGTAATTTAATAATTTATTTCCCCCAACCTGTTTGCGGTTTCGTTCGTGCCGCCATTGTTGTTGTTGTTGTGCCCGGAGCCCGCCCTCTCCACCACACACCCGCCTCCCAGCTGCTCCTCCCTCCCACTAAGTGGCAAGGCTCCCCCCGCCGATCGAAGCGCTGTGACCGTCCTGACTTCGTCAGAAGCGGTCGCTCCCTACAGCCCTTGGTCTCCTGTGCCTACTCTGCCTGGGTATCGTAGCACTGCTGTGCTCTGCTTCATTTGATAGCGCTTGACTGTGCCTGCATTACTTATGTAAAGTGCCTCTATTGCCTGCTCGCATTCTTTATGTAAAGGGCCTCTATTGCCTGGAATACGTAGCATTACCTGATCGTTTAATTCATATTGTGCCCCATTCCTCAAGCGCCTCTCTGCCCACAGCGTAATTTAATAATTTATTTCCCCCAACCGGTTTGCAGTTTCGTTTTTGCCGCCATTGTTGTTGTTGTTGTGCACGGAGCCCGCCCTCTCCATCACGCACCCGCCTCCCAGCTGCTCCTCCCTCCCACTAAGTGGCAAGGCTCTCCCCGCCGATCGAAGCGCTGTGACCGTCCTGACTTCATCAGAAGCGGTCGCTCCCTACAGCCCCTGGTCTCCTGTGCCTACTCTGCCTGGGTATCGTAGCACTGCTGTGCTCTGCTGCATTTGATAGCGCTTGACTGTGCCTGCATTACTTATGTAAAGTGCCTCTATTGCCTGCTCGCATTCTTTACGTAAAGGGCCTCTATTGCCTGGAATACGTAGCATTACCTGATCGTTTAATTCATATTGTGCCCCATTCCTCAAGTGCCTCTCTGCCCACACCGTATTTTAATAATTTATTTCCCCCAACCGGTTTGCGGTTTCGTTTTTGCCGCCATTGTTGTTGTTGTTGTGCCCGGAGCCCGCCCTCTCCACCACGCACCCGCCTCCCAGCTGCTCCTCCCTCCCACTAAGTGGCAAGGCTCTCCCCGCCGATCGAAGCGCTGTGACCTTCCTGACTTCGTCAGAAGCGGTCGCTCCCTACAGCCCCTGGTCTCCTGTGCCTACTCTGCCTGGGTATCGTAGCGCTGCTGTGCTCTGCTGCATTTGATGGAGCTTGACTGTGCCTGCATTACTTATGTAAAGTGCCTCTATTGCCTGCTCGCATTCTTTATGTAAAGGGCCTCTATTGCCTGGAATACGTAGCATTACCTGATCGTTTAATTCATATTGTGCCCCATTCCTCAAGCGCCTCTCTGCCCACAGCGTAATTTAATAATTTATTTCCCCCAACCGGTTTGCGGTTTCGTTTCTGCCGCCATTGTTGTTGTTGTTGTGCCCGGAGCCCGCCCTCTCCACCACGCACCCGCCTCCCAGCTGCTCCTCCCTCCCACTAAGTGGCAAGGCTCTCCCTGCCAATCGAAGCGCTGTGACCGTCCTGAATTCGTCAGAAGCGGTCGCTTCCTACAGCTCCTGGTCTCCTGTGCCTACTCTGCCTGGGTATCGTAGCGCTGCTGTGCTCTGCTGCATTTGATGGAGCTTGACTGTGCCTGCATTACTTATGTAAAGTGCCTCTATTGCCTGCTCGCATTCTTTATGTAAAGGGCCTCTATTGCCTGGAATACGTAGCATTACCTGATCGTTTAATTCATATTGTGCCCCATTCCTCAAGCGCCTCTCTGCCCACAGCGTAATTTAATAATTTATTTCCCCCAACCGGTTTGCGGTTTCGTTTCTGCCGCCATTGTTGTTGTTGTTGTGCCCGGAGCCCGCCCTCTCCACCACGCACCCGCCTCCCAGCTGCTCCTCCCTCCCACTAAGTGGCAAGGCTCTCCCTGCCAATCGAAGCGCTGTGACCGTCCTGAATTCGTCAGAAGCGGTCGCTTCCTACAGCTCCTGGTCTCCTGTGCCTACTCTGCCTGGGTATCGTAGCGCTGCTGTGCTCTGCTGCATTTGATAGCGCTTGACTGTGCCTGCATTACTTATTTAAAGTGCCTCTATTGCCTGCTCGCATTCTTTATGTAAAGGGCCTCTATTGCCTGGAATACGTAACATTACCTGATCGTTTAATTCATATTGTGCCCCATTCCTCAAGCGCCTCTCTGCCCACAGCGTAATTTAATAATTTATTTCCCCCAACCGGTTTGCGGTTTCGTTTCTGCCGCCATTGTTGTTGTTGTTGTGCCCGGAGCCCGCCCTCTCCACCACGCACCCGCCTCCCAGCTGCTCCTCCCTCAACCCTCCCCCCTCCACTACCCTCTTATGACAGACGCTTTTGCGCGCAGCGTTCACGAGCAGCGGACGCGCCCCAAGCGCGATGAAGGTGCGCCAAAGGTAAGCCCGTCTACGCCCAGACTCCCTGGTCCACGCAAACCCCACTCCACCCGCATAACGTATGACGCCGCCACCCTCCTAGCCCTTAACCCCGAACGCACACCACAATGCTTCGAAGCTGCCCCGGGACGTACCCACGGTCCCTTCGCCTGCCATTCCTGCAAATTTACCAGCATCAAGACCCATACCACTTCCACTAACCCCAAAAACAGCTCCAACTCTAACCACCTGAAGTGCATCCTGCTAAACACCAGCTCGGTCCACAGACACGCCACTGAACTCTGGGATCTACTGGACACTACATCACCGGACGTCGCCTTCCTTGCTGAAACATGGATGAACGCATCATCAACACCCGACATCGCCATAGCCATCCCGGACAACTACAAGATCATCCGAAAAGACCGCACCGTCCAAACAGGAGGAGGCGTCGCCATCGTCCATAAGAACACCATCAAAATCACGACCAACTCCGACGATAACCTAACAACCGCCGAACACCTCCACTTCCAGATCCACACCGACCCTAGGACCACACTCAGAGGCACCCTCATCTACAGGCCTCCAGGAACCTGTAAACAATTCAGCGAAGACATCACTGACTTCATCTCTCCACATGCCCTCGCCTCCGAGAACTCAGCTTCCACCTGGAAAAGAAAAACGACAGCAGCACCACCACCCTTCTTGACAACCTGGCAAATCTCAGCCTCAAACAACTTGTTGACACCCCCACCCATGTAGCCGGACATACGCTCGACCCAATCTTCACCTCCAGCAAACACATCTCCTTTGATCGCACCACAGCTCCCCATTGGACGGACCACAGTTGTGTTCACTTCAGCTACAAAACCACCTCGACCCACAACCCCCCACAACCTATTCCCCGAAGAAAATGGAACAAAATCACCACCGACCAACTCCTCACATCGCTCAACCAAAACCCACACACCCCCTCATCGGACCCAAACCAAGCGGCCATCAAATTCAAACAATGGATCACTCACAGCGCTGACGAATTAGCACCCTTGAAAAACCATCACACCAAACAAGACAGCAAAAAGGCCCCCTGGTTCAACAATGACCTTAAGAAATCCAAGAAGCTATGCCGTACTCTCGAGAAAACATGGAGAAAAACCCAACCACCCACAACATGACCAGCTTCAAGGCAGCCACCCGCAAACACCACCAGCTGATTCGATCCACCAAGAAATCAGCATTCAAGAATCGACTCGACAACAACGCCCATAACAGC
Source organism: Lissotriton vulgaris (assembly GCF_964263255.1). NCBI lineage: Eukaryota > Metazoa > Chordata > Amphibia > Caudata > Salamandridae > Lissotriton > Lissotriton vulgaris. The sequence goes on from NC_141691.1 coordinate 100,443,920, forward strand.
AAGGAACTATTCAACATCGTCAAAGAATTCACCAACCCTACCGCAGCCTCAAACGACATCACTCCCTCCCAAGACCTCTGCGATTCGTTATCCTCCTTCTTCTACAACAAAATTGCAGACATACATAACAGCTTCGAAAACAGTTCCAACGAACAATCCTCTCCACCCCCCTCAGAACCTAAACCGCCCTCTAACAACCTCAGCGCCTGGAACCCAATCACCACTGAAGACACCATCCGCCTAATGAACTCCATCCATTCTGGCTCGCCAACCGACCCATGCCCCCACCACATCTTCAACAAAGCAGACTCCATCATCGCACCCCATCTCCGTGATGTCATCAACTGCTCCTTCAACTCTGCTACCTTCCCAGAAAGCTGGAAACATGCCGAAGTCAGCGCCCTCCTGAAGAAACCCACGGCAGACCCCTCTGAACTTAAAAACTACCGCCCCATATCCCTCATCCCATTCCCGGCCAAAGTCATTGAGAAAGCCGTCAATAGCCAACACGACGCCTTCCTTGAATCCAACAACTCCCTCGATCCCTCACAGTCCGGCTTTCGAGCCAAACACAGCACCAAAACCGCCCTCATCGCAGCAACGGACGACATCCGAACACTACTGGACAACGGAGAAACAGTGGCCCTCATTCTATTCGACCTCTCCGCCGCCTTCGACACTGTCTGTCACAGCACCCTCATACAACACCTCAGCAACATCGGCTTAAAAGGGAAAGCCTTGGACTGGATCATCTCGTTCCTAGCTGGGAGAACTCAGAGAGTTCGTCTTCCCCCGTTCAAATCAGAGGCCACCGAAGTCATCTGCGGTGTACCACAAGGATCATCACTCAGTCCCACCCTCTTCAATGTTTACATGAGTCCACTCGCTTCCATCGCACGTCAACACAACCTTAACATCATCTCCTACGCAGACAACACCCAGCTGATCCTTTTCCTCACCAAAGACCCCAACACCGCCAAAACCAATCTTCACGAAGGCATGAAAGAAGTAGCCGTATGGATGAAAAACAGCCGCCTAAAACTTAACTCAGACAAAATGGAAGTGCTCATCCTAGGATCATCCCCCTCTGCCTGGGAAGACTCATGGTGGCCTTCGGATCTGGGATCAGCACCCATACCCACAGACCACGCACGTAACCTTGGCTTCATCCTAGACTCCTCACTCTCGATGACCAAACAAGTCAACGCCGTCTCATCCTCCTGCTTCAACGTACTTCGTATGCTCAAAAAAATCTTCCATTGGATCCCCGCCGAAACAAGAAAGACTGTCACCCAAGCACTGATTATGAGTCGACTAGACTACGGAAACACCCTCTACGCAGGATTTACAGCCAAATTACAGAAAAAACTCCAACGCATCCAAAACGCATCAGCGAGACTCATTTTGGACATCCCTCGCCAAGATCACATTACCGGCCACCTGAAAGACCTCCACTGGCTTCCCGTCAACAAGAGAATAACATTCCGCCTCCTCACCCACGCACACAAGGCCCTCTACAAACTAGGGCCCAAATGCCTCAACACTCGACTGTCCTTCTACACACCCACCCGTCAACTAAGATCCTCCAATCAAGGCCTCGCCGCAGTTCCGCTTATCCATAGACCCACCATGGGAGGTAGATCCTTCTCCTACTTGGTGGCCAAGACCTGGAACTCACTCCCCACTCACCTCCGCCTTACACAGAACCACATCTCCTTCAGAAAGGAACTTAAAAGATGGCTATTCGATAAATAATAATTCCCCCTCCCCAAGCGCCTTGAGACCCTCTGGGTGAGTAGTGCGCTATATAAATTCCTGAACTTGAACTTGAGGTAGATTTTCTTCGGCACGTAAATTAGAGATCTCACTGTTTTCAGAGGGTCATGGGATATATGATCACAGGTGGTGATATATATTTACCTTTTTTGTGTGGCACCTTTACTCAGTAGTTTTCCACTGGATTCACAGTATCTTCTCTTTACTCATACTGCCACATTATTTGGCACTCATACTTTTGTGTCTCATTTTTCATTCATTTATATACCTTTCTTAGTCTGGGATAAGCTTTCCTATTTCTGGTTCACATTAAATCCCTTGTGGATCTTGTTTGGTTTTCTTTTTCTTACTAATAGACTTTTTGATAAAATGCCCTGATAATTCTTTATGAATTGTAAATCTTTAGAGTAGTTTTGATTTTATGAACTCATCTTTTGTATGAACAATTTGGATTTATTTGTCATATGAAATGTAAACTTAAGAAGATCCATGCCTCTTTTAATCCACAGTCATGAAAAAGTAATTGAATACAAAAAAACACCTGTCAGCTGTTTGTCAGTTCAGATTGTGTAAGAAATTGAATATTCTAAAAAGATTAAAGCAATTACAACTACCAGTCTCACACAGCATCTTCATACTTTGTGGATCGTCTCTAACAACTCTGGACCTGTTGGGTTGACGGACAATGTATTAATAATTGGTGGTGCTCTGTATCCTTCCAATATTTCACCATTCAAGAGTACATGGTACCTATGGGATGCTAGGCAAGCCATTCCTGCCACTCACTGTTGGAGTGACACCTTAACCCCCTTGGTTCATTCACTCATTTATGCAGTCTGTTTACTTGTGTTCTTAGACAGCATATGAGCACTGCTTTGTCAGTGTCACCAAATTGGATCCTGATATCTCTTATGTAATTCTGCCCAATTCACCTGATTTGTGCTAGAAATGAACTACTCCTATTATGCCTTAGTTAAACTTGAGACGTTACTCACCAGACCACACATTAGTCTATTGTGGAATCCCACCCTAATGTCATCAATGTGGGACTCTTATGACTTCAAGCCCTTTACCAAAAGGACTGCCATTCCATTTCAGACAAAGGAAGTATTGAAGTATTACTACATAAATACGCACTGCTTACATCAAGAGTCAACAGAGTGCACCCTTTCATCAACAAAAGATGTGTGATTGACCTTACTACTCCCTCCTGGGGTCCTTCGCTAAATATAGCACGAAACATTGCCTTAGTGGCACTTCGGCACATTAGGTCAAAACATAAAATGCCCTTCAAGAATATGCATTGTTATCATCTTCCTCAATTTACATATACGTTTTCCAAATACATGTTTTTTTTACAGAACACAACATTTTTGCTAATATGCACTGAGCACCATTACAACTTGGAATAAGGGTACCCCAGAAGAGGTTCCACCTAAAGACCTGAAAAATGTGTTTATCAAATTGGAAAGACTATCCGAGAAAGAGCCCCCCCCAAAGTGGTGGGATATTACCACACAAATACCATATTTAGAAGTGATTATCATTTTGAGAGGACTGCATATAAATATATTATATGCAGTCCTCTTGGAATTCTATTTACTTCCACATATTGTTTTGGGGTAGGGTTTAGACACAGTTCAAGCTGATAATTGAGAAAATAAATTAGCACAAACATCTCATGAAATTATGTTAATGCTGATCAAACAAACTGAACATAAAATAGAGAGGTACGAAAATGAATTGATGAGACTAAGCAAGAAATAACAGAAATGTTTCTAGAGGAAGGGACAAATAAATGCTGGTATTTTGGAGGATGTGTATAAAAGTTTCAAGAGGAAATTTAAAAGAGGAACATGTCTAAATTTATGAGAGATGGACAAGATTATAAATTTGGTAGGGTTTACTCATTTGCAAGGAAATATGATGTTACATTTGAAGGCAATCAGATGATGGAAACAAATGGTCTGACAAGGAAGTTTACCTCTGTTGATACATCTACTTTTGACTCCTGAACATCTGGATTTGAAGAGCTCTCTGCAGGAGAGAATAGATCAAGTATTAGTTTAGAAGAATTGAAAATTACGATGTTAGTGGAGAATGCCCAACACAGGGAACAGAGGAGAAAACTGCAGAAAGGACGAGAAGAGGAAGGAGGGGTAAAAAAACCATACAAATGAAAAAATCATCAGGTATCAAAATGAAATCACAACTGACAGGGGATACTAATGAATAACTAATGTTGTGAATTTGTCAAATAGATAGGTTAGTGTCCTTGACAAGGGCTATTATTTGCCCCTTCAAGATATTTTGATCCCTTTAACTTGAGAGTTAATTTAAGTACACTAGAATGTGTATTGCTTTGCACTCCCAAATATTAGAAACACCACACTCTCAAATTGAGGCACACGCACAGCGAAACAAGAAAAACACCTGGAAGGGGGGTTCTCTCTCATAAAATGAGGCAAATCAAAAGACAGTTTTCAGAATAAAGCATGGGGTTTTATCTTTGCAACACTTTCTAACAGAAAGGATTTCCCAGATGTCAAATGAAACAACTAATAAATGTATATATATATATATATATATATATATATATATATATATATATATATATATATATATATATATATATATATATATATATATATATATATATGTATGTATGTATATAGATTTGAATGTAATTTTTCTCTGTAAATATATGTCTCTTGTACAAACTTTATGTATATACTGTTGATAAGTGAGTTATTGGTATCAACACGGATTTTCTTTGCTTTCACTAAATCACATTATTACTTATTTGTAGGAATCACTCAGGGTCTTGGTATATGAGTTGAGGCACTTATAATGTACATTCTTAAAATCTAGTCATGAGTATATAGCACACAAATGAACTGTGAGACTAGTAGAGGTACCTAATATGGTGGTACAGGTCTATCAAGTCATGATTTGTGAATATGTATATAGTATTGTAAATAGACAGATGGTGTGTATATTTTTGTACATAGGAAGTGAGTATATATAGATATTATATTTTTTTATATGTTTATACTTTCTTTCGTATTTAAGTTGGATCCTTTTCTCCAACATAATTAATATGAACATGACTTTATACCATTTATGTACAGGATGTTACAGTCAAAGTTTTTGCATTCATGCAGCTATTTTGTTTCAGTGCCCTTCTCACTGTTTTATAATTTGTTTAACGGTGTGCACTTATACAAAACCACTATAGTGTGTTTTTTATGTCTATACACCATGTGACTCACTGAATAGGTGGAGTATCACGCAACCAAAAAAAATGTGTATAAATTTGTTTGCTGACCAGGTGCGCGGTGTGTGACCAAGAGCACAAGTTGCTCGAAACGCGTAACCTGAGAGGTTTGGATTAAAATCTCCCTTACTGCAGCCTTCGTGGTCCGTGTCTTTATTTCTGGCAGGAGTGTGCTGTTTGAAGATTTGTTTATATATATATATATATATATATATATATATATATATATATATATATATATATATATATATATATATATATATATATATATATATATATTGGAGTGGCGTCTTCATGATCCGGGGCACCTTTGTGAATGGATTACACGCGGCAGGCTCCGAGCCGCGGGGGATGCACCGCTTGAAAAATAATTCAAGTCTGCGCGGCTGCTTACCTTTGCAACCTGCCAGCACGATGGAGTGCCATAATTAAACACCGAAGCAGCCCTGAAGCCCACTGGAGGGCTATGGACATTGCAAATAACAATGGGGTGAAAAACACTGGGGCTTGTTTCACGGACCCTACCGGAAGGGAAGATTTGTGACTTCAAAACCCAGCATGCAACTTACTGGAAAGCGGCATGCATTGTGGGAAAAAGCGATAAATCACGCAGGTTGAAGCACTTTCCGTTTCTTGCCTGGACCCCTCTTCCTATGATTAAGTTGCATGTTGCAACGAAACGCGTCAGGAACTTACACCAGTTGGGGCTGCGAGTGGTGTTTTGCGCAAATAAAGGATTGTATCCATCCAAGTGGAGTGGCGTCTTCATGATCCGGGGCACCTTTGTGAATATATATATATATATATATATATATATATATAGTCCAAATTCAATAGTCCCTGCACTTCCAGCAGCCAGCTTGGCGAACAGAGACCACTACAAACCCCAAAATTCAGGCAAAGATGTTATTTATTTCAACAAAGTTGACAAAGCTCACGGTCTGACGCGTTTCGGGCAGTCGGCCTTGCTCACAGATATATATGTGTAAGCAATAATAACACACTTACAAATTAGCAAATGCAACTGGTAAATGCATGGGATAAAATGCAAGCAGCAGATAACAATGATAAAAATACTAGACTTTCTCTGCAAGAAATAGACACTGTTGAATGCAAGTAATCAGACAAAAGGAGGAATCAAAGAAAAGCATAACAAGGTATAAAGATATATATACTGAATACATAACAGGATCATGACAACTGGAGACTTGAATGTGTACACTGACACACTCACACAACACAATGCCAATAATCAGAGAAAATACATCACCGGCTGCAATAACTTTATCTTAGCCGACACCACCACCAGTTTTATAATCTCAATGCCCTAGAAGTTTCTGAGAACACCCCCTCTGTGCCAAGGAAACTTACTGGAGTTGGCCAAACTCTCACAAACATTCCAAAGTCAGTGGAGTTCTCCTGTATTCTTCTGCACTCCCACATGTTCCAGCCCCTTTTCTTAGTGAAGTTTGAGAAAGTAGAAAACATCTCCAGCACTACAGAAAATATCTCCAAAAATACAGAAAACAATCCTGAATGTGGATAACCTAAACAACGTGAGTGAACTGGGGGCATGCTTGTGTGTGCCAATCTCAAGCTAGACCGAGTCAGAATTCAAGATGGCATGGGAGCATGTCAAAGCCAATAGTAAAAACGTCATCAAACTTTCCAATGTACAACATAATGCACATTTGTGCACCACTTATTATAGCACCACACACTTAATTTCCCAATGTACAACATAATGCACATTTGAGCACCTCCTCATATAACACTACACTCAGAGACAGAGAAGTACGCTCCCCCCTTTCTTTCTC